>NC_080796.1:49319715-49944715 GCF_028018385.1 Neofelis nebulosa
TTCATTGATCTCAGAGTTAAAATGCAAAGCGTGTACAAGATTTAAAAAATGACACTGTCTATGATTTATAGGATATACTGCCAGGCAGGAATTAAATGCAGTTTTCCATTATAAATGTGTCAGATACTCTACTGAGCACTGTGAGTTACTTTAAACACTTATGCATTTAAATAACTTATTTAGCATCTAAAGGTTTTTTTTTTCTTAAGAAAAACAAATTGAATTCCTTAAGTGGAAAAACTCAATATTAAAATGTTAATCTCTTTGAACTGCTTACATTTAGTAGGGTAAAAATCTAACCTTTTCTAATTGGAGGAAACAAAACTATCAAGCTTTTTTTTGACTTTTTTGAAAAGCTTAAGACCTACTAGCAACACTGCATTCCTGAGCTATTATAGTTTTCTTTTTTTTTTTTTTATTTTTTAATGTTTATTTAGTTTTGAGAGAGAGTGTGGGCGGGGGAGGGGCAGAGAGAGAGAGAGAAAAAGAGAGAGAGAGAGGGAAACACAAGAATCCAAGAGAGAGAGAGAGAGAGAAAGAGAGAGAGAGAGAGAAACACAAGAATCCGAAGCAGTCTTTAAGCTCTGAGCTGTCAGTACAGAGCCTGACTTGGGGCTCGAACTCATGAGCTGTGAGATCTTCACCTGAGCCATAGTTGGACACGCAGCTGACTGAGCCACCCAGGCACCCCTCCTGAGCTGTTGGATCTTTCAAGGAAACAAATTGGAAGCATTTTTTTTTCTAGAATACTCCTATTTCCTGAGCTGTTCGATCTTTCAAGGAAATAAATTAGAAGCATTTTTTCCTACAATACCCATATTTCCTTTATCATTTTAAATTTAAGTGCATCATCTTAAATTGTATCTGTAGAGTTCTCTAAGTGTTTTTTTTCCAAACTATTACTGAAGTATGGATTTTTATCTCAATAAAGTTATAATAAATTATGCTATCTCCTTTAATAACATGGCAGACTTTGCCTGGGTTAAGAATAAATTAAGTACATATTGGTCAGAGAATGTTTTACTGGGGAAAAGTTGGACAGAGTCAGTTTACATGAAGCTCTCTATTACGAATCTTGATCCTCTCTGGTGCGTAAAGAATTTCTTAATTTTTTATTTTATTATTTATTATACTTTTTAGAGAGAGCATGAGCGGGAAGAGGGGCAGAGGGAGAGAGAGAGAGAATCTTAAGCAGGCTGCACGCTCAGGGTGGAGCCCCACATGGGGCTCAGTCCTACTACCTTGGGATCATGACCTGAGCCAAAATTAAGAGTTGGATGCTCAACCGATTGAGCCACGCAGGTGTCCCCACCAATTGTTTATTTTTTTAAATTTTAATATTATTATTTTAAAGTTTATTTATTTATTTTGAGGATTGGGAGGAGTAGAGAGAGAGAGAGAGAGAGAGAGAGGGAGAATCCTAAGCAGGCTTCTCACTGTCAGTGAAGAGCTCCATGTGGGGCTTGAATTCATGAACCATGAGAAGCTGAGCTGAAGTGAGATGATTTATCAGCTGAGCCACCAGGTGCCCCTCTAATTTTTTATGTTTAAGTATTGGTTCTCAGTATGTGTGCATTGAGGCAGTATGGTATAGTGAGAGTAGTAATCATGTACACATTTATTATTTTTTAATTTTTATTTTATTATTTTTATTTATTTTTAATTTTTTTTTAACGTTTATTTATTTTTGAGACAGAGAGAGACAGAGCATGAACAGGGGAGGGGCAGAGAGAGAGGGAGACACAGAATCTGAAATAGGCTCCAGACTCTGAGCTGTCAGCACAGAGCCCGACGCGGGGCTCGAACTCACGGACTGTGAGCTCATGACCTGAGCCAAGGTCGGACGCTTAACCGACTGAGCCACCCAGGCGCTCCTAATTTTTATTTTATTTTAAAGAAATGTTTATTTTGAGAGAGAGAAAGAGATCGTGAGTGGGGGAGGGGCAGAGAGACAATTCCTAGTAGGCTCCACATTGATGGCATGGAGCCTGATACAGGGCTTGAAGTCACACATCATGAGATCATGACCTGAGCCAAAATCAAGAGTCGGATGCATAACCTGAACTGTCCAGGTGTGCCCCAGAAATTTACTTGTTAAAAAAAAAAAATCCACATGCTGGCATTGTCCAGAAAAATGTAACAGGTTTATTTGTAATTATTGTGAAGTTGAACTGCTAAGACGTGTTCACTAAAACATTTTGACTTGCATTAATGCTTTAGGTCCCACATTTGTATTAAAAATTCGCACACAAGGGGCGCCTGGGTGGCTCAGTCAGTTGGGCATCCGACTTTGGCTCAGGTCGCGATCTCACTGTCCGTGAGTTCGAGCCCCGTGTCGGGCTCTGTGCTGACTGCTCAGAGCCTGGAGCCCGTTTCAGATTCTGTGTCTCCCTCTCTCTTTGCTCCTCCCCTGTTCATGCTCTGTCTCTCTCTGTCTCAAAAATAAATAAACGTTAAAAAAAAAAAATTCGCACACAAATGAAAATGGAAAAGCTGCCAATACCCGATTTCTGTACCCTGTTTTTCCACTCGCAATCATATACTTAGGTACCTTTTGACCCCATGGAAAAAAAATAGTTTTTTTAAAGAATGAAATAGTTTCCATCATAGTGGATTCTTAAGCACATTCTCCATGTGTGTGGTGTGCTAGCTGGATGTCTTTTGGCATAATTGTTACATGTTTGGCATGGACAGCACACAGGTTGATCTTCAAAAAGGCCCACCGAGGCTCCGTAGCTCAGGGGTTAGAGCACTGGTCTCGCAAAAAGGCCCACTGATAGGCCTCACTCACTTGCCTCCTGCAAAGCACCCATAACTGCACGCTGGAAACACATCTGTTTTGAAGTCCTGAGCAGTTTCTCACACCAGATGCCGGAAAGGAAGTTTGCAAATCACAAGTTCTGTGGAGTTACACGGAGCGCCACAGTAGCAGAGCTGTAATGGTGAGGTTTCTTCACTCCTCCAGTAGTGGGCGCACTCTCGCCAGGGGCTTTTGTAGTCAGTGGCTTCCTCGGTGCTATACCACCCGTCGATTTGGGAGCAGTCTGCTTTGGGCAAGCCATGATCTAGCGAATTTCTTACTTACCCCCTCCTTCTTCAGCTGGGGCCCGGGAGCTGGAGGTGGCGGTGGTGGTGTGGCAGGAGCTGCAAACATTTAATTACGTACTCATGTAGAGTAGTGTTGTAGAAGATCTTATTTTGCATACTTACAGTGGATTTCTTTTTTACAGGTTGGACAGGCTAAATATAAAACTTTCTCCTTTTTCTTCCAGTAGGTGCTCTTCCCCATCTTATTTCCCCCTAGATATTTGGTTGGTTAGGTATGACAGCACCATTAACACTGGGACAGAATGTTGCTTGGGATGGAGGGGAACCTGGGAACATTTTTGTACCAATAGTGGGAACAGGGTTGGAAAAATCTTCTGTGAAGATACCTAATAATTCCTGAGAAGTTGGGGCCTAAAAATAAAAATAGCTGCTTTGGCCTGTTTGTGATAACAGAATTCTTATTGTCATTAAGGGAATTTAATTAAACAGTTTAAAAAAATTTACCTAGAGAAAACATCATGAAAAAAATAGATAACTTAAAAATTTTGAATCATGAACTTGTCTGAGTTCCTTCCATTGTTGTGAACTTTGAAAAAAGCCAGATAGGCTAAACTTTTATTTGATAAACACTAGATTCTATGTTTTATGCACTTATGGCTTATTAACCCTTGTACTTCATTTGCCAAAAACAAGTGAACATGCATCAAAAACCTCTTGTAGTTATGGGTCTCTGGACTTGGAAAATACTTTTATGACCCAGGCACGTTTAATGTTTATTACTTCTAATGATAGAACAGACGTCTTTATCTGGATTGGTGAAAAAATTTTTAAGGGGATGGGGTGCCTGGGTGACTCGGTCAGTTGGGTGTCCAGCTCTTGGTTTTGGCTCAGGTCATGATCTCAAGTTCATGAGTTTGGGTCCCCCATCGGACTCCACACTGCTGGTGTGGAGCCTGCTTGGGATTCTCTCTCTCTCTCAAAATAAAAAGAAAAAAAAATTTAAGGGAATACTAGGAAAATTCACTTTTTATCATTGTCAAACCCTACATTTCTAAAAAGTAAGAGTTTGGGAGCGCCTGGGTGGCTCAGTCAGTTAAGCGTCTGACTCTGGATTTCAGCTCAGGTCGTGATCTCACAGTTCAGTTTGTGAGATCGAGTCCTTGTTGGGGTCCTGTGGAGCTGACAGCGTGGAGCCTGCTTGGGATTCTCTCTCTCCCTGTCTCTCTGCCCCCTCCCCTGCTCATGCACACGCACAGAATGTTCTGTCTCTCTCAAAAATAAATAAACTTAAAAAAAAAAAAAAAAAGTCTGTTAACGTCCAGCATGAGAATAAGTGGATGAGCCTGGTGGTTGAGGACAGCTCTCTTGTTGTAGGACTCCTTTCTCGAGCACGACAGTCATGTTCATAAATGTTTCCTCTTTCTCTAGCAAACTATCTTCTCATAATGAATTTGTGTCTTTTGGAGCAGCTGCACAGACCTCTTCGTGCTTTTTTATCACCATGTAGGTCATGCACTATCTAGGCCAGTACATAATGGTGAAGCAGCTTTATGACCAGCAGGAGCAGCATATGGTGTATTGTGGTGGAGATCTTCTGGGAGAACTGCTAGGACGTCAGAGCTTCTCCGTGAAAGATCCGAGGTAGGGAGAGCGAGGGTTGGTTTATCTTTTTGGGGGCTTCTGTCTAACCACTCAGTCTCCATAGGTTATTAATGGTTATCTTTTTTTTTTTTTTTAGTCAACCAATATTTAAGGGCCTATGTATGTCAGGTAGCCTGTGAAGCACTGAAAACAAGTCAGTGAGCAACACAGTCTATGGCACTTAAAGGGTAGTTAGACAGTAGATGCGCTTCCCCATCTTAATCAGACAATCACACCAGCACAAGGTAAAATTATACCGTGGGTAAATGTTACAGAAAAGAGGTACATGCAGCTGTGTTGGGGGTGGGATTCAGGGTCTTAGGAGTCAAGGGAATGCTCCTTGAGGAAGTGGTTTGAACTGAGAGCTGAAAGAGAACTAAGGAGTGAGGGGCCTGAAGGAGAGTGTTGAAGGAGAGCTTCTGGCAGATTGCACGTCATGTGCAAAGGCCTGGGTGGGAGGAGCTTCCCGTGGCTAGGTTAGGATTCTGTGAAGCCATTGTAGAGAGAGGAAAGTGAGCTGGTGAGAGAAATGCAGTGTTGCCGGGCAGCTCGAGGTTGATGATGGGCCTCAAGAATCGCGTTAGAGGTCCTCTGACCTGTTGTGTGACTTTCTCCAGCTGCATGGGGTGTAAATGGTTGTTACAGAGTCAAAAGCTAATAGGTAATTGGGAAGCCAGTTCTCTTTGGATAGCTTTATGATGACTGTTTCTTCTGAGCTCATTTTGTCTTATATTGGTAAGACTCCCTTCCACCCCTTCCCCAATTAAAATTGTAAAAATTCCTAGAAGGAAGGAATGGTCTCTAAAGGAAATCTTGGGCTGTTAGCTAATTAAATAAAATGTAAATTAATTAGTTTTTTAATGAGGGCAAAGTAACAAAAGGGCTTGGGCATGAACATTCTTGACTTTTAAATGATTACAAACAAATCTATCCTGGGGGAAAAAAATATCTGCCTTTTTGTGTGTTATAGAGAAAGTTGGAAGGTCACATATCAGATAGACACATAACATCTAAATTGGAAAACCATGGGGTTATTAATTTTTTTTTTTTTTTGTCTCTCTGACAGCCCTCTCTATGATATGCTAAGAAAGAATCTTGTCACTTTAGCCACTGCCACTACAGGTATGTCACATCATATTTCTTCAGTGTGTGTCACAGCTTTGAGCTCAAGGGGGCAAATGATGGGAAAACGAGGATTGAGGTGGAAATGAAATGCTGTGTTGGCATGATCGAGAGGGATTCCTGTTACACAGAATGTTATTATTACGTTAATTTTTCATTGTGAAAAATTTCAAATATACTGAAAATAGATTAGTATGATGCCTACCTCTTAGTAATTGTTAACATTTTGCCACATTTGCTTCACCTGGACATGCTTTTTTTTTTTTTTTTTAATTTAATTTTTTTTCATCTGGACATACTGTAAAAATCTCTAATTTTTACTGTCCAGTAGCCAGTGTATGTATAGTGACCCCCAGTTATCTCAGAAATATCTTTCACATTTGGCTTGTTCAGATCAAGATCCAGACAAAGTCCACACATTGCGGTTGGTTGAAACACCCCTAAGTGTCTTTATAAAACAATCCTCCTTTTATTTTTATGTCATTTATTTGTTGAAGAAATGGCTCATTTGTCCTGTAGAATTTCCCACATTCTAGAGGTTGCACATTGTATCCTTGTGATGTTGTTAAATGTCTTCTTCTATTTTCATTAAACTAGTAATGCTTGAATAGTTTCAAGTTTAAATTTTTTGCTGAGAACATTTCACGGGTGGTGCTTTGTACATCTGTTGCATCACATCCGGGTCATGTAAGGTCTGCTTGTCCCTCTTTCCGTGATGTTCAGGTTCTGTGGGCTCACGTGGTGTTACCCTGACCCATCTGTTATAAAGGTCCCCCAAGACCCTTTCACCTAATGGTTTTAGCTTTCTGGTGTATGAATGCCAATTTGCCTAACCCTTTGCTTGATTCTGTATCTTTTAAATACTGCCCTTTGAGTTTAAGTTAGTAGGTGTGTGCAGGAAGCTGGCTGCTTTGGGGTCTGATGTTTGGTGTGTTAGAGATAAGTGAATCAGCTGTACATAACTGAAATGTAACCCGATTTCCCTTGCTCGTTGCCAAATGATGACACCTTTTTTTTCTCCATTCCTATGTGAAGCGCCTTCGTGAGCTTCAAATCAGATTTTGGGTAACATTGACCTTTGAAGAAAGCCCAAGTTTGTAATTCTTTTATTCATTTATTTATAATTTTTAAAAAATGTTTATTTATTTTTGAGGTAGAGAGAGACAGAGCGCGAGTAGGGGAGGGGTAGAGAGAGAGGGAGACAGAATCTGAAGCAGGCTCCAGGCTCTGAGCTGTCAGCACAGAGCCTGACCTGGGGCTTGAACTCACGGACTGTGAGATCATGACTTGAGCTGAAGTCAGACACTTAACCAACTGAGCCACCCAGGCATCCCTAGTTTCTTCTAGATTGGTTATCTTTCAGTAGTTCACTGAAATAAATACTGTAGTTGGAAAGAATCTGTTTCTAATAAAGATTTATGATTTAAAGTGAGAGCAGAGAGACTTTGCTTTCATATTGAAATGTGATTTTGAACTTACATTGAATTTTGGAGCCTGTTGACTTCATTGAACAATTTGCCCACTTCGCCCACTTCACCCAGCTGTAAATTTCTGTTGGGAGGAAAGGCCTTGTAAATAATATAGTGCTTTATTGAAATTCAGTCACTTGTGAAAGAGTAGGGCTTTTCTGGGATATTCACTGCAGACTTGAAATACACAGAGGATTTTATATTTGCTGATCTACTCTTTCGGTGGAATTTGTTTTCTGATTGATCTGTTCTCTGAATATCTAGAGTGGGTGTGATTCTCACTTTTTCTCTCTCTTTCTTGCACTTTCTCTGCAGCATTTAACATGCTGTGTATTAAGATGAAAATTTCTGTAACAGACATTTCAGATGATCCTCACAACAAGGTTGTGAGGAAGGTCTGGAGATGAAGAAACTGAGGGGTTTTTTTGTTGGTTTTTTTTTTTTTTTTTTTTTTTTTTTTTTTTTTTTTTTTTAGAATGAGTGATTTGTCCAAGATTAGTTGTCACTGACAGTTGGTAGAACAGATATTTCTGACTGGCCAGTTCTTGTTCTTTTCATTGTGCCACACACACGCATTGGTATCATATAGAATTTGCCCGTTAGTTTTTCTTAACACATTTTTCCTGTGAACATTAAATCTTTAAAACATTTTGTTTGTTCTTAAACGTGTGAACCTTGAAATAACTTCAGTTACGGAAAGGTAGTAAAAGTATTATAAAGAGTTCCAGATATTCTTTACTCAGATTCCCCAGATGGTAACATCTTATGTAACCACAGTATAATGTTCAAAACCAGAAAATTGCACCAAAGTAATTTTGATTGATTGTCTGCTCTGACTTGCCCTTGCATTCGTGCTTGTGGCTGGGCAGCTCTGTTGATCTTCATAAATGGAGTTACATGTGTTATATTTAAAAGGGCAAATGAGAAAAGTGCTTTCCATGTACACCTTTGCAAGTGAGTTAAACCTTTTATTTTGATGGTTGCGAAATGCCATTAAAGTAAAGGTGGGTCTTTATGAATCATTTCTCCAAATCTCCACGTGTATACCGGTAAAATGAAATACCTGACAAACTTTGCGCTTATTTTAAAATTCCTTTGTACTTTGTAGTTTTCCCAGATAATTTCTTTTTGCTTCTAAATGTTTTAGCCTAAGTAAGGTAGTAAGGTTTTAGAACTACAAATGACAGTAATCAGATTGCTTTATTAAAGAAATGCTTCATCTGCATTGTCTGATAATTGATCTTTGAAAACCACTCTGGTCAGAAAGTGCTGTCTCAAACTTCTCAGTATCTCCATTTACCTATAAAATGATTGTAGAAATAATGCTGTTTATAATTACAGTTTTGAAATTGTTTGCTTTGTGCAAAACAATTGAATTATCAGACAACTGTAGGATCTGTATTCTTTTCTTTTCTCTGGCAGTCTTTGTTACGTGAGGACGAGGTTTTCCGTTAAGTGTTCTATCTCTGGACCTGATGGTAGCTAATGAACCCAACCCTTGGTAGACTTATTTGGGAACACTTCAGTTACATATAACCTCACAAAATGAGAGTTCTAGGTTATTCAGTTCTCTACAGCTTGTTTTCCTGTTGGCTATGTTTTCATCTTCTGTTCTGCTTGAAAAATTTCCAAGTCCTTGAAGTACATTTCTCTCAGACTTAGAATTCTGTTTCTCAGGTTACTGTTTTCTTTGCTATTTATTGCCTTTGAGAAAAACTTTATCTGCTTCCTCTTCCTTCTTAGGAAATGTTGATAGTAACTGGGGAAAATAAAACTTGTTAATTAAAAAAACTCTATATTCAGGTGGTGGGAATGTAAACCACGAAGTCATCATACACACTTAGAACGTAAGTTTACACGAGGTGCTATTGTGTACAAAGCAAATGGGGAAAAGTCCAGATGTGCAGATTTCATAACCCTGTATAACTTTAACAGTTGAAAACAAAAATTAAAGCCAGACTTTCTGTTTGTTTGTTAGTTTACAAGTTAGGCACATTTGCTCATAAGCACCTTTGGGAAGATACGGTAAAAATACTCTCCGTTATTTTTTGGTTGGAATCACTTTCATATTAAAATTTGAACCCTTACTGTGGACATTTTTTAGTTATTTTTCCTTTTCTCCCAGATTACATTTTGGTAACGTATCTTGAATATAGCCTGTCTTGGTCTTTGCCATTTTTATCAGTTTTGATTTTTCCCTTTTGGATGAGAGCCTTGTCCAGCCAACATGGAGAAGTACATCGTTAGGGACTAAACCTGGCTCCAGGGTTGTTTGCTGAGGTCCTTTTTATGTGGAAAGAATGGTTATTACCAGGGAAGGTTTTCCTTTTGTTTTACTTGCTATCCAGATGCTGCTCAGACTCTCGCTCTCGCACAGGATCACAGTATGGATATTCCAAGTCAAGACCAACTGAAGGTAAAATCACCACACGGTGACTTCTTTTGTTGTACAGAGTGGCCCCTTCTCTGTACCTGTGGATCTTGGACTCCCAAGACCTTTCCCTGAATGTGGTAAGAATTTAATAAGAAAGGTTCTTGGGAGTTCACAGACCAGGGACAGAGTGAACCTTCTCTGTTCTGCCTATAACAGAGTTCCAGTCTCTGCATCTTTCTTTGGGATGTAGCACTTCTGATCTTCAGTTCCTCCAGTTGGATTTTCTTTGGGGTTTTTGTGTGTGCCTGTATGTGTGATGGTGTATGTACATAGGTGTTTGAGAAAACTGCTTTATTCGATTTTAACAGGCTGGCGGCAGTTAAATTCATGTCAGGCCGTTCTTAAAGCTTCCCCAGACCTGGGAGAACGTTATGATCATCTTGGTATATGCTGAGGGTTTCACATGTTTTCTGAACGATGCCTAATTTTGTAGTCTAGAGGCTTTATAGCGATAGCCTGTTTTTAACAGTCGGTTTGGACCTTTTGTGCAGAGATTTTTTTTTTCCCCCCCAGTTTTGGGGTTCTCCTAGTTCTGCTCACAGCGGGTTGAGGAGAGGCGTTGCCTTTATTTGATGACTGTTGTGAACTCCAGAGATCTCTTTCTTGTGCGTAACCCATTGTGCCGCACACTAACTGGTGAGCCAGAGTGGAACTGCTACATCCCCTGGTCTCAGTCATTTTTACTGCACTAATACACATCTTTCCCTTTTTTCCAGCAAAGTTCGGAAGAAAGTTCCAGTTCTAGGAAAAGAATGGAAGAAGGCAATATACCTACACTGCCTACCTCACAACATAAATGCAGAAATTCTAGAGAAGGTAAGTTTTGGGTTAAGGCTATATGCACTTATTTTTTTCTCTTTTTCATTTTTTCTTTCTTTTGTTGATGACTTCTAGAAATGGCATTTATTCATGTTAAGCACTGGCTGTGATTGGGACCATTATATAAGCAACTCAAAATACAACGTCCTTTCTTTGCATGTGAAGTAGGAGGGGCATAGGTCGCACTTCTGTTTCTCATTCTTTTCTGAAAACTTTTTCTTGCCCCCAGTGACCATTATTAGCTTTGAAGAGGATGGTAGTGCTCCCGTAGCAACCCGTGGTTTCCGGGCTGGAGCCAGTCCCTTCCTTTGCCTAGTGTGCTAATAGAAGATAGCCACACATTTGTCAGCTTGCTGCCTGGCAAGTCAGCTGCCTTGGCCTTTTCTTTTCCATTTTTTTTTCTTTTTCTTTTTTTTTCTTTTTGCGACAGAGAGAGACAGAGCATGAACGGGGGAGGGGCAGAGAGAGAGGGAGACACAGAATTGGAAGCAGGCTCCGGGCTCCGAGCCGTCCGCCCAGAGCCCGACGCGGGGCTCGAACTCGCGGACCGCGAGATCGTGACCCGGGCCGAAGTCGGCCGCTCGACCGACGGAGCCACCCAGGCGCCCCTGCCTTGGCCTTTTAAATCCTGTCGCACCTGTATATGTTCAGTCTGGTTACCATTTTTATTTTTATTTGTCTGCTTGAGGCAAAGGCTAATTTTCAGAGAGTTTTGAAGTTTGCAAAGATACGTACTTAGTATGTTAGAGCTGAGAATGAGGTAATCAGAAGTCTAGTCGTTCCTTTGTCCTTGGATGGTGGTCCTCAGCTCTTTGCCATCCATACTGGATATGCTGTGGTCAAGTTAAACGAGTTAGTCGATATTTTGGAAGTTTCCCCCGTGCCCTGCTGTATAAAATATGTCCTAACATTTTTTCTACAAAGGTGTATAATGTCATAAATCACTCAGAGGTGTTTCATGGTCTGATAGTTTCTAGTCTTAGGCACCTGGCTCACACTTGGAGCGGCGGCAGGTTAGACTTCCAGCAACCTCCAGAGAGTGATGCTGCTGAAACTGTTTTCGTTGTTTAAAATTGAAACAATTTATCATGCAACTGAATTTTGGGCTGCCTGTTTACCTTGGAGCTTATTCTGTTCTGAATGGTATTAAATGTGTATTTTTTTTCTATAACTGCAGGTCCTTGCTTATTTGCTACTCAGAAAGCTATTTGAAATATAAGAATAGCCAATTCAAGAGATTATATGTTGTTTGTGATGTAAACTTTGAGAATAAATAGTTTAGTATCCTCAGGAAAACAGATAGAAAGGACAGACTTTTTATATGTGGAAAGTATATTTCTGTTCTCTTTACAAGAAGTTACAGAGCTTGAATAGATGAGAATAATTTTAATATGGTGCCATCTCAGGAATTTGGGTTTTGATAATGCTAGTAATGAGTAAGTAAAAAGTTGAACTTTCTCCTGAACTTAATGGGCAGGGATCATTATAATTTGTAAGTAGATAGGTAACCTTTTGTTCTGACAGAGATCTATTTATTACAAAAGTTGCCAAGCACGTGTACCTCAGCACATGTAAACACTTGTGGTTGCCATTGGTGTGCCTGGTGCATTGGAAAGAGTAGAGGAGAGTGAGAAAGTAGGAAAAGAGGAAAGCACGGCAGAAAAAGATTGGATGATGGGAAAGAAAGAAAAGTTCTTGTGGTAGCAACAGACTTATGTTAGTAACCACCTTGAATGCCATTTGGATGTACAAAGCAACATCTCTTACTTGGAATATGTGGGGCCTTCTTATGTTTTGGATTTGTAATATTTCTTGATTTTAGATAATTCCAGGAGAGCCCATTGATCTAGAAAGGACATACTTACTTGGATAACCTTGAGTTCAGCATTTTATGATGGTTGTTACCTTTCAAAACGTGAGTTAGTGAGAAACATCTCCTGAATACGTGGTAGCAGCGAGACTGCCTCGTCAACCTTGTGAGTGCGCATTCCGCATTCCGGTCTGGGCTGCCTTGGTTCTGTCTCATGTCAGACCACCAAGCCGCCACCATTTGCAGTTCAATGGATCGCGCCATTATCAGGCATCACGTGCTACAGCGAGTCATTCTTTAGTTATTGCTGTGGTAAGAATGTTTAACATGCGAATAATGACCATTTTGAAATCCTCTAAGAGCACTGTCGTTGTTTGGATGCTTTCAGAGTTTAGATTTCTTGATAAATGATCCATCTACTTCTGGTGTCATTACTTACCAATGAATGAAGCCTAAATAGGTTTGGCTCTGCCACTTTTGTACTGGATGTAGACGTGTCTTTTTATCTGTCTTAGAAAGAGATTGTAAGTGTTACAAACCGAGTTTTGATTCTTAGTGTTGTGTACATAGTTACCGTTCTCTCCGTTTGACCGCTGTAGGTGAAGACTTCATAAAAAACTTAACCCAAGGTGAGACCTCTAAGCTGGACCTTGGGTTTGAGGAGTGGGATATAGCCGGATTGCCTTGGTGGTTTTTAGGAAACCTGAGGAACAACTATACACCTAGAAGTAATGGCTCAACTGATTTACAGACAAATCAGGTAAATGTCACATTTGAAGAGGAACTTTTTGTTTTCTTTTGAAAGAGTAACATTCTTGGTTGCTCTTGACCACACATTGCACTCTGTAAGAATTCTCATTCAGTGCCACGACTTTAAGCACCATCTGTGTGCGCCTGATGCTCAAATCTGTATCTGCAGCCCTGACCTCTTCTCTTAAATGCCCACCTTCTATATTCAGCTGCCTACTCAACACCTTCACTTAGATGATCTGACATTTAACGTGTTCAAACCAGATTTTTCTTTTAATTTTTCTTTTTCCCCAAACATTCCTATCCAGCCTTTCTTTTTTCACACGTCTACCTTCTATCCAGTAATTCTAGCCCAATCCAAAGGGATATCATTGATTTCTTTCTCTGTCATATGCCGCATTCACGTTGTCAGCTCTTTACCCAAAACATATCCAAAATCTAACCCCTTTTTATTACTTCCGGTGTCATACCCTAATGCGAGCCATAATTATTCTCTTCCTTCATCTTATTTTATATTCTCCATTGCACTTCTCGCTTTGTAAAACTGTTACTCTGTTTTGTTTATGTATCTCTTGTCTGTGTACCCCTACTGAAACGTGAGTCCAGGGCTTTCGCATCATTTACCACTCTATTCTGTTACCTGGTACTTAGAACAGTATCTGACACGTAAAAGGCGTTCCGTGAGCATTTGCTCAGTAAATGAATGGGTATATAATGGTGGCAAAATAATAAGTTTTCTTTTAGGAATATTGGAGAAAAGCATGTCATAAAATATCCATAGTTGAATGTAGAAAGAAAGTTATATTTAAAGTTGTTTGGGAATTCAGAAAGAAGATTTGAGTTACTATCAGTATTTCTCATATTTTAATAAACATTATTGACTGTCAAGGAAATGATGTACCACAGTTAATAGAATGTCTTCTAGGTTCTCAGAATACCACCTTTGGAAAGGAGTTGAGGGAATGGATTCTATTTAGTTGAGCAGCTATGAGTCTTTAGCCTTTAAGCTCTTTAGTACCATTTCTCAAGTGTTATACTTGAGTTACTGTTAAAGTAGAGAATTCTTTGCCAGACTCCTTTATATCCACTCACGAGTTTATACATAGTAGATGTGAAGTAGATGTCTGTGGAATGAATAGAGATGTCCGTCGAAGAAAGAGGCAAGGTGTTCTTTGGAGATGTGTAGGGACATTGAGTTTTGGGTTCATTTTTATTGGTTCAGCATCACTGATAAGCGTCTGACTATAAACCTTTTTTTCTACTAGGATATAGGTACTGCCATTGTTTCAGACACCACAGATGATTTGTGGTTTTTGAATGAGTCTGTATCAGAGCAATTTGGTGTGGGAATCAAAGTTGAAGCCGCAGATACTGAACAAACAAGTGAAGAAGTAGGGAAAGTAAGAGACAAAAAGGTATGTTTGGAAACATTTCGCCTTGTTTGTATCTACATGTACCTAGCATAATCTGTTCAGGTCTGGTATCCCAACCCTTTTGTACAACAGATGACTCACATAATTCCCCCCCTTTAATTTCTTTTTTTAAAGTTTGTTTATTTTGACAGAGAGGGCACGAGGGAGGGGAGAGAGAGAGAGAGGGAGAGAGAGAGAGAGAGAGGGAGAAAGAGAAAGAAAGAACTCTAAGCAGGCTCCATACTGTCAGCATAGAGCCTGACGCGGAGCTCGATCCCGTGAACCGTGAGATAATGACCTCAGCCGAGATCAAGAGTTGGATGCTTAACCAACTGAGCTTTTTACTCATTACTTTTTCATGTTTTCCTGTATCCAGTTTTAAGAGTCACATTAAGTTAACCAAGGCTGTCTTAAAAACAGAATAGGACTGTTTGGGTGAAACTCCTCCTCCTTTAGAAGCAATAAGCTGCCCTTTCCTGCTTGTCTGATCTCTCACTGTGGAGTTGTTTCTTTAGGAGACCTTTCTTTGCTAACAAGGCAACGTTCTAAATGGCCACAGCAGCCTGTAGGGAAAGAAATTCTTATTTCTTGGACATCTCAGTGTCTTTCATAGCCATTTATATGTAAATGGAAATAGATGAGTTCTCCCTACGTATTTTAGAGTTTAAATAAGGGGAAAGAAGAGAGAACTCCAAATACACATGGCGTGAGCACACCAAGATGAAGCATGTGCTCAAGTCTCAAAAGAAATTGGACGCCAGACCCAGTGTCCGACATCGACAAGATTCTCAGTAAACATTCATTGAATAAATGTAGCAAAACACACACCCTGAATAGGGTCATTTTTTTAATTTAAGGGATTTTCATAGTAATTTGGGTTCCTGAAGGATATGCTGGTGTGTTTGTAGGCAGATAGATGCTTAGGTCCTGCTAGCCTGGTTGTATGTTGGGAGCATTAGAAGGGACTACAAGTGGCTTGAAGGAAGACAGAGGGGACATTTGGAAACTTCCATGGAGAGAGGTGGGACTTAGAATACTTGAACTTGCATGAGAAAGTTGCTATACTGAGGTCCCTAATTGAATCATAATTGGTTTTATTCCATTTACCAGATCACAAAGTAGGGTGTTGTTAGAATTTTAAATTCCAAATTTTAAAATTTAGAAGACACTTCCCACATTTCTTGACTTTCTGTGTCCTGGTCCATGGGCATGTTGTTACAGGGCAACCAGAGTATCACTTAACTAGGTTTACTTTTGAATATGAAAAGTAAAACTTTGAAATACTTTGTTTTCATTCTTGACATGTCAGTTCCTTATTTTATATAGTACTCTTCACTTCCGTTTTCTCGTGTAATTCTGAATGCCTACCTAGATTCCCAACATAAAAAAATCACACTTAATGATTTGTAGCTTTTCTACTCTGATATTGTTTATTTTCATTAAAGTCATACATTTGGGCGCCCTCTTCTATTTGATGACCTTTCTGGGTACTTTCTAATCATTTCTTCTACTAAAGTTCTGGCTGGGTGCATCTAGAATCATTTAAGCTATTTTCTTTCTAAGTGCTAGTGATGGAGGCAGAATGTAGTTTTAAATTGAAGCTCTTCTGTCTTTTTTGCTCTCAGGTTATAATCTCCTGTCAACTAGGTGAACCTCACTAATGAGATGTCTTTGCCCTCATAGGTGATTGAAATGGGAAAAAATGATGACCTTGAGGACTCCAAGTCCATAAGTGACGATACTGACGTAGAAGTTACCTCTGAGGTAGGGGTATCTAGTAAAAGAGCTGTTTTGCACCCCCCGCGTCTCCCAGTGTGTACGTTCCAGCACTGCACTTGTGTTGAAGAAGGCCATTTCCCCCATTTCTATCTCCCTTTCCTTGACGTTAAGACATGTTGGCTTCTTTATATTTTGTTACAGGTTTTTATTGGAATTTGGAGAAAGGGTGATTTAAGTGCCTGTCTGTATGCCTTTCTCCCTGCTGACGAAATTCTTTGGACCTGATGCAGTGGACACACAGAGTTACTCAGAATAGTCCTGCACTGCTCTCCCCCCTAGCCACCCCTCTGTAATCGTAAAGGTAGACTTATAAGCTATCTAAAATTCTTTGTCAAGTACAAAGATCATATTTTCAGTGCTTTGTTAGAAATCGACAAATGGAAAATGGCTTAATTTCCACACAGGTTTATATTCATGGAGGGCTAGTAAATGAAAATGTAGTATTAAGCTGGAAAGGTAATAGGTATGGATTTGTCACCAAATGACAACTCAGGTTTAGACTCAAATGTATACCTTTTCTCTTTTCATGCCGGTTCCCCATTTTCCTTTTAGTGCTTCCCTTGGCTAACCCACTGTGGGAAGAAGGGTGGTGGGGGAAGGACAGGGGAGGAGAGTTTACAGTTTGCTGCTTGGGGATAGAAAAGTGGTATGTTGTCTTTGGTTGATCCTCCCCAACTCCTGGCCTGCCACTGTTGCCCTTATGGTAATTGACTGCAAATTATCTGTCTGTGTATAGCTAAGTAATAAAGTAGAATATATTGGTCCGTTAAGGGTTCTTGACCATAACACAAATAGCAGAGATAAGTGTTTCCATCTTCATCAGACTTCTTTGGCTACTTGGGCCCAGAAAATCTCTTAAGCAAATAGACTGTATTTTATCAAATCAAAGATGCCATTGAATTTAATAAGCCCTATTATTTTATGTACTACTAAAAAAGAAAAAGTGATGCCAGGTAGACTGTGACACACCATCAGTTATGAATTCCAAATCTTTACGAAGCCCCTTTGAGTATCTGGATAGCATTTCAGATGAGATGTGAGGATCTTAAGCCGGCAAGAGTGTTGTGAGGCTCCCTGAAGACCACCCAGTTTAACAGATGGTCGCGTCCCTGCCTCTTTGCCCATGAAATTGAGTTACGACTTCTAAACTTGAAGTGTGTGGCCTTTGTTCTGAAAGTAATCAAGTCTGCCTGTGTCCAGTCATTGATCCTGTCAGAGCCAGGCAATTAGCCACATTAAATACCCTTGACTTGTTCCAGGTAGCTACCTTTGCATTAAGCAAGGCATTTAAAATTCATTGAGCTCCAGTATCTCCTAATTTGGTATCTACTAATTTGGGTATGGAGAAGTAGGAAAAAAGTTACGGGCATCCAAGGACAAGAACGTTCATTTTTCAGAGGGTATGGTTTAGGCGTGTAGTTAGCTAGTGAGAGACCATGAGTAAATTTAGTAGTTTTCAAATCTCATTTTAATTTTAGCTTCCTTTTTTGCCAAATTTTATATTTCTTAATTAGCGGGAAAGAATGAAAGTGTTCTCTTTGCTTCATTCTTTAGCTTCTTGCTCAGTAAGAGAGTTAAGTTGTACAAAGAAATGAACTAAAAAGAAGGCAGCAGGGAAAAGCCAGCAATCAAAATTCCATCCAGATGAGATAGAATGCCAAAATAATGAATTTAACTTTCTTAAAGATAGCTATATAAATCTTGACTTGAAAATGGCGGTTGTGTCACTATCATTGTAAAACTTGTCAAGACTTTCTTACACGTGGCTGTGGAATTTGCTCATATGAGAGGCTAGACCACTGATGGGGAATGTCCAGACTCTCACTAGCTTAGTGAGATGATGAGCCAGGGCCTACCCTCCCTTTTCCTCAGCTTCATGTTTGCCATGGAGTGAGTGTTAATTGGCTGCACTTGTCTTTGTAGGATGAGTGGCAGTGTACTGAGTGCAAGAAATTTAACTCTCCAAGCAAGAGGTACTGTTTCCGTTGCTGGGCCTTGAGGAAGGATTGGTATTCAGATTGTTCTAAGTTAACCCATTCTCTCTCCACGTCTGATATCACTGCCATACCTGAAAAGAAGGAAAATGAAGGAATTGATGTCCCTGATTGCCGAAGAACCATATCAGCTCCAGTTGTTAGACCTAAAGATGTGTATACAAAGGAAGAAAACCCTAAACTTTTTGATCCCTGCAACTCAGTGGAATTCTTGGATTTGGCCCACAGTTCGGAAAGCCAAGAAACCATATCAAGCACGGGAGAACAATCAGATAACCTTTTTGAACAGAGAACAGATACAGAAAACATGGAAGATTGCCAGAATCTCTTGAAGCCGTGTAGTCTGTGTGAGAAAAGACCACGAGATGGAAACATTATTCATGGGCGGACGGGCCATCTTGTCACTTGTTTTCACTGTGCCAGAAGATTAAAGAAGGCTGGGGCTTCATGCCCTATTTGCAAGAAAGAGATTCAGTTGGTTATTAAGGTTTTTATAGCATAGCTAACTCAGTGAATTGCAGAAAATATTAACAGGGCTAGGTCATGTTTCAAAATGTCAGTATTGAGCATCTCTACTCAGTGTAGCCCATTACATCTGTTTATTTATTTGGGTAAACATCTGTGTTCCCCAACATTTTTGCTTCTAAACTTATATGGAATTTGAGAATGAGTTCTTTAGAACTAGGTTGCCAATTTGGGGGACGCTGTTAACATGAAAAGATACGTTAACCACTTCATTCTCTCCTCAAAGATGAGGATCTGGGAGAAAGCAACTGCCAGTACTAACAAAAATACATTAATTCGCTCACTTACCAAATTATTTGAAGATTTACTATTTCTTTAGTTAATTGTATTCCCCATTCTTTTTTTCTGTTAGGGAATGTTATTAGGCATTAGGATCCAAGGTGGCTATTAGAAAAATATTAAAGCTAACAAAAGAAATAATAATAAATTTGATTAGTCAAGGTATGTAATGCTATATAGATTGTTGCAGTCAGGCTGCACGATTCAGATAAGCTAAAAGAAAAGTCTTGAAAAACAAGCGCTTTCTCCATGTGTGCCTAGAACAATGGTATGGAGCATTTTTGCTAACATACTCCTAAAAGAATTTTGAAAAAGTATATATAACCTTTTGCACATTTTACACCATGAGGTATGTAATTAACAGACAAAGTTTCCTTTCTGGTGAGTTGTAGACCTCTGAGTAGCCAGCCTAAGACAAGCAATGGAACATGTCTGTCTCCTTAGAATGTTTCCCTTGTTCCTCTTTCCAAGCAGTTCCCCCTCCATTTCGTGGCTCTCATTCTAGGTTAGCTGTCCTTTTGCACATGTTTAGTGTGACATCTAAATTTTAAAAATACCTTTAAATACTTAGAAAGGGTACCCTATCCAATATATTGTCTATGTGCCTTAAAAACATTTTTCTCAAAGCCTTGGAGCTGTAGGTTTCGTTGATTAAAGTTATAGAAAAAGTCCTGTCATATAAAGTAGCAAAGCTGTTCTCATTTTAAAATTCATCAGCCAAATCAGATTTCACTTTCAGTCAGAAAATGTTTGACTTTATTTTTAAAAATAAATGCATTAACACATTTCTGGCACGACCGTCTCAATTACAGTTCTAAGGTAGGTAAGGCATAGAATTTTTAACCTAAGCTCCCATTGCTTTACTCTGTCCTCATTATCTTCTGAGAATCATTCCTCTGGAGGTTTTTTTTTTGTTCTTTTATTGGATGCCTCTAGAGGGTTTTTACATTCTGAGGCAATGCCCCATAGTAAGATTCTAGATGGGTGAGAGGCAGCCTTTCCTTTGGAAATAGGGAGTTATGGCGGTTGTGAAAAGGATAATAAGAAAAATGGTAGATCTGAAGAAGCCTTATCTGAGCACATTAATCTTAGGACAGTACAAATGGAAGTTGAAGACCTTTAAGCTGATGTCTTTATACCTATCCCTGCCTGCTTTCTCCATGGAAAAATCTTGAAGTATGCCCAGGGGTATGCATATGAGATTTTGGCGACGAGGGCCCTACAATTAACAAATTTACTGATCCAAAAAATTACCTGGGTTGCTTGTTAAAACAGCCCAAGTTTAAAAAAAAAAAAAAAAAAAAAAGCCAAACTCAAACCCCCTCCCTCCACTTTGCCCTGGAGTTTCCATTTGAACGTGTGTTCCTGGAAGCTGATTCAAGTGGTCCACAGACCACACTTTGGGAAGCCCTGCCCTAGAAGGAAGGGTTTTCCCAGTTACAAGAAGTAGAATGAACAAGATCATTTTTAGCAGGGTATTTAATTTTCTGAGGGGGAGTTTTGTTAAAAGTTCTAGAATTTTAAAACTCGAATGCACTCATATACTCAAGCCCCTGTTATTTTGCACTTGAGGCTAAATTTAAGGTTAAATGACTGTCAAAAGTCACAGCTAGTGATGCAGCTGTTACTAGAATCTAGGTAACTTGTAGTAAATCTCTAAACCATGCTCGCTCTCTTGTCATTGTTAAATATATAAAGTGGGATGCTTCTCGAATTTGGGGTAGCTCATCATCCTAAAATATTGCAGAATGTGACTTGCAGCCAAACTAGGACTTTAGAGAGAGTAATAACTTTTAACACTTTCTCCCCAAAGAAAAAGGCCCTATAAATGTCAGGCTTCTATAATCAGATGTCCTCCCACAGGGAGGACAGATAAAGGTGCAGAGGAGCCTGATCCATTGTCTCCAGTATTGTTCCTTCTTGGGGAAGGAAGTTAAGTTTCTGGCTCTCTCTAGGCATCAGGGACAAGGGTTTGTTTTCCTTCTAGAAGTAGAACTAGTCCTTTGAGTTTAGTGTTTTGTTAAACCATGGTAAATGCTCCACCACTCCTGCAATTTAAATGGCTTTTTCCCCTATTTTCTCTCAAGTACTACTCTCTTCATAATAGTTTGATAGCCCTCAATTTTGTTTGATTTTGCCAGTTCGGGGCTTTTGCAAATGGTAACTTAAAGGAGGGACAGGGAGAGTTGGGGATCTGCACTTGTACCCTCTGATTCCTCTTATGAAAAGTTGCAGGTTTTTTTAGAAAATTAAAAAATGGGAAAATTTTGTGTTTGTAGATATTTGATGCCAGTTTTGGTACATCCTTGCCTAGCACAGGATCCTCTTTTGCTACTCAACTTTCCTTCTCCCCCTTGCTCACCTGGGTTTTATACTGTCCCCATTACCACGAAATACTTTGCGTAGAACATCCCAAGCTGTATGTTTGAGCTGTGAGTGGTATAATAACCTGGACTCGGGTTTCCTGGATCTCTGATGAGAGCCGAGAGCCGTGGGACTGACTGCAGCTGTTACAGAGAAACGAGTGATAGTATCTGCAGGAGGAGGCAGCTGGTATTTCTCGGTAGCTTATCTGAAATCTGGGATGCCGCTTCCCCTGCACATTGTTTCCTTCATCCCGGATCCCTATCCTGTGTAATCACCCCTGGGAGTGTAGGATAGCAAGTAGGACTTGTCATTCCTTGGGGTAGAATGGGTGAAGAGTCCTACAAAGGGCCACATAACGCTATCAGAGCAGTTCATTACCTGCATCTTGATTTGTTTTTGGTTTTGTTCTTTTTTTTTCTCATGCTACTGCGGTACAGGTATATTTTACTCACTGCCGGTAAAGCAAGACATAGTTTGTACGTGAAGTCTTCATAGTTTTACTTCTGCCAGGTAAATTCCTAATTTCCAAACACTACTATTTATCTTTTAGTTGTATTTAGGGTGGACAGTGTGCTCTGGTGTTCTGGAAACAGTGCCAGTTTACCGCTCTTTTTTTAGCAGCCCGTCTGATTTGTCTCCTTTTCTCCCTTTTCACTCCCAGATGCTTGAGTGGAAATCTTGATTGTGAGGAGGGATCTCTTAAAGGGGGTGCCAGTGGAGTTTAACTTTTCTGCATCATGCCATAGATTTGTGATCAATGAAATCATACCATATTAGCACCAAATTTCTTTTTCTCCTTCTTTCTCTCTTCTTTCTTTCTCTTTCTTTCTTTCTTTCTTTCTTTCTTTCTTTCTTTCTTTCTTTCTCTCTCTCTCTCTCTCTCTCTCTCTCTCTCTCTCTCTCTCTCTCTCTGTGTCTTTGTCTTTCTTTCTCTTTCTTTCTGTCTTTCTAAGTAATCTCTATCCCCCATATGGAGCTTCAACTTCTGACCGAGACCAAGTTGCATGCTCTACTGACTGAGCCCAGCCAAGCGTCCCAGCATCAAATTTCTTATTTTAATTACCATTATTAATATTTATGATCAGGTTACCCTGGACAGAAAATTCAGAGCAAAAGTGACAAATCTTAAGAAACAATGAATTTTTAGGTTACAGCTAAAAATGTCTCCTGTCTCATTAACTCCCTGTACTTGCACTGTACTTATAATATTTGCTATGCTTTTGTATTAAATACTTAAATCAGACTTTATAAAAATCTTAAGACCAATGCATATTGCCATTTTTTCGTAGTCCATCTATGGAATATCACAGGTTCTCAGTCCTAGGCTTGAACAATGGGTCAGCGTCTAGCCAAGCCAGCCTACAAACTGCCATGAACTTTTCTAATATAAGATGGAATCACTGCCAAGCATTTGAAATATGCAGTTGTGTTTTAATAATAATTTATGTATATTTAGGTGTATATAATGCTTTGTAGGACATTGTTTTATTTGTGAGAATTTTTAATGGTCAGGATCATTTGTAACCTTTTTTTTTTTTTTTTAATGTCAACTCAATGCAATATTTGGCTCCTTTGAAAAGTCATTAATGAGAAATTGGTGAATGCTAGATCTTGGGTTCTGCAGAAGTATTGTGTTATCTCTTGGTTCTCTTTAGAAAGGAGGAATCTTGTTAACCAGTTATTTGCCCGACCCCCCCCAACCCCCCCCCCCCCGCCCCGAGAGTTATGTGAACTTTGAACTATATGCCTTTAGATACTGTGAATCTGTTGTTTTCCATTTAGCCAAGTATCTACTTAAATTGTTCATCAGAGCCCTAAAGAAGAATTTACTTTGATGGTTCTCTTCATTCATGGGTGTGTATATATGTATGTACATACACTATCAAGACTGCTACTGCCTTTGCTGAAAATGGCTATAAAATAGGAACTAGCTGTGTTTAGGATCTGCACTTCAAAGAGAAAAAACCTGTAAGCTCTCCCCTGTGCCAAAAGCAAAATGTGCAATGTTTACAAATGTCTGGAATTTTGCACTGCCGTAGGGTATGCTGAGGTTACTTTGCTGGAATGGTCCGGAAGGTGATTAATGGAGTTGCAGTTCAGCGTATGAGGAGAGATACTGAGGGTCTACAGCTGAACTGAGGTAGTGGTTCAGGTGACTCCCTGGCCTAATTTGGGGACAGTTTTTCCAGACTGCTTTGGGACATCCTTTCCGTGGACAGAGCTTTCCTCGGTCACCATTGCTACATTCGTCCTTTACAGGAGCCGCCAGATCTCTTCTCACCTGTGGGAGATTGTATCCTAAGCATTTTGAGATCTTTTGATAGAATGAACGTGCAATCCCCAGTAATGCCATTACTGGTGCGTGTGACCTTGTTAAAGAAAATACAACCTTAAAAAACACTCGGGTTTACTGTACCTCCGTCAGAGCCTTTTGAATTACTGAAAATGTTACAGAGAAGTGTATCTGCAGCAGAAGTAGCTGATATATCTCTTGGTAGCTTATCCGAAATCAAAGATGTTGCTTGTCCTGCAGATTGTTTTCCTTTATCCAGGATCCTTATTTGATACCTTCTGGGAACGTAGCACAACAAGTGAGAGTCCTTATTTCTTGGGGTAGAATGGGTCAGGGATCTTGAAAAGGGTCAGGTGCTATAGAGTAATTCCTGTGTCAGAACAGTCGCTATCGTTCGGCAAATGCTTTCTCGAAAGTTGACATAATCACTAGAACACTGACACCTATCAGGACACCTAATGTCTTATCCTAAGGCTTTTTTTTTTTTTTTTTTTTTTTTTTTTTTTAACAGCTACCTTGGCGTCCTACCTTTCCTCTTCCTTCTTCCCTTACTGTTGCTCTTTTTTCCTCAGAGTTCAAAGAGGTCTGCTTCTGGATACTGCTTTTATACCAAAGGCCTTCTGTATCACCCCCTGGGTGGTGGTACCTACAGTGATCTTTAGATAAGATTCCTCTTTTCCAGTCAGTCTGGGGGAGTGTTTCTGTTGGAGAGTTAGGCGGCAGATTCTAGCAATCAGGAGGGGAAGCTGTGACATCAGAGCTACTATCTAATAAAAAACAACTCGTAGTTTAGTTTAGGTTTCCTTTGTGTCCATGATGGAAGAACAGGGAGGGCAATCAGGGCCACTGTTGTCTCCGCACTAAGAAATTGAGGCCAGCCTTCCCCTTTCCTACAGGACTTTTTTCCCCTTCAGTTTGCCTTGCTTTTTCACTCCTTTTAAAATAATCAAAATGTCTCCTTTTGGGTTTTTTTCTTTCCTCCTTTTAAAAATAATAGAAAATGTTTTAAAAGGGGAATGAAATGTTTCTGGCCTCCTCAGCACTTGGCAAGGTAGAAGTTGTAAGCAGCCTTTGAACAGGACTCTGTCCTTAGTCTGTAGGCACTATTATGTGCCTTTTGGATAGAGATAAGGAGTAAGATCATTCCACCCTCTGTGGTCCTGGTCTTGACCTTCTTAAGCCTCAGTTTTTCTCATCTGTAAAATGAATACTTGTACTACCCTTTTTCTACCTCATAGTTTGTTATAGAGATAAAGGATGCGGGAGCAACCTAACCTGTAAATTGCTTTAAATAAGATGTTAAGAATTGTTAACCAAGCTCTGGGGTATGTATTCAGAATACCTCATGTTCTGGAAGCCGAGCACAAGCTCCTCTCTATGCCTGCCTAGCAGAGCCTATGTTGCTTCCTTATACCCATGCCTCTAGCCCATCTATTCTTTCCTTGCTATGAAGCTCTTGACTAGAAAAGAGGCCATCTCTAGGTTCTGAGAGAAGTGTGTGTAAATTTGGATAGTAGATACAACTGCCACGCTATGGTCTTGATCCACGAAAATTTTCTACGTGCACTTGAGTTGGTGGCCTAAAATGCACTGCCAATACGCCGAAAACATGCAGTTTTCCAAATAACATATCTCATCAGGTAGCATAACTGACAGGAGTGTAGCCAATGTGCTTGCATCGCGTGGAAGGAAAAAAGCAACTTCAAGTAACTGAATGTGGCCAGCTTAGTAAATGGGGAAAGGAGACAGCTTCATGTGTTCTCATCTAGTCCTTTTAAGCGCCAATAAAATAGCTCTGTATCTTTTTGGTTTTTGCACTATGTAATGCTTTTAATCCCTGTTGATTCTGTTGTGCCTTTTTGTGTATTAAATATTTTTCGTTTTGCCGTTGTGGTGTCATTATTGGGGAAATTTGTATATAACAGAATCTCACTTTTTGTTTTTATATGCAGTCTTCTGTCTGATTTGGGGACGGAGAGAATAGAATTTGCCATAGAAGTTGCTGTACTTAATCAGTAGTGACTTTGATAGTTTCCACCATTCACCTATTAGAGTATTGTATCTCATTTTTAGGTTCCCAGTCCTTCAGTTTCTTTTAAAAAAAAAATTTTTTTTTTAACATTTATTCATTTTTGAGACAGAGAGAGAGCATGAACGGGGGAGGGTCAGAGAGAGAGAGGGAGACACGGAATCCGAAACAGGCTCCAGGCTCTGAGCTGTCCGCACAGAGCCCGACGCGGGGCTCGAACTCACAGACCGCGAGATCATGACCTGAGCCGAAGTCGGACGTCCAACTGACTGAGCCACCCAGGCGCCCCAGTCCTTCAGTTTCTCTTCTGAAACTGAAAAGATTTTGCAGAGTCGCTTTGAACATTGAGCTAGTTAGGTCAAGTGGAATTTCCCCAACTATAGCCCTTGAGAATTAGAGAATGTATCATACCTGCATGTCTAGGGTGATTTGAGACAAGCCTTCCTTCTAGGCACCAGTCTGTACCTAACTCTTCTGAGCCCACGACTATATCGCCTTGTCCGTTGTTGCTACTGGAGAGATTTCAAATGGTGAGGTGACAGATTTGCCTCTCCTGAGTTGACGGAGACATGCTAGGTGCAGGCTTCTATTTTGTGTTTCGGATTGGGGCTAGTTCAAGAGGTAGTGAGGGTTTGCCACAGAGTACACATTAATTTATCACTTCCATGCCTGACGTTTGCTGAGGTTTTTAGATTGGGGGGATTCTAGCCCTCCTTGAAAAGCTAACGAAACTTAGGAAATTCTTATAAAAAAGCACATTTTACGTTCATTTTCAGTAGCTTCATTGAAACCACTGGTCTGTGGCCCTCCTGTTCTGTTCTTTTGAGGGATATCAAGACAACCTGTCCACCAGAGAGCTTGCTAGCCCACGTTCTCAGAAGGTCCTGTCCTCCCATCTGGGACCATGAAGGTGAGTGAAACTCGGGTCAGTTGTCCTGAGCTCAGGGCCACTGCAAAACAGACACGGATTGGTGTATGCTGCACAGCTGTTGGGGACACACTTCGTAGGCTGTCTTATCTAGAGTTATGTAATATGTACCTGTATGAGCTCCTGGGAGTGTGGGGTGATACTGGAAATACTGGGGATAGCATTTAAAAATGAAAAAAAAAGGAGGAGGAGCATTAGGACCAAGGATGAAGCCAGTTTCCATGTCCACAACCCTTTCCACGTTTTGTGACCCCTTTAAGGTACTTTGCATGGATTCCAACTGCATAACATGTTTTGTTTCCTGGATTTTTGCATCCTACTTAACCTGGTGCTGCAAGCTGAATCATTGTTGAATGTAGTCTGGGGCTAGAGTAAGGCGAGCTGAAACTAGTCACTGATTCAAATTGCCATTCGCAGACAAATGCCTAGTTGGTGCTTGATGGCTAGAATTTTTTTTTAAGTTTATTTTTTGGAGAAAGAGAGCATAAGTGGGGGAGGGGCAGAGAAGGAGACACCGCATCCAAAGCAGGTTCTTGTGTCATCAGTGTAGAACCCGATGGGGGCCTCCAACTCGAGAGCCGTGAGATCACGACCTGAGCTGAGATCAAGGCAGATGCATAACTGACTGAGCCACGCAGGCACCCCCGTTTGCTAGACTTTGCACAACTCCACGCTCTAAAGGTATACAAAAATCAGTGCTATTAGAAAGATTGCAGGTCATTATGGGTTTGGGGATGTAGGGATAATCTCACTACATACCTTCCCAACCCTGAACTCATGTGGTTAATACTTTCTTTTTGCTTTGTTTCCTCTTCAAAATAAAGCATGGGAGTTCAATTCGGTCAATAAATACTTATTTGATGTTAATCTGAGCCAGATCCTGCTTGGCACTGGGAATAGCACAGTGAATCAGGAAGCTCCCTCAGTTGCCTGCGGTCTGCGCTGGAGGTAGGGATGGGGGCAGTTTGCACACGGGCCAGGCAGCGGCAGTGGAGGAAGTGGCTTTGGTGGTTCCATGTGACCGGAGCCAAGGGTGTGATGGGAGAAGTGCCGAGAGACGGCCCTGGGGTGTGATGCGGGTGGGCTATGCCAAGCCAGGAAGGTTGAACCTTATCCTGAAGGCAGTGGAGAGCCGTTTAAGGATTTTAAGTGGGAGTGTGACCTCTCATTTGCATTTTGGGGAGCTTTGGGTACATTGTTGAGAATAGACTGAAGTGCCGGCCAGAAGCAGGGATAACAGGTCCTGGCAGCAACCTGGGCTGGAAACAATGTTCCTAGAGTGATGGCAGTGGACCTGGCAAGAAGAACAGTAGATAGCACTTACTGAGCGTTTAGTGGGTGCTGACTGGGCATTTACTAGTCCCATCGGGTATTTAAGGCTTAGAGGAAGTAAGTAACCTGTCTGAGGGAATGAACCTAACTGACAGAATCGAGTCAGTGGTTAAAACTATTGTGTCTGAGACAAAAGCCCAAAAGAAGAAGTATGGGGAGTTGATGGAAACCCAGGCGGAAGGGACGAAGGGACGCACTTCCTGAATGAATGCCTGGGGCTGTGAGGGGAAAAAGGGAGGAGTCAGGGATGGCTTGGGCAGTTGGTGGATGGCGGTGCCACTCACGGAGATCAAGAATATGGTAAAAGGGTAGGTTTGTGGTGGTGGTGAGGTAGGAAAAAGTGATGAGTTTTGGACGTGTTGACTTTGTGCGTATGAGAGATCCAAAGGAAAATGGAGACACCTGGGCTGTAAATACTAAGCACCTGTCACTTATCTTGTACTTTGTAGGTCCCGGGGACGCTGTGCTGAAACTGAGGAACGTGGTCCTTGCTCTCGTGGCTTCAGGAAACGGGCTAGGCAACACATAGGGTTAGTGTCGCGCGTGTTCTGTTGGGGGCACACGTGCTGCTGTGGGAAATACAGAAGAGGGGCCTGATCTAGTCGAGAGTTCAGGAACAGCCTCCTTGAAGAGTCGAGAAGCCGAGAGCTCAGGGAAGGACGGGGGTTGGGAGATGGGGGAGCATCGAAGTAAGAGCAAACAGGCAAGGGCCTTGGAGCTCATGGTATCTGGCAGACTGGAAAGTTTAGTGTGGTTGAAAGCAGGGAAGGAGAGCGCAGTCCCGCGGGGGAGGCAGTTGGCGGAAGGGTTTGAAGAGAATGGAGGAAGTCCGAAGCAGGAAGTCTGGGGAAGAGGAGAGAACAGACTAGAGAAACTTGCTAGGTGATTGCCTGACACTAGCGGGTCTCCGGACCAGGGCTCCTCAGCCTTAGCACGATGGACATTTGGAACTGGGAGATTTTCTGTTGTGGGGACCGGTGTCCTGGGCATTGTAGCATCCCTGGCCTCTATTCACTAGATGCCAGTAGTGCCCCTTCCCCAAGAAAAACTGTCCGCAGGCACTGCCACGTGTCACTTGAGGAGAGAATTACCTCTGGCTGAGAGCCAGTAAGCCCAGACGCTGAGCACTTCAGGAGAAAAATTGTACAACTTGCAGATTGCTGTTACGACGCATTCACGTCCCCAGCCTGGGCTCTCAGTTCTCCCTGGTTCTCCCGTTCCCCTAACAGTTGATGTTTCTACCCTCGAAGATAGGAAGGAGAAAGTGAAGACAAGTTGTTATTTGACTTCTCTAAGTCTCAGCTTCGTCATGGGATAATAGATGTTAAGTCAGCACCTATGAAGTGTTCAATAAATGTTATCTATCATCATTATTTCTGGGAGGGGCTGATAGGAAATGGACAGGCTGAACGAAGTTGAAAGATGGTATGGTAGGAGTGGACTGAGAGCAGGAACGACAGGCCGCTGTGTTCCGAGATAGACTGATGTTCTTTTTTATTTTTTAAGGTTTATTTTTGAGAAAGAGACAGGCAGAGCGTGAGCAGGGGAGAAGCAGAGAGAAAAGAAGGCATAGAATCGGAAGCAGGCTCCAGACTCCGAGCTGTCAGCACAGAGCCTAACGCGGGGCTCAAACTCACGAACCGCGAGATCATGACCTGAGCCGAAGTCGGACACTTAACCGACCGGGCCACCCAGGCACCCCTAGACCGATGTTCTAATCAAGACTTCCAAGATTGTGATAGATGGTGTCATCAAATCATCTGCCACTTCTCTCCACCACGCTCCAGAGAGGGTGGGTAGTGCTCCGTGCCCTGGTGGCACCAGGCCTGTCCATGAAATGTCAGCGGGAATGAAGTGTACTGCTTCTGAGCAGAGGTTCGGGGGACATTGCGAGGGTCAGTCAGGGCTTCTTCCCTCAGCATGAGGCTAGTGCACCCCAGAATGAAGGCTGCCCTGTAGTCTGGCTCCAAGATCGACGAGAACAGGGAGCAGAGCTGCGGCTGTCCTGCAGTGGGCAGAGAAACAAGACTTGGGGGGTGTACTACTGACTTAGTCTGAGCGGACTGGCACAAAGGTGGGCAATCCCAGGTGAGGGTAGGTCCCAGGCGTGGCATGGAGTGAGCAGTTCAAGCATCATGGAAGAGGAGTTTTTTGATGTTGAGTTGGTCAATGAGGAAGGGTCCTGTGAGGCTGGGGGTGTTGGATGGGTCATTCCTGTGGCATCGATATCACCCAGGATGTTGGCAGGATTGTGGGAACCCAAAATCAATAATGAGTGAGCAAAATATCTGGAAGGTAAGCAGATGGCACTATAAAGTCTCAAAAGAGCAGAGATTTCTGTGTGGAGGGATAGTAGTCTGGATGCGGTCAGGGAGGCCCGTCTTCTCTACTGAAGGTGCATGGGGTTTGAAGAAATGACTGCCAAGGTTCCTTGGGGGAAAGCCAGGTATCTATCAATCATCTATTTATTTTTGAGATAGTGTGAGCAGGGGAGGGGCAGAGAGAAAGGGAGACACAGAATCTGAAGCAGGCTCCAGGCTCTGAGCTGTCAGCATAGAGCCTGATGAGGGGCTCGAACTCATGAACTATGAGATCATGAGCCGAAGTCAGACACTTAACCGACTAAGCCACCCAGGTATCCTTTAAGGCTTAAAAAAACAGAGGAAAGCAAAAGAGTATATGGATGCAGGCAGGGGGATGTTTACCATGAAACAGTTCATAGAGTCGTAGTTCGTAACTTGCTTGGGGTCAAGGGGTGGGTGCTCTGGATCGCCTCTTGAGAGAAAGGATATACACGCATGTAAAATCTTACGTGCAAACCCAGGAGGTTTTTTTTTTTTGTTTTTTTTTTTTTTTTTAAATTTTTTTTTTTCAACGTTTATTTATTTTTGGGACAGAGAGACAGAGCATGAACGGGGGAGGGACAGAGAGAGAGGGAGACACAGAATCGGAAACAGGCTGCAGGCTCTGAGCCATCAGCCCAGAGCCTGACGCGGTGCTCGAACTCACGGACCGTGAGATCGTGACCTGGCTGAAGTCGGACGCTTAACCGACTGCGCCACCCAGGCGCCCCAACCCAGGAGGTTTTGACTACAGTTTAAACTATAACTAACGAATGCATTTGGTCTGGGTAACCCCATCTTGCCTCCTCGCACTCTGGGACTCTTCCCTTCATTGTTAACCTTTAAAAGAGTCACTGGTGGGAAATAAACTATGCATTCGAATCAAGTTAAAGAAATGTGAGACTTCCCGGGCCCTAAATTGGGAAATTTTAACTCAGAAACTCCAGCTTTATACTGCTCAAAACTGGGTAAAGCTGCTACCTAAATATGGGATGCATTTTGGCAAAAATTGCATCCACTTTCTTCTGTGTGTGTGTGTGTGTGTGTGTGTGTGTTTGAAACACTTGTAACCATCGGGATTTCTGGAATCCTTGGCACTGAATCAGAATTGCCAGTTAGCTACTTGCTGGGTGACCTTCGGCAGTTCACTTAATGTCTCTAAGCCTCAGCTCACTGATCTGGAAAACAGAGCTGATGGACAAATGAGCTAATGCACGTGAGGTGCTTAGCACCTGAGACTTCTTCCACTTGCTTGCATCAGAGCTGGGGAGGCGGCTTCCTCAAATAGGAGCCTCAAATCTCCGGCTTCTAACCAACAGACATAACCTGCACTGTCCACCAGAGGGCACCAGTAACTTGTAAATCTAAGAGGAATGTTCCTTTGCCCTTAATTGTATCTGCCTGAGGATAACCCCTTAGGTTCAAGTCTTTATTTAAATATTCTTGCTCTTGGTGCCTGAAGGAATCATTTGCAAGATTCCTCAAAATGCAGAAGGGAAATCTGAAGTAAGAAGTTTAGGGTAATTGGTGCTCTTACTCTACATCAGCCATCAAGAGAGTTCTATTAACGTTTTTTTTATTTTGTCCATTTCTACCATCCATTGTCTGTCTCTTCAGACTATCTGTAACCTAGTTACAAATTATTCTCTCAGTAATAAGTTGTTGCTGGTCCTTCTTCCTGGTTTGTTCCAATGAACTGAACTGCTGTTTTTCCCTTTGATGAGCAGCCTCCCTCCTGTTTCCCCTAGTCATGGCCAGCCTTCCTTCCAGCAGTGGGGGCTGGGATCCAGTTCTGAGCCTCTGCCTTACTGTTGAGCCTCAGAAGCCATTTCCCTAAATCCCTTTGAGGTGAGAGGCTAGTGATGGATGGGTACTCATCACAAGAGGCTGTGTTCTGGGGGGGAGAAAGCCCTTTCTCCATCTGAGGAGGGGAACAGCTAGGAAAAGTTGAGGCTACCAGCCACTAGAGCCTTCCTCAAAATGTCATGGATTTCAGGGGAGCAGTGATATCCAGGGTACCCACTGCTTACTCTTTTTTTTTTTTTTCTTTCTCTAATTTGAGAGAGAGGGAGAGAGAGCAGGGGAGAAGGGCAGAGGGAGAGAGAATCTTAAGCAGGCTCCACACTGTGTGGAGCCCCGACACGGGGCTCAGTCCCGTGACCCAGGGATCATGACTTGAGCTGAAATCAAGTCGGACGCTTACTCGACTGAGCCACCCAGGCGCCCCTGACCATCCCCTTGTCCAGATGGGTTGTCATGGCTGACGTTTGCCGTGTGCTTCGTATTGGGTCATCTATCCGTTTGGTTTTATGTCATGTGATCTCCACAACAGCCCTGTGAGAGAAGTGTGGTGTTGGGCGAGTGGAGTGGACTACCCCCGCACAGAAGCACAGAGAAGCTAAATGAAGGACAGGGAAGACTTCGCCAGGGTTCCGTTTCAGTCAGCATTGGAAGCATTCCACAAGGCCAAGTTTTGTTCTGTTCTGTTTTGTTTTATGGATTGTCCCTTGCATAGCAGGATATTTAACATCTCTGGCCCCCAAGCCCTGTCGTTAAGGTACTAATTATACCTTCCAGAAACCCCAGAAGGTACAGTACAGGTAGGTGGTCCTGCCACCTGTTAGAACCACTGACTTATATGCATGGTCACAGGAAAAAGGAGGGTTAAACAAATTGCTTTGCTCCTCTGGTTATTTTTATGTTAATGAAGGTCACTAGATGAAGATAACAGAACAAGAGGAAGGAGATCCCTGGGGGTGAGCAGAACTCTGTAAGGGAAGAGGCTATATTATAAAGGAAGGGAATGAGCGCTAGACCAAGGCGATCTTCCTTTCTAATCGCTGCTAAAACCCGGAGCGTGGACAGAGTCTGGCCTCTCAAACTCATACCTTTAGAGACCAATCGGTTGTCGCAGACCAGGACGGCAGCCGGGTCAGGGGACAGAAGGGAGTGCTGGGGCTGGAGCCGTCTGGACAGCCGGGCCTACACAAAGGGTGTTTTCATGTGGTAGCGCGGGCTCATTGTTGCCAGCCTTTCTAATATTTCCAGAGAATCCACCAGGCCAGATTTTTAAAGGAAAGCTCTCTATTGTAGATATGGGATGTAAAAGCAGTTCTAACATTCGTTTGGCCGATGGATGGCTGAGTCGGTTGAGCATCTGACTGTTGATTTCAGCTCAGGTCATGATCTCACAGTGGTGAGACTGAGCTCTGCGTCCTGCTCTGTGCTGCTGTGGAGCCTGCTTGGGAATCTCTCGCTCTCTCTCAATAAATAAATAAATACATACACATTAAAAAAAGAAAAAAAAAACATTAGGTAGGCCAAGAAAAAAAAATTCCTGCAAGTGAATTTGGATCGTCTTGACTTGTGAGTCAGGTCGTCTTTGAGAGGCCATTCCCATCAAAGGTGCCACAGTGTATGTCCACCGTGCTGGTGACAGAAGAGATACAGGTTTCAGTATACACAAAAAAGAATTTCCTCCCCATCCCAGCTGCAGACAGCCGCAGGGCAGGCTGGGCAGAGGACGAGTGGGCATTCCTAGGGGCAGTGGGACCCCCAGAAGCTGAAGCAAGGATTCCTGTGCGATCTTTGGTCCTTTCTGGATCTGAGATTCTGGGATCCTGGGGTTGTGATTCCTCGAAGGCAGAGCTGGGAACATGGAAACTCTAGAGCTTGGCCAGCGCCTGGAGTGCGACCGGCTCAGGCCCTGTCCTTCCCCCTGATGTATAGGAGTGGGGAAGAGCTGTCCCTGGAGTCCCCGCTCCCTAGAGGCCCTTTGTCTCAGTTCTCATTACCTGCAGTTTTACACATGCAAGCTGCTCTTACTGTCTCTCAGCCAGTGGGTCCCTGACACCAACTGCAGAGCTAAACAGCCAATTTTCCAGCCCAGCTGTTCTGCTACACTGACTTTAAGCTTAAATGCACTTTTCTTTAAAAACCATCAGGAGGGGCGCCTGGGTGGCGCAGTCGGTTAAGCGTCCGACTTCAGCCAGGTCACGATCTCACGGTCCGTGAGTTCGAGCCCCGCGTCGGGCTCTGGGCTGATGGCTCGGAGCCTGGAGCCTGTTTCCGATTCTGTGTCTCCCTCTCTCTCTGCCCCTCCCCCGTTCATGCTCAGTCTCTCTCTGTCCCAAAAATAAATAAAAAACGTTGAAAAAAAAATTTAAAAAAAAAAAAAAAAAAAAAAAAAACCATCAGGAGCTGTCTCCTTCCCTCTGCTCATTTTCTTGGCGTTAATCCAGCAGAAAGCAGGTACTCAGGATAATAGTACTTAATACTTAGAATGCTGGGGCCCGTAGGTCCTCCATTGGACTCCACCCACCTTCCCCTTTAGGGCCATGATGGGACGTCCATCTGGTGTGTAACGGAGCTCCCAGTGCCAGTGCCTGTGCCCTCCATGCTCTCTGGGAAGGGGTCTTGCTCTCTGGTTGGGCAGCCTGTGCCTTTAAAAGCAGTGCCTTTGCTGGTTTCTGACTTGCAGCAGTGGGATAGTCAAATGTGGGGGAGGAAGCAGGGCTCTGGCAACCAAACTCCTGATGTGGAGGAGTTGAAAAGCTAGGCTGCAAATGTTACTATCTAACATTGCTGGGAAATCTCTGCTCCCATTCTTCAGATCTAATCCGTCTTGGGCTTCTCAAGTCCGTAACCCTTCTCCTTCTGGGCTTTGCTTACATCCCTACATCTGGCATTGGGGCAGGCTCTCGGGAAGGGAGGTGGTCCCCAGCCCTGTTCCTTGCCCTTCTGGTCCATGTGCCAGCATAGACCAGGTTTTAATGAACCTCAGAATCTTCTGTGCCACAGACGGGGAGGACCGTGTAGGTGAAGGCTTTCCACAAGCCATGGAGCACAATGCATGGAATAATCTGGAGACTCGCCCCAGAGAAGGTCCTGGCTCTCCTGTCTTAGCCTCCCTCTGGCATCCCCAGGACTCAGTCCGTAAGTCTCATTTTCTTCTCCTGTCTCTCTTCAGCCTCACCTCTGGAGGCCTCGTCCAGGTTAGGTGCTCATCCTCCACCAGGACCAGGGGAACTCTGATCGGCTGGGGGACTTGGGAGGCGGTGCTCAGCACGGCCCTCAGCCACTTTACCTGTAACGCAAAATTTCAGAATTGTGAATGGGATCGGGGCTCCTAGATTTTAGGCTATCACAGATGAATAAGATAAACAATAACAAACCCCAAGAACAGCAAAAGCCGGATCTGTATTTATGAGATGGAGACTCAACCTAGGGTTTCCGGCCTTTATTTCATCAAACGAGTACATTTAAAAAGCAACAACTAGTAACTACTGTCTATGACCACCATGGTTTCAGAAAGGAGAGGACATACGAATGCCATGAATGTATGAAGGATGTGCTCTGCAATGAAGGACTGCCCTTTGAAGGGCATCCTAGAACTTTGTGGGGAAAATGACCTCATTCTTGGTTTTCGAAAGTCATCCCAGAGGTGACATCGTTGTCACAGACTTCCTCCGCCCTCAGATGCGACTGGCCCTGGACAGGGTCCCCCTTCCCACTCTCTATGTCTATCTCTGTCTTTTCTGCTCCGTCATGAAAGGAGGGTGATTGTCATGTTAGGAAAAGTTGTGAGAGCCTTTGGAACGGGCAGAAAAGATTGTTGTTGGCTGTCCTGTCTGGTTCCCTCTGGATTATCTTTGTCTTCCTTGGTCTTTGAGCAAAACTGTAGAAAACCGATAAGAATGCAAATGATTTTGCCCGAAGAAATACAAATTGTGTCCAGAGGAAATGCAACCGATTATTGCCCTGCAGATATCGATAAGTTTGCGTCTTTGGTGCCTTAGGTGCAGTTTCCTGATGGCTTATGTATGTATCTGCTCTGGATTCTCTGAGCACCTGTGACCTCTTACTAGTTCCCTCATTAATTGTTGAGTGAAATGAAATCATTGACATGTGTTACTTTTATATTTGCACAAGGGTCTTGATTTGACCTTTAGCGCAATTGTCCGTCCTCAGCAACTACCGCTGAGAGATGTTGTAGGAGTGGAACGAGGTCATGGGTAAGCATACACCTTGCCTTCCGCCACTGGGACAATCCGTGCTTCCTCCTGCTTTTGGAGCCCCAGGGTGCCCTGTGTTTTCACAAACAAATCAACAAACAAAATCTTCTCATTAAACTTTTCACATTGCAGTATTAGGGACCTTGATGTCCCCGGGACTTGCACATGTCATGAGAGGATCTGGGGAGGAGGGAAACAATGCTTACCCAGAGGTCTGGCTGTAACGGAGGAACTCCAGGGGAGCACAGTGCCTGGTGCTGTGGGTATTTGGAGCCAGGTGCCTTTAAAATCACCTGTCCTGGGGCGCCTGGGTGGCTCAGTCGGTTAAGCGTCCGACTTCAGCTCAGGTCATGATCTCACAGTCCGTGAGTTCGAGCCCTGCGTCGGGCTCTGGGCTGATGGCTCAGAGCCTGAAGCCTGCTTCCGATTCTGTGTCTCCCTCTCTCTCTGCCCCTCCCCCGTTCATGCTCTCTCTCTCTCTCTCTGTCTCAAAAATAAATAAACGTTAAAAAAAAAATTAAAAAAAAAATAAAGTCACCTGTCCTACTGGGGTTCAGCTGCTGAGGACAGTTTGATATCTTTCCCCTCACCCTCTTTCCAGTGTCAGAGGCACCAGCCTTACCACGCTAAGGAGGGTCGTTTCAACCTTGTAACCAGGATCTTAAAATATATATGTTTTAAATTTTCTCCTGACATCTGTAAGGTGGGTGTGTTTATTCTTGTTCTTGATGATGAGCTAAGACAGGTTAAATGTCTTGCCCAAGGTTGTACAGCCAGGAAGTTGTGCCAGGATTTAAATCTAGGGTCTGAATTCGGAGCTGTGGATTTGAGCCATGGAACAGTCCTTCTGGTGAAAACTCTTTTCCTTCCCGGTGCGCCTTGGTGGCTCAGCCGGTTAAGCGTCTGACTTCGACTCAGGTCATGATCTCACGGTTCATGGGTTCAGGCCCTGCATCAGGCTCTGTGCTGACAGGGGCCTGGAGCCTGCTTCGGATTCTGTGTCTCTCTCTCTCTCTGCCCCTCCCCCACTCATGCTCTGTCTCTCTGTCAAAAATAAATAAATGTTAAAAAAAAAGAAAAGACTCTTTTCCCTCCCCCAATCCCATCACCACTGCTAAAATCCTGTGTTACACATGGGCCAAGGCATTGCTCCCGTTAAAACGGAAATGACCTGGAAGGCATAGCACACTTGTAATGAAAATAATGTCAGAGACAAATCGATCCAAGGGTTAGGGTGCAGCCAAAGAGGAGCAGGGGCAGGTGAGCCGGGAGCTCCCTCGGGCAGGGGCCTCTCTGCTCAGTGGGGATTGAGGCAGGGAGGGTGGGGGGAGATTTGACCAGAGAAGGAAGAAGCCAGGGAGGGTCAGACAAGTAGGTTGGTGGGAGAGCAGTGAGCACTTACTCCCTCTCTCCTCAGACCCTGATAACTGGGAGAAGTACGCAGGCCTCAGGAGCTGAGGAAGGCCAAACCCGGTCCCTGGCTTCCTGAAGGTTAACCAGTCAGAGCTCCTCCTGTGCGTTGGCCTGGAAGATTGCATGGCCCGGGCCAGGTGTGGCAGGGCTTGTGGATGCTGGGATGGCCCTTGATGCTATGGGTCAAGGACGATGAGTGAGGCCAGTGCAGCATTTCTGCCAAGCTGGAATATAGGAGGCCTGGGCACATGAAGTCAGGTAAGTGGGTGTCTTGGTGATGGATGGGAGTTTCCCGGCAAGTGTGACCTTTCCCTCTGCTGAGTCCAGCTGGACCAACCCTGTGGCTCCAGGGCCCCTTGTCATCCACTGATTGCTTTGTGATTAATGCACAAGTCCCTTATTCCCACCTCGTGTCGCTGCTCTATGCTCCCCCAGCTCCCGTGGTGGACCCTGCTGCACTTAGGCAATTTACTCAGCAATGATCGTCCCAAGAATCTCTCCGCATGCTTGGTGGGCAGGTAGTAACCAACGTCTGTGTGTGACTCCCCTGCAGAATTCAAAACCAAGGACAGACATGCCAATCACAGCATTAGGGGAGAGACTTAAAATACCTGCAGTGAGTAAAGCAGGGCCCAGAAGAGGCCAGGATCTATCCTGCAGGCATCGCCCCTTCTTCTCTGCACATTTTTGGGCTCAGCTAGAAAGCCATGAGTTTCCACCTGGCAATCATTCACTGGGGCTGCCTGTGGGTCCCAGTGCCGTTTCACAAAGGACAGGCAGCCTAACCCCGGTTTGTCTGGGAACCAGAGAACTGCAGAGGGAGGAGAGGGGCCCAACCCTCCGGTCCTAGCACCAAACCAAGTGGACCCCCCACCAAATATACAGAGGGCGAATGGTCCCAAATGGACAATCCACTTTTCAAACAGTGTTTTCACCTTGGCCTGGGGGCCCAAGCACGTAAAGTGGGTTTCATGCTGATTTGGCTGCGTGGACTTTATAACTTAACCAGAGTAGGAGAGACCGAATCACATGCTGTTAACAGTCATTCATTCAGCAAATATTTACTGACTCCCAGACAGGAGAGAGGGCTGGTTTGTGTCAGTTCGCTGTGAAGAGCAGCGTGTTCCTCATGCCTTAAGCGCTACTCCTTCGTGCTGTAGCAGAACGTTTGTCCCTGTCCCCCATCCCCGGGAGCGCCTCCCTACCTTCCTCAACAGGGCAGATGAAAATGTTTTTGTTCAGGTCAAGAAAGCTTTCTAAGGTAAAGGATGGGGGATAAAGGCTCTATTTGCACAATAAGGCCAGGAAAATTTGTGAATTCCTTCCAGGGCCAAATGGGAGCTTTGGAAAGAGATTAGTCTTGGCGGTAAGGCGTATTTGACCTAAGGCTTTTTAGGAGGAAGCGGGTGCTGTGAGGACAGGAAGCCTGCAGTCAGAGCGGGGAGGCCTCCTGCCAGCAGCTCTGGGCCCCCGAGCTCAGCCCTGGCCTCTGCAGAGCTGGCGGGCACCCCTTTCCTGGTACTGCACCGAGGACGAGGGCATCCAAGGAGTGCCATGTGCTTACCCCCTCATTCCCTGACTCTCTCCGCTTGCTCCCTCCACACCCCTCTCCCACCGAACTCCCCCCTCCCCATCGAGGCTCCATGCCCCCACTCTCATATGTGGCCTGGAGAGCCGTGCACAAGGGAATGCTACCGGGTTGTGGAAGCAGGCGTGGCCAGTGGGCTGAATGAGTGTGCCTACCACCCTTTGGAAAGGAGCCCTGGCCAGCTGGTTTAGCGGGGAAGCGGTCATGGCAGTGATAATGGCCTGTGCTTGCATAGTGTGCTCTTCTAATCAGATATTTGCTCATATTAGTTCATCAACAACAACCCTGTAAAATAGGCCCGGTCATGACCCGATTTGACAAATGAATAAGCTGGGGCACAGAGAAATGACTTGCCGGGTGTCACGCAGCTAGCAAACGGGGACAGAGATTCAAATCTGGGCAGTCTGCCTCCAGAGTCCACCTACTTAACGACTATCTATTCTGCCCTCCTAGATGAGCATTCTCTTCTGTTAGGCTGTTTTGGATGTGAGTGACAGGAATGCGACCCAAGGACAGTCCAGACAGAGCAGCAGTGGCAAAGGCTCAGGGCCCAAGAAAGAAGGTGTGTGGTCAGCGAGGGATGTAAGTTACTGGGAGCGGAGATGGAGAGAGGTCACAGCAAGGGTCTTCGGTTGAGTCAGGTGCACAGAGGCAGGGGCCTTGCAGCAATGATCCAGAGCTGAGGACACTGGTCAACTTGTCCCTGAGGCTAGTGGGGAGGAAAGACACCAGGGAACCAAGTGTGGCCTGGAACCGGAGCTCTCCTTGGCCCGCGTTCCTCGTCCACTCTTCTACTTCTGACTCTCCTCTTTACTCATCTACTTTTTGTAGTTTTCTGAGTCTTTTTCTGCTTCCAGCTCCCCTGGAGAGCCAGAGCTCCAGGGAAGGAGATTGGATCTGTCTCAGCTCTTTGCGGAGGGCGGTCTCTGGTACAGATTAAGCATGTAGCTGGACACCCATCCCCATCTACGTCCTGTTCTTTTAACGAAAGATTCAGCGGTTCCTGGCTGGTTCAGTCGGTAGAGCTTGCTACTCTTTTTTTTTTTTTTTTTTTCATAAAATGTTTTGAGAGAGAGAGAGACAGAGACAGACAGACAGACTGCAAGACAGGGAGGTTGCAGAGAGAGAGAGAGGGAGACACAGAATTCGAAGCAGGCTCCAGGCTCTGAGCTGTCAGCACAGAGCCCGATGTGGGGCCCGAACTCACAAACCGCAAGACCATGACCTAAGCCAAAGTCGGATGCTTAACTGGCTGAGCCACCAGGGGCCCCAGAGCTTGCTACTCTTAATCGTGGGGTTGTGAGTTCAAGCCCCACGTTGGGCATAGAGATTACTTAAAAAGAAAACAACAACAAATGATTCAGAGGAGGGGTGCTGTGCCCGGGGCTGAGGGAGTGGATCCATGGATCAAAGCCTCCTTTCTTGAGGGAGTCTGTTTTTTGATTTATTTTTTTCCTCCTTTGCTACTCCCACCCCTCCCAGTTTTACAGTTTGAGTTTTCCCTGACCCTCCACAGTGAACTGACTTAGAAGACAGAGCTCCTCTCCTGCACATCTAGCCACCCACGTACTGAATGTGGCTTTGGGGGTTGGAATGACAAGATGGCCTGGGGGCCTGGACAAGCCTCTATCACACACTGGGTGGCTTCCTCTCCCTGCTTCTGCATGTGAACTTGAGCAAGTCATTGAAACTTCCCAGGCTTCTGCAGCCTTAATGTGTCAGGCAAGGTTGTCTGTGACCACCCCTCCCAACCTCACACATAGGGATTGACAGGACAGATGGAACCGATAGGAGACCCAGTGAATAGAAGCCCAAGTTGTCTCCCCCTGAGATGCCCAGGTCAGAGGGCTCACATCCCCCCCAGCAGAGGGTCCAGCTGTAAGTAGCTTCTGACTGTTTACCTTGGCATCTGTTAGGCTCCTGCGGTTGGGGCATGGGGGAGACACTGGAGAGGGGACACTGGAGAAGATACAGTGGCAGAGTGGGTAGGGGAGGGGTAGAGGCTCTGGGTCAACACACTTGGTGGATATGGGGCAAAGCTGCCATGAATACAGCCTCTTCCTCCTCTCCAGCCAGCTGCTGTGCTGACAACCGGGGGCAGATGGATGAGGGGCAGATCTGTTTGGGAAGCAGGAGGCAGAGGGGAGAGGGCAGGGCAGAGAGCAGTGCTACCAGCCTGATATCGTGGGGCCCGTGTCCTAGGAAAGGCAGGGAGGTCCTGGCTTGAGATTTGGCCTTGACTCCCTCTGCTGAATGCCTGGGAGCTCCTGAGAATCGGGGAGAAGGGGTCTTGGAGACCTCAAGGGCAACTTCTTCTTTTTTTTTTTTTTAAATATATGAAATTTACTGTCAAATTGGTTTCCATATAACACCCAGTGCTCATCCCAAAAGGTGAAGGGCAACTTCTTTATTCCACAGTGAGGGAGAGCAGACCGGGAGAGGGAGAAGGTCATGCTCAAGGTCTCAGAGCTTGTGGATCGCAGAGCTGAGAGCTGATCTGTTCACTGAGGGTTTTAGGCATTTCTGATCACCTCCCAGAAGGGTCGCCCCCAGTCCGAACCAATACATGAAGAGGATGGGGTGGCTCTGGCTGTGACTTCTGATGGCAGGGGCCTTCAGCCCTTGACATCCAGCCTATTAGGCGGTAACTCTGTGCAGCAGAGGCAAAAGTAGAGTAGGTCTGGGCTCCGCCCTGGCTCCCTATGTGACCTTGGCCAAACCTTCTCCCTCCTCTGGGCCTGGTTTCCTCATCAGGGGTAGTTATTCCTGCCGTTTCGTGTTCACGGGTTCAGAGTCTAAAGTGGGACATTCTCTTATTTCAGATATCTGCAACTTGATTACAGACTGATTCTTAACCCAGCCTGATGAGAGAGATTCTTAACCGTACCTGTAAAATTTAAGAGGTCTGGGGTTCACTAACCCGCATCATTTTTCCGGGACTCCAGGCCGGCCCTGGAGACCACAGGGGCAGGCTGTCTGAGTGACGCGAGGCTGAGCGTGCCCACCCCTGTCCCAGAAGCATGCAGGTTGGTGGATCCCAGAGGGGAAAGGGGTTTACGTTTACTGAGAGGTTTTTTTTTTTTTTTTTTAATGTTCCTTGTTCTCTGTATGCGCTATTTCACTGAAATGTCACCACCACGTCAATCACTACCACTGAGCTCATTTTATACATGAGGAAACTGAGGCGTGGGTAGAGTAAGTACATCCAGTGACACAGCAAGCCAAGTGGTTCACGGGGCTCCAAAGCCTTGCACCACGCGGCTTCTCTACCCTCTGCCTCTGCTGGCCAGAGGGGGCGCTGCAGAGGCCTCGGGGCAAGGGCGCCCCCTGGCAGCAAAGGGGGCTGCCGTGTCCTGCCAGGGGCTCTGCCAAGGCCTTTGCCAAGGCGGCTCTCAAGCCTCCCCCTCCTTTTGGAAGCCTCCTCGAAGCCCCCAGGGCGAGGGGTTCCTGACTGTACTTCCACAGCGCCTTGCCTGGGCCTCTCTTATAGCCTCTCCTTGTGTTAGTATGTTTATGTTCTTGCAGTTTGTAGGAAACGAAGTCATACTAGGGCTTCTCCCTCATTACCCCGCAAAGCGCTCCGGGACAGGGACTGCGGCACGCATCGCCCATGGCACCTGGTAGAGGCCCTGCAAAGAGTGGTAGGTGATCAATGAATATCTGCGGCATGAACACTCGATAGTGACCCTTCTGAAGATGGTCAAAAGTGATTTCACACACGTTATCTGGTGGACCCATCCATTCACACCGTGTGGGCTTCCCGGTAGCCTGCCTAGACTTCACCAGAGGTCGGCGTCAAAGACAAAGTAGATGCCTGTCTGCACAGGGAGCTCCAAGTTGTGGGGAGGAGGTGGGGTGGCAAAGCCAAGAGCCTAAGAAAGGGACAAAACAAAATAAGAACTAGAAACACAGACCACGGCAGGAGGCGCAGCTCAGCACGCGTTTGGGTGAAGCCCAGAGGGGGCCCCCCAGCCCGGTGTGGGGGGGTTGTCAGGGAAGGCAGCAAGGGCCGGGGACACAGGGTGGGGCTCCGCGGCCAGGCAGGAGTGCGGCAGCCAGGGGAAGGGGGTGGGGGAGGCTGGGGGAGCCTCAGGGGAGCCCCTGGTGGGGGACTGGACACATTTAGTAGCTGAGTACGGCAGCTGCCTGGCGTGGAAGGGGAGTTTTGAGGACGTAGGTGGGAAGAAAGAACGGGAACGACACCTTTGACCTGAACCTGAAGTGCTTTGTGTTCCTCAAATCCCTTCTGCATCTATGATCTCAAATAAGCTGACAAACAGCAGCGGCTGCACCCTGAGCGCTTCCCTGCACAGGGCTGCTCCTCGGGCGCCTGTGTGTGCCATTTGTCTGACCTCCGGCCACAACCCTGAACGTAGGCGCTGTCACCACCTCCTCTGTGCAGAAGGGGACGCTGAGGCCCTGAGAGGGTAGGCTTCTCCAGGAGGGGAGGAGTAGGCCCTGTCATTCTCACGCCGCAGTGGAGGACAGGACAGGTGTCTGGTCCTGGGACTGGAGCTCAGGCCTCTACGTTCCCAGCCCAGTGCTCTCCCCCAGAAGTTTCTCTGCCCCCTCAGATCACCATGTCTGGACTAAAGCCAACAGCCAGATTGTGAGTAGACATCAGCTTCAGGCCGCCCTGGTGTTTCTCCACCGATGACCTCCCACCTCTGCCACTGAGGGGCCAGGACGTCACTGCCGACCGCAGCGACCTGGGCTTTGAGGCAGCCAGTGGTTCAAGGGCAGAAACCATTCCCTCCCTCCTGGACACACGCTGCCCAGGAGGTTCCACTGCAGGTACCCAGGCTTGCCGCTCATTTCAGTTGGCAAAGTTAATCCAGCGAACCCAACTTCGTAACAGTCTTCAGTATCCCTTCTGGTGCTTCCTGTCCCCTCCACACCCACCTGTCCTGGGGCTCTTGGTCACCAAGGAAGCAGGGGCCTGTCTGTTGGTCTCCTCCAGCAGGACGCAAACTCAGTAGTCCTGCCCTACCCATGAGGTCCCCGCTTTCCTTCCGTCCTCAAAGTTCCCTGGGCTGTGGTCTGCAGCATGAACGGTCTCCTCTGTCTTGCTTCTCCCTTTTTTGAACCTTCTCTAGTGACTTACTTCTGGGGAAGGAATGTTCTTTGCAGCGACAGCTGCAGTTGTTCCAGACTGCAGCAGCGTCCTCTTTCGAATCCTGGTTCCTGAAATGTTTTTTGCTTTTCCTTCTCTTCCTTCCTTAATTGCCTCCTTGTTCTCCCTTCCTGGAAGGAGCTCAGAGCACAATGGTGACAATGCCCTTGGCGCCTGAGCCCACCACCTTCCCTGAAGCTACAACTAGCCATTGGCCCTCTAGTCGGTTGTCCAGTCTGTGACCTACTTTGCCCCCTGCGTGCTCCTTTCTACCATCTGGCTCTGTGAACCCTAAAGTCTTCCCCGGTGACCCCCATTTGTCACCTCACATGGTTCTGGAATGAACCTATGCTATCTACTCCTCATGCTCACAGATCCTCAGCCACTGAGGCAGGGACCAGAGTAGATAGGTAATTGGTTCTCAGAGTAGTCTGGTTTGGATCCTGGCCACTGCCCACAGCCATACGACCTTGACCGAGACTTCACCATATTTCTTTGAGGTGTTGTGCAGAGATCATGTGATCCAAATTTTAAATTACATTAGTACTTAAACAATAAGCTTCAACAAATGGTAGCTATTTATTCACAGTAACAGCTTTTCAAACGATTTCTGGGATTGTAAATTTGAAAGTGGTTGGAAATTCCAAAGTGCTTCCCCTTCTCAACTGGAAACCCTATGAGGGCAGGGGCCTTGTCTTTTGTCCATGATGTCTGGTACTTGGTAGACCCTTAATGTCCACACAGCAGTACCCCCCTTAACCGTGGTCTCACTTTCTGTGGTTACTTGTGGTCAACTGCAGTCGAAGTAGATGATCCTCCTTCTGACCTGTCATCAGAAGGTCAGTAGCAGCCTAACGCTACGTCACAGTGCCTACGTCATTCACCTCACTTCATCTCATCAAGTAGACCATGTCACATCATCACAAGAAAGATGAGTACAGTTCAGTAAGAGATTTTGAGAGAGAGAAACCACATTCACAAAACTTATTACAGTATATTATTATAATTGCTCGATTTTGCTCAGTTATTATTAATCTCTCACTGTGCCTAACTTATAAATTACTTTATCAAGGCATGTATCTATAGGAAAAAACAGGATGGATAGGGCTCGGTACTCTCTGAGGTTTCAGGCATTGCCTGGGGTTCCTGGAACATACTTCCCGTGGATGAGGGGCAGGGGACTACTGTATTTATTTTTGGATGAATGAATAAACCTATACTGTCTTCAATTCCGCTTCTAGGATTCCTTTTGAGTGTTCATTTTTCCCCTGATTATAAAAGTAATACACGTTCATTATAGAAGAGTTAGAGCATAGTTTCAAAAACTGGGTAACAGAAACTAGCTGTGAGCCTACTCCCTCGAGATGGCCACGGTCAACGTTTTGATAAATTTCCCTGCTGCCTTTTTTTCTGGGCTTATATATATTTCAAAATTTCTGTATCCTGTTTTTTCAGCTGACCAAATGAGCATTTCTCTGTGTTATTAAATAACTTTCACAAACATAATTTTAAGCGCTGTATATATTATTCCGTGATATGAATGTATCATAATCTATGTAACCAACATGCAGTGGTCGGATATTCAAGTTGTTTCAGCTCCTCACCATTACAAATGAAGCTGCAATGAGCATCCTTCTGCATAAATCTTTGTATATATCTCGGAATGAAGATTTTTCTACCAAGGATACATTCTAAAAGTCAATGATTGGACCTAAGAGTGGACGTTTTAAGGCCCCTTCTAGTGTTAAATGATTCTTCAGAGAGGTGGTACTAATAGGCTTTCCTCCCACTATTAAAGTAAAAGAATTCTCACCACTGAATATTATCATTTAACATAAAATAAAATTTGCTAACTGGAGAAGTGACACATAGACTCTACTTTTATATGAGGATGTTCCCGCCTTAGACACACATAGTGGCTTCAGTTATACCAGGGTGTCTTCACTGCGGCCCTACTGACATGTGGACTGGATGATTCTTTGTTGTGGGGGGCTGTCCTGAGCATTGCAGGATGTGTAACAGCACCCACAAGCTCTACCCACTACATGCCAGTAGCACTCCTGGACCCCTAATTATGATAACCAAAAATGTTTCCAGATATTGCCAAATGTCCCCTGGGGAGCAAAGCCACCCCAGGCTGAGAACAACTGAATTACACCCCAGTAACTATTTGTTGGTTGCAAGTAACAGAAATCACTTCTAAGCAAAAATCGGGACTTGGGTAGAAGAATCTGAGGGTATCATGAAACCCAAGGGCATAGATGCCCTGGGCCTTCTCTTTTCAGATCTGACTCCTCCTCCTCCTCCTCCTCCTCCTCCTCCTCCTCCTCCTCCTCCTATTTATTTATTTATTTATTTATTTATTTATTTATTTATTTAGAGAGTGTGTGAGCACATGCAAGCAGGGGAGGGGCAGAGAGAGAGGGAGAGAGAGAATCCCAAGCAGGTCCCGTGCTGTCAGCACAGAGCATGATGTGGGCCTCGATCTCATGAACCTCGAGATCAAGAGCCGGATCCTTAACTGACTGAGCCACCCAGATGCCCCCAGATCTGACTTATTCTTTTCTTTTGCTCTAGACTAGCTTCCTCTGTATTTTTGCCTATATGGAAGAAAATGGCCAGCACTAATTTCTGATGTGTACGTCCCTCTTATTTATGAGAAAGCCAGACCTCACTGGGATCTCTTGGTTCCTAATTTTCAAGGAGGAACTCTGACTGGCTCAGCCTAGGCAGTCTTCTGGTCCATTTGCATGGCTGGAGTGGGAGCAGGAATCCCTGGGACTCTTGCTGTGACCACATGGGTAGTTTCTAGAAAAGGGGCCACTGGGCAGGTGATCCCCTAGGAGTCTCCTGTGTGCTCACATATCTGGTGGCAGCTTATCAAGTGTGCACCTGCATGACTGTACAGACATCCAAAGTGCACACGTCTCCTGAGAGGGCAGGGACTATCTGTCTTGGTTGGTGTCCCCTCCCAGCTCAGCCTAGACTTCCAGGCTTTGGTTTAGGGCCCTTTCCGGATGGAGGGGCCCATTTCTCTGTGACTGGCAGACATCGCTTACTCAAACAGGTCCAGCTGAGTGAGCCAACTTGGGAGCCTGGCGCTTCCAAGTCCATAAAGGTGTTTTATGTGGAAAATAACGGCTGGTCCTCCATCATAAAGCTGGCTTTGGAGCGTGCAGCTACCGAGGTCGAGGAGCCCTGTGCCATCCCTGCACCGTGCAAAGTGCTACAAAGCCGGCTTTTGCCTCCAAGACGAGAGCAGATTGGTGCACGGGCAGCCCCTGAGCAGAGACCTCTCCAGCCACAGATGCCTGGGACCACTGGGAAGTGGCAGAAGGGAAGGTTGTTCTCCAAACACAGTAAAGACAAACTCGTTTCCTGCTGTCCTGGAAGCCTTTCGTCTCATAGATGCCATTCCCGGCCTCACCGTGCTGTGACCTTCGATGAGTCACTTCTCTCAAGGTCTCAGTTTCTTTCTCAAAATGGGAAGATGCCTGCCCCGCCTTCTTCACAGCCCCCAAGAGGATATTTGGTAATAAAGTAGTTTCAGAAATATATGCAGGCACACATGAGTCTTACTGTAATAACGGTTATTTATGGTCATTATTTTACCTCCTTTGAGGCCTCCTGTGGCTCAGAAGAGGCAGAGGAGGAGACAGCGTTTCCCCCAAGCCGGGCCTCCCGGACCTGGAGCTGAATCCAGAGGTCTGCTGCAATATGAATATGTCAGAAGTCTGTGAGCCTGAAGGTGAGTTGGGTCTCTCTTACCTGCATGACCGTGGACATGTTGATTAACCTCCTGGGCATCTGTAATGTCTCAGCATCTATAATGGGCACACTAGAGGCTTTCACCTCTTAGGTTATTAATACGTGTAAAGTCCTTGGCACATGCAAGGGCTCACTCAGTGTTTGCTCTGTGTATTCCTACTGTAATGTGCCAGGTGCCGAGCCAAGTGCTGAGCATGGAGAAATGAAGAGAACACAACCCAGCCCTTACTTAGGGTACTCGCGGGGTACCAGAGGCAGGGGCAGCCATGGTGTGCTGCAAAGCAAGGTGGCAAATCCGGTGATAGTGACCTGTGTGCCCCTCGGATTGGGCCCCTCCCCATTGCTTCTCCTGGGACTCTGGGGAGATGGGTCAGGAAGGCAGGACACAGGGAAACACCGTTTTCCCAGGCTCTCTGCAGAGCAGACAGTTCTAAGACTCAACTGCTCCAAGATTCGGGAGGAATGTACTCCAAGGGAACACTTGGAGGGGGGAAAACCCTCCCTTAAAAAAAGAAAAAGAGGGGCGCCTGGGTGGCTCAGTCGGTTAAGCATCTGACTTCAGCTCAGGTCACGATCTCGCGGTCCATGAGTTCGAGCCCCGCGTTGGGCTCTGGGCTGATGGCTCAGAGCCTGGAGCCTGCTTCCGATTCTGTGTCTCCCTCTCTCTCTGACCCTCCCCCGTTCATGCTCTGTCTCTCTCTGTCTCAAAAATAAATAAACTTAAAAAAAAATTAAAAAAAGAAAAAGAGCACCTTTAAAAAAAAAAAAAGGAAATTGCCCAACATTTTCAACCATAGGCATTGGTCAGTAGAGGAGATCTTGGAGGTGGGATATAATGCATGCATGAAACTGATACCACCCAGATCGTACATGGCATGGAAAAGCACCTATGTCATACCTTGTAGAGTGGCTGGTCCCTGGTGTCCCAGCCCCTCAGGTCAGAAGGGAATAGCAGGGATTGCACAAGAACTTTTAGCTGTGTGAGAACCTGCCAGCCACCGCGGACCAGGGAAACGTGGGAGAGGGGCCTCTACTGAGAGAAGGTGGAGGCATCTCAGTGCTGGGGCAGGAGCGGCCACGCAGAGCCAAGGAATCAGTGACTAGAGCCAGAGAGGGGCAGCAGGGCCCTCAGAGGAAGAAGGATCTGGACACTTGCAGCAGGTGTAAGAACAATGCCAAGAGCGGGGCCCGGGTTGGGGTGGGAGGAGGGCTGGGGGGAGGGGATGGCCAAGAGGAGACGACTAGTAAGGAGTTTGCTGTCTGCGGTCTAGGACTTTACCGGATGGGGCACGGCTTTGCTTTCCTCAGCTGGTCACCAACTCTAATGAGCGAGAGCCTAAATCAGTGGCCTCCCTCATCTTCCAAGGCAGGCATGACAGAGGGCCTTGCCTCTCAAGTGCACGTGTCTGTGTTGGGAGGCAGAATATAGAATTCCAGCTTCATTAAGATTACAGCGAGGGGCGCCTGGGTGGCGCAGTCGGTTAAGCGTCCGACTTCAGCCAGGTCACGATCTCGCAGTCCGTGAGTTCGAGCCCCGTGTCAGGCTCTGGGCTGATGGCTCGGAGCCTGGAGCCTGTTTCCGATTCTGTGTCTCCCTCTCTCTCTGCCCCTCCCCCGTTCATGCTCTGTCTCTCTCTGTCCCAAAAATAAATTTAAAAATGTTGAAAAAAAAAAATTAAAAAAAAGATTACAGTGAGATGAAATCACATGGCCACTTATGGCACAAGGAAATACAAATTCCTTAGGGCGGTAGAGGGGCGGTTTGCCTGTTTATAACCCTTTGTCCCATTTCTCTTTTCCATGTCGAGATGTGTACTGCATCCACACGTCTCCACCTGCACCTGCACCCATGTCCACACCCATGTCTGCCCCATCGCTGTCCATGTTTGTACCTACCTACACTTACACTCATACCTGTGTTCATCTATCTGTTAAGATTTGGCAGGGGGGGAGGCTGGGCCTGGGTGGCTCAGTCGGGTAAGTGTCGGACGTCAGCTCAGATCACGATCTCACATTTCGTGAGTTCAAGCCCTGCGTTGGGCTCTGTGCTGACAGCTCAGACAGAGCCTGGAGCCTGCTTTGGATTCTGTGTCTCCCCCTGTCTCCTTGAGCTCTGTCTTTCTCTCAAAAATAAATAAACGTTAAAAATATATTAAAAATATTTTTTAAAGTTTATTTTTATGTATTTTGAGAGAGAGATTGAGAGCAAGCTGGGGAGGGGCAGAGAGAGAGGGACACAGAACGCCAAGCAGGCTCTGTGCTGATGTGGGGGCTTGAACTCACAAACCAGGAGATCGTGACCTGAGCTGAAATCAAGGGTTGGAAGCCCAAACCAACTGAGCCACCCAGGGAACCTCCATCTATCTGATAAGAAGCAACCTTCCCATTGTAGGTAAATGCTAGCTTCCAGAACTTATTAAAAAAAGAAAAAAAAAGTCAGCAATATTCCTGCTGTGTTGGCTTCCCCCAGGCCTTGCCTCTCCTTCCTTCTCACCTTACCCCTCCTTTCCCTTCCCTCCTGTACCTCTTTCCTCTCCTGTTTGTCCTCCCTGTACCCCCAGCTGCCTCCGGTGCTCCCCATCCCCACCTGACTTTGGGCCCTGAAGTCTCTGACCAGGTTCCCTTCTCCCAAAAGGGGGGAGCGCCAGCTGCCTACATTTCGATGGGGATTGGTAAGAAGGCCCAACTTTGGCGGCTGGGGTGCATGTGAGGAGGCATGTATAACCCTTGCAGAGACTGGGCCTACTTTTCGGTCTCTTCACGTTGTCCCGGGCAGGCCTCTCCATCTCCTGGCTTAAACCAGCAGCTTAAACATGCAGGTGCTTCCCAGAGCTCTGCCCCATCTCTGAAATTTACAGCCATGAATTTACATGCCTGCTGGACACCTCCCCCTCCCCTGGCTGTTTCAGGCTTCCCAAAGCCAGTGTGTCTAAGGCCCAAACGATCCCATCCCGCATACAGACCGGCTTCTCCAGCAGACCCTCCGTGAGTCCCCTCACCCTACTCAGGGCCTGGGGCCCAACAGGGAATCACCTTCATCCCTCCTCTCTCGCTCACCCCCGGTTCATCCTCACATGTAGCCTGTGTCCCTCTCCCTCTCCCTCCCCACCGATGCCGCCTTGGTTGACTTTTTCTTTCTTTCCTTTTTTTCTTTTTTTAATGCGGTTTATTTTTTTTAGAGCGATTTTAGATTCACAGCAGAATTGAACGGTAAGTACAGAGAACGGTTTCCCATATATTCCTTCCCCACACATGCACAGCCTCCCCCATTATCACCATCCACCCCCCCCCCCCCCAGAGGGGTACATTTGCTACAATTGATGAACCCACACTGACACATCCTAATCACCCATGGTCCATAGTTGACATGAGAGTTCACTCCCAGTGTTGTCCTTCTGTGGGTTTGGACAAATGTGTAACGACCTGGGTCCACCCTCACAGGCTCACGCAGAGGAGTTTTGTCCTAAAAATCCTCTTTGTCCCTTTTATTCCCTACCCTCTGGCAACCACGTTTAACTAGCTCCTAATTTTGCCGTTTCCAGAATGTCATATAGTTGGAACCGTGCGGTATGCAGCCCTTTCAGATCGGCTTCTTTCACTTAGTAACGTGCATTTAAGGTTCCTCCTTCATGTCGCGTCATGATTTGATAGCTCATTTTTTTTTTTTTAGCACGAAATAATATTCCATTGTCTGAATGTACTACAACGTATTTATTCACCTCCTGAAGGACATCTTATTTGCTTCTGAGTTTCGGCAGTGGTGAATACAGCAGCTATAAACATCCGTGTACAGGTTTTTGTGCAAACATAAGTTTTGGACTCCTTTCGGTAGGTTGCTGGATCGTATGCTAAGAGTATGTTTACTTTGGTGAGAAACCGCCAAGCTGTCTTCCAAAGTGGCTGTACTTTTTTGCATCCCCCCACCCCCCAGCAACGGATGACATCCCCAGCAGCACCTGGTGTTGTCACTGTTGTGGATTTGGGCCGTTTCCACTAGGTGGGTAGCATTTCCCTGGTGACCTATGATGTGGGGCCTCTTTTCCCATACTTACTTGCCATCTACATATCTTTTTCGGTGAGGTGTCCGTTTAGATCTTCTGCCCATCTTTTCATCAGGTGTTTGTCTTCTTACTATTGAGTGTTAAGAGTTCTTTGTGTGTTTTATTTTTTTTTGAAGTTTATTTTTTGACAGAGAGAGAGAGAGAGAGAGAGAGAGAGAGAGAGAACATAGGCGGGGGAGGGGCAGAGAGCAAGGAAGAAAGAGGATCCCAAGCAGGCTCTGCACTGTCAGAGTAGATAGAGCCTGATGCAGGGCTCGGACCCATGACCCGTGAGATCATGACCTGAGCTGAAATCAAGAGTCAGATGCGTAACCGACTGAGCCACCCTGGCGCCCTGAGATCTTTGTGTATTTTGGACAGCCGTCCTTTACCAGACGTGTCTTTTGCAGATATCTCTTCCCAGTCTGTGCCTTGTCTCTTCATCCGCTTGACAGTGTCTTTCACACGGCACAAGTCTGTAATGTTAATGAAGTCCAGCTTATTAATTATATCTCTCAGAGCCGTGCCTCTGGTGCTGTGTGTACTATGACGTAGGCCACACCAGTGGTCTCCTGACTGCTGGCTCCCCTGGGTCCTTCATTTCCTGCCCTCCCTGCCCTGAACTTTGAGGCTCTCCATGAACTTCATTAACACAAGCCTTTCAGTTGCTGAGATGGCCTCACTTTCTGCTGCCTTTGCCACCCAGCCTTTGGAATTCAACCCCTAAGCTTCCTTAGGGGCACCTTCCCTGAGGTCCTAGTCCGCAGGGGTGCCTCTCTGCCGTTATGTCCCTCCTAGGCCCTGGCTTCTACGTCCTCCCACTTGTCACAATTGTGAGATGCAGGCATCCTCTGAAGGTGTAAGATCCATGAGGGTGGGTGGAATTTCTTTCTTTTTTCTTTTTTTGGAATTTCTTTGTTGATCACTGTTTATCTCTGTCTAGCACTGTGTTTTAATCATAGCAATAATTATTTTAATAGCAAATACGTCTGCAGCGCTAGGTGCCAGAAATCCTCCAAAGCTGGTTGCATTTTTTTTCTAAATTTTTAAAAATGTTTATTTATTTTTGAGAGAGAGAGAGAGAGAGAGAGAGAGCGCAAGCGGGAGAGGGGCAGAGAGAGAGGGAGACACAGAATCTGAAGCAGGCTCCAGGCTCTGAGCTGTCAGCACAGAGCCTGACGCGGGGCTTGAACTCATGGACTGTGAGATCATGATCTGAGTCCAGGTCGGATGCCTAACCGACTGAGCTGCCCAGGCGCCCCAGCAGGTTGCATATTTAACTTATGAGTGAGTATTTGATTATTTCCAGTTCACAGACAAGGCATCCAAAGTACAGTTTGCCCAAGATACAGAGTTACTAAGTGGAAGAACTGGGGTTCAAACCAAGAAAATCTGGCTCCAGAGCTGGTATTCTTTCTTGTACTAGATTGCCCCTCAAGTTCATTACATCTTTGTTGGATAAATGATGATGTCAGGGAGAGAGGCAGAGACAGTTAGGAAATAGTACAAGAGTGTGAATCAGAGTGAATGAAAGAGGCATTTGCCTCTGAAGGGCTCTTTAAGGTTGTTGACTGACTGATGGACAGACTCTGGAACAGGGACACCATCCTGCCCCAGCCCCTCCTTCCTTCTGAGATGAGCAGCACAAGGCAGATAATTGGTGAGACATAGCCTGAGTCTTTTGTGAGGGGTGCGTTGGAAGGATGCCACAGGGCCCATTAGTACTGAGCCACAGATAATTACTGCTGAGATGTTCAGGACATCAATTAAAAAGATTCAGTCAGTCATTCCCAGCAGCTCTGGCTCAGCCACAGCCTTTTTAGGGGAAGGCACTGGAACAGCCAGGGGGCCCTGAGGTCATCGCCCCCATTCCTGCTTCTGATCCAGTTCTGGTCCCGTCAGGGGTCTCCATTGTGGCAGATATTTGTGGCAGGGGTCTCCACTGTGGCAGAATCTACCTCCCTTCCCCAGTCACCCTGTGTCAGGAAATTTTGCTATCCAGTTGTCATGTATAAAAGCAATTTTCCCAGAGAGTGAAAATATAATTGAGCAGCCCTGGGGAATGTTCTGCTCCTCCCCAGGGAACACCTGGATATCATACCCTCAATCGACAAGTCTGGTTCCCCGAGCTAACTTGTTCATTCTGTGAGTCAAGCCATTTCCATTGTCCTTGCTCTTTAAATGAGAAAAGAGGCACTTTTTACGTGGCAAACAGGGATGTGGTGGGCCTCCGGAAAGGGAAGCCAGCTTTGACAGAGACGAGAGGCATGGGGCAGGTGCTGGCTCACAGAGAATCCGGTGTGAAGGCAGAAGCCCTGCAGAGATTGTGTCCACTCTAGAGGTTCCCAGCTCCTAGAAAGCCAGAACCAAGATGGCGGCCCAGGACCTCAAAGGGGACAGTGGGGCTCCCCGAACAAGCCTAGATTCCTGCCTCCTGGAGACATGAGGAAGGTGTGGCCAGGAAAGTACAGGACAGCCTCAAATGCGGGAAAGGAATCTAGAGGCCAGATAGAAAGGAGTCTTCCTTACTCAGGAGGTTAGGGTAACTCCTGAGGTCCACGGCAGTAAGAGAGTAGATGACTAGCATGGGCTCAGTACATCCCTGGTGCTCACACCTTGAGAGGAGGTAAGGGGACGGGTCCAGAAGGGTCAGAGGCTCCTCAGACCCAGAAGTTGGGGCCCCTGAGCTTCTGTGGTTATCACCCACCTCCTAGAGGGTTGGGGCAAGCAGATGGAACTAGGGATTTGGGAGGCCTGGGCAGTGCCATCCAAGCTTGCCTTTTCTACGGTTCAGTTAATACTTGGGGATATGTCACGTCATTGTGTTGGACATTCCTGAGGATTGCCTTTAACTTCTTATAAAAATCCCCTTCTATTTCTTATTTTATCTTTAAGTAATCTCCACCCTCATCGTGGCACTGGAACTCATAACCCTGATATCAAGAGTTGCACACTCTACCGACTGAGCCAGCCAGGTGCCCCACAAAAGTCCCCTTTTAAAACCTTCTCTTGTTATGGTAAGAGGAAGAAACGGGGGCCCTGGCCTAGCTCAGTCAGGAGAGCATTGATCTCAGAGTCAGGAGACTCTTGATCTCAGGGTTGTGAGTTCCAGTCTCACACTGGGGGTAGAGATTACTTAAAAAAATTTTAGCAGGGGGGCTGGTGCCTGGGTGGCCCAGTCATTTAAGCATCCGACTTCAGCTCAGGTCATGATTTCACAGTTCGTCAGGTTCTGTGCTGACGGCTCAGAGCCTGAAGCCCGTTTCAGATTCTGTATCTCCCTCTCTCCCTGCCCCTCCCCTGCTTGTGCTCTGTCTGTCTCTCTCTCAAAAATAAATAAACATTAAAAAAAATTTAAAAAAATGTTTTTTTAAAAGAGGAAGAAGCCGTTTATACCCTTAGGTCCATTTGCGTGATGCTCCAGAACTGATGACATTTATGACAAAGTAGAACAGTGGTGGCCTCTGCTGGGATCTTCATGGGGTGATAGGAATGTTCTATGTCTTAACTGAGGTGTTTCTTACCTGGTTGTATACAGTTGTCTAGGCTTACTGAACTGTAGACTCAAGATCTCAAATAAATAAACAAGATAACCCCGTCTCACTATTTTTAGGGGAGAGATTTGCCTTCTCTTCTTCACTGTAGATAGGTGGCTGGCCAGGCCAGGCCCCCTTGGGAAGCAGTCTTGTGTAGTAGAAATCACACTGACTTCGGAGTCAGTCTCTGGTTCTGATTCTATTCTGCCACTACCACCGTGACCTTGGAAAGCTGATCTCTGATTTCCTACATCTTTAAGGTGAGTTGGGAAATTGTTACAAGTAAACAAACAAATTGCCTGGCATACACTTGGTGCCCTGACATCACCTCCTACAGGAAGCCTTCCCTGTCTTCTCCAGCCTTCCTCATTCCCACATGCCAGCCTCGGTGTGGTTAAATCTGTGTCTCAACAACAGTATGCATCTCTGACAGTCACAGACCCCTGTGGTTGCTTATCGAAGAGTCAAACTGCAAATCTGGAATCTTCAAATGCCAAGGGTCCCTTTATGTAATATTTTTATCTTTCTGGTCCCCACCGCCCGCCCGACGAGGCTCTCGATCTTTATTTTGTTTTTTTAATTTTTTAAATGTTTTTATTTATTGTTGAGACAGAGAGAGACAGAACATGAGCAGGGGGGGCAGAGAGAGAGGGAGACACAGAATCTGAAGCAGGCTCCAGGCTCCAAGCTGTCAGCACAGAACCCAATGCGGGGCTCAAACTCACAGACTGTGAGATCGTGACCTGACCTGAAGTCGGATGTGCAACCGACTCAGCCATGCAGGCGCCCCGAGGCTCTCAGATCTTAAGGGCAAGTGCTGGGTCTCACTCAGCTTTGTATCTCCCCTGCTATATAACAAGTGCTCAATAAACATTTGACCAGTGAGTGAGCAAATAATAAGTAAATCAGTACAAGCATAAGTAATTGAATCAGTGTGTGAAAGAATGCACTCTCTAGTGAAGGTATGGATCAATGAATGAGACCATCAGGGCATGAGGGAGGGGACAGGTGAACGGTGCATCAGTGAGTGAGGAGAGTTGAATGAAGGAAGGATGCCCATTCCCTTGTGAAAGGTTGTATGGTGGTAATGGCTTTAATGGCCCAGTTCCAGAGCCCTGGGAAGAGTCTGGGCTGTGGCTGCTCGAGGGACAGCGCTGAAGGAGGGCTCAACAGCTGGAGCTCCCCAAATACAGCCATTCTAGAGACTTCTCTCCCCTGCCTTCCGGCCGCCATTCACCTCTGCTTTGTGGACACAGTGGTGCTGAGGGAGTGTGAGGCAGGGCAAGCCTCCAAGCTAAGTCCATAGCTGTCCACTCCCGGACACCCCAGCCACGGGCAGTGAGGACTCACTCCCCGCACCCCCCCCCCCCCTACTGCCCCCGCCTCGACTCCATATCCCCTCGCTGATCTCCCCTGTCTTGTCGGCAAGGGAGAGCCTGTCAGGGGTTTGCATTATTTATCTGCTCTGTAACATTTACTGGGATGTAGTGTTTAATAACTGTCACTCCAATATATCTTTTCTTAATCCCTTCAGATCTGCTGCTGTAGCAATTTTAAATATTTATCAACACTGTTCATGTATTCGCTGGTTGGGTTGCAATTTTCTTGTAATTAAAGATTTACAAGACACTGCTTGAGATTTACAAAGGATTGGTAGAGATCAAAGGGGGAGCAGAGGAGAGATCGGGTCTTGGAATCTGTTGCTGGGAATGCCGAAGCTGGATTTGCTCTCCCGGGAAAAGTGGAGGCTTCTTCATGGGCTCCCACTGCCCTCTCCTTCCTGCTCTTTCCCACAGCCCAGCGCTCCAGTAAAGCAGACCTCACAGCGCGACCCAGGCCACAGTGTGGTCCTGCCTCCCTCTGGAGCCCCTGTGGCCGCATGCCAGCCTGGGACTGGGTGCTGGGGGACAGCGGGGAGCGAAGCAGGGAAGGTCCCTGTTCACATGGGGCTTACATTCTAGTGGCAGCGGCGTATGATAAACGTCAACAAAATTAAAATTATTTTGGGTTTTGAAAAATGCTATGGATGGAGTAAATAGATAGTGACTGAGGGTAGGAAATGAGTATCAGAGTTCTTTCCCTCGAGCAGTAGAAACTGACTCAACGAAAGGAAGTTTCTGAAAGGATAAGGGGAGTTCATAAGGGACCAAAGGAAAGAATAAAAGTGAAAAAGGATAAGCGGAGGCAGGCACCCACAGATGGTCTCTTCAGAGGGTGGCCTTTGGGAGAAATGTCTCTGGACCGTGTTCTGTTTTTGTGACATTCTGCCCAGGAGTCACAGTCCAGAGACAGAGGTGTTCACTCTTGGGCTGAGGAAGGCAGGGCATCTTGAGTGACAGCTTCACCAGGGCTGTCCGATGGGGGAGGGGTAGTCATCCAGATGAAATCTGGGTCACAGGTAATGGGCTTACTGGAGCCTCAGGGGCACATTATATCTCAGAAGGCCTCCCAGGGGTTATCTGAGCTGACACCAAAAGGATGAGAAGGGGCTGGTCACATGAAGAACTGGGGCAAGAGGGACTAGAAAGGGCAAAGCCCAATGGTAGGAAAGAGCTTGGATTTTCAAGGGTCTGGTTGGCCGGTTCTGTCTTCCCTCACAGACTGGGCTTGGGAATGGGCCCATCTCCAGTTCTGCAGAGGCGGATCTGGTTTACATTATGGGGCCAGAATTTTGTTTGTTCCAGATGGAACGGAGTAGAGGGCGTTCCCTACCTCCTAGAACTGGAAAAACAATAATGGCGGAATTTTGGTTAAGTCAAGTCATGTTTCTGGAGGCCTTTGGACTCCTAAGGATGGACGAGGTATGTGCACAGTCCTCAGAGCCCTTACACCCTTGTTGGGAAGACACACACGATCAGGGCAGTGGTAGACGTAAGCCTAGAGAGGCGATTTGAAACCTTGCTTCTATTCTAAACTATGTGTTTAGTGCTCTAAATTACCCTTAGGTACTGCTATGATTTTTGTTTGTTTCTCCAAGTCTCTATTTCATCTGGTACAAAATGAGAATAATAATAGTACCTTATTCATGTGAAACGTTTCTAGGGATTAAGTGAGATAATACATGTAAAGTACTTACATATGCCTGGCACATAATAATATTCACTCAATAAAGTTGAGCTATTATGATTAATAATAAAAGTCATGTAAGTATCACTACCCCAAAACCAACGATTTTGATGTCGTATTTGTATTTTCATCCTACTCAAAACGCTTCCTAATTTTCCTTTGTTCTGCTCCATGGATTGTGTAGAGGTGTGTTATTTAGCCCACAGAGTTTTAGGGATTTTCTAGTTATCTCTCTGCATTGATTTCCAATTTATTTCTCTTGTGGTCAGAGAGCATACTTGGTATGACTCAAATCCTTTAAAACTCATTGAATGTTACTTATGGCCCAGAAGATGATCTTTTGTGATAAAAGTTTCGTGTTTCCTTGAAAGAATGTGTACTCTTGCTATTGTTGGGTAGAGTGTGCTGTCATGGTGAGTAGGTCGAGCGGAGCGACAGTGTTGTTCAGATCGTCTATATCCTTGCTCATTTTCCGACTACTTGTTCTAGTAATTATTGAGGGGGTGGGTGGAAATCTCTGACTGTAATTGTGAGTGTGTTAGTTTCTCCTTGTGGTTCTATCAATTTTTGCTTCACATATCGTAGAGCTCTGTTATAAGGCGTACTGAGGTTTGCAATCGTTATACATTAAAGAACGATCTGGGGGCGCCTGGGTGGCTCAGTCGGTTACGCGTCCGACTTCAGCTCAGGTCATGATCTTGCGGTCCGCGAGTTCGAGCCCCGCGTTGGGCTCTGGGGTGATGGCTCAGAGCCTGGAGCTTGCTTCCGATTCTGTGTCTCCCTCTCTCTCTGCCCCTCCCTGTTCATGCTGTGTCTCTCTCTGTCTCAAAAATAAATAAACCTTAAAAAAAAAAAAAAAAAAAAAAAAAAGAACAATCTGGCCCCAAACGTCAATTGAGGAAGTTGAGAAGCAATAATCTAGAGCTAATTATTCCCCTCGAGTGAGACAAGACTCTTTTATGTGCCCCGTTCGCTGCCCCACCAGGCATGGGGTTTCCAGTGTGGGCTGTGGGAGCAGACACTATTCCCAGCGTGCATGAGTGGTGAGCACTCTTCACCTTAACCTTTTCAGTTTACTCTTTTACCCAGCTTCGCATGGATTCCTAACCTGTACAGGCTGATGAGTACTCAGCTGAGGGATGGAGGGAGATTCTCTTTATGGATCTCCAGAGTTCTTTGCAACTTTTTCTCCACTCTTCTTTCTGGCAAATTCTACCTGCCCTGTACCCCCAGCATTGTCTCCTTGAATCCGGGAGCCCACCAGGCTCCACATGGCATCCCCTCCCTACCTGTAGCCTGGAAACTCTCTGAAGATAGCGAGCCTAGACAATCATCAGGATGGTCTTGTTTATTTCTCACCTTGAAAGGATCACTGTGCTACATTGCCTAGCATGCCATGTCCCATAAATGGTTGCTTCATATATTTTGTCTGGTTTTTGGTTGTTTTAGGTGGGAGGGTAAGTCCTATCCTTATTACTTCATCTTGGCCAGAAGCTGGTCCCTTTGGATTTTGGAGACCAATTTTTAAAAAAATATTTATTTATTTTTGAGACAGAGAGAGCGAGAGTGTGGGGGAGAGACAGAAAGAGAGAGAGACAGAGAATCCCAAGCAGGCTCCCTGGCTTTCAGATGTGGGGCTAGAACTCATGAGTCGTGAGATCATGATCTGAGCCCAAACCAAGAGTCCGACACTCAACGGACTGAGCCACCCAGGTGCCCCTGGAGACCAATTTTATGATGCCAATGTCACATGTGGCAAACTCAGTAGGAGCATCCCAGTGGAGGTCCTGAGGCATTGGGAGTAAACATACTCTCTCAAGTCACTATTCTTCTGAGTGATAGTTTTGGCTTTGTTCTGGCCCTGATAGACAAAAGCCCTGACCACTGGACCACACATGAGCTTGTAGCCAAAGCTACTCATCATGTTGACCAAGCCAAAAATTCAGGCATGCCCAGTAGCACTTCATCATGAAGTGCAAATGATATCAATGGAACCTGGCCAAGCAGATACCAATGGCTCACGTTCTAGTAACAAGTCATTCAAACTCTGAGAGGGCCCACCCTTGTGGCTTTGCCACCTCTTCCTCAATCTACACCCATGGATTCATGGAAAGTTGACCAAGGAGGAGAATAATCAAGATTGCTTTGCAAAACTCTTCATGCTGTATTTATATCCACCCAAAAGAAGCCACCTTAGCATAATAGCTCGTTCGGAAGGACCCCTGAAATGGAGAACAGATATCCTCCTGGGGGGAGTACTTTGAGCAGTACGACTTGACTGATTTGCTTGGGAGGAGGAGAGATGGCCAGAGGTAAGGTTCTCACTGATTCATGTGCTTTGCTAATGGTTTGGCCAGATAGTCAAGAGCTTGCAAAGGGTAAGATAAGATTCGAGAATTGGTGACAGGGAAGTTTAGAAAAAGACACATGGATGGGTCTCCTGGAATGGGCACAGAATGAGAATATCTGTGTTCCACTGGATATTTACCAAGGTCCTATTGGTAATCAGGTAGACAAGATGGTCTACTTCATGGATGTTCATTAGAATTTTCCCTCAGCAACCCCAGAGTTTGCTCAGTGGGCTTGTGAACTGAGTGGCCACGGTGCCAAGTTGAGGGCTTGGCAAAGGATTAACCTCAGTCTCACCAAGACTAACCTGCCGATGTTAAATGCCCACCATTCCAAAAGCAGAAATCAGCCCTGAGCTCCTGACTTGGTAGAATAACCTAGGTGGCCGGTCAGCTGCTTTAGGCCACGTCGGTTATTTCAGATTCCATCCATGGAGATGTTATGATTTGTTCTCCTGGAACAGACAATTATTCCTAGTAGAATGAGGGTCCGTGCTAACCAGGGTCACTTTTGTAATGATGGAGGTCTGCAGACCTTTGTCTGTTAGTTTTCCCAGGGAATAGATTCCTGGAATAGAGCCAGGCTGTGGCAGATGGATTTTGCTGCCAATGGTGGATCATCAAGAGGGTTCAGAGACGGACTGTGAGGCAGTGCGTGAGCCTAAGCTGGCTGCAGGAGTGAACAGCCAAGTCCTGAAACATTTATGCTTTGCACAGAGTTCAGTGATCGTCGTGTTGATGAGGGCATGGTGGTGTGTGCGCGCGTGTGTACGTGTTTACTGCCAATATCTCATCTTTCTGATCCGCTGAGGAGGGCTTTCAGGCAGGGGATGATTGAAGAGGTATCGGGGGAAGGGAAGAGTGAGGCAGTCTCTCAGTCCTTGTTTGTTCAGGGGCTAGTGTAGGTTCTGTCACAGAGTAGTTTCGTTTGCTGAACGAGAAAAAAAGAACAGAAAAGAACACACGTGAATAAATCTGGGTTTCCTTTGTGTTAGAAGGGATCTCAGAGATGATCCGGCCCTATTCCCAACCATTCCGAGACACTCTTTGTTGATATCCCTCAACCGGTAGCCGCTTCATGTCTGCTTGTCATTGTACCTAAGAATCGTTTTAGCGACAATTTATCAGGCGCTTACTTACCCTTGTGAGGTACTCTATATGCATTAACCTCATATAAGCCTCAAAACCTGAGGAGGTAATTATGCCTACGTACGAATGAAGAAACAGTTTCAAGTGACTACTTCAAAGTCACCCAGTTAGTAAATGATAAGAGTCAGGAATTGAAGCCAGATGTATCTGACTTGGTGGCTTCCGTTCATAAACACTATGCTGTACTGTTGGAATATATACTGTGACAGAGCTGTCACCACCTCAAGAGATAACTCATGCTCTAGATATAGATACAGATATAAATGATATCTTACGTATGAGATGGATATAACTTAGCCAGCTTTGGCTGGTAGAGAATTTCCTTATGCCAAGTTGAAGCCTACCTCCCTATAGCTCACGTGCCCTGTTCTGAGCGTCCCCTGTAGACGTCTGGAAACCACACTCTTCCCTCTTCCATATGATCATCCTAAAGCCATCTGCAGCCGGCTCTCACAGGCTGCAGTGTGGAAGGGTCTCGGCTAGACCCACTTCTGGTGCCTTCGCTGACGGGGCCCCAGTTTTTCGATGCTATTAGCATGTGGCGCTCAGGCCGAGCAAGGTGAGGTCCGAGCAGCGCAGTTTCCAGATCACTGCCTCCTGTCTGGACGCTATACATGCATGATTAATGCCATCTCACCTCACGTTTGCTTTTTTGGCAAGAGAAATCTTCCACTGCTCTAGCCTGCTTGGCTGCATGACTCTGGAACTTAGCTCAAAGCAGGAAATAATATGAGACGGCAAGAGCCACGGGCTTCTGGGGTCTGGTCTGTTCTGAGTCACCTGTGATTCTGGTCTCTGAGTCTAAGTACTGGGCAGTGGGGGAGGGAGGGGAGCTGGAGCGCCTCTCCTGGTTTGTGGGGTGATGCTTGGCAACATTGTCTTCTGGAGCAGAGCTGTGCTGTGTGTGTGTGTGTGTGTGTGTGTGTGTGTGTGTGTGTGTGTGTGTGATGTACCAGAGTAATCTAGAAAACAGCTGTTGAGCGCAAGTCTCAGAGCTTCGTCTATCTGGGCCTTTCCATTCTCACTTTGGATGTGATGGAATCTCATTTCACTGGAGAAAGCATCTTCCAGAGATAGACTAAGCTGAGCTCTGCCTGTGATGTAACCTCTGGAACTTCCTCCCTGGACCTCTGGCCCCCTGTGCGAAGAGATAACTGAGGAGGCTGCCCTGGGGCTGGAGCCAGGAGGTCCAGGAGCCCAGTTCTGGCAACCCGTCTGAGGCTGCAAGGGTTTGGCACACTGTCTCTTGCCCTGAGCCTGGGCAGTGTCCTCCAGGGCCCGTGTGGGTGGAGTGGTCGTCACTCTCCATGGACGTGTTCCTTGCATGCGACCCCATGCGAACTGCCTCGGGTTTCCTCCTGATTAAGATGTAATGTGGCTCCTGATATACAGAAGGGAATGGGCATGTGAGGTCTTGGACGCTCTCTGACTCCCCCAGTTCTGGAAATGGGTGAGAGTGGGGAGCCAGCTGCACCCAGGGGCAAAGAGGAAGGGAAGCACGGGGCTCTGTCCCCACCCCACCGCCCCGCCACAGCATGGCTGCTGAGAGAGGGCAGGTGTCTTGGTCTTCTGTCCCAACATGGCCCTCGGTTCGCTATGTGACAAAGGGCCACACCTCACGCACTTGCCGCACGAGGGGATGGCTCTGGGACCAGACAGGTTCTGGTTTGAATTCTGGACCTGATCTTGGTTAAGTCACATTAATTTCCAGACCTTGGTCTCTAAAATGAGGTTAAAACTCTTCATCTCAGGGCGCCTGGGTGGCTAAGTCGGTTCAGCGACTGACTCTTGATTTCGGCTCAGGTCATGATCCCACGGTTCATGAGTTCGAGCCCCACGTCAGGCTCTGCACTGACGGCACAGAGCCTGCTTGGGATTCTCTGTCTCCCACTCTCTCTGCTCCTCTCCCTCTTACTCTCTCTCTCTCTCTCAGAAATAAACATTAAAAAAACCCCTCTTCCTCTCCTGGAATTTCTGGGAAGATCAAAGATAATGTGTGCGAACCTCCTGTCTTGCAGGGGACACCTGCTGAAGAATGGTAGCCATCATTGTAAGGAGACCCTGCCTGCTGCTCCCACCCCCTCAGCGACAGCATGGGAGTGACAGGGCTAATGGATATGGAAGCTCTTTGGGATTCTGCCTGCGGTTATTAGTGTGATAACAGCAGTATTTACGTAAAATTCCCTGGAACTCTGCTCCCAGAATGTGCAGCTGGGGAGAGAACCAGAACTTGGGGATGGGTCCCCTTCTGCACACCTCTCCCCCAAATCATTGCTCTTCCCTCCCAAATATTCCTGCTTTGGGGACCTGCTGTTTATCAGTTGCAGGAAAAGGATTCAGGATTCTACAGGGGAGACTTTTGTCTTGCTAAGTCTCTACACTCCACAGGGAATGGCCAATTATAGCCCAGCTCTGAGAGATGCGTCACTGTCACACCTGGCTTGTAGGGCCCCTTGGCCAGTCTGGCTCCCTGGGCAACCGGCCATAGATCACAGCTGTCTCCTAGCAGGGGGCTGGAGAGCCGAGGAAGGGGGGGGGCGGTGAAGGACATGATCACTGGGTGGAAGCTGGGAAGCCAGGGAGGCCTTGTCATTCCTCAGTGTCACAGGACAGGGGACAGCCAGGGAAGTTCAAATATGCCTACGTTCCAGAGCTTTGGATCAGATTTGGAAGGAACCCCAGCGTTCAGGTGTCGTTTGCATGGTCCCCACCCTTTTTCACCTACCCTCATTTCCCATAACTTTGGGGAGGCACTAAAGGCCAGAAGACAAGAAAGAAGTCAAAAGATCCGGCTAATTTTATTTTTGTTATTATTTTTGAATATTTATTTATCTTTGAGAGAGAGACAGACAGACAGACAGAGCACAAGTTGGGGAGGGGCAGAGAGAGGAGGAGACACAGAATCCGAAGCCTGCTCCAGGCTCCGAGCTGTCAGCACAGAGCCGGACGTGGGGCTCGAACCCACGAACCGCAAGATCATGACCTGAGCCAAAGTCAGACGCTTAACAGACTGAGCCACCCAGGTGCTCCAGATCTGGCAAATTTTAAACTTGACATTAGTGGTTGCACGTTAGAACACTTTATGTGGGTGGCAGGGAGATGGACGTCGGCCAGCCCCCCCACTGCTCCCGTGTCTCATCAGCCCCGCGATTCAGGCCTTCATGCATTTACTCACACGTTCATTCGCGCGTCAAAAACTTGTAACACACACCTACACTGAGCCAGGCTGTGTTCTAGGTGCCAGGGATACAAAGCGAACAAGACTCCGCTTTGCTCCCAGAACCTAGTGTTTTAGGGACACGAACGAATCACCAGGAGGGCATACACCCAGTGCGAGAAGCCTCTCGTGATCCCCGTGGTAATGCTGAGAAGAGGCTCCGACTCAGAATCGGGGAGACCGTGGAAGGCTTCCTGGAGGAAGTGACATCTAAGCTAAGACCCTACGGATGAATAGAACTAGCTGGGTGAAGAGAGGAAGGACGGTGTTGCGAGGAGAATGTTCCAAGTTGAGAGTAAGCAATGTCTCAAGATAGACGGCTAGTGTGGTATATTCTAGCCAGTGAAACTCATTTGTGTGGCTGGATCTCAGACAAGGAGAGAGTGACACAGCAGACGTATGGAGAGGTAGGCAAGGCTGGGTCATGAAGTGTTGTGATTGTGTGTCCAGGAGTTTAGTCTGAAGGCTATGGGGAGTCGTGACACATTTCCAGCAGGGGAGTAATAGGATTGGATTGAATTAAAAGACAATTTTTTTAATGTTTATTTATTTTTGAGAGAGAGAGAGAGAGAGAGAGAGCACAAGCAGGGTTGGGGCAGAGAAACGGCGACACAGGATCCGAAGCAGGCTCCAGGCTCTGAGCTGTCAGCACAGAGCCCGACGCGGGGCTCGAACCCACGAGCTGTACCTGAGAGGAAGTTGGAACCTCAACCGACTGAGCCCCTTGGGCGCCTCTGGATTGGATTGAATTTTAGAAGGAGCATTTTAACTGCTGATTCTCTACCACATGCAAGAAGGGCGTCAGAGAGGCAAGGCTGGGGACTGTCACGAAGGTTCAGGGGAGAGTTGACTGTGGCCTCGACTCCCACGCCTGTTCTCCCCGGCCAGCCTCTCTGCTTCCATCCCCTTGCCCTGGGCTCTGGCCACTTGCCCCATGCAGCCAGTTCAGGAGAGGGTGGTGGCCCCTGTTCCTTTTCCCCCACACCTGTCTCACGGCAGCATGCTCCTGCGGCGGGAGCTGCTATGAGAGCACGACTATTCTTGGGCATTGCTTTAACTCACTGCCTTCAAAAGTCCTTGTTTTCTTTGCTCCTCTCAGGCCTGCTGGAGGACAGCGCTCGTCACGCCTCGTCACAGCCATGAGACTGCCCCACAGGGGATGTGGGGGCTCCGAGGAAGAAGGCAGGCCAAGGTGGGACCCCACTTGTTCGAACTGGACTGAGCTTCTCACTTCGAGTCCGGAGGTATGGGGAGCTGCTTTGTGCTCAGTGACATAAAAACAAGGTAGCATGGAAAAATCGGGAGCTTGGTGCGCCGTTGGTGAGGGGGGGGGGGATGTGAAATGGTGCAGCTGCTGTGGAAAACAGTATGCAGTTCCTCAAAAAATTAAAAACAGAAATGTAATGTGATCCAGTCATGCCCCTTCTGGGTGTAGACCCAAAAGAAATGAGAGCCGGGTCTCAAAAAGATACACACACACCACGTTCCCAGCAGCATTGTGCACGAGTGCCGAAGGGTTTAGGCACATCAGGTGCCCACCAGTGGCAAAATGTACAATTAAATGTGCTGTATACACACAAGGAAGTATTACGCGGCCTTCCGTAGGAAGGAAATTCCGCCACAACGTGGATGAACCCTGAGGACGTTGTGCTAAGCGAAACAAGCCCGTCACAGAAAGAGTGTATGATGCCACCCACTTGAAGTCAAATTTGCAGAAACGGAAAGCAGCGTGGCGGTTACCGGGGCTGCGGGAGGGGACGGTGGGCACGTGTTGCCTAACGGGTAGAGCTTCAGGTTTGCGAGAGGAAAAAAATTCTGGCTGCTGGTCGCACAACAAGGTGGATACGCTTTACGCCTCTGATCTGCACCATCAGAAGTGGTTATGATAGTAAATTTTGTGTTACGCGTTTTTGTTTGTTTTTAAAGTTTATTTTGAGAGAGAGAGCAAGCATGAGCAGGGGAGGGGAGAGAAAGAAAGGGGGAGAGAGAGAGAGAGAGAGAGAGAGAGAGAGAGAGAGAGAGAGAGAGAATCTCTTGGGGCTTGAACCCAGAAACCGTGAGATCATGACCTGAGCTGAAATCGAGAGTCAGACGTTTCACTGACGGAGCCACCCAGGCGCCCCTGTTAGGTGTTTTTTAACCACAATTACAAATTAAAGAAGTCAGATGACTTACCTAAAAATTTTTTTTTAAAGCCAAGCAGGAACAAGGGTGGGTGGTGGGGGCGTTAGGACTTCCCGCTTTCTGAGGGCCGCAGGAAGTGAGAGAAGGTCAACCCCGATTCTGACTCCCCTGGCCTGGGCTGCCCCAGGTAAGGACATTTGACTCCCAGACATCCCCTCGGGCCTCACTGGTGCCCGGTGAGCACAGAGGCCGCTGGAGGATGAGGAGGAGGAGCTGAGCACTTACAGGTACCCTGGCAGCCGAGGATCACAGTTGCCATTTTCCCAACCGCGTCTCCTCCCCACGAACACTCCCTCTCCCCTCCGGTACATATCTGCAACTTACTTTCCCCTCTCTGTTAATCTCAGCCTGTTTCTTCTCTGCAAAAATAGGGGAAGGCTGAGAGGTGGGAAACACGATGTTCCCTTCGGTCCCACACTCCCCTCGGCGTGTCTCTCCCTCCCTCTGCCTCTCACCTGGTTTCTCTCCAGAAAACTAGCTGAGGTCCAGCTGGAGGCAGGGATGGATGTGATGATGGGTGGGAAGCCCCTTTGATCCATAAGGGGAAGAACCACCATGGAGGGAAGGGGGCGCGGATTTCCCTTCAGCTCAAATGTGATGTTGACCTTCCTCATGTCACCTCAGGCTGAAGCAGCCGGACCCACTGGGGGTCCCAGCTTGGGCCTGCCAGGGCCCCGATGGGCTGGGCCTCAGTCACCCAGGGGCTGGAGTGCTTTCTCAAGTGCGCCCTTCTCCTAGGGGGTTCCTCCAGCTCCAAGCCTGCCTCTGCCACTTGGCCTGATCCATTGCATGTTCGTGTTGTGGGATCTCGACCACGAACACTGCGGTTGAGTTCTCAGAGTGCTGGGTGCTCGGTTTTCCTAAGCTTTGGGGCTTCTCTCGACCAGGATGTGGTGGGTGTCCGCAGAGGGGTCAGCAAGGAGGAACATAGTGTCTTTTTTAAAAACGGGCTCCCTCTTGGCAAAGGCTCACTAGCCTTTCTGGTCTCTGTTGGTTCTCCTCTTCCGAGCTCTTAACCTGTGTTTCCCCTTCATCTCACTCTAGATCATTGCGGTCTCATTTTACCGGCATAGTATAGAAATGGTTTTATTGGGTAAGACTTGACTCCCTAATCACGTGGTAGGTTCCTGGGGGGAAACATTCTTCATCTCTTCTTTGACTTTGCAGTAGGATTTTTTTTTTATTACAAAATTTTTTTTTTAATATTTATTTATTCTTTTTTTTTTTTTCAACATTTTTTTATTTATTTTTGGGACAGAGAGAGACAGAGCATGAACGGGGGAGGGGCAGAGAGAGAGGGAGACACAGAATCGGAAACAGGCTCCAGGCTCCGAGCCATCAGCCCAGAGCCTGACGCGGGGCTCGAACTCACGGACCACGAGATCGTGACCTGGCTGAAGTCGGACGCTTAACCGACTGCACCACCCAGGCGCCCCTTTAATATTTATTTTTGAGACAGAGAGTGAGTGGAGGAGGGGCAGAGAGAGAGGGAGACACAGAATCCGAAGCAGGTTCCAGGGCCCAAGCTGTCAGCACAGAGCCCGGCGCAGGGCTCCAACCCACAGACCGTGAGATCATGACCCGAGCTGAAGTCGGACGCCCAACCGAGCCACCCAGGCGCCCCCTGCCCAGCGGGATCTTAATGCAGGTTTTGTTTGGTGAAAACATCGTAGCGTTTCATCCATTTCCCATGGGCCTCTCTCGATTATTTTTTCTATCCAGCTCCTTTACTTTGGAGGGAGCTATTATGTCATGGTCCTTGTTGATTTTTCTCATCCTCAGTTATTTACTGAGCCCCATGAGCCTGATTTTTTCCGTGGCTCTGTGGGTGATTTAAACACTCCTCTGATGTTGGGGGCCGAGATACCCAATTTCATTTCACAGCGGGTTTGAGTCACATTTGTTTTGTGTGGTGATGACCACCCGCCATCAGCAGACATGGACAAAGACCTCTGACACGGGGGCCGGGTGAGGCTGAGGCTGTGGATAAGCGGGAAAGAACTGAGTGGGGGTAAAGGTCAGAGGGTGGTCGGCTCCTCGGGGAGTACTTGGCGTTATGTTGACTCTTGTGTCCCCACACAACCTGTGAGAGCCAGACAGCACTCAGGTAAGGACCTCTGTACTGGCCTTTGATGGCGATGTCGAATGCACTCTCGATTTGCCGGTTCTGGGTTCCTCCCACTGCAGAAGGAATCTACGGTGCCGTCACCGTGGGGGAAGCCTGGGCTGAGTCGCTTCCAAAGTTTGGAGCTAATGAGAAGGAATCACAGACCCGGGATTTCGGTTCAGTCTAAGGAAGAATTTTTGAACAAGTAGCTGCTAAACCAGATGGGCTGCCTTATGAGGTAATGAGCTCTCGGCCACTTAAAGTATTTAAGCTGGATGAGATGGTGGGTGGTTGCGGAGAGAACTTTGGTGATGGGTGAGGGGTGGGGCTGGAGGACTCTTCCAGATCCGAGAGTCCATAGGTCTGTCTTTTGTATTACGGTACAAACTCCGGACAGGGCTGGATTTTCTTCATCCCCGTGTCCTCCCAGGAGCTGCAGAAATACAGTCATAGCACCTCGGTTGACGACTGAGTGAATGTCTGACGAACTTCACTAAAGGCACGGACAAAGTTCGCATCTTCCAAATGGGCCTTCGCACGTGGCCACTGTAGAAGCCAGAGCCAAGGTTAAGTTTCCCCACCGTCCTTCCCCCGGGAACCAGAGTGGGCGACTGGGGCCCTGGGGAAAGAAGAGAGGTCCTGAAAAGAGGGGCAGCTGGCTTAGGCATAAACGTTGTTTTTTTTTTTTTTTAATTTTTTTTAACATTTATTTATTTTTGAGACAGAGAGAGACACAGCATGAATGGGGGAGGGGCAGAGAGAGAGGGAGACACAGAATCGGAAGCAAGCTCCAGGCCATCAGCACAGAGCCGGACGCGGGACTCAAACTCATGGACCGCGAGATCGTGACCTGAGCTGAAGTTGGACGCTCAACCGACTGAGCCACCCAGGCGCCCCCATAAACGTTGTTTTAAATGTCTTGAGCTCTTACTACAGTGACTCTCAACCTTGACTGTACATTTAAGTCACCTGGGGAGCTTTTAAAAACAGTAGTAATGGCTGTACCTCACCCCCAGAGACTCTGATTTAATTGGTCTGTGGAGTTGGGCATCAGGTTTTAAAGCTCCCCGGGTGATTCTAATGCACGGCCAAGGTTGAGAACCACCACGTTGCTAAGTGCCAGGTGCTTTACATATATTTTCTCATTAATCCTCACCGCAACTCAGGAGTTAGGGTCGCAGCTTCTTAGAGCCTGGTCCCAAATCAGCGGCACCACCTAGGAACCTGTGTGAGAAATGCAGATTTTCAAGCTGTATTCCAGACTCACGGGATTGGGTCCTCTGGGGTTGAGCCCAGCAATGTGTGTTTTGAACGCCCTCCAGGTGGCTGTGGAGTATGCTGCAGTTCTCTGGGAGACCTGGAGTTAGGTACGGCAGCCCTCATTCACAGATGAGACCGGTCCTGGTCTCATCTACAGGTGTAGTCACTAGCCCGAGTCCCGGGGATAGTAAAGATCACAGCAGGGATTTGAATCCAGGTGTGTTCCCCGCGCAGACCTGAATGTCCTCCCCTTTACGTAGGGTCCTCCGTGGTCAAAGCTAAGACACGCCAACACGGCTTGTGGGGAAGTGACCGGGGTCTCCTGTTAGCCCTGGGTCGATTCTTTCTCCTTCTCTTGGTGCCAATATGTAGCTCCATCTGGAGCCCGACAGCTCTCGCCCTAGGGGAGCACAGGGCAGAACACCCCGGGATTCGTTCTAAAACAGTTTTATTAGGTGCTTAAAATAGCTTCTAGCAGATGGTGTGCAGAATGGGGGACTGGAGCCGAGCTGCAGACGACATTTACAGAATTGTGTGTGTGCACGCACATGCATGTGCACGTGTGCGCACAGCTGGTGTGTGTGCACGTGGGGCGGAGAGGGGTTGTCAGAGAAGTTGAGGAACTGTGGAAGGAGAAGCAGAACAGGAGGGATGACTCAAATCTGCCTAAGATTAAAGAGGGGAAGGGCTGGAGGCTGGGTTTCCCCTGGCACTTGGGTGAATCCTGTGCCCTCCTGGGGCACTTGGTGGCCAGAAAGATGCTGTTGACCGGCTGAGTGATCTCTAATGTGGCTCTTAGGTTGGAAAAGCCGTGGAGTGGACATGGGGGTGGGGCAAGAGTTCCAGGAAGCCAGTAGATGTTGGCGATCTGAAAGCCTGGCGTTTGGATCGAAGGTTAGGGGCAGATACAGGAGCCCTTGCTTTGCAAATGGAAACACCGGGAATTCATTTTCCTCATTTGAAAGGAAATGTCTGTATGTGTAAATCTGAATCCCACTTAGGTGCAGAGATGGTGGGTGTTCACCGACCTGACACTCCCCGACAGACCGTCCAACTGTTGTGGGTGTCTCTGTTGCCCTTGGCAACAATTCCCAACCGTACTCTCGAGGCTGTGTACTTGGGAGTGGGTCCTGGGACCTTCTAATGTGGCGATTCTTGTTTTTTTCTGGGTTTTGGACCCATTTCAGAATCTTATGAAATCCAAGGTGCCCTCTCTCCAGCAAATCTCATGATCATATACACAGAAAAAATTGTTGGGAGCTCATAGAGGCGCACGGACCCTCCAAGAGCATCTTTGAACCACTGGCTCTGGTGGAGGGCCCTGAGGAGGATGGCTTTCCATCTTCCAGTGATAGTCCAGCCCTGACCTGAACCAGGACACCAGAGTGCTAGTTCCCTCCCACCCCTCACTGTGACATGAATGGAGATAATGACATTGAAGCCGTTGGAAGGCAGGCTCCTGAATCGGAGGGCTCTGTGCCTGGCTTCAGCCGCGAGAATTGGGACTAAACCAAGTGGCGGCCGGTGGCCATTGAGCTCTGGAACTACGGCACATGCCACAGCTCACCCTCTCAGCCCGTGGCTCCTCTGCCTCGATCATCTCTCCACTCCCACAAGTCCTGGGGCTCTTGCTCCCGCCCACCACACACCCATTCCTTTCATCCTTGTCAGCACAAGTGATACCGTCTCATTTTTATCCTCTGTCATTGGTGCCTGATTACCGCTATCTAGCATCCCACACCCCTGAGAGGAATGCACCCCTCTATTCCTTGGTTTGTTATGTAGAAGGTAGTGGGGGTAAGTGGACAGGGCATGGGCATTTGGAATTAGAAGACCAGCACTCAAACTCCAGCTCTACCCTTATTGGTTGTGTGATGCTGGGTAATTCATCTAAAGTTCCCAAGCCTTAGTCTCCTTACCTGTAAAATGGGGGTAATAATCCTGTCTGTGCTGCCTAACTCATTGAGTAATTACTAAGGGCAGATGAGAAGGTAGAGATCCAGGAGCTTAGTAATGGACCACAAGGGGCCATACATTATTCTTACCACGATGTTGAGTGTGGGTTCCTTCTTCCCTCTGTACAGGCCAACAGCCTGGCCGTTTTTGATTTCTGACAGTGGCAGTGAAGGGATGAAGTAGAGGTCCTTCCCACTCCGTCAAACCTGCTCCTGTCCTCTTGTTGCCGAGGGAGCTGCCATTTTTCACGGCAGCATAACCGGCTTGTAGATGAAGATACCAAGGAGGATGGCTCAGCATTGTGGTATGAGAGTGATCCGGGCCACCTGGCCAGAAGGACGCCATGTGAACCATATTTCTTTCTTTGTTTTAAAAAAAATATTTGTTTTTGAGAGACAGAGAGACAGAGCATGAGTAGGGGTTAGGGGAGAGAGAGAGAAGAGAGACACAGAATCCGAAGCAGGCTCCAGGCTCTGAGCTGTCAGCACAGAGCCCGACGCGGGGCCCAAACTCACGGACCGCATGATCATGACCTGAGCCGAAGTTGGACGCTTAACACACTGAGCCACCTAGGCGCCTCGGGACCACATTTTCTAATCAATGTTGTAAAATGGCACCAAAGCCAGGAGAAGTCAGCGACAGCTACTCCTGCCGCCTAGACACTTGTTTGGTGCTTTGCTGGGCTCAGTGTCGAGCCTCTGAGGAGCTCCTGACTTGCCCAGCTGATGTCTGAGCTCAGAAGCAATGGAAACCCATTGGCAAAGGCTACTCCGGACGTTAATTCTGACCGACACAGAAGAACTGGTCGGTGAGGGGAGGGATCAGAAACTCTGGAGGAAGCCACCACGTACTTGTAGAGTTCACAGTATCTAAGGAAGGGAAGGATGAGGGGACAAAATCAGAACCCCACCCCCCCGCCCCCGCCCAGACTTCTACAAAGGATGTTTCAAAAATTCAGAGAAAAGAATCAAAACTGTGATTCTCAAGAGAATATAGTTCAAGAGGTTTCACAACTGCAGTCTTGACAATGGAGTCACAAATTATCTTGAGTGTAAGAAAGAAAAAAAAAGAGGGCAGCGTCTAAAAATAAACGTGGCTGTGCAGGAGCTCTCTAAGGCATGCAGATTTTAGAAGTTCGCGTGTTCTTGAGAAACTACTGACATACTTCTGAAGTATATGAATTTGAATATACTAGAGCAGGGTGGTTAAACCTGAGCCCTTGGAATCAGACGGTGTTTGAAGCCTGACTCTGCCACCCACTAGCTGTGTGACCTTGGGGAAGTCATTTAACCTCTCTGAGCTCTGACGTCCAAATTTATCAAATGGGGCTAGTGGCATTCGCTGTATAAGGCAGCGGTGGGTTGAAGTGAAGCGGCGTGTGTGACACATCTGTGAGAGTGGCCACACGTGGTAGATGCTCAATCATCACCGTTACTACAAAAAATACAGGAGAGGCTTTTAATTAATGGGCAAGTGCAAAAGGACTGTGCAAATGCGTCCGAATTGTACTGGGAAGGTCAGGGGCACCTGTGGGGCTCAGTCACGTAAGCGTCCCACTTTGGCTCAGGTCATGATTTTGCGGTCTGTGAGTTCGAGCCCCGTATTGGGCTCGCTGCTGTCAGGCTGTCCACGCAGACCCTGCTTCGGATCTTCTGTCCCCCTCTCTCTGCCCCTTCCCCACTTGAGCGCTCCCCAAACAAATAAATATTCAAAAAAAATTGTATTGGGAAGGCTAAAGATACATTGATTTGACATTTGGGAAACCTTTGAGGAACACACGAGGGTTCTTTGGGTAAAATCAGCAAGAAGGAATGTAGATGTTGGGCCTGGAACAGCCAAGGCATTGTCAGTGGTTGACAGAGGAAAGGGCAGGGTAGGGGCTCCGGCAGTCACTGTGGCCTCTCCCCGAGTGACTGACGAACACAAGATGGAACTGAAGGCCAGTCAAGGTCATTCCTCACTCCCTTAAATGACCTCCACTGGCCATTACTGGCAAGGGCATGGACAGAACTTGCAAACATGATGGTGGAGCCCCCTTTGAAGAATCACCTGGAAAAGCAGAGCAGCAGGGAGTTTGTGGAACAGTCAATGTGGCTTTGATTTTCAAAATGGGGAAGGGGATGGGGCGCCTGGGTGGCGCAGTCGGTTAAGCGTCCGACTTCAGCCAGGTCACGATCTTGCGGTCCGTGAGTTCGAGCCCCGCGTCAGGCTCTGGGCTGATGGCTCGGAGCCTGGAGCCTGTTTCCGATTCTGTGTCTCCCTCTCTCTCTGCCCCTCCCCCGTTCATGCTCTGTCTCTCTCTGTCCCAAAAATAAATAAAAAATGTTGAAAAAAAAAAAAATCAAAATGGGGAAGGGGATAGATTTAGAAAATACAGAGGTGCGCTTAGTGCCCATCCCTGGCAATGTTCTAGAAGTGATGAGTACCCGGAGGTGATTATTGCAGACGCCCACCTGGCCTCTCTGCTTCTGCCCTCTGCCAGCCCTGCCCCCATGCTGTTCTCAACCAGGAGGCATCCCCTCAAGTTCAACCATGCCACGTCTTCCCAGGACCCTGCTGTGGCTCCCCCTCTAACTGGAGGAAAAGCCCAAGTCCTTCCAGTGGCTGACAAGGCCCGACACAAACCCCCATCACGGTTGCCCTTCCCTTTCCTCTCTTGCTGTAGCCACACTGACCTCCTTGCTCTTGGCCTTCACCTTTGTTATTCTCTCTGTCTGAATCTCTCTTCCCCCAGATAACTGCCTGGTTCGCTCTCCCCAAGGCTTTGCTCAGATGTTAACTTCTCAGTGAGGCATTCCCTGAACACCCCATGTAAGGCTCTACACATCCACTCCTCCTCTTCCCTGACTTATTTTTTCTCCATAGTACTCGTTACCATTCTACAAGACTACATATTCTTACTTATGTGTCCTGCTCATCAACTCTCCTTTCTCACTAGAAAAGCCAGGTCCACGGGCTCAGAGGTCTGTATCTACGTCCCCATTTCCTACAGCCGCACAGACCATTACGTTCATTAACTATTTGTTGATTGGGAGGGAGGGTGGGGAGGGAAGGAAGGAAGAGGGCACCATTAGAAAGAGGCTGCTCAACTAGGGTGACCAACCATCCCAGTTTGTCCAGGACTGGGAGAGTTCCTGAAACAAAGGACTTTCAATGCTGAGACCAATAAAATTCTACTTGGTCACCTACCCTAGCTCAGCCAACCACGTTTACTTCTCTGATGCCGGGACCGGACCGAGAGCTCTGAGGAATGCCTCCAGCTCGCTATCTCTGCATTTCACACAGCCTCCCACAAAGTCCATCTGGGGGAGAATGCAGAAATGTGGGCTGCAAGATAGCATGCTTAAGCTGTCTGCAGTTGGCCGAGTGGCCATCCCAGACGTATTGACTGATAGAGCCTGTCAAGGAGATGGGAAGGCTGCCACGGTGAGCCACAGAACCGTGTCCTGGCTCCGTGGACGAGCACATGGAAGGCAAGGGGACCTCTCAGTGGCATGCCCTAGGGAGGGAGAGCTACTACGCTCAACAATTGGGCTGGGTTTTGAAATTGTCTCAATAGATGGAAATGATGATAGGCCCTATGTAACACCTTAAAATTTAAGGGGAAATAAATATTGCTTTCTATTTAGGGTTAAAAAAAAAGGGCAATCTTAAATGTATAGGAGAGACCAGGTTTAATAGCTGTTTTGTTGGTTTTAGACCCAGCATGTTCAGTTGCCCACAGGCTCGGTCTAGTGTAGAAGCCGGGACGGCCAGTTAGGCTGTCTAAATAGACCTCCAGGGCACGGTCGCGCTGTCCCCCCCCCACCAGGCAAAACACACCCGAGCCATGCACCTGGCTCTCTGTGCCAGGGGAGAGGCTGCTCACTCTCATTTGCTCGGTTTCTAGCTCTTCTAGGACACAGCAACCCGCAAGGTGCCTCTTCCTCCCTGTCCCCAACTGGCTACGGATGTCCCTCTAGTGGCATCTCTGTGACAGAAAGGAGGTCACTCGCTCCATCCTCTTCCACCTCGCCTAATTTCTCCGGGATGGCCACCACGTTTAGGACTGGGATTCAGAGGAGAGACAGGTTAAACCCCTGTGACTGTTTCTCCCCCCAAGAAGGAGGGATTCATTGTCAAGGGTATAAGCCCCGTGGCAACGGGGAGGCGGCTTTGCCTCGAGAGCCTGGATGCCTGAGGCCAGGAGCCTGACTCTCATTCCCTTTCCTGGGGACCCACGGCTTGTATGATTCCCGCAGGGTTCCTGTCTGTAACTGCGGAGTCCATGCGAAAGCAAAGCGGGTTCTTCCACCTCCAAGCCCCCCCCTCCCACCCCCCCACCCCCCCCACCCCCGTCTTCCAACCTCAGGCACGTTTACAGGTACTTTGAACCAGCAGGCTCCAAGGCCCTGGGCCCCCAGCTGTGCGGATGTCCACTCTTTGAGTTGCTATGACCAGGCCCAGGGCTCACAGGAATGTTCTAGGTGTGGCAGCGGAGGTAGCAATGGGACGGGGCTGCAGGGCTCCCCAGGCCTCACAGGGCTCTGGGGCCTTATTCAAGGGAATAGCACCTTGACTCTCCTTGCCACGTGGGCCTGTCAAGGAAGGCAGTGAGCGCCTGCTGTCCTAGAGGAAAGGACAGGTGATGATTTCCATCTCCCGTTTTCCACGCTCAGCACGGGCCCTGCCCCACGTCTTCCCCACAGAGCTCTGGAACAACCCTCACCGATGGAGAAAACCAGCTAGATCCCACAGGCCATTTCCAGCCAGTGGGTAGGGCTGCCCGGAGTAGCTGAGGTGACCCCAGAGCTCCTCACGTAGGGACACTGTGAGGCGTTGGCAATGTCGGCCATGGGTGCCCAAAGGGGAAGGGGAGCCAGTGTGTCAGATCTCTGCTTTCCCAGCCCCCTCCCCTAAATAGCACATAACTGGCCCATGGGAAAAAACATGCACGAATCAGGGCAGAGGGTGGTCATTTCGTGATGGGGGCTGAGCAGTCCACCAGTGGAGGGGAGGGGGCCAGAGGCACCATCGTCCTGCCTCTTTTCTGACTCTCCTGGGACCAGAACCTTTACCGCTACCCATAAACACACTGGGGCCGGCAGCGGAGGGAGAGAAACCTTCTAGCCCCTGCAGGCCGGACTCCGTGGTTCTCCAAGTGTGGTCCCGAGACTCAGAGAGGAGCGCTGCCTTCTGGCTTGGGGTGAGTGCCCACCTTCTAGGTTCTGTGGGGCCCGATGCTCCGTCTCCTGGCCCGGCTTCCACCTGCGTATACGTTTGCAATCCCCGTGGCGGCTTGGAGCCAACCCGCGATGAGTCTGCCCTCTGGGTCTGTAGCACAGGGGGATTCAGGTTCCGATGCTGCTTCTTCAGTCTCAGGAAACCCAGGGCCGTCTCTGCCCGTTTCCAAAACCAAAGCTGTGGCCAGTGGCCTCTGCTCTGGAGCGGCCCCCTTGACCGGGCACGGCAGCCCCCTCCCCTGGGCTCTATTGCCTTTCCGACAGAGACCCCTCTTCGCATTTGGTCCTAACAAGTCAATCTGTCTTAAAAAACAAAAAAGCAAAAAAACCCAAAAAACAAACAAAAAAAACCACCAAAAAATACTGCAAACCAAACCAGGCTCATGGCAAATGATACCGAAATGGACCAGAAAGATCCATGCAGCAATTTCTTTCTCCCACAGCCTTCCCCTCCCCAAATCCTCTATCACCCCACTCCCCCTTCTGCCCCAGTGAGCCAAAGTTCTTGCTGTCTTGATGATTTGCAATTCTCTGCATGACTCTGCCTCTTGGGTTTGTTTAATTAGAAATAGGCCGGCAAGTGCTTCCTATGCACTGGCATGTTAATTGCTTATCAGGGAAAGAGAAGGGGTGACAATGTTTGGTGATGGAAATTTCCACTCTCTCTCCCCCTCTCTCTCTCTCTCTCTCTCTCTGTGCTTTCCTCCATTTTTCTCTCCCACCCTCTCCTTGCCTCCTGTGGTTCCTCCTTCTCCTGTCAGCCTCCCCCAACCGCCCCCCCCCCCCAGCAGGCCCGAATTCAGACCTACAGGGAACACCTGTGCCCTCTGTCACCATCTCCCTCTCCCCTCCAGTCCCTTCCCAGCCCCTCCCTCCAACCACCCCCTGGGTGTGAAGAGATTCCAGAGCACAGAGCTTTTCAGTTACACTTAGTATTCAAAGATTATCCTCCCTTGGTTTCCTTTCCCCCCTTACTATCGTTATTCTTGTTTATTTTTATTTTTTACAAAACAGGAGAAAAGAGTGAACTGGGTTGTGGGGAGGTGACACGTTTCTCCACAAAGGTACAAAATTGCCTATAGAAAGTCAACCTCAGAGTGCCAAACCGGCTGCCAAGATCAGGCGTTCCTGGGCATCCCTCTCCCCAGATGTCCTTCAGATCCGACCAGGGACCCACTTTGGGAGCGGTCACCCCATGGTGGGGAGGAGAGGCCTCCCTCAGCCCTTGCCCAGGAGGGAAAAGAGCAAGCAACTGAGACTGTGCAAAGAAAGAGAAGAGGAGGGGGCGCATCCTGTGGGCCAAGGGCCTGGGGACACAGGCAGGGGACATCCAAGCAGAAGCCCAGGAGCCTCTGGGCACACAGACAACTAGGGGGGGGTGAGAGGAGGCTCTCGCCAGAGTCCCTCCTGTCCCTTGGAGATGCTCGTCAGAATGTCAGCGGACAGGCTCCCGGAAGGTAAGGGCAACTTTTTGGAGGCGGTGGGAGTGCCCCCCTGAGGCTACAAAGCCTGTCTGTCTTGGTCCAGCTGCCAGGCCTCAAGCACGTGGGTCCATGTCACTTTCCTGGCAGGGCATCTGACCCAAATAGCTTCCCTTTTGGTAAAAAGTAGTCCTCGTTATTTGTCTACTGCTGAGAGCGGGCCGAGCTTCAGGAATTTTGTAGCAATAGTGGTGATGGTGTTTCCCCTTCCGAAGACCGGGACAGCTTCCTTCCAGGGTTCCAGGGCAAGACAAGGGGCACGGATACCACTCGAACGGAGGGGGCACTCCCCCAGCCCCAGAAAGCCCAGGCTGGAAGGAGAGGCCGCCCACCCGCCCCCTGCCTGGGCTGACCACCGCCAAGGTGGGCGGCTAGCCCGGCTGCCAGCAGGAGGACAGCCAGAGCCAGGATGGCTATGAGCCCTGGTCGGTCCCCTAAGGCTCTGCGGCAAGGAGTGGCCTCTTTAGTCCTGGTCCATACACATGCCAGCTGGGTGTGGGCATCGGCAAAGGCCACTTGCAGGCAGGCCCAGTACTCCGTGGCCTGAAGGAGGCGGGTGATGTTGTAGCTGTGGGTTCCCCTCGGCAGGCGGGCCAGAGCAGGGGACCCCTGGCCCCTGGGGGAGGAGGCGCTGGACCAGGTGAGGTTGGTAGAGACTGTGTTGGGTGGGGGGACCCAAGACAGCAGGATGTGGTAAGGGTGGGTCTCCTGCACCCGGAGCTCCAGCCCCCATCCCTTGTCCCGGCCCGGCTGCGGGGGAGCCCGGCCGACGACCACGTTAACCGTCTTACTGTCAGCCCCCACCAGGTTCTGGGCCACACAGGTATACAGCCCTGTCTCTTCTGCCGTCACCCTCCGCAGCTCCAGGGTCCCCTCGGGGTACACCCGGTACTTCCTGCCAGCACGGGCAGGCGTCAGTCGAACCCCGGCTGGCGTGACCCAGTAGATCTCGGGTTCCGGTTCAGCCAGTGCCCGGCAGTGTAGCACCAGGCTCTCTCCGCTGGCCACCTGGAGGCTGGGGGGGAAGCTGCGGGGGGAGATGAGGGGCAGGCAGTGGTCCGTCATCTCCCGGAAGGGCACCTCACGGACTGGGCGGCGCTGGAGGTCGGGCGGCTCGGCGCACAGGGTGGACTGCGGCTCGATGAAGCGGACGCGGGTGCCCGTGGCATTGGCCCAGCGGATGACGCAATCACAGCGGATGGGGTTGCCATGGAGACCCACCTCCTGCAGGTTGGGCAGGGACTCCACCGTCTGCTGGTGCAAGGCACTGAGAGCGTTGTTGTTGAGCATGAGGGTCTCCATCTGGGGCAGGTGGTGGAAGGCGCGGGGGTGGATGAAGGACAGCCGGGGGTTGTTGGTGATGTCCAGCTTGGTCAGCTCGGGGAGGTTGACCAGGGCGAACTTGTCGATGGAAACCAGCTCCTCCATGTTGTTGAGACCCAGCTCCTTGAGGTGCAGCATGTTGGCAAAGTCCCCAGGCCCCACCCGCTGGAGCGGGTTCTTGTTCAGGTCTAAGAACTTGAGCCCGGGCACCTGCTCCAAGGCCCGCCTGGGCACCTGGGCCAGCTGGTTGTCATAGAAGGAGAGGCTCTCCAGGCTTTGCAGCCCCTCCAGGGCATAGTCGGAGATCTCCCGAAGGTTCATGCCTGCCAGCACCAGGCTGCGCAGGTTGGCCAGGGGCCGGAAGTTCATGTCCAGGATGGCGTCTACCTTGTTGCCGCCGATCATGAGGATCTCCAGGTTGGGCAGCATCTCAAACCAGCGGCCGTCAACGGCCCTCAGCAGGTTGGAGTTGAGGTGCAGCCTCAGCAGGTTGCCGAGGCCGGCAAAGGCCCTGGGGGCGATGCGGTAGAGCTGGTTGTGGTTGAGATAGAGCTCCTGCAGGCTGGCGAGCCCCGCAAAGCTGTGGTCCTCCAGCCGGCTCAGCTGGTTCTCCTCCAGGTGCAGGCTCAGCAGCTGGGGCAGGGCGCGCAAATCACAGTCCCGAGCGTCCGAAAAGCTGTTCTGGGACAGGTCCAGCTCTGTGAGGTTGGCCAGGTAGTTGAGCTCACTCTGGTCCACGCGGACGATGCTGTTGCTCTGCAGCAATAAGGTCTGCGTGCCCGCGGGCAGCCCGGGGGGCACCGCCGTCAGGAACAGGTCATTGCAGTCCACGGTGGTGGCCTCACGGTAGGATGACCGGGGCGTATACCAGGGCCGGATCTGGCAAGCGCACTGAGGGGGGCAGGGCACACGCCAGGGTACCACGGGCACGGCGGCGGCGGCACCGGCCACCCACGCCAGCAAAAGGGGGGCCACGAGGAGCCTCATGATGGAGCCGCAGGGTAGGGAACCATCCGCAAGGAGAGTCTGGAGTCCTACTCTTAGCGGTTCGCAGGCCGAGGGTCAGCAGCCTTGCCAGGGCCTGGGGAACCGCCCTCCCGGGACGGTCATTCTACGTGGGATGGGTGGGCATTGCTTCTTGCCCTCCTGGGTACGGCTCTCCATCCTTGTCCGCTGGGGCGGGGCCTGCTCATTCCTTGCCACGCCCCATCGGGGCAGCCCTGGAAGAAAAGGATGCACAGTCAGGAGGTGGCAGAGAAGCAGAATCTACTCCCTCCTCCCGTGTCACCCCTGCTTGACTCCAGAGGGCAAAGGAACGGAGAGACGGGGACAGCCAGGGCTCCTGGGTTCCGTCCTACAGCCCTGAGGCTTGGGTGTCCTTTTCTACCATCCGCTGGGGGAGGGAGCAACTGTGAGTCTTCAGGGAAGGGGGGAGAGATTGAACTGGGAAGCTTCCGGGAGAACTTGGGAAGGGGTGTACGTGCACGTGTGTGGAGGAGAGGAGATGCTAGAATGACCGTCATCTCCACAGTCCTTCTGAGCCGAGAGATGTGGAGTAGATTCTCTTACCTTCTCACATCTCCCTTGCCCTCTTTGGCTCACTGGGTAAAGTTTCCAGGCATCCCTCTGAGCAGTGTGTGTGTGTGTGTGTGTGTGTGTGTGTGTGTGTGTGTGTGGAGGGGACAGCGGTGGTTGTGGAAATAGTACAGATTCGAAATTCCAGCGTGGGCTCTCAGGACTCTGGAAGTAGAAAGGCAATGGTCCCTGACCCTATACCCAGACAGGCTGGGGAAGTTGGTGCTCCAGCCTGGGGTCTGCATAGGCTCTCCTAGTGTATGGCTTTGGTTTTTGCCAACTTTCCTGCCCGGAGGCAGGACCTGCCAACAGCCTGACTGAGCTCCCTGGAGGAAGGTGGTGGGGTTAGGAAGCCTGGGTCTGAGCTCCTCAGCCCTGCAGGTAAGACCTTACAGGACCTGTCCCTGGCCGATCTCCTGGATTCTCTTGCTGTTCTCTTGCTGTTCACCTCTCCTTCTATGACGTCCTGTCACACGTATACATCCCAGAGGCCCTTGCCTCCTGCCTTCCACTTACCAACTATGCACAGCAACACTTTTGAGTTGAAGTTACCCTGACGTGCCCCCCTTCTCGTGTCTCCTCATGGCCTCCTAGACAAGTCCTAGTGGTTCTCCAAGCCTCTACTTAAGGTCAGTCACCTCCTACAGAAGCTTCTCCCATCCCCCTCCCCAACTCCCGGCTGGCTAAGGGGCCAGCTCTTACAGTGCCCCATGCTCCCTTCTGTCATAGCCTAGACCACACCACATGGAAATGTCTCCCCAGCTGGGGACCTGTCTTGGTCATCATTGGGCTTAGAGCACACAGCAGGTGCTCAGTGAATGTGTACTCTACGAATCAATCTCTGTGGCCCCAGAGCCCCTTCCCCCAGGAGGTCGCTCACCCCGCTCCCCACCCCACGGCGTAGAATCTAAGCCACTGTTTCCCACCTCCTAGGTATGGGTAATCCAGGCTCCCACAGACCCCAAGGCCAGGCTGAATCACCCTGGAGGCAAATCCAGCCTTGGTTTACAACGAACATGGGGGAAAAACCAGGGGGCCTTCCTGGGCCCGGTCCCCTCACGGCTAGAAGTCCGATCTGGGTAGTTTTCCAACCGCGGGTTATGAGGGAAGCACACCAACACTTACTCGTCACCTGAGATTTGCCAGGACTCCACAGACTCTGAATATCTTATTTCATTTAACCATCAAAACGAGCCGACAAGCATTAATATAATACCCCTAGTTTGCGCATGAAAAAATTGAGGTTCTTCGAGGTTAAAGAACTTCGCTGAAGACACGTAGCTGGTAGGCGGCAGGAGATGGGAATCCACCCAAGTTCTGGGGTTGTGCCATTTACACCACGTTTCTTTGTCCTCAGGTCCAGCCGCGGGCCGGGTGCCCATTCTCGTGTCCCGGGACGATGCGTTCTACCACCTTCCAGGCAGGTGCCGCTCACCTGGCCAGAGGGGCTCTTCGCCCACCTCCCCCTGCTTCCAGGATGCTGGGGAGGGGAGCGGCTGGAGGCGCCGTCCCTCGCCTGAGCAGGAGAGTGGTATGCCTGTTTACATTTGACTACCTCCCACCTTCCTCTGCAGCTATTTCTGAAGGTGGGAAAACAACCGTGACTTAAAATGCACAGAGGTTTTGCGTGGGGGTGTGTGTGCACTGACACGTAAAACTCAGAGCAAACAAACACACGTGCGCACATGCACGCACGCCCGCATACACGTGCAGCGGGAGCCCAGGGAACCTGGCCGCCCAAGCTAGTGACTGGGGGGCAGGAAGAGGGCAGGGGACTCTGCGATGTACTGTGTGGGTGGAGAGGAGGCAGGAACGAGCTGAGTCCCAGGACGGCCCTGTCACCGAACGGGACCTAGGCCCGTGGTCCTGTCACACGTATACATCCCAGAGGCCCTTGCCTCCTGCCTCGACCCGGCACGAGAGAGAGCAGAGCCCACAGGCGAAGAGATCCTACTCTGACTTCCCACCTCCTGCCAGAGCACGCTGGGAAAACGGATCGGCTTCTCAGAGCCTCTGTTCCTTCCGTCTAACATGAGGTTGCCGTTAGGATTAAGGGAGCCGAGTGGGGTGCACCCAGAAAGAGCTCGATAAATGTCAGTTGCCTCTCGGCTCTGGTCCTCCCCCGGGGCTGGGAGGCTCTCCAGCTGTAGGACTTCTCAGGGGGAACAGAAAGTGCGTCCAGGTCCTCCACGAGCCCCTACTGGGCTTGCCCACCGTGGCCCAGCGTTGCCTCCGGGTGGCATGGGGGAGCGAGGAACAGAAATAGATAACACGTCACGACATTAACCTCCTCCACTCCGGCAGGGCTGAAAACTGCAAAACGATTAGAAGAGCGCAGGACAGTCCCGAAGGGCAGAGAAGCCTGCAGTGAGTGGAGAGGGGTCTCCCGCCAGGCCGGGCCGGGCCGGGCCTCTCCCTTGGCCTTCAGACGCGATCTGGGCCGCAGGGGTCTCTCCTCCACCACCTTGGCTCTAACGCCTCCGTTCTGCGGAGGCTCAGCTGCGTGGCGGGGATGAAGGAACCACTTAAGACTGAATTCAAAACCTTTTCCTCCACCCCACGCAGCAGCCCCTCTGGCTGGGTGGGTGAGGCAGTGCACCTGCTCCCCCGCCAGGAGCCCAGGGCGGACGTTCGGCGCCCAGAGGGAGGCGGTGTTTCAATGACTCACGTTCGGCCGCACCTCTGATCCCAAGGCTTGGCAAAGGCCCAGACGAGTCCTCCCCCTCGCGGCTGAGCGCACAGCCCCTTCCAGGGAGGAAGGCAGAGCTGCCCACTCACCTGCCATCGCCGTCTCAGGCTGTCTTGCACCTGCCTACCCGTTCCAGCTGATTAGCAGTTTCTGCCGGGAGCTTCGGAGAAAGCTAATTGTCTTCTATCTGTGATCTCCGGGGTGAGCAGGAGTTCACACGACTGCGTGGACATTTTCCCCACCTGGATTTCGAGCTCCTCGTGGCGGGGGCCATGCCGCACACGCTTTCTGTGCCCCCACGGCACCAGGCGCAGGGCCGAGCACGCGGAGGGGCCTTGTAGATGGACGCCAGTGGGGAGCCCCCCCCCCCCCCCCCATCAAGCCTGCGCGTGGGCAGAGGAGGGATTTTGTAGTCTTATCCTGCAAGGGAAGCAACTGAGGCTCCGACGGGTCACATGACTCGTCAGAGGTTGCGCAAACGTCCACGTGGTGGGGTTGGGATTCAAACCTAGGCCTCGGACTCCACAACCTGGGCCACCAGCCCAGCCAAGGCTTGTGGATCCAGGTGGATCCAGGCCGGCCTTACGGGAGCAGAGCACGGGGCTGGCCCCGTGTGCCTTCAGAGATGACCTGGGTCCTCAGCTCCTCCACCCCTACAGCCACCTGATGGGCCCCCCCGCACACACCATTCCTTGATTTGGGGCTACAGCGACCCCCGCCCCCGACTTGGGGGACAGCAGAGGGAAGACATTGTTCCTGTGTGAGTGTGGCTGGGCCGGCACCGCAAACGGACAAACGGAGCCAGCGGGCTGCACGTGGACCTCGGCCTGCCCTCTGATTGGGGGCTGGGGGCTGTCTGTCAGCCTTGGCCTGCAGTGACAGGAGACTGAAAGCCCTGGGGCCACAGTCAGGGAAGCAGGGCCATCCACTCCAGGGTGGCACTGGTCCCTTACATTTCCTGTTAAACTCGGGCCCTTGGCAGAGCTCCTAATGAAGACTTTGGGAGAAGCTGTGTCTGCGGCTGCTCCTTCCCTCCTTCTCTGTCGTCTGGCTGCTCCTACATGACAGGGGGCTCCCCCAGGAGGTCTGTGGACGTGGACTCTCGCTCTGCCCTCCCCTCTCTCCCCTTCCCTCTGGCGGCGCGGCCTCCACCCAGCCTCCGGAGCTGGAGCCAAGGGTCCGGAAGGAGCAGCGGCGGTGGTGATCGATGGCCTGGCCTTCGCTGTTTCAGAGTCAGGTCCCCCTGAGCTGCGGAGACAGATGGGCAGCGTAATTGAGTGTAGCGTTGATAAACTCCGGCCTCCTCACCGGCAGATAAGCGCGGGGTGGGAGGGGTGCAGAGGGAGGGAGGCCAGCCCTCCATCTGGGCACCTGGCCTCCTGCTCCTCCTGGGAGGGGAGCCCGGCCCCTCACTCCCACCTCTCATTTAATCGCAGACAAGCAGGACCTCAGAGCCGGAGGAGACCTCCGCGTTTATCTAGTCTTGCAGAGTCTGAATTCCATAAATAACTTATGCAAAGGAGCAGCGGTGGAGCGGGAGGCCCGGGCTCTGCCATCAGAGTTGGAGCCTGGCTCTGCCGTGTGACCTTGGGCCAGGCAGGCAGCCTTCGGAGCCAGTGCCTGAGCTGGGGAGTGGGGGTAACAGCCTCCTCGCAGGGCCGCGGGGAGGAGTGCGGGAGTCCCGGTGCAGGAAGCGCTGCATTCCCTTCATTCGCCCCCCCTCACCCCTGCCTCTCCTTCCATCTTACCACCTACTTCTCATCTCTCACCTCTTGTGATAAAGAAAAATATTCCGAAGTGTGACAAATGTACAGGAGAGTGACTACATGGCCCTCGTCCCAAGCGCACGGCTCGATGAGTTTCTCCGTGAGTAGGTACCCAGAAGGCCACCACCCGGGACAAGACGTAAATGTTTCCAGCCCTCCAGAAGGTTCCCGTGTGGCCCTCCCGGTCAGTCAATATCCAGCCCCCACCTGGACTTAACCATTGTCCTGACTTCCGTCACCATCAATCAGTTTCATCTTTTAAACCCAGAATTCCTCTTCCTTCTCCATCACAACTCGGGACCGGGGACTCTGGAAACAGTTGACTCTGGCTTTAGGGACCCCCAGAGCTTGACGCTTGAAATTCCCTCACTTCATCTTCCTGCCTCAAAGTGGGCGACACTTCTCAGGGTGTCTCGCGGGACCGGCCATCTCCAGGAAGGCGGGAAGGCTGGTTCCTCTTAATCCCCCTTTGTTCTTCCACAATTCCCATATCTGGAAATCGCTCTACACCTCGGGTCCCCCTCTCTGGGGGGGCTCCTCGGGGCTGAGTCTGTGAGTGCCATGTGCTGAAGGCGGGAAGAGGGCGGGAATGACCTCCTGGCCCCACACAGCCCTGTGCCTCTCACCCGACCTCCTTCACCCAAAGCCCTGCTGGGTTTTGGCCACCCCCCGGGGTGGCGCTATTGCCTCCTTTCCACCCCCAGACTCCTGGGTCTTCTCTTCGGAGTGTGGGGCACCAGGCAAGAGGACAAACGTGGGCGTGGCCAGGAAGGAGAGGCCCAGACCTGCGGCTAGCTGCCCCCGGACCCCTCCACCTGGCTGCCTCAGAGCCTCTTCGCCTCGACTTGTCCCACACCCCATGTCTCCCACCAAGCCTGCTTTCGCTCCTGCCGCCCCATCTCTGTCCTTCGGCACCGCCGCCCAGCAGTCTCCGAGGCTGGACATCTCTGCCACCTTGACCTGTCCCTCTCCCACCTCCCACACCCGCCACGGTGCCTGCACTTACCTCCCCCTTTTGTTTCTTGTCTTGGCCCTTAGGATAGCCTCTCCTGGGGCCACCTCCTCACCTCCCTCCCAGCGGCCCTCTCCTTCCCGGCCACCCCATGCTCCCACCAAACAGGACTTGCTAGTTCCTGCCACGCCTCGGACCCCTCCACTCTGCACAGCCCTCCTCCAGCTTCGACCTCAGCCACAGAGGCCTGTCCCAAATGCTCCCTCCTCTGTGATACTGTCCACGATTCCCTCCAAGAAGGGTGGGCTCTCCCACCACCTCGCAGTCCCCGAGACTCTTGGGACAGACCTCCTCCTCCCCGACAGCACCTTCCTTACTGTCCCTCTGTGAGCTGCTGGAGGAAAGGGTGCTTTGTTATTGATCTGCGTGTCCTCGGGGCGTGGCACAGCGCACGCTTTCCCGGTAGGGGCAGGAGGTGTGCTGCGTGAACGGTGAATGGCAACCCGTCAGTGGGTCATAAAAACAACTTAAAGTGGGTCACAATCTGCATTTCAAAAAAATGAAATAGAACAGAAAACGCCAGAGCGCATTGACGGTAGCCAGACTCAGCACCGTTTTGAGAAGTTTTATGCACACACATTCACACTTGGGTACAGACAAGAGCATGAGGCAAAAACCATGCAGTTTTTGCCCTTGGGTCACAGTGATCAAAGCTTGAAAACCATTATTCTACTGAACATCTCTCTTTGGTAAGGTGAGTCCCCTCCGCTCTGACGCCACTGGACGGATGACATAAAGGAGAGTCTCAGGAGATAGACGGGACATTCCCGAGCCCCTTCTCTGTGCCAGGATTTCTATTTGCTCCCCACGACCTGAGAGGTGGTTGCTTCACAGACCAGAAGGCTCCGGCTCGGCTCAGCGGAGCTAAGGGGTCAGACCAAGGGCCCGCAGCTAGAGTGCGGAAAGCCCGGCCTGGAACCCAGGGTGTCATTCGCCAGCCCTTTCTATTTCCACGGCTCTGGTGCCACAAGTCGACATCTGAGAGTCCGGTGGTGGGGGCCGGGGGAGCAGGGAGGGAAGCGGTAAGGTATCTCCTGGGGAAAGGATGAGGGTTCCCTCCTCCGCCCCTGCCCTACCTGCCTCTGCGATGTGAGGAGTCAGCGTTCAGTAAAATCCCCTCCTTGTCCCGGAGGACAGGGCCTTGTCCCAAGCAGAAGTCCCGGCTGGCCTGGGCAGAGGGTGCTAGAGTTCTGGGGTCCGGAAGGGAGCCTGTCTCCTTCCTTCTTAATTAGCAGGGGAGGGCGCCAGGAGGTAGGGCACAGCCACCGCTGTCTGGGGGCACTGCACGCAGGAGGCTGTGGGCGGGGGGCAGCGCCGGCCGAGTCTGCCCCCGCCCGGCTGCCAGGTCCTGCCCATCATCTGCCCACCCGCAGGTAGCCGGCCCGGACCCCTCTCCCCGTGTCCCGGCTCCCACAGTGCCCCAGCCTCCCTCCATCATGAGCCGGCTGGTTGTTGGCCTGTCTCTCCCACCAGGACCATGAGCCCCTCAGGAGAAGGAACTGTGCTCGAGTCGCCGGTCCCTCCCACGGTCTGGCACACAGTAGGAGCTCAGGAAACATCTGTGGAAGGACAGCGAGCGGGAGGGCAGGAGGGAAAGGAAGGCGCGGAAGGGCAGGTGGGGCAGAGCTTGCTTCCCAGCTCCTGGAGACCAGGCAGCTCAGAGTCTGGGCTCAGGCCCTTCTGCCTCCTTTCTTGCCACCCGCAAGGAGACCACACTCGCTCCCAGGGCCTGTCTCCCTTAGGTTTGCACCCCTGCCCCTGGCTTGGGCCTTCCCTCGGGGCGGGGGAAGAATGCACTGCTCTCTGACTCAGGCTTCTGCCTCTGGATTCGACCTGCTCCTACGATGGTCTTCACCCTTCTAGAGCTCTCCAGGCCCCTCCTCGGGAAGTCCCACGGACCCCATCAAATCCCGTGAGAGCTCGGGCTAGAGGTGCGGGGGTAGGCGCTAGAGGCAGCTCTGTGCCTGAGTCCTGGTGCTGGCTGTGTGACCTCATGCGTCGTCACTCGGGTTCTCCCTCTGGACATGGAGCGGTAGCCTAGCTCATGGGGGAACCTGAGAAAGATGATGTCTGTAAAGCGCCTGGTGTTGAGTAGCGCCCCCTTCCTTTTTAGTTTGTTTGAGGCCCAGTCCCTGGCTTCTAGACCACCTTTGCACCAAGCCAGCACCGGACTGCCCCCGTCAGTGGTCGTGTGGCCTCGAAGGCAGGCACCTTCTCCTAGGGACCCTACCACCGCGGGCTGCCGGTCCCTCCTTATGCAGCCAGCTACCCTCCAACTGTGGTCCTGTTTCTAGTCTCCAGGACAGTTGCGGAACTCAGCTCATTTACAGGTCACTGATGTCTGACACAACTCGCACTCAGGAAACAAGGCGGCTCCTCCTGGCATAGGTGAGCAGTGCCTCTGTTTCCCCCAGGTGCTCCCTGGAAGGCAGGAGAGGGCCCCTCCTGCAGCAGAGTTTAGATGTTTCAGCCTGAAACATTCCACACCAGCCACAGTCCCAAGTCAGGGGGTGGGGGCAGCCAAGCCCGGCTGCTGACCCACAAGCCTCTCCAGCCTCCTGCCCTGGAGCTCCCCTTGGCCCTCCTACGATCAAGTGGGCATGGTGGGCAGACCCTGCACAGTTCTGGAAAGGCTCCCTCCCACAGCCAGTGTCCCAGGACGTCTCTTCAAACACAGTAGGTCCCTGGGAGCCAGGCGCAAGGGCAGGGTGAAGAGGGGGAAGATTTCAGAGAGAGGCAAGCAATGCTCTTTCCCGCCCCTGGGCCTTTGCACGTGCAGGGTCTTTGCCCAGAAGCCCCGTTCGTCACTCGCGCACCTTGGGCCTTCCTTCCCATCCCCGAGGTCTTCCCTGACAGCGGCCTCTCCTACAAATTAATCCATCCCTCGCTCCCCCCGCCATCCTCTGAGAACCCATGCCCAATACGATGTTCGATGTTCGTCCCTTCCCTCGGACTGCGAGCTGTCCCAGCACGGCGCTGTGGCTTTGCGGCCCTGGAAGGAACGGAGGGAAGCAGCGCTGTCTGACGTGAATGGGGAGCTAGGTGAGGAGGTTTCTCTCTCCATAGTGTTGGGGTGCGGACAGAGGGAACCCCAGGGCACGCTGGGGGGGGGTCAGGGGAGATGCCTGGCCGGGGGAGGGCCTGGGGCCCCGGGGCGGCTGAGGAGAAAGGCAGGCAGAGCGAATGGGGAGCAGACCAGTGAAACGAGGAGAAAGGCCAAACCCCTTCTAACGGAAAAGGAAAATGAAATCAGAATGAAAATTGATGAGGCGGAGAGAAAAGGAGACCCGTTTCATCAGCAGGTTTGCCAGACGAAGCTCGGAGATAAATCACGCGGCGGAAGGAGCCCCGGTGCCCGGCGGGCCTCGCTGCCTTCTCCCTCTGTCAGCTGTCTCAGGCAGCCTGGGAGATATATGGCTGCAGCTGAGGCCCCGGTGGAGGTGGTTTCCTCCCCGAACTGCAGCGAGGACGGCCTGTCAGTCCTCGCCACCCCCTCCGGGCCTGCCCTGACCATCCCTTCGCCGGGCCCCCCTCCCCGGTGCCACCGGCCTGGCCCTCAGCAGCTCATGGCGGGCCTGCAAAGAGCACTTCTCGGAAGCTCCGTCCAACCTTCCCCACCCCTCACCCAGCTTCTCGAAGGCCCAGCGGGGGAAGCGGAGGCCAGCCATGGGAGCCGGTGGTAGACGACACAGGACAGGACAGGGCTGGGTTCCGGTCTCGGCCTGGGGACAGACCTGGGGTTATGCCCCCTTCCTTCTCTCTTCCCTCTTACTTCTCGGGCTCCTCCCCGTGAAATGAGGCAGCTGGGCTGGAACAGCGGCTCTAAAACCGCGGTCCCCGGACCAGCCATGGCAGCATCACTTGGGATGCAGGTGACCCCACCCCGAGAATGGCTCCAGAGTCACGAGCTCAGGGAGTGGGGCCTCGTAACCCAGCGATGAGCAAGCCCTCCGCCGGGTGATTCTGATGGATGCTCTTGTTGGAGAATCCCTGGGCGAGATCATCTCGAAGGTCCCTCCAGCTGAGATCAGAACTCCGTACATAGGAATGGTGCGGGCTGGGAACGCTCAGCTACGGCCATGACGATGCTGAGCTTATCACTCTGTTGATGGTTAGGACCGCGGTATTCCAGACCCCCTCACCCCTTCTGTCTTGGCCACAGGGAAACTCTTTACCCAATGAGCATTAATAGAGCCCCAACTGTATGTTGGCACTGGGAAGGGTTCAGGATGCAAGGGCAGGCTGAGGGTCACAGATTAAAAAGAAAAAAAACACCCAATCTACTAAAGCATGACAAAAGTGGTCATGGAAGTATATACCGAGGGCAGCAGGGGCATAGCCTAGAGGAGAGAACACGCCGGAGGCCTGATGTGAGTGTGCACTGAAATGACAGGAGTTACGAGTCCCTTCACCGATGTGAGAGGGTAGGTACGTCGCTCAAGAACATCCAGCTGGTGGTGACAGGACTCAGACGAGGTTCCGGCTGGTGCCAAAGCCTAAACGCTTCTCTAAAACCTGTGCTCTGAACCCCGACCTCGCATCCTCCTCCTCCTCCTCCTCCTCCTCCTCCTCCTCCTCCTCCTCCACTTGCCCCTGCCCAGTTCAGCTAGGGCTCAGAATGGAATGGGATTTCCAGTGACTTCTCATTCAACTTCCCCTGGCCTGAGCCAACGTTATCAGAAAGAAACCGGCCCCTGGCCTATGCTGAGCAGCTGTCCTTCAAGGGAAGGCCCTTTCCAATCGGGCACAGGCACCCTCTCCTCCAGGCCTGTTCATGCCTTCTGAGCCCAGTGCACCTGCTAGGGGACCGAGGGCTCCCAGACGCCCCCAGAGCCCAGTGGATGGAAACGCTTCCATCTGTGATCGATAACAGGCATAATTCAGTGACTGCGGCAAGTACCAAGGAGTGTAGGTTAAATCAATATTTAGAAGCTTCAAAATTAAACTAATTAAGAACAAGTCTTAGTGATTTTTACTGTCTGGGAATAAAAAAGATAAAAAGCCCACCTATATTTCATGATTCTACCTTAGTAACTTGTAATGATTTGGGAAGAGCAGAAGACGAACAGTGCTCCCGGCCAGCCCCACTTTCTCCACTGCAGGGGAGGGGAGCCCCTTGTCCTCGGGGGAGCATGGGGAAGAGAGAGGGGGGTAGGGTGGAGCATAGGAGGCCAAGAGCATGCTATAGAAGGCCACTGGCTTGGGACAAGGGCCATTGCGGGGTTGAACTGTGGCCCCCAAAGTGTATATTTAAGTCCTAACACCCAATACCTGTGAAGGTGACCTTAATCTGGAAATAGGGTCTTTGCAGGTGTAATCAAGTTAAGATTATACAAGGTAAGGTCATACTGGATTAGGGTGGGCCCTTCTCCAATGTCTGGTGTCCGTGTAAGAGGAGGGGAGTTTGGACACAAAGAGGCACAGGGAGAATTCCACCTGATGACGCAGACAAGGACTGAAGCCCGGCAGCTACAAGCCGAGGACCTCCAACGACAGCCAGCGGGCACCGACAGCTAGGAGTGCTCCCCGAGGGGTTTCGGAGGGAGCACGGCCCTGCTGCACCTTGATTCCAGACTTCGGGCCTCCGGAACGGAGGCGATAAATTTCTATTGTTTTTAAGCCACCCAGTTTGTGATACAGGGCTCTTGGATTCTAGTTCCCGCTCTGACATTTACTAACCATGCAAGCTTGGCTTCACTTCTATGAGCCCCCGCCTTCTCCTCTGCCAAATAGGGGTAAGACCAGTACCTTCCGTCTTTTGTGCAGAGATGCGGTGCAGATGAGATGAACACATGAGTGTGAAAGGCACGCTCTGAGCCGCCGGGGCTAACACAAACGTCACCTAGGCTCGGCGGGGGCGGGAAGATTCTGGGAAGGGGCTCAGGAGTCCCTAGCAGCTCGCTGGCCTGGTCAAAAACCCGAGTCAGATCCCAGGTGTGAGAGGTCTGCATCGGTAGAGATATTATATGCACGAGGGGTATTTTTATTGTCACTCTCAACACTATTTTATTTGCTGCCCACTTGGCCCTGGTTTTCTCATCTGTAAGATGAGAAAGGGTTGGACAACGTTATTTTATAGGCGTTTTCCAGGCAAATATATACTCGTTAATGTATATATTTTACAAGGGCAGTGTCTCTTGAGAGCCCAACCTCATTCTCAGCCTTGAAAATCTCTCTGAAACCCAGTAGCCCGGGACAGCTCAGAGACGTGCTGGCTAAGGGCTGTAGCAGGAGATCAGGAGTGTTCTGGGGGCTTTTTGCCCTCTGCCCTTCCCGCCTGGGTCAAGGGAGAGGGACCCAGAGCGCTTTTCCTCTGTCTTCCCTCGAGCGTACCGGGCAGGAAAGGAACGGGAAACCATGGAGGCGGCAAATAAAATCTCTATTGATCATGAGATGGCTGGCATCCCAACCGGGCTGGCTCCCAGGACTGTTCATCTTAAATAAACGTTCCTAATGACCCACTGGTACTTCATACCAGAGCTGTGTCTTGTCGAAGTTCAGCAGGACAGGGCGGCCGAGCGTGGAGCTGCTGTCGCTCTGTCGGGGCCTCTTCCAGGTCTCTGGGGGGGCGGATAAGGTTCGCAGGTGGCTTCTCTGAATCTTGGAAGGAGCTGCCCCTTGCGGCAGCGGGGTCCTCAAACGGGGGGACCAACCTTCTGGTCACGTGGCGAGCGACATTCTTCTCAGACGGTATTAGCGTGGGGAATGCGCGTCTGTCTGCACACCGCCCTCACAGCACAGATGACCAGCAGCATCACCATGAGGACGGTCACCGCCGCGTCATCATGGCGGTTCCCCACCTGCAGCCTACCCTCTCCGCCGGTATCACCAGCCTCACCCTTGCCACACTCGCTGCCATCCCCGGACACCATCGCCTCCTCCGTCCGCTGCCACATCGGAAGTGCCCCATTCATCACATGGAAACCTGCACGCTTTCGTCACTGTCACATGGACAGAATCTGAAACGGGTGTGGCCTTCGCCACTGGAAATACACATCAGACGGTGAGACGCCCGTGATCCTAACACGAGAAGGAGTGGATTCACATGCACACCCAGGTACCCCCCAAAAGCAGCACGAATGTGGTTGTACGAGGTTCACACGGAGAGCACCAGGGGAAGGGAATCCGCAGGGGACAGGCCAAGGTGCAGCCAGGAGACCTGCACGTTCTGCTTGGGGGAACTAAAAAGGACAACCCTTTGTGTCTTATTATCCCTGGGATTTTCAACTCTGGCTGCACCCCACAGAGCCATAGAGGGATCCTTTAAAATATTCTGATACCTGCATGTAACTCCAGGCCAATGAAATCGGTCACTGGTGGTTCCATGCAGCCATGGTATTAAAAAAAAAAACCTCTCGGGGCGCCTGGGTGACTCAGTCGGTTGAGTGTCCGACTTCAGTTCAAGATCTCGCGGTTCAGAAGTTTAAGCCCCGCGTCGGGCTCTGTGCTGACAGCTCAGAGCCTGGAGCCCGCTTCAGATTCTGTGTCTCCCTCCCTCTCTCTGCCCTTCGCCTGCTCACGCTCTGTCTCTGTCTCTCAAAAGTCAAATGTTAAAAAGAACTCTCCAGGATTTCTCTATACGTAAATCTTACATCGAAAGAAAAAAAATGCTGTAGAACAGGATTGAACTCCATTGTCATTGATACTGAAGTATTTAGGAAAAAGGGTACTGACGTCTGCAATTTACTTTGAAATGCACCAAAAATGAGATGGCTTGATAGGGAGAGGGAAGTGAGAGCAAGTCTAGGAAAAGGCTAAGGGTAGAATCTAGGTGGTGGGTATATGGTTGTTTGCTGTGAAATTCCTTCAACTTTGCTGGATATTCCAAATTTTTCGTAATAAAATATTGGGGAAAAAAATCCCCAAGTGGTTTAAATGTGAAGCCATGACTGAGAACCAGTGCATCTGACGGAAAAATCCATAAGCAGGGATGTTTCTCTCTCCTCCACCCTCCTCGTGTGAAAGAACATAATCCCCGCCCCGTGCCCACACCCCCCCCCCCCCCCCCCCCCCGCCCAACCCTGCCAGCCCCTCCGGTTCTCATCAAACCAATCAGGCTCTCGCCCAGCGCTTCTCCATCCTTCTTAGGTCACGGCACACACAGCAAAGTGTGTTTGTATAGTGCACCGGGGGAGACGGAGGAGGCCACTTGCAGCAGGAGCCAGCGGCTGGGGAGAGGCCAGGCTGCCCCCGGGCCTCCCAGGGCTTGCCTGGGACCCACCCTGGCCCTGCCGGCTGGCTCTGCTCTGCTCAAATGCCCCTGAGTGTCCCCTTTGTGAAGCCCTGGCTCAGCATTCTTAGCAAGGATTCAATGCTTCCCAGGAAAACCAGACCAGAGTCTATTGCAGTGCGTGTGTGTGTATGTGTGTGTGTGTGGTGGGGAGGACACTGTGGGCAGGGCTGACCCCGCGCCTCATCTGTATGCTCCTCCACGGCCCCGCTGGCCCTGTGTGGGGGGGGGGCGAGTGCCATGGCAACACCGTGCCCTTTAAACACGGGAGTTTGTGCTGCCGTCGCAAAGCAGCATTAGGCAATTTAATTAAGGAGCTGGCAGCAGACAAACTTTGTGAGTTAAAGGCATTTTATTAAATCCCATTGTATTATGCAGCTCAGATCCCCCAGGAGCTGCAGAGCTGGGGGAGGCAGAGAATTTGCTGGGGTTTTCTTTTCTCTTCTCTGCTTTTTCTGGCCTCCCTTCTGCTTCATGAAAGCATTCACTGAGCGTAGGGGGACCCCGGCTGTGACTGCCACTCCCCCCAGCTTGGGCCTGGGCCTAGGTCTGCAGGCAGCAGTCTGGGGACCATGATCAGCAGCTCTGACCCTGTGTGTCGCCTTTCGGAGAGCACCTCGGGGCCGGGCCTCGGGCCCTGGCTTCAGGATCCACACAGCACACGCCTCACGCTGCGGACACCAGCTCTGTGCTTCCCGGGCATTATCTCAGTGAATCCTCCCACACCCTTGGAGTAGGAACTGTCGGCATTCCCATTTTATACCCAGGGAAACTGAGGCTTACGGACACTAAGAAGCTTGCCCAAGATCTTGTGAGTAGAATGCGTGGTGGAGAAGCACAGCCAGATAGGCTGACTGCAGAGGCCAGGGTCCAAAACATGACCCCAGATACCTCTCAAGGCTGGGGGTTGTCCTCTCCTATTTCAACCTAAAGGGTGGGTTCCACTCCAGCCACCCCGCCAGGAAAACAATTCCAGGGTAAAGTTGGGTGGGAGTGGTGGTGCCAGGACCCTGGTCTCCTAACCCCAGTAGGTCCAGAATGTGCGAAGGTGTCTCATGAAAGGCTACACCTGGGCCCCGGGAACCCGCTGACGTGCCCAGGGGGTCTGATCACTCTTCCTGGCCGCCCATCTCTGTCTAGGTCCAAAGGTCAGGAAACCAGACGAACTACCCGAGGATGCTGCGGCTGGCTGTGGAGAAGAACTTCCTGGGCAAGAGACAGGTGGAAACGTTAACAGGCATGACCTGCCAAGAACGGCAGGACACCCAATCTGCCCTTAGTGGAGCAGGGCTTGGGGCCTGCCTGTGGGGGCCTGCCACCAGGCTCCTGCTCCCAGGCCTGGGGGAGGTTCTCTGGGATTCTGTGAGCTCACGGAAGGATCCCATCCTGACAGCGCCCTCCTCTGGCGGGCCTCCTCAGCTCCTCACGTATGGGAGTCCCTCTCGTGTGAGCAAGCATGGGGAGTCCAGCATGACCCCAAGCCGCTCAGGAGAGGCCCACTGTCTTCCAGGGCTCCAGTAGGCCCCTGGGCCACTGGGGCCTCCTCAGCCTCCCCAAGTGGTCAGCCGGGCTGAGGGGGAGAGCCCGGGCTCAGGAGCGGTGCCAGCAAGGGGCGAATCGTCTCTTCCCGTGCAAACATTTCCTGAGTCCCGCCCTGCTCACGGCACCGCAGAGATGATACCACAGGGTGCCTGACCTCCAGACCTGTGCTCTCTCCTGGGCTCAGTCTCCTCAGCTCTAAAACGGGGGCAACGACATATGCCTTGTGTAGCTAAAACAGACGCAAAAAAAAAAAAAAAACAAAAAAACGAGCTAAGTTCATTAAGGCTGCCAGGGACTTTTGCCCCTCGTTATCTCTTAATCCTCATAATAACTAACTACCATGCCCACTATGCAGATGCCGAAACTGAGGTTAAAAGAAATTAAGCCTCTTTCCCAAGGTCCTACAGCCAGGGAAGGGCAAGAACCAGTGCTCTTAGCAATGTGTATCTAGCTAAAACTCAAACACGTACGTGTGTGTGTATATGTGCATTTGCATTATATGATTATATACATTAGTAGCAGCTTTGAGATACAATCCATACACCATAAATTCACAATCACATTATATCCGACAAGTAAATTTAATAGCTGGATTTGCCACCAAGCTTAAAGATGCGTTATTGTCTGATAGGAACACGGGCTTTGTGAATGTGGGGTGTCTCATCTTGGAAGGGGCCCTCAGGAGCTGCAGCGAATCACGCCGGTCCCCGGAGGCGGCTGTGAGGCTTGTGTCCCCTTCCCCTGCCCCACCTCTTTTCTCGGCTCTCCCATCTCTGCCCCTCCTCCACCCTTGCTCTCCATCCATCACCATCCTCTCCCTGCCCCTGCCAGACCCTCAGTTTTCCACCCAGCTCCGGGGTCTCCCCTCCCTGTCCCCCACTGTCTCACTCTACCCAGCAGAGACTGAGCCACGGGTTGCGGGAGCTATCCCAGGCGACACCCCCCCCCTTTTTTTTAAATTAATTAATTTATTTTGAGAGACAGCACGAGTGGAGGAGGGGTAGATAAAGAGGGAGAGAATCCCAAGCAGGCTCCGCACCGTCAGCACAGAGCCCGATGGCGGGGCTCGAACTCACAAACTGTGAGATGTGACCTGAGCCGAAACCAAGAGTTGGACACTTAACCGACTGAGCCGCGCGTGCGCCCCCCAGGGGACCCCTTTGAGAAGTCCCTGGAAAGGTGGCCATGTGTGTGGGGTTCTCCCCGGTGGTGGACAGAGCTGGCTGCATGGGAGAAGCCAAAGGGCCAATTCAAGGGACCCCAGTCCCAAACTGCCACCAAGTTGGCCAGGGAAAAATCAGCCTCTGAAGGGTCTGGCAGTAAGAGATCCAGTCTGGGTAGAAATTCAGAGATTCTTCCTCTTCTTTTTTTTAATCTTTATGTATTTTTGAGAGAGAGAGAGAGAGAGAGAGAGAGAGAAATAGAACGTGAGTAGGGGAGGGGAGAGAGGGAGACACAGAATCCGAAGCAGGCTCCAGGCTCTGAGCCGTCAGCACAGAGCCTGACGCGGGGCTCGAACCCACGGAGCGCGAGATCGTGACCTGAGCCGAAGTCGGACGCCCAACCGACTGAGCCACCCAGGCGCCCCTAGAGGTTCTAATCCCAGCTCCACCATGTACCAACTTTGGGACAATCTCGCTGAGCCCTGTTTCTTCTCCTCTGTCACACGGCAACAAGAATGTCTGCCTTGAATTTCAATACGAACCATTTATTGAATGCTTACCGTGTGCGGGGCCTTTTACAAAGCTTACTTCTTACTTAGTCCACACAACCAGCCCGGAAGAGTGAAAGGGAAATGGGGGCTCAGAGAAGGTAAGCAACCTGCCCAAGATCACACAGCTAGTACATGTGGAGGCCGTGATTCAAGTCCAGCGCCGTGTGAGGCTCAGCCCTCAACTGCCAGGCTGCGAGGGAGCCTACGGAATGACGTGCGCACAAATGCCTGTCCGCAGAAATCTCCAGAACGCCGAAAGCAAGAGTCTTCCCGCGGACCTTCACGTGGCTCTGCTACATATAGCTTTACAAGTTTTCTTCCGGTGAGGAGGTAAGAACAAGAGTTCCGGGGGCTACGTGCCCTTCCCTGTGCTGGAGCACTGTGTGTGTGTGTGCTCATGTGTGAGCACGTGCACAAGGTGCGTGTGTACTGGGGGAGGTGGCGGGCAGGGAGGCGGGTGCCCAGCTAGGTGAACCCGCTTGGCGGGGTGGCGGGGGAGGATCCGGAGGCTGTGCTTTGCCAGGGCTCGCTCCCCTGGGCACAAGGCCTAGGTGTTGGCAACTTGTTTCCACAGCCATTTCTCCAGGGAACGGACAGGGGAGCATGCTCCTCTGTAATAATGATAAAAATAATAATAATTAACACAGCGGTAGCTTACGTGTCTCCAGAGCCTGTCTCCCCAGACCTCAGAACTCCGGGCAAACAGCAAGTCTGCTGGCTTTATAGCCACACCCCAGGGCCCGGAAGCCTCAGTATTGCCCACGGTGTCTGACTCCTCCAGCTGGGAGGCCGGGGCAGGTGCACACGAGACTTCCCTGCCCCATGAGTGCCATGGCAGGGCTGGGGAATGATCCGGGGCCTCCCTGCCGCGTCCCCTCACGTTCTGGGATCACCTTGTGCTCAGGAGCAGCAGAGAAGGGGAAGGGAGGGAGCAAGGTGTCAGCCGTCTTTGCCCGACTTCTAAAAGCTCCCCCATCAACCCCGGGGCTCCCCCCGGCCTCCCCCCTCTCCCCCCCCCCCCCCCCCCCCCAGCCAACTCTGCCTTGGGGAGGACTGCCTCCATGCACCTGCCGCCAGCCGGGACACGTCCGGCAGGTCTGCTCCCTGCAGAGGACGGCTGATGGCTTTCTCTGGTCCCAGCCAGGAGTCATTACGCACCAAATGTCTAGTTTAAACAGGAGATGAGGCAGCTTTATTAAGAGCGCACGTGTTTCCAGCCAGGGAGGGACAGGAGCTCCCAGGGGCGGCCGGGGCGGCGGGACCCTGCGGGAGCGGGCTTTTCTCCAAAGCATTTTTCAGTGAGTTCAGTGCAAGGTGGAGCTCCCAGGATTCTGAGGGCCGGCATCCTGAGTGGGGGGGGAGCCTGACCGATTTTCAGACGGGGGCCCACCACGGATGGCCCAGGCAGGCCGTGTGCTCCCTGACGGATGCAAAGACCCTCAAGCGATCCAAATACGCAGAGAAGCCAGAGCGCTCATGAGGCCACTGACTTCCACCTCCCCCCGCCACACTCACGAAAGCAGTTACTGGCCCTGAGTTCCCTTTCCTTTGCTTTCTCCAAACACCGCAGGACCAAGAAGGGGGTGAGTAGGGGAAACACGGTCAGGCACTATGTTTATCATGAATCTATTCCCCCAGCATCTCCAGAAAGAACACCCACCGAGCCTCTGGAGTCCACAGATGGGCTGAAGAGCGTGGAAATGCCTCCAGCTCTGTGCAGACACACGTGCGTGTGAGCGTGTGTGTGCACACGGAGAGAAGGGCACCGCCTGCTTCAGGTTCTCAGGGGGGTCTGTGACCCCCAAAGCGTTCAGAAGCACTGCCCTCCTCCTTGGGCCGTTCTGAAGATGGTGGGCTGGCCAACCTTTCCATAAAGGTTATTCCATCTTTCGGAAATGGGGGGGGGGGGGAGGTGGGGTTGAGGCCCGGATTCCACCTGCTTGAAGACGGGGGGCTAGGACGGGTTCGGGGGGTGCAACCGAGGCAGAACGACGACAGAGTCTTCTGCCAGGCAGAGCGGTGGCTGCCTCTAATCCAGAAGCAGTGATGAAGTGCCTTCCCCATCACCTCATTTTTCTCATTGTGACAGCTCCATATCTACTGTTCCCTGTCACCCTAGTGACAGCCTTCTAATGATGAAGGCAGCATCAGTGTCATATAAATTCCTCCAGAACCCCCGGGGCTAAAAGGAGATCAGGTTCAGGAAGCTGGGATCCAAATGCTCTGTACAGCGGGGGGGGGGGGGGGGGGGGGGGGGGGCGGAAAGAACAAAGCTTTTAGAACATGAAAGACCTGACTTCATATCCCGACTTGAGTCTCTTACTAGCTGTGTGACCTTGAACGAATTCTTTAACCTCTCTGTCAGTTTCTGTAGCTGCAAAATGGGAATGATACCTCACGGGGTTATTCTGAGGATTAAACGACGCAATATGGCCAATCTGGCACAGTGTGGGCACAGAGAAGGCGCTCGATACGGGAGTTCTCTCTGCCAGCAGGCACGGGCGGAGCCCCGCACTCTCCGTCCGTCTGCTGCGTCGCCACGGTGTCAGAGAAAAGGGGGCCCCTGGGGACATGGCTGCTTAGTGGCATGTGAATGGGGATCGGAAGCCGCTTTCTCCACACGGACCGGAATCTTCTGAGCCTTCATGGCTCGCCTGGGGCCCCTCCTCCTCCATGAAGTGTCCCTCACGGTGCTCGGTCCTGACATCCCACAGCTGCCATCTGGGCTTTCTCTCTGTATCACACACATCTTTTGTCTTGCGATGAGAGAGGTCACTGCTCCCCTCGATTGAAGGGCATGGCCCTTGGCTACTCCAGTAGCGGCGCCCCCCCCCCCAGAGTCGCATCCCTGCTCACCTCTCCAGGCCCTCCCCTCCTCTTCTCTTTCCCCAAGCTGTGTAGGCACTGGCTGTTCTCTTTTGTGCTTTCAGGACTTTGAACTTGTTGTTTTGGAACGTCCTTCCATTCTCTGCTTGGGGACCTCTTAAATACCCTCCGAGCGCCAGCTCAATTGTCCTCTCCTTTGTGGCGCGTTCTCGCCCTCCTCTTGCTCTCACAGCACCCACCCTAGTCCGGCGGGAGCCACGGAGTGATCCTCTGCCTCCCCAGTCCGAGCTTCTCCAGAGCACAGGCTGGGCCTGCGTCATCCCAGCTCTGCCTTCGCCTCGCACAGAGTCCCACAAGCGGTTGGTGCTCAATAAACGTGGCAGGAGGTAAACTAACAAATGGTGTGCTTGCCCGTGGCTGGCAGCGGGGTCCCCCTTAACAGGAGGCTTTCTATGAAGGTGGCAGTCCCCCCTCAGGGGTGGCTCACGTGGGTCCTGCTGAAGTAGGGCCTGACCCCATGTCCAGACTAGATGCGTAGGCGGGCGACAGAGGCTGATGTGTCCATCCCGTTTGGATTCCACACGTGGCTAATCCAAGGCCCGAGGCGAGGGCAGAGGGTTCTGCCAGCCAGCCCGGAACCTGCTCCCCCCCACAGCTGCACAGGGAGAGGGAGAGGGCGGGGAGGGATGAGGAAGGGGGGTGGTGACCGCTGGTAGTGGTGGGTCTAGCTCTATGAGACTGGCATCCTTGGCCCATCTCACAGATGAGAACGCCGAGGCTCAGAAGTGGCTTCCTGGCAAAGAACTGTGCCCGAAGAGCTCAAATCGGAGCGGGCTGGTTCAGCTCCAGAGCGAGCATTCTTTTCTTTACTAGATGCTGTCTTCTGCAGAAATCATCACACAGCACCCGGAGGAAGCAGGAACGGGGAAAGGCTCACGCTGAAAAATCGTGTGAGTGTGTGCGCGTGTGTGTGTGTGTGTGTGTGCGCGCGCGCATGGGGTATTTCTTCTTCACTGATGACGAAGGCAAAGAGAATCGTCGGAGGATGGTTTGAATCAGTCGCCAAAGTGGTTTTGGACAGACAACCAACACGTCTGGATGCGGGTCAGCGCATCTCATGCTGGGGTTTATGTTTACAAGGTAACCGTCTAGACGCTTCCGTGGCCTGTGGCTATTTTAACATAGCGGTTTCTTCCTCTAGCTCAGGGACAAGCCAGGAGCCTTTATGCCACCCGTTTCTAACCCACCAAATCTGTTACTTGCACTACTTGGCCCAAGCCTCAACCCCCAAAGTGTGGGGAGGAACCGTGGGAAGGGGAGGAGGAAGCGCTCCGGAGTGAGAAAAGAGGGGGACTCCAGACACAAGGGTGAAATGGGGGAAGGAGCCAGGAGCCGGCTGCTTGGACTGAACGAGCCCCGCCCATCAGGGACTTGAGTGGCCTTTATTTTTGATCAGAAATACGTGATCAGAAAAACCTCGGCACATTTCTATGCTTTCTCGGCAGCCACAGGCAGGCTCTGCGCCAGGCTCCGGAGGGCTGGAGGAGCTGGGGCAGGGCGGGAGGGAGACGGGGAAGGGAAGGGGGATGACGGGCAATCACATTCAGGAAGAGGAGGCTGTCTGCAGAGGAGGCTGGGTTTCCTCCCGGGTTCACGATCCAGGTGAGAGTCACAGGCGACCCCAAGCACCTGGGTTCAGGGCCGGGCGTGCGCCTTCTACGGCTTCCCGAAGGGGCACCGCGAGGGTGGCTGGCTTGACTCCTGTCAGAGCGGGAGAGGAGGTGCCTGAGAGTGTGGCTTGCGGTGACTGGAAGATTCTGCCCCCGGGCGGGGAGGCTGGAGAGTGAAGGGAAAAGAAGCTTCGGGGAGCCTAGTGTGGCAAGGTTAACGGTTTCTTTCCTTCAGGAGGGATTTCGTGCCATGTTGGATAAATAAAATACTACGCAACTGCGGAAGACGCATTCCACAGCGTATTAGATACCACCACACCGCTACTGCCTGTCAGCCGCCATCAGGGTGACTGATGACTTATCAAAGGCCACTCTGACATTTCCAAATGAGATGTTTTGATAGAGGTGTCATTCACCGGGGCCAAAAATGCCAGATAGAACCTGAATGTAAATGAGGAACATTTGTCACCTTTGTCTCACCTATTTAAAGGTTTCTTGTCTGACAATAAGGCCTTCTCCAGGAGAGAGCTAAGGAGACAGAGGGGATGAGACAGAGAGAGAGAGAGAGAGAGAGAGAGAGAGAGGTGGACTGGAAGATGGGCAGGTGAGAGGGAAGGGGAGAGGAGCACAACCCGGAAAGAGCCCAGGGGAAGGGAAGGGCTGCTTCCTGAGGACAGTAGGAAGTCAGGGGAGGCAGAGGCCAGAGAAGATGGCTCCGGATTTTATGCTGAGTCACCCTGTCCAATATGGTAGCCCCATATATGGCCACCCAGCATTTGAAATGTGGCCAAACTGAGATGCGTTGCACATGCAAATGAACACCAGCTTGAGAAGACTTAATATGGACAAAGGCTGCGGAATATCTCATTAATAAGTTTGTTATGCTGATTAAATGTTGCAGTGATAAGTTGGGGGATATATTGGGCCAACTAGCATTATTAATTTTAGCTGTTACTTTTATTTTTATTTGAGAGAGAGAGAGAGCGGGGGGGGGGAGCAGGGGAGAGGGGCAAAGGAGGGAGGGAGGGAGAGAGAGAGAGAGAGAGAGAGAGAGAGAGAATATCTTAAGCAGGCTCCATGCTTAGTTCAGAGCCTGGCTTGGGGCTGATCCCACCACCCTGGGATCATGACCTGAGCTGAAATCAAGAGCTGGATGCTCAACAGACTGAGTCACCCAGGTGCCCCTCACCTGTTACTTTTTACTCTTTATTTATTATTGAGAGACAGAACACGAGTGAGGGAGGGGCAGAGAGAGAGGGAGACACAGAAGCCGAAGCAGGCTCCGGGCTCTGAGTTGTCAGCACAGAGCCCGACGCGGGGCTCGAACTCACGGACCGCGAGATCATGACCTGAGCTGAAGTCGACGCTTAACCAACTGAGCCACCCCGGCGCCCCCCACCTGGGTCATTCTGAGGGGCAAGCAGCCGAAATGGCCTGAGGATGGGGGGTGCGGCATTGGTGCTCCCGTGGGTCCTAGGGTGACAAGATGTGCTTGTGCCTTAATGACAAAGACACCGCTGCTCTCTGGGCTGGGGTCTGGAACCTGTGAGGGGCTAGGCTGAAACTTCCATAGCATCCGTATGTGACATGTGACGCCTGGGGCTGTGACCAGCTGAGTGAGCCCAGGTGAAGAATTCAAAGTGCTTGGATCACAAAGTATGTCAGCAAAGGTGAGAGGGGCCTTAAAACCTTTCGCTGGGACACCACAGCATTGCCTTATCCCCGGAGAGAGAAATATCTTTCCTACAGAGATCGTCCCTGCTCCCAGCTGCCGCCCCCCAAGCAGCCCCTCCCCTCTCCTGTGGCTCCCACTCCTCAGCCAGTGCAGCGGGGGTGCAGGTCAGGATTGCCAGGGGCCACCCAGGCAGGAAGAGGGTGCTGAGAGCAGCCTAGAAACCTAAGGTCAGTCGCTCCTTGAGGCCCCTGACAAGACGGGAGCAGGGAGCTGATGGTTTCTCTCTCTGCCCCTAAACTCCAGGGCCTTAAAGACAGGAGACAAGGGGCACCTGGGTGGCTCAGTGGGTTATGCATCAGCCTTCTGCTCAGGTCATGATTTCACCGTCCGGTTCGTCAGTTCGTGCCCCGCATCGGGCTCTCAGCTGTCAGCACAGAGTCTGCTTCGGATCCTCGGTCCCCCCCCCTCTCTGCCCCTTCCCCTGCCTCTCCCACTCCTGCACTCTCTCTCTCAAATCAACTTACAAAAAAATAAGAGCAGGCGACAAGAGCTCTGCCTGGTGGATCCAGACCAATGTTTCACAGACGGTGGTCCAAGGTCTTTCCGAGCCACAATCATCTGGCCAGAGTGCCTGTTCATCACGAAGATTCCTGGAGTCCACCCCAGTCTCCCAGAATTGGCCTCTCTGGAGGTGAAACCCAGGGGCCTGCATGCTTCCCCAGGTAGCCCTTGATAACCACAGATGGAGATCCCAGGTCTGCCCTCACCTCCCCAGCCCCAGCAGGACACCCGCTTCTCCACGGGGCAGGCTGCATTTCCACGGACCCCATCGGCCGACGGACATGAGATATCTGAGCGGAAGTGAAAGACCAGGTATGCGTTCTGAGGGGAGGGGGAGACACTCGAACACCTGGGGTCACGGCTCACGCTGCAGCAACAGGGGTTGCCGTGAGAACGTCCTGCCATGAGGAGGCAGCCATGCTGGAGGGGCTGGTTCCTGTTCTTTGGTGACAAGAGATGAGCGTCTGATGATGGGTTCTAAGCCTCCTCTGATGGGAACGGGTACCGAGGCTGTGGACCTGACCTCCCTTCCCTCGGGCCAGGCCCAGGAGAGGTGGGAGGCAGATGCGGCCTCCACGGGAGCAGACGTGGGTGTGGGGGCAGCGTAGGGAGGAAAGAGATTCCAGGCAGGCGGCCCAGCTAAAGTCACCAAAGGCCAGACAAGCAGTGGGGAAGGGAAACGGGCTGGGGGCACACAGGGGGGAGGGAAGAGATGATGGAGAAAATGCCAAGAGGAGGAGAATGTTGGGGAAGGGCAGCCTTCCTTCAGGAGACAGCAAGAGGGGCCCGGGCAGGACACCGACGACGCTGTGAGCTCTCACAGGCTGCCCTCGCTGTTGGAGGGGTCTCCACTGCAGAACTGGGCTCATCAGTGTTAGAAGCCGGAGACATGATCCAGCCCGGCGGCCTCGGAGGCAGAGAGAGGGAGAAGCCCTTCCTCTCCCGCTTCCCCGTTTCGTGTGCCTTCCACCGGCCCACTTGCCTCCACTGGGGTGAAGGGTGGCGCCTGAGAGGTAGGGACCACCGGGGCACAGTAATAACACTCTCCTAGTCGTGGGGTCCGTGGGCACCTGCCGCTTGTCGGCCACTTTGTAAACACTTTCACCTGCAGGGAGACCTCACCACGCAGATAGCTGGTCGCCACCTTCCCCGCTTTGCAGATGAGGAACAGGAGGCTCAGGGCCTCCAGGTGACCCAGCGGTGGTGGCAGGCCGGGACCAGACACCAGCACATGGAACCGGGATGAGGTTGCACCAGAGTCACAGAATCCAGAGGTGGAAGCTGAGGAACCCGGGGCCCTGGCTTCCAGACGGGAGAGCCCGGGGAAGGGATGTGTGCAAGGTCACATGGCAAATTGGTGGGGAAGCCGGGACAAGAGCTCAGGATTCCTGACTCCAGACTTACAAGCAGCAGCGACTCAAAGATGTGGGTGAGCTGAGGGTGGCCCCGCAGCCAGGGGCAGAAGCCAGAAGCCAGAAGCCAGAAGCCAGGGTTGATTCCTTTATCTGCCGCCACTCGGGATCTGGGGTCACAGACGAGCCACCCACTGAGGGTTTGGGGCCCAGGGCTGAACCACTAGACTGTGAGGTCCTACAGGACAGGAATGGGCCTTACTCGTCTCTGTGTCCCGGCACCTAGTATGCCCCCCCCCCCCGCCCCGCCCACGGCTGCAGCAATGAACGAGTGACGCGTGAATGAATGAATCGAACCCACCTAACCGGAGCCGAGGCTAAGTGGGGGGAGGGGCGTGGTAGAAGAACACAGATGAGGACTCGGGCCCTGGCATTCTTCCTTCTCTCCTGTATCTGCAGTACCCCGGGCATTACACTGGCTGCCAAGCCTGGGGCCACAGAGGAAAGAAGTGTCTGAGGACAGAGGACACAATTCAGTAATAATAACAAAGCATGACGGGCCCCTGTGTGACCTAGCACAGGTCCCTTCCCTCTCTAGGCCTTGGCGTGTTCAGTGGGAGTTGGCGTTAGACCGACCCCCGTGACCAGTGGGTGGTGGGCCCGAGAGCCCTCTCCAGCCCCTCTATGAAGAGCAGTGGGGTGGGTGAGGAAGAACAGGGCCGGGCAGAGGTGCCCTGGCCCAGGGGAGGCAGCCAGATGCTCCTGGAAGCAGGTCCCCGGAGACTGCGCAGCCAGAGTTAACTGGCTGTGACAGAGGAGCGAGCCAGTAGTCAATTCTGTTCAATAAAACTTTGATTGCCTGGGGGCCTTGTAAACAGGCAGCTCCCCTGTGGGCCGGAGGCACTCTCTTCTTCCCTCCCTCCTGCCGGCACCTGCTTTCTCCTGCTCAGCCCAGCCACGGCCCCGTGCCAGCCTGCAAGCGTCCCTCAGCCACTCGTGCGAGGTGGGCAGCTGAGGGTTAAATGCCCCTGGCGGGTGAGGGCCCAGGGCCACAGGGCAGTGGGAAGACTGGCTCACTTAGCCCTCATTAGTCCAAATTAAAATCAGGAGTGAGATGACAATTACAATTTGCACTGGGCTAATTGTTTTCCCTCCGAAGCTGATCGTTTTGCAGATTGGGGAAATTAATTGTTTGAAGTCCCAGGTGGATTGGCTTTGAACCCAGCGGAGGCATAGCAGTCTCTGCCTCCTCCTGGACCGGTCCTCCACCTCTTCACCAGGCCTCAGGTGTCTGCCCTTTAGGACCCTCAGGCAGGGACACCGAGGATCTGGGGGTGCTGGGTGGGAGAAGGGGAGAGTAAGGCAGAAGGGCAGGGTGGGGAAGCGGCAGGTCAGAAGGTAGAGCGGAAGCCAGCCGGGCTCAGGGCTCCAGCGCAGCTGCCAGGAGGGGGCGCTCTAGCCTTCGGGTGACTCCCTGCCGGACCGCCTGTGATCTGACCAGCTGAGGGGTGAGCTCTGGGAAGCCTCCTTGGATGTTGCCAGAAGTTCTCATTTCTACTGAGCATTCAGCAGCCCTTGTAACATTCATTCATTCAACCGACACCAGTAACCTACTGCGCGCCAGGCACTGTTTAGGGACGGTTAGGGACACCGTAGTGAATAGAGACACGATCCTTTCCCTCGTCGTGGAGCTTAGGATAGGGGAGGAGGATGGACAATGAATGGAGAATCAGCATGTAAGTAAATATGACATCAGATGGTGCCAAGGGCTCTGAAGGAACATGGAAAGGAGGATGGCCCTCCAAAGATGCCCACCCGAGCGAACTCAGAAGCAGATTCTCTCCAGAGCCGCCGACACCTTGATTTTGGCTTTTTGAAACCCGGAGCAGAGGGAAACCAGCCAAGCCAGCCCAGATGGGCTTCTGACCCACAGAACTGTGGGCCGCCATGTGGGTGCTGTTCCAAGCGGCTAAGTGTACGTGAAGTCCATGGCAGCAACAGAAAACGAGTCCCGTCACTCAACACGGAGTCAGGGGGGCGTGGCTTGGTGCCATTTTCCTCCGAGGGGCCAGGGAAGCCTCTTTGGGGAGGGGACACGCGGCCTGAGACCTGAATGAGGAGGAGGTGGGGCACGGTGACTAATTCATCCCTATTTCCCGGCATTAGCGCTTAAGTCCTGAATCCCCCCCAAACCCCTCCTGTCCCGGGCAAGCCAAGTGGTTGGTCACTGTCAGGCAGAGGGAACGGCCAGGGCCAAGGCCAAGGCTCTGGGGTGGGGGCTTCTCAGAAAGCATCCTGACCGAGGCGCTGTCGGATACACGAGCAGGCGACAGGGCTGACGGAAACTCTCAGAAAACTCTTTAGAATGGGGACTGGGTAATTCTGCCTAAGGTGCAGGGGTGGGGGTGGGGATGGGAGGGGTGAGACCTCTTGGCACCTCCCTCCTCCCAAATGTAGGGCTTACTCATTACCTCCGTCTCCCCTACCCCAGCCCGGGGCTGCTTCCTCTCTCCCCTGCTCTGTCCCCTTTCCCCAGGTGTCCCCTGCAGGTGCCCAGGTGTCTCCACGGTGCGAGGGTACCAGGTGCCGCAGCTGCCATCCCGGAGGGCTGTGGGCACACTGCCAGTAGCACACAGCAGGGGGAATTATTCCGGGCGTCTTTAATTAGGGAGACGATAGGAAGCTGGGAAGGGGGGAAGACGGAAGTTGCGGATACTTCACGCCCTGTCCAAATGGCTCCTGGGAGCCTGAGACTAGCCTGAGACTAGCCTGAGAGGCAGAGGGACAGGGCAAAGCAGTGATGGGCAGCGGGCCCCTTGTGCCCTCCGCTCCTCCTCTGCATGAACCCCCCTCCCCTCCCAGTTCAGCAGGGCACCTCCAAACACCGGAGGCAGGCAGGAAACAGCCGTTTAGGCCCTAAGCAAAGAGCCAGGCTTGTGCGGTAGAAGGGGCAAAGAAGGACCAGAGTTAAAAATGTTGGCTCTTTGTCTGCTTAGCGGTGTGATGTCTGGCCAGTGAATTGCTCTGGGTCTGGGTTTTCTCTTCTGTACAATTAGAGTAATAATACCTACTTTACGGGGTGGTTGTTGTAAAGATTAGAGATGTCAAAAAGTGCCCCACGTGGAGTAGGTGCTGGATGCATTGGTAGTTATTTCGATTATGAGCGCTGAACCTCCTCTCCCAAATCCCAGCCCCCCTGATCCACCAGTTCTCAAGTCAACATGCCCAAGGGTCACCTGGAGCGCTTGTTCACATGCAAATACCCATCCCAGTCCTCTGGCCCCTGAGCCCAGAAACCTGCCGATGGAACTGTGACTAGTTCCGAAGCAGGCGATTCTGATTTGGCGGCTGGCTGCGTACTTGCTGTCCCAGGCCAGTGTCTGCCTCCTGGGGGAAAAAACTGGCCCAAGGCTGTTCCGCACCTGCACCCATTTCAGAAGCTGCGGGCGTGGGTGGAAGGAGGTGGCTGGGAGGTGGAGACTCCCCGCCATCTCTACCCTCACGTGGGGGCCCGTGCCTTGGGCAGCTTCTGCGCCTAAGCAAGGTGAGCTGGTCCTCCGTTGCCCGGGATGTTGCAGGGTCTCAGGTCAGAGCTGGAAGGCACCTTACACCCATTTCATTTTGTGTCCTTGTTTTTCAATGGAAGAAACTGAGGCCCAGAGCAGGGAAGAGACGGGTAGGAGGTCACACACTGGAACTCTGGGCTTCTGATTCTGACGAGGCCAGTAAAAGTACTTGGCCACAGGAAAGCTGGTCCCTCTCAACTGTGAAGTTCCATGTTGGCGCTGGTGGGGGGGGTGGATTATTTACAGAAGGAGTTGGCTCCCCTGGCCCCAGGCGGGGCCTGGGGGACGCCCGAGGCTGGTCACCTTCCTTGTTCTCTAGCCAACCTGATTTCCAAGCCAGAAGGTCTATAAAAACTTTATGGCATCCCGACGCTGGTCCCATTCAGTTTCCAGTCTACATTTGGTGGGGGATTTCTCCTTCCTAGTTTTTCTTTTTCCCTCCTCCCTCCCTCCATACATTCAACTGAAGCATTGATTCTGTGCCTGTCCTCTGCCAGGTGCCGGGATAAACGAGATGAACAAGTCCCAGCTCTGTCCTGGGGCTGTTCTCAGCCTAGCAGAGCAGATAGACCCTCACGGATCTGGAAATATGGAAAAACATATGGGGGAAATTTAAACAATCTCCTTTTCCACCTCCTCAGGCTAACCACTGTTATGTTGGTGCATATTCCTTCCTGCTCTTCCCTCTGGTGGTAAGTCTTCCTACCGTCGGTGTCTCTCCCTGGGTTTCGTATCGTTTTTCTCATGTCGGTGGGGCACATCCTTAAGGTACCGTCGAAAAAGACGTTTCTTGAAAATGTGCATGTTTGAAAATGTCTTCATTTGCTCTCCCTAATTGATAGATTGACTGGAAATATAACTTTAGACTAAAAGCAACTTTCCCTTGCATGTTTGAAGGCATTTTTCCATGATCTCAACAGGGGACTGCTGGGAAGTCGGCCGCTACCCTAGAGCCGGTCTCTTTCTAGAGACTTGTAGACTCTTCCCTTTATCCCCGATGTTCTGAAATTTTGAAATGCGTCTCACGAAGACACAAAGGGTCTCTTTTCATCAATTGTGGGGCACCTTGGGGATCCTTGCAATTTGGAGAGTAATCATTTTCATTTAAGGAAGCGGAATATATAAATTCACTTTATAAGAGCTCATTCTTATTCTCTGCATTTTCCTTAAAAAACAAAAATCACCCAAAATGTCCATCGTGTGATAAATGAATAAAATGTGAAATATCCATACAGTGCAGTGTTTACTCAGCCCTAAAAGGGAAGGAAGCCCAGCTACCTGCTACCATATGAATGAACCTTGAAAACAGTGGGTGGAGTGGAAGAAGCCAGTCACAAAGGCCACGTATCGTATGCTTCCGCTTACGAAGTGTCTAGAATAGGGAGGCCCAGCATAGAGACAGAAGGGAGATCAGTGCTTGCCTGGGGCTGGGGAAGGAAAGAAGCGGGAAGTGACTATTGTACAGGTATGAGGTTTCTTTTGGGGATGATGAAGATGTTCTGGAATTAGATGGTGGTGATGGGTGCACAACCTTGTAGATGAAAAACCACTACATTGTATATATTAAAAGGGTGAATTTTATGCTATGTGAATTCTATCTCAAATTTTTAAAAAGGCTGCTGTGTGTTCTGTGGGCACCCTCGTCTTTCTGAGGATGTCAGGGGTGGTGGTGGTTTTTAAATGCTCTTTTTTTAAAAAAAAATTTTTTTTTTTAATGTTTATTTATTTCTGAGACAGAGAGAGACAGAGCATGAGTGAGGGAGGGGCAGAGAAAGAGGGAGACACAGGATCTGAAGCAGGCTCCAGGCTCCGAGCTGCCAGCACAGAGCCCGACGCGGGGCTCGAACTCACAAACCATGAGATCATGACCTGAGTTGAAGTCAGTCTCTCAACCGACTGAGCCACCCAGGCGCCCCTAAAAAAATTTTTTTTAATGTTAATTTTTGACAGAGAGAGAGAGAGAGAGAGGCAGAGCATGAGTCGGGGAGGGGCAGAAAGAGAGGGAGACACAGAATCTGAGACAGTCTCCAGGCTCTGAGCTGTCAGCACAGATCCCAACGCGGGGCTTGAACTCATGGACCACGAGATCGTGACCTGATCCGAAGTCGGACGCTCAACCGACTGAGCCACCCAGGCGTCCCAAATGGGTGGTGGTGGTTTTTATGTTTTCTTTTGTGCCTTGCATAGTACTTGCCTCTTCGGGTTGTTTTCCCTTTACTTTGGCTTATGTTTCTTTTTATATTTGATGCTCTTCTCAAAACTCTAGTAATCCCTGGCTGTTGGCTCATATTTACGAGCAAGGCGCTTAAAAGCTGACTGGGAGCTCTGTGTGCATCGGCACAGCTTGTTAACTGCTGGTCTCACCACGGGGAGGGGTCGGTGGAGCCCCCAGATGTGGCCATTTGCCCAGCCACCACCATTCCTAAAGCCAACAGGAGGAAAAGGGTGGGGGGGGTGTCTCCATTTGGTTTGCAAACTTCCAGGAAATCCCCACTCTTCCATATATCGCCTCACCTCCTCTGGGGGATCGCTTTCCTGTTTTTGGCCGTACTCCCTACCCTATTTTCACATGTCACCAATGTCTGAGCCTTTCTGTGGCTCTATAGCAAGAATCTGCCCATTTCTGGGGTGGCTGAGTGGCTCAGTCAACTAAGCATCTGACTTTGGCTCAGATCATGACCTCGCGGTTCAGGAGTTCGAGCCCCATCTCGGGGTCTCTCTTGTCAGCGTGGAGCCCTTCGGATCCTCTGCCCCCCTTTCTCTCTGCCCCTCCCCTGCTCAGGGGGGGTGCACACTCTCTCTTACTCTCTCAAAAATAATGAGTAAACATTTCAAAAAAAAAAAAAAAAAAAAAGAATCTGCCCATTTCTCGTTGGTGCCTCCGGGGTCTCCAGGTTTTTCTCTATCAACCCGAGTCAGTTAGCTTCTCAACTTCCGAAGCGGTATAGTCATTGCTGATTGCTTTTGTTCTCTCCCTTGCCCTTGGGGGCTTCTGTAACTTTCCCACTCCCTCACCCTTATTTTGGCGTGGCAGCAGAGTGGAACATGGAGATGTTGGGCCTACCATGTGTAACCGAAGTCCCTCGTGGCTGTGTGGCTCGAAAAGCAGCAGACAGTTGGCGCTGTCCGGTTTATCATAAAGTGATCTCTCCTGCAACAAGCAAACCCCATCTGACACGGAGCGGTGCGCGGTGCTGAGCGGCATGTGCCAGAGACCCGTCCAGGGAAACGTCCCGGCAAGCGGAGCTCGATGACTCTGCCCTCGCTAGCCACGTCCCCCGTGCAGTTCTCCGTCCTCCTTGGCTGTGTTTGATGGGGAAAATTACGTGGCAGTCTCCACTCCGTGGATCCAGGAAGGGCTATGATGTCTCCCTCGGGATGTAAAGGGTCTAGTGTACCTCTGTCACTATGGAAACTAGCTCTCTGATGGCAGTCAGGCTTAGTGACATCCACAATGGCATGATGCATGTGGATTCTGGCTCTGGTAATGGGCAGACAGGGGGCCACGCTCCCCGCAATGACCAGCCATCATCTTCAGGGCATCTCCTGGGTCCCTTTCTACCTGAGCACCTAGCGTGGGGCCTGTCTTGGAGCACTTCAACTTAGAGGATGAGGACAAGGACAGGGAGAGAGTGAGCCGGTCTGGCCCACGATCTGGACTCATTCAAGCGTTCCTGGAGCTGTTTCCAAATCTAGCCCCCCCCCCCCAGGACTTCTGCGTCACGTCACCCCAGCAAGGGAGATTGGGCTCAGAGCTTTTCAGTGGTCAGCTTTCACAGTGTGTGTGTTGGGCTGCGGTGGGGAGGAGACAGAGAGTCCAAAAGTCATTCTTGCTTGGCTTTGAAATGTATTAGTATTCCCCCTCCCCCCTGCATATTTACTATGCAAATGAACTAATACATGGTAAGTGCTTAGAACAGCCTGGCTCATTGTAAGTGCTTTATAAGTGTTTGCCATTATTATTATTATTGCAAAAATCGTATTTAGCTTGGATCCATATGAAAACAAATTCGTAGTCCTTGCCTCTCTGCAACAACTTGGACTCAGAAAATGCACGAGTTTCCAGGGATTGAGAACTCCTGGGTTTTTCACTCCTCTTTACACAATAGGCAATACGCCCCCATCTGAATTTTTTACTCATTGGTTGTCTGGATGGGTGAGCTCACTCCCTGCCAGCCACACTCCTCCACACTTCACCAAGAACCGATCAGCTGTCGGTGAGGCTTTCTGGCCAGGCTTCCCTCGTGGTTGGCCTTCCCTGGTCCAGGACTTTGTACCCTTCTGCTCCAGGACATCCCTGGTCTTGAGATGGCCTTGGCTTGCCTGGGGTGGGGGTGGGGGTGGGGATGCTCTCACTCCTCCTTTCCAGCTGTGTGTGGTCATCGATGTCCTGCACACCCTCCAGCTGCTCCTCCCTTGTTTCCTTCTCTTCTTGCTTTTTCTCTCCTCCTCACGTCTTTTCTCTCTCCTTCCCCTGGGCTGGGAGCCCCTTAAGGGCAAGCTTTGTCTGTTGTTGTAATCTGAACACTCAGCACAGGGCCTGCACATACTAGGTGCTCAAAACGTTTTTTTTCCCCTTCTTTTTGGAATGACCGAATCCTCTTTTTGTACTGTCCTGTTTCCGTATCTGCTTTGGGTCCTCTGCCTGTCCCCTCCTACCCCTCCCCTCGCCTCCCCCCTGCTAGCTTCCCCTCAAAGCTTCCTGGGCTGCTCCTCTGCCTGGCCCTGGCCAGATGCGAAGGGGTTGGGGTTCACCGAGGCAGGGAAAGCCTTTCTGACCTCAGCTGCAGGGAAAAGCCTAAAGAAGTTGCTCGGCTCAGCATGTCAGGACTGATACCTACTGATGAGAAGTAGGCTTGTTCTGTGCAATTTCCATCTCATTTGTCTTTTCATTTGTAGCTTAAATTGGCCAATTTCATCTGGAATGTGCTTGGACTCTTTGGCAGTCCACACACAACAAATGAGTGGTCCCGGCAGCTGATGGAGAGATCGGCAGGGGAATGGGCGGCCAGGTCCTCCGCGGCCGCAGAGTGACAGGTCCTGAGCCTCCAAGAGCACTAAGGCCTGAAGGCCGGTGACCGAACGTGACTTCCACAAGGCTCGAAGAGGGGAGGACAGAGAGGAAGCTGCAACAGAGGGGTTTAAGGTCAGGACCTAGAAGACTCTGTTTCCTTTCTTTCTTTTTTCATTTGTTCCTATCTGCCTGCCTGTCTACCTACCTATCTTGGGGGAAAGGGCAAGTGCAGGGAATGGAGGAGGAGTTGTCTGGGCCTTTAAGAGTAAGGAGTATTGACATAACATTGAAAGAAGCCAATGCTCCAATCATATGAAATTTGAAAACAGCGAGACTAGCCCATGTCGCTGGAACTCTGAATAGTGGCCACGTCTCCAGGCCACGTGAGGAAGCCTTCGGGGGAGCTGGAAGGGTTCTGCATCTCCGTCTGGGCTGGGGTAACCTGGGGGGCATCACGAACCCTGTGGACAAATTCATCAAGTTGCACACCTAACGATTTGTGTGTTTCACTGTAGGAGTCCCACCTCAATAAAAATGAGAGAGGAAAAAAAGACACCAACGGCTTTCAAATTTTACTGTGCATAAGAATCACACGGGGACTTATTTAAAATGCAGATTTCTATGGGGCGCCTGGGTGGCGCAGTCGGTTAAGCGTCCGACTTCAGCCAGGTCACGATCTCGCGGTCCGTGAGTTCGAGCCCCGCGTCAGGCTCTGGGCTGACGGCTCAGAGCCTGGAGCCTGTTTCCGATTCTGTGTCTCCCTCTCTCTCTGCCCCTCCCCCGTTCATGCTCTGTCTCTCTCTCTGTCCCAAAAAAAAATAAATAAAAAACGTTGAAAAAAAAAATTAAAAAAAATAAAATGCAGATTTCTGGACGCTCTGGAATCTATTTAGTTGGTCTGGGGTGCTGTCTGGGAATGTACGTTGTTAATAACATCCCTGTCCTCCCCAAGGGTGATTTTTGAGACACGTGGTCCACAAACAAGACTACAGGGGCTTGGACATGTGCCCAGTCAAATGGCCTAAGTGCCATCCTGCTGGGAGCCATGAGGGGTGGCGGGGTGCTTAAGGACTCCCAGATGCCCTTGGCAGGGAGGGTTAGAGGTTGGCCACATTCCAGCATAGAGGAAGCAGTAGTGGGAAGTGTGGGGCAGCTCTCTGGGCGAAGAAGGATCAGGACAGGGAGTGGGCCCCCTCAACAGGGAAAAAGAATTGTTCTGACAAGGAGCCCTCTCCAGCACTCCTGTCCCCTGGGCACCCTGGCAAACATCACGGATGGCCCTTGGACAGAAAGAAGAAACCCAAAGACTGAAGACACGGGCTTAAAGAGGAGACCCTGGGGAAGGTGCCGACAGTGTGGCATTTCCACAGCTAAATGCCAGGACAGGCTGAACGTCTGAAAACGTATGCAAATGACGTCTTCTGAGTCGACCTTGACTCGAAGGCCTGGGAGGGATGAGATACAGGGCAGGGAGGAACATTTTGGGAGCACTTACTATACGTCTGACCCTTTACAAACACCATGTCATCTGGACCTCACGATAATTCCCCGACCCGGCTTACTTACGTCCACCTTATTAAAGATGCAATCAAGACTAGGACACATTCAGGGGCGCCTGGGTGGCTCAGTCGGTTAGGCGTCCGACTTCAGCTCAGGTCACGATCTCACGCTCTGTGAGTTCGAGCCCCGCGTCGGGCTCTGGGCTGATGGCTCAGAGCCTGGAGCCTGCTTCCGGTTCTGTGTCTCCCTCTCTCTCTGCCCCTCCCCCGTTCATGCTCTGTCTCTCTCTGTCTCAAAATAAATGTTAAAAAAAAAAAATTAAAAAAAAAAAAAAAAAAGACTAGGACACATTCGCCAACTCGTCCAAGGCCACAAACTCTCAAATAGCTGGCCTGTGAACTCTGTACGACTCAAGCCCTTGATCTTTCCCTGTTCCCTGCCACCTCTCCCTCTCAACCTCTAACTGTGACAGCACATTTGAGAATTTGCACAATGCTTTCTCACATGTTATCTTATTTTCCCAAACATCTTGGTGTTAGGGTATAAGTCTTATGGATAAAAAGTTGACCTTGAGGTAAAGAATAACTTCAAGGTCAAACAACTGGTAAGTAGCTGGGAGGAAGGCCTTAGACACAGGTCAGGTGGCTCTAGATTAGCCACAGTCCCTTGTCTGGACCCTGAGAAACAGTCCAGCCCCGTCATAAGTCTGGGAGGAACTAGGGGTGCCACTGCCTAGGGCACAGCACAGCTTGGTTTCATGACGACTGGAAACCGGTTCTACTAACCTCCCCGCTCAAGGGACTGAGATGGAAAGATGACATCAGCAGGGACACGGAGGCCGCGAAGGCTTTGGTGAGCTACTCAAGATTAGACAGGACACTGAGGCCGGAGCGGAAACCAGAACCCATGTTTCCTCAAATGGATCATTTCCAGAGCCTGGATATTCCTTCAATCTTATGTGCTTTCCCTTGGAGGCCCTTTCCGGCCTTCGTTTGGACCACACACTAATGGATAGCAAACGTGCAAAGGAAGCATCAACCAATGTTGGGGGTGGGGGGGGGCAGGGGAGGGGAGGGCAGCAGTCCCTGGGGGTCTTCATAGTTCCTCCAGCGAAGAGCATCCAGAGGCATCAGCCTGTGGACTTGGGGCATGTCAGCAAGGTACAGGTAGGGACAGGGATGCCCTACTGGACCGCTGCCCTGACATTCCTCCTAAGGGATTTGCCAGCCATTCTCCCTGGTTAACATGGCCACGAAGGGGTCAACACACAAGGTGTGAGGAATACGTTGATCAGGAACCTGCCAGCATCTGGACTGCTCTGGTGCCTCAAGTCTTAGGACGGCAGCCATCACAGACCCTCCATCCTGCTTGAGCTTGCACTTGAGGATTATTCACTTGGTGGCTTTCCAACAAACATTTTTTGCCCATCCTGGTTTCTCCTCACTGCCTACTCTACTCTGGGAAATGCAACCAGCGTTCTCCAAGCCAGACGTAATTAGACCAGCAGATCGGAGGCACTGAGGTCACCACAGCACATACCAAGCACGAGTGGAAATACCGTTCGGATTATCCTGCAAGCTCTTCCCTGTGCCTGTCTCCTTGGATTATCCGTTGTCTGTTCCCCGCCTTCCATCACCTCCCTCACGGAGAGGCCCGGGCAGTCCCCCCACCAGCCGGCATTCATCTTCCCCGTCTGACCCTCTTGCAGGCTATTAAGCTGCGGCCTCCAGAGCAAGGAGGGGAGAAAAATGAGAACAGGGCAGAGAGAGCAGGAGAGGGCAAATGCTGCTCTTTTAGAACCGGGCCCATTGATAAGTCAGGCCAAGTAGAAATGGCCTCAAGCTCTGCAAAGTGCAGAATTCCCCAGGCGACAAGGCCGGGCGAACGGACCTCCTCGCTGGGTCGTTCACAGGAAGAGGCCAGGCTGGGAGGGTCTCTCTGCAGAAGGCTGGGCAGCCTGGGAAACTGAGGCCACCGCTGCCCCTGTCTCAGTTCTCCCTGCCCCCATCTCTCTCCTCCCAAAGCATCGCAGGGAGAAGTACGGAAGCCGACAGACCAGCCCTATTATAGATTCATGATTCCGGCTTCACCCGCCCCCTCTGCTGCAATCCGTTCATTCCTCTCCTGCTGCCGCCCTGGCGCACTCTGCAGAGCCCTTGTCTACACCTGCTGCTCGCTGTGCTTCCTTCCTTCCGCACCCTGCGCTCCGCAGAGATGACCTTGCTCACCTCAGGGGGCCTGTGCCTGTGGTGGGCGTGATCCCCTTTGCCCGCCCCCTCGCGGCCCACTCTCTCTTGCTGCCCTCTGACTTGGGAGAGAGGTTTCCTCCCTGTGAACACCACTCTCTTCCCTTCCCCCCTCCTCAGGAAACCTAGTCCTTCATGTATCCTCTCTCCACCTTTGAGAACAACCATCAGAATGCCCCTTCTGTCTGTTACTCCCTCGAAACACACAGCCTCCTCCCTCTCCCGGCCACGCGGCCATGCGCCATCATCCAGCAGCGTTTTCTCAGGGGTCGGTGGGCTCTGGGGCTCTGGGGCTCTGGCCAGAATCACCCAGCGTGGCTAAAACCCTTCCTTTTGGGAGCTTTCTTCCCGGCTTCGGTGCTCCCAGCGCTCACCTTCCCTCCGGGACCAGCTTCTCCCCACTCTTCCGTGGCTGCCTCTCCTTACGGCCTCTGTGCAGCATCTCCCCACTCCCCCCATCCCAGCAGCTCTACCTCTATCCCAGTCACCGTCTCAGGGGTAGCTCCTCCCCATTCAGTGCCCTAAAGCGCCGAACCTCCACCTGAGTTCCTTAGGACATGGGTCTCCGATCACACATACCCTCTCCCCAGTATTGGCCCCACTGCCTAACGTGCCCTTTCCCCCCAACAGACTGTTCTGCCTCCCCAACTACTCCCAACTATCCTCCCTTCCTCCAGCTCTTCCTCTGAAGTGCCTCTGACAACAGAGAGGGGTCATGCATTCCCAGGGGTCTGAGGACACCATCCCGAATCGCCTGCCGCAAGGTCAAAATTACTCCGAAGCCTTGTTTCATGCCCCTTGGTGAACTCCACGCTAGCTCCGTATTTGCTTTCGGCCAACACTTTCTCCTGGAGCCAGGGTCACTGGTTTAGCACCGCTGGGAAGCACGTTCCCAGGCTTATTCTTCAGCTCAGGCTTGCGGGGGGCGGGGGGGGGGGGGGTACGCGTGTGTCTCACCTCCTCCAGGACATGTCCTCCAATTAACGCGGTCTCTCGTTTCCACCCATTACCATCAGCTTTAGGGCCTGTACAATTTAGTTCCCGCATTTAATTATTCTTCATTGCTTTGAGCAGAGGTCAACCCATTAGCAGTTCCTTGAGGGCAGGACCTACCCAGGCCTACCCTTTTTATCTGTCCCTCTAACCCCGGGCCCTTGGTAAGGCCTTGGTTGGAATAAAACCACAGGTTCCCCAGGAGGCCCTGGGACACGTTTCCCAACACCCTCTGTGAAAGTCTCGCCCTGGAGACCCCGCTGATCTCCGATGTGTCCCTGTCGCTGGAGCCCGGGGCTGGCTCTCTGGCACCTCACCTCTCCCAACCGAGGGAGGGCAGAGGTGCTCAAGCAAGCCCATCTCCCGGGCGCTGTGCCCAAGAGTGAGACTGGTCTGACTTGTGGTTCCCTTCCAATCACTTAATCGCATTTGGCTCTCCACACCTGAGGCTGAGGACTTCCAACAGCTCCACAAATCCTCCTTAATTAAGCCTCCGGAGGCCCCTGCCGAGTGGCAATAATGCAGCTCCTCTTCTACGGGAGAAAATGGCCCGGCGGACTCTTCAGCCTCGGGTGGGTGAGTTCAAGACCCGACCCACTGTTTCTGCAGGCTGTAGTGGCACAGCCTGACCCGGGAGCAGCTAAGAGGGCAGCGGCGACAAGAAGCAGGAGTTGTAAGGGTTTCTCCGCGTTGTGCTAAAATGAGCAACCTGCAAATTAGATGCAAACTACCATGCAAATATGGCACATATTAATTTGGAACCAATGGCTTTGGGCATTTTAGGCAATTAAGTGCCAGCCCTGTGTATGACCATATTTACTGTCCCAATTTTCCTTTTCTGATATTCCAAGAGAAACTGAAAGTGCAGTTACGTAAGACATTGAGAGGGACCTGGTTCTCTCTTGTGAATGTCTAGGCACAGGGATAGGTTAGGCGTGGCTGCACCCATGTAAATATAGACGCCGTCTCATTCATAGCCTCACTGGCAAGCATCTCTTGAGCACCTACCCTGTGTAAAACACCAGAGAAGAACGTGAAGTGTCCTCATTGAGCTGAGCTTGGTACAATAAACATCTATTAGGTGCCTGTTACTAAATGTATACTGAGTGCCACTTCCTAGTGGTGCAACCCCGGGCAAGTTCGTTTTCTCACTTGAATGGGGTAATGCACACATACTGCGGTGCGTGAATGGTTAAACTATGGCACATCCCTATCACAGAATACTGCTGGGCAACGAAAAGGAACACACTCTTGACATAGGCAACAACGTGGATGAACCTCAAGGAAATTATACGGATGGTAAAAGAAAAAAAAAAAAAAGCCCAAAGCAAAAGATTATAGACAGTGCGAATCCATTTAGGTAACATTTGTGAGATAATCGTAGCCATGGGGGCAGGGGGCAGATGCCAGGGGTTAGGGATGAGCGGGTGTGGTTAGAAATGTTGGCACAAGGAGCCTCGGACAGGTAAGTAATCTTGATTGTGGTGCTGGTTACACAAAGCTACACGCACACAAACGAACGCATATATGACCGGTGAAATTTGGATGAGCTCATTATATCAATGTCAGCTTCCTGGTTTTGATATTGCATGCTAGCTATGTATGCTGTTAACATGGGAAGGGCTGGATGAAGAGAACTCAGGACCTCCCTGTACATTTCTTTGCAGTTCTAGTGAATCCATACATATCTGAAAATAAGACATTTATTTTTATTTTTATTTTTTTGTTTTTTTGAGAGAGACAGGGCACAAGTGAGTGAGGGGCAGAGAGAGGGAGAGAGAGAGAGAGAGAGAGAATCCCACAAAGGGCAGAGAGAGAGAGAGGGAGCGGAGCTCACCCAAAGGAGGGCTCGAGCTCACCCAATGTGGGGCTCAAACTCATGAAGCATGAGATCATGACCTGAGTTGAAGCTAGATGCTTAACCGACTGAGCCACCCAGGTTCCCTAAAAGTGTGTGTGTGTGTGTTTAAATCGGATATAGTACCTACAGCATAAGGCTATTTTTGAGGTTCCCTGAGTTAATATAAAGCACTTAATATAGCGTCTAGCACATCGTAAGCCATTATTACATATTGTTGTTGTTACTACGATACGCCGGGCACTGGAGTCGCAATGTGGATAAGTCACAGTCTCTGTCCTTGAGGAGCTTCCTTTTCGGCAGAAGAGGAAGACACAGCAAAGAGAGATCTTTAACAGGATGTGCTGAGTGTGCCTACCACATGGGAGGAGTTCTGCGGGCTTGGGGGAAGGTTTCCTGGAAAAGATATCATTACAGCCAAGTATCGAGGCATGGCAAGAATCAGCCAGGCGAGGAGAATATGAAGGGCACCCAGGCAGAAGGAACAGTCCAAGCAAAACCTGGAGGCATGGGTGGCACAGGATGGCTGCGGAACCAGGGGCAGTTGGTTTTACCTGAGCATTTGGGAGGCGGACGGAAGCAGGAAAAGAAGCTGGAAAGGAGGCATAAGTCAAGCCAAGGAGGCCGTGTATGCCTCCAGAGCCCAGACTTTGTCCTTGGGGAGGCAGGGGTGAGGAGCCACTGTCCCCCACCAGCCTCAACCACCCTGGCTCTTTACTGTGTGGATTCCCCGGGCACTCCGGCTCCGGGGACCCCAGAGAGAGCTGGACCGCTGAGTCTATCCCAGCACTGAATGACGAACTGTAAGTATCTGAGCGAGTGAGGGGCCCAGCACGGGCACCGCAAAGCCAACCCGGACTGGCCTTAATCACACAGGAGGTCAGACTCCTGAAAACCAGACTGCGCGCCACCCTCCAGACCCGCCCTCTTCTTCCCACACCACGTGGGTTTTTGCTTTTTGTGGACTTTTCCTTGGTACCACTGCTGCGGATAAGCCAGAACCCGCAGCATCCTCTTTTCTACAAGCCTGTGTGGAGAGCATGGAAATGAGGCCACGAACACCGGGTTCAAGTCCACCTTCTCACTGACCAGCCCCGACTGTGGGAAAGCCGCCAAGCCTTCCTGAGCTACAGGTCCCCCCACTGTGAACCAAGGGTCCGTAACACACAGGAAGCTGGAGTGTGGCTCAAAAGACATAGAAAGCTCAGACACCACAACATACGTGGAAGAGCTTTTAGGCTGTAAAGAACTGTTCAGGTATGAGAGATTATGGCCATTGCTGCTAAAAGAACTATTGGTGAAGAGGGGCCTGTACCTCTGCTTGGAAAATCGGAGTAAATCCCCTTTGAATCCGGGCAGAGTCTTTGGGGAGGCGAGGGCAGAGAAAGGAAAGGAGGAGAGAGAGGAAGAGGGGGGCCAGGCCTGGTCAGCTGGTCTACCAATGCCTCACTCGGGGTTGCTTTTCCCTCTGGCTTTTCCCATGAGATCCATTTTGTATCTAAAGACCTTTCACTAAGGAATTCACCCCCAAATGTTCTCTGAACGCCTCATACGTGCCAGGAACCAGTGCTACAATGGTGGACTGAACAGATAGGGCCCTGGCTCTCATGGCGCCACAGTCTACTGGCAAAGACAGACATTTATCTAGTAAACAATTATAATTAGATAACATGATGCATCTTATGAAGGAAGCCTACAGGACATGATGAGAGTGTCTAACACGGGCCTGAGAAGATTCTCGAGGTACCCTGGGGAAACTTTTCTAAGGAAGGGCTATCTGGGCTGATATCTGAAAGACGGGAGGACGAATATGAGGCGGAGAGAGTGACTAAGGGCCAAAGAACAGCAGGTGTAAAGGCCAAGAGGCGAAAAAGAGGCCAGCAGTCCAAGAACTGAAAGAATCCAATGTGCGGGGTGCAGAGCAGGAGGGGGCACCGGTACCACTGAAAACACTGACGTGTTTTGAGAGTATGGGAGATTGTGCTCAGATCAGATCTGTATCCCTTAAAGGTCACTGCGGTCGCTATTCCGAGATGGGACTTGAAGTGTGAGGGTGGATGCAGGCATACCAGTCACAAGGTGACCCCAGTGGTGCAGGTTGGGGTAAAGTGGAAGCTGTGAAGACCCCTGTGTGGCGGGGTCTGGGTGCTACCCGGGGATCAGACAGCCAACCGGTGAGGGACTGGACACCGAGGGGTGCAGGGCGGGGATGTGGGGAAGCTGGACAGTGACTCCCCGCGTATCCAACTGGCTGCAGGAGGTGCCATTCTCTAACACTGGAGGGGAGCCGGCAGGGGGCGGAGAAGGCAGTGAGAGATCTAGGACGAGAATCAAGACTGTCTTTCGATATGCCAAGTCTGAGGTTTCTCGGGACACCCAACTTCGTCAGCTGGACGGGTGGATGTTAAGGATGTGAACGGAGACGAAAGGATGCAGGCTGGGGGCGTACTCCTGGGTGCCACCTGCACGTGGCTGTTAACAGACGCCTTTCACGAGATGGCCTAGGGACAAGTGTCCAGTCGGAAGAGAGTGCCTTGAACCAGACCAGACGGAACGCCAACGTTTAGAGATGGAGAAGGGAAGGATGAGTCAGCAAGATGACTTGGGAGTGAGCAGAAAAGCCAGGAATATGGGGCCAGAGAAGCCAAGGGAAAGGAATGTGTCAGAAGGGAGTGAAAGATGCTTCTGAGAACTAAAAACTGTTCCCTGGTAGAGCGCTCTGGAGAGCAGGACGGGGGAGGGAGCCGGGCTGGAGCGGGGCAGGGGGAGAAGTGGGAGGTGCAGACATGAGCGAGAGGAGAGGAGAGGAGCGCCAGGGCGGTCAACTCTCCCGGGAGACCTGGAGACCTGGCTCGGCAGGAGAAAGGAGACAAGGTGCGAGGGAGCAGAGCTGGGCCCCGAGGAAGGCTTTTGCTTTTGTTGTTGAAGATGGGAGAAGCTTGAGCATGGTGGGAAGGATGATCCCAAGGAGACCGGAGAACAGGATCAAGAACCCAGCGTGGGGGACGAGTGGCCTCCTCCGCTGACACAGGAGGGAAGGAGGGAAGACAGGCACTGAGGCAGGTGTGTCTGGGGGTCTGGTGTGACGAGCTGAGGGGTCCTGCCCGAGGCCTTGTGTTTCTCTGTGAAGAGGGAGGTGAGGTCCTCTGCGGAGAGCGAGGGCGAAGGTAGAGGTTTGGGGAAGAAGGTGGGCCACGGGCCTTGTGGGGAGTCAGGAGAGGGACAACCAGGGGAATGTGGTGGGAACACCAGGTTCGTCTGGAGAATAAGGTGGGTTGGTGATGGTGAATTTCTGGAGGTACCGATCTGCCTTAGTTTGTGCCTTTTTCTAGAGGGTTGAGTTATCTGGATGCGGGCAGAAAGCAGCAGAGAGTAATTGATCCAGAAATGGGACGTCGCCAGACTGGGGTAATAAAAAGACAGAGGGTCAAGAGAGTTTAGGATATTGGAGGGGGAGGTTCCTAAAATGATGGAAGATGGAATGCATCTGGAATCAGGGAAGGGAAGGCGGAGGAAGGCTATATCTGGAGAGAAAGGAGAGGTGCCAGTGGACGGAAAATCCCAATGGGGTTACAGAATGGTTGTGGGCGAGTCATCGGACAAGCAGGCTGGGAGACCAGAGGTGCTGACCAGAAAGCAGGATGCTCTAATAGGTGATGGCAGCTTTGCAGGCGACTGGCTGAGGTGGGAAGGGCTGATGGGTCTGGGCGTAGTAAGAGCAGCCCCTGGAATCACTGGTCTCACCCAGGACAGCAGATGGGCTCAGAAAGGGGAGGATGTCTATGGGTGGATGCCAAAGGCTTCACTGAAATAGGAGGGTGGCTGGTGATGACGGTGTGTGTGTGGGGGGGGGGGGGATGTAGCCTGATTTTATGAGATTTGGGGAATCATGGTCTCTTAGAGAAATTCTATTCCCTTGCCATCTGAAGCATGTTCTCCAGGAAAGAAAATGGAAGGAGTCTTTAGAAGAGGTAATAGAAACAGCACAGGGTCAGAAAGCTGGGAGATTTATATGCAGTCCCGATGAGACTAACATGCTATGTGACCTCCCTGGGCCTCCGATTTCTCATCAATAAAAATAGGCTGGGGGAACTGGCTTGACTAGACCTCCCCAACTTATGTTAGGGGGCCACAGGAATGGGTTTGGGTGTGCTGAGATGTTGACCGCCCCCCTTAGCCCTCGGTCAGAGTCCCGGAGCCATCATCGCTGTGTGTGCGTGCTATAAGGTGAATGAGAAGGTGGGGGAAGCGTGGGCCAGACACCCTCCAGGGCCCCGGCCGTCTGACGTTCCGTTTTGCGCATCTCTGCTGCTCAGTCTCGGAGGGAACTGCAGGGAGGCTGATAGAAGAACAGACAGACTCCCGCTGCAGGCATAAGTCCATCTGCTGGCAGAGGTGGAAGCCAAGTCCCCCGGCTCCCCCCCTGCTCCCCTCGCCTCCCTCCCAGCCCAAGCTGAGGGATCCGTGATCCGCTCAGGTGCCCCGGTGAGGGCAAGTGCGTCTGCCGCTCTTGTCTCCAGTGGCTGAGTGGTCCCTGGTGGCCCCCTCAAGCCTCAGCAGGGGCTTATGAAAGTAGGGGAGCAGCCACCCACTGGCTCCTTCACCCACTTTCCAGTTCCCAAAACAGACTCACTGTTTCTGGGGAGTCAGGCAGCAGGTCTCGCTGCACAGGACTCAGACGGAGCCGTTACAAGGCACACGTTTCCCTTGGGGCCGCCACGTCTCAGAGATCCACGGAAGGTCCACTTATGTGGCTGATCTTGGCCCGCTCTCCCTGGCCTCCCTCTCCTTCCATCTCCTGTCAGAGGCTATAGGTGTAGAGAGTGTACACGCAGCCTAATTCCACCCTCATCGTAAATTATCAGGGAAGACCCAGCACTTGACCCGGTACTTTGCACACAGTAGATACTCTATAAATATTTACTGAATAAATGAAGACTATTCTCAAATATTTAAAAAAGAAAACCCTACTGAGGCCACTGGAATTTTTTAAATTATTGATCACATCGCTCCTATTTGTTTGGGTGGATAAAAGATCACTTTTAAAATTCTTTCGTATTTACTGGGGCTTACTATGTGCCGAGCATTTTACAGGTATGAGTGGGTTTCCTTTTCACAACCTGCGCAATGGGTATTTTAACCCCATTTTACAGAGAAGCAAACCAAGGCTCAAAGAGAGGTTAAGAAACATGTCTAAGGTCATACAGCTGGGAAGCAGGGGCCACAGGATCCTAACCCAGGGCCAGCCAACTTTAAAGACGGTGCTCTTTGCGGCCCACCAGGCTGCCTCTAACGGTATACAAACAGAACAGAATGGACAGAGACAGAAGGGCGGGGGGAGGCAGAGAAGTGTGCAGGAAGGTTGTTGCAGCAACGTGCTCGGAGGCTCCCTACTGCCTTCCCCTGGGGAAGTAGTTTTGAGGCTGGGTAAGTTCTGCTGAAGAAAAGTGAAGCCAGTCACCCCCCAACCCCCACCCCATCTCTCCCCCTTTGATTGATTGGCTGGTTCGCCCACTACCTATGCAAGCTGGCATTTCATCCAGCGCTGCCCAGCTTGGTCTTCTGAGCGTATGAAGGGCCGGGGAGCTGCCAGGACTCGTCCTGAAGACAGACCTTCCCTGCTTCCCTTCCCGTGAGGCAGAGAGGCTATGGGGCCTGGGGAGCAGGCAGGAGAGCATCAGGAAACACAAGCGGTCTGACCTGCTGGGGATGAACACGGCTGTTGTCCCCCACCCCCTGCCTGCCTGCCTCTGCCTGACAGGTGAGCAGCTGTGCTCCACATCTGTCTGTCCATCTGTCTCCCTCTCAGGGGCCTGGAGAGAACGGATGCTCCTGGGGGTTGGGGGGGAGGCCCTGGACCAGAAGCAGCTCCCTTACTCCAGATGTTAGTCAGCAGGGAATAGGAAGGGTGGGGCAGGAAGGAAAGTGTGCCTCTGTCTCCATCCCAATCCCCAACCCCCGCCCCACCGCTGCGTCCCTCTTGCTGCCCCCCACCTCCTCACCAGCCCCCCCCCCAGCTCTGCCTGCCAAGCTCTGCAAATTACCACACTTGCCAATAAGTCATTAGAAACCAGAACGGCAAATGCAGGGTTGCCATGGAGACTGATACCAGGAGCCGGCAGCCCTGGGGGCCGGCCTGTGGCTCAGGTGTGCTGTGGGGAGAGCTGGGAGGGCCTCGCAGGGAGGAGATAACGTTATGCTATCGGGGTGCTGATTCCGGGCGTTGGTCCCCTCCTCAGGGCCCAGCCCTGCGCCCCCGAAGAGCGTCAGGTCGACAGATGCTGCAGGGCTGCAGGAGGGCAGGCGAGCCTGGGCCTGGGGGGCCGGGCCCCTCCCTTCACAGAGCTGCACCTCTGCCTGAGGAGGTGCCTGTGATCGGGCCAGTTGGGGACCAGCCCTAGGGCCCTAAGCACCCTGTGCGGAAGGCCTGGGTTTGGAAGAAACTGAGTTCAGGGAGGAGCCGAGGGCAGGATCAGCACTCGGGCAACGCTCTCCCACCTTCCGGAGCTTGGAACTTGCTTTTGCTTCTGCCCAGTGCTTAGCACAGCACCGCGTCTTTGCAGGTGAACACACACACATACGTTTGTTGCAAATGGATGAGTGGACGAGGGAATGTGTGTAAGTGCCCGAGATTTCTGACAAGACGGGCGCAGGCCCTGGATCGCAGTTTGTGCGGTTCCGCTCTCGGTGTGACCTCTGACAGAGGCCCTTCTCCTGGGCCTCAGTTTCATCGTCCGGAAAATAACCGGATTGCGTTTCACACACAGTGTGTCTCACACCGAGCTGTCCAGAGCGTGTGAGTTGTGAAGCGGTTCCTCTGGGGTTATGGGTCAGGAGGAGGCTGAGCCCGTGGGGCTCTGGTCCACTGGCTTTGCTCCACCTCCAGCAGGCCTCATATTAATTTCCTGTGGCTGCTGTAACATATTACCACAAATTTAGTGGCTTAAAACAACACATTTATTATCTTACGGTTCAGACGGTCAGAAGTTCAAATTGGGTCTCACCGGGCTAAAATCAGAGTGTCAGCGGGTCCGTGCTCCTTCAGGAGGCTCTTGGGAGAATCGGCTTCCTTGCCTTTTCCAGCTTCTGGAGCTGCCTACATTCCTTGGCTCATGGCCCCTTCCATGTTCTCAGGATGAAGGTCTTGTCAAGTCTTTGCCCCATCTCATTGCCCTAACAATGACTTCTGCCTCCCTCTCCCACATTTAAAGGACGGTTGTGATTGACTACACGGGACCTCCCTGAGTAATTCAGGATAACCTCTTTATTTGAAGGTCAGCTGATGGCAACCTTAAGACCCTGTGCCACATAACATGGCAAATTCATAGGTTCTGGGAGTCGTAGGTGAACACCTTTGGGAGACCATTAATCCTGCCAACCACACATATATCATTGACCCTTGGACAACGCAGAATTCAATGCACCGACGCCCCCTCCCCCACCACGCACAGTTAAAAATCCACGTATAACCTTTGACTCCCCCCAAACTCGAACACTTAACTGTTAATAGCCTCGTGTTGACCTTCCAGAAGCCTTTCTGCTAACGTAAAACTGTTGATTAACACATATTTCACATGCTCTATGATTACATACTGCATTCTTACAATAAAGCTAGAGGAAAGAAAATGTTAAGAAAATCAAAAGGGGGGGCGGCGCCTGGGTGGCTCAGTAGGTTAAGCGTCCGACTTCGGCTCAGGTCATGATGTCACAGTCCGTGAGTTCGAGCCCCGCGTCGGGCTCCGTGCTGACAGCTCAGAGCCTGCAGCCTGCTTCAGATTCTGTGTCTCCCTCTCTCTCTCCCCCTCTCCCGCTCGCACTCTGTCTCTCTCTCTCTCAAAAATAAATGAACATTAAAAAAATTTAAAGAAAATCAAGAGGAAGAGAGAATACACTTACAGCGTTGTGCTGTGTTTATTGACATTAAAAGTTTCTGTCATCTGTTTGTAAGATGAATCATCGGTCAGGACCTATATCAATACATAATACATGATACAAAACACTGTAGATGTGCAGATGTTATGCGTGTTACTAATGCCACATGTCAAAAATGAAAACAATGTGAAAGAGAAATTCATATTTACTTACAAAATAAAGTTTTTCCAATGCATATGTTTTTTCTGATATATTTATGGGGGAAAAGAATCCATGTACAAGTTGACCTGCGTAGTTCAAACCTGTACTGTTCAAGGGATCAGCTGTACAATCGTTCTGAAGAAAAATGCACCAATTTCTATAAATGTGTGCAAGCCACATGGCCAGAAGACTCTCTCAGTTGCCAGCAGTTTTAAAGTGTTAGGACTTGGATGCTTTTTTCTCCCTGGGGGATCCCCGCAAGCAAGTTCAGAGGAGGTCTGTCGACTGCCCTGAGGGTGAATGTTGGCAGACTTGGGCTGTCCTGCTGGGGTGTGCAGAGACCTGGGTCTCCGTGTCCACCGGAAAAGGAGTATCCAGGAAGGAAAAAAGGAGGGACGTTTCGGGGAACCCACCTGCCTCAATTCTCTCCTCGCCATTCCATAGGCGCCCATATATTCAGACTAGTCTGCAGTCCTCTGCTCCTATTTTTATGTCCGGGTAAGGTCAGATAGAACCGTGCGTGCATGCGTGTCTGCACATGCACGCAAATAGTCTCTCCCATCAGACTGAAAAGTTCCCTGAGGCCGTGACCTTGTTCTTCTTTGCTCCCCATTACCCACCTCCCTCTCTTGGCGCTACACCTGGTCCAGGAGGTATACCGGTTTAATAGTCGTAAAGTTGAGATGGCGTCCTTGCTTCCCACACCTTGACCTTCAATACTGTCTGTCTTCTTCCTGGATTTGTCCAGAGAAGTCCCCAGATTTTTTATAACAAACTCTGGAAACGGTACCCGAGTTCAGAAAGCATCGTCTTACAATCTTCCTACTAGCACCCTTCCGGGCCCAGAATGAAATACTCCAGCATTTGGAGGTGGGACAGGCTTTGACGGCCCCTGGGGGACACGGTGACCTCTCATTCTCCTCCCTTGCAGCACGGCCTCTGTTCTTATGTCTGCAAGGCACCCTCTGCTGACCGCCCGGGACCCAGTGGGGCTAAACAACAAAACTCTTATGAGAAAGGTGCCCTGGGTATTAATCACAGCCCTGGTGTTTTAAGATTTTATGCAAATTCCTCACCCTCTCTCAGCCTTATTTTTTCCCTTGGTACAAGCCGACAGCTCATTCTCGTTGTTCCCTCTGTCATATGTCCCAGGGGGTGCTGGAAAAGAAATGTGATGTGGTAGGGAGAGCTATTCTTTGGAGGAGTGGCGCTGGGGAAATTGAGGAGAAGAGGAACTCACACTTATCCAGCTTCTGCTTTGTGGCGGGCACTTTACATAGATTAGCTCGTTTAACATGGCAGTTGAGAACCAGGGCTCTGGAGTCAGAAAGGTTTGGGGCTGAATTCTGGCTCTGACATCTCCTGGCTGTGTTACTTTAACGTTTCCCAGCTCGGTCTCCCAACTGAAAAATGGGGGGAAATAATATGTAACCCATGGCGCTCTGTGGATGAAATGAGCTGAAGGCAGTAGAGTTTTCGGCTCTCCCCAAGCACCCGACGAGGTTAGCTCTTGGTATTAACGACCCTATGAAGTGGGCGTTATTGACCCAGATTTATGGAGGCTCAGAGAGGTTAAGTCAAATGTCCAAGGGCCTGCGGTTAGGGAGGGACTCTAACCCAGCTCTGGCTGATCCCGGCTCCTCTGGACAGTGAGGCACGAGGAGCCTTGGGTTCAGGCCTGCATCTTCCAGGTCGTTGTGCCAGGAGCCTCTGGGGCAGCGCTGGTGGGCTCTCCCCCTTCCCCAGGCTGCCCACGGCCCAGAGGAGGGGGAGAAGGCTGCCGAACAGACCGCTTTGCCCATGGGACCCTTGGCTCCTGCTCTTTGCCCTGCCGCCCCGGGGAATGGGGGGCGGGGGGAGTGGGGCAGAGGGTCCGCCTGTGTCTCCAGTACGCAAGGGCACTGCCAACGGATCCCACTCCACTCCAGGGCAAACTCTCTGCACACATCGGGAGTGAGCCCAAACTGCCGAGACCCAGGCAGCCTCTCTCCAGGGTGAGGGCAGACGCCCCTCACGGGCGAACGTTTGCTCCTTTTGGCTCAACTTGACTTCCAGTTCATCCTAACTGAAACTAACTGGAATGTTCTAGGAGTAACCCATCAAACAGGAGCCCAGGCGGTGAGAGGAAAGAACAAAAGAAGCCAGCTGCAGGCTGGGTGAAAAAATGGAGTTCAATGGGGCAGGGGTGGAGAGATTGGGGGCAGTTGGGGGAGGGTGGTGTTGGGAGGAGGCTGGCGGATCGTGACAGACCAGGAGAGCGCAGATGTATGAGAACCGCTGGAGAGCTGGAAAAGGGACCTTCTCAAAGCAAGAGGGCTTCACGGGACCGAGATGCTGGCCCTCCGTAGGAGAGGGCAAGAGCCGTGCGGCCCGGTTTTCATTCTCCGGAGGGCTGCTCTCCTGTCCCGGGATGGTGGGGAAAGGCCTGTACCGGGGACCAAGTGCCTGTCCTGGGGGAGCTTCTATCCTGGCTGCGCCCCACCCTGCTTGGCCCCCCCCTTCTCCCCCTCCCGCTCCCCAGCTGTAAGTTCCCCACAGGAGGGCCCCCCCCCCCCGCAGAGCCACAGCCTACCCCCTTTTCCAGGCCCAAGTCAGCCGCACCTCCTGGAGGAAGCGTCCCCTATACCCTCCCACACACAGCTCACACTTCTGATAACATTTATAGTCGAAATCACACAGTTTAGCACTTGGTTTTAAATAACTGTCTGGTATTATTCCCTCGTTATTTCTTGTGAGTGTAAGTTTTGCCTCCCCAGCTGACTGGTAGGTTTCTTTAACAGTAAAGACTGCGTCTTTTGTTTCTTTACATTCTACACCCCACCCCCCACCCCCACCCCCCGCCTCCCCGCCCTGCCCCACACCACAGCCCACACTGCTCGGGAGACAGTACCCACGAAAAAGGGACTTAGTGGGTAAGTTCTGATGGACTGACTAGCTTGGCTTCGATGGCTGGACAACCTCCTGACTAGCCACCCAGTGAAATGCTGAAATGGATGGCTGAAAGCTCAGGTTTTAAAAGACCGGGTCATGTCACCCCTGCCCTAAACCCTGCAAAGCCTCCCCATCTTGGTCTGAGGAAAGAAGAAACTGTTCGTTCCACCCCCAGGGCTCTCCGAGGTCTGGCCTCCTAATGTCGCCCAAACCCACCAGGCACGGCCCTGCCTCTGAGCCCCGCACCTGCTGTTCCCTCTGCCTGGCGTGACCTTCCCATCTTGCTTCCACTTCCTCTTTACTCACATTCTCAGCAAGGTGACCTCAGGCCCGCGCTGTACAAAATTACGAACTCTCCTCTTCCTAACGCAGACTCTCCTACCCTGCCTCCTTCCTTCTTTCCTTCCTCCCTCCCTTCCTTCCTCCCTTCTTTTCTTTTTTCAGCACTTGCCACTCTCAAACATACCATTTTTTTTACCATATTCCCCAGACCATAAAGTATAAGCTCCTCAAGGGCAGAGATCCCTGGTTGCTCACTGTTGCCTGTACTCCCAGAGCCTGGGATAACTACTTGCTGAATGAAGAGACCCCAGTCCCGCCCTGCATCTGAGATGGCTCAGGCACAGTTGTGCTCAGAGATGGACGACGGGCAGGCAAATTCTGGATGTCCCCTCTTGAAGTGGGATTCCAGCATTCCACTCCTGGACTAACTCTGGCGAAGCACCTTCTGAGGTTCAGAGGCCTGAAGCTGTGTGAGCTTCATCTCACTGGGAGGTCTGTCCGGAAGTAGAAGATGGGCCAGGGGCTGCCAGGCAAGGCCAAGTGCCTCCCCTCCCTTTATGCACAGCTTTTAAATTTCTTTTTTTTTTTTTTAAATTTTTTTTCAACGTTTTTTATTTATTTTTGGGACAGAGAGAGACAGAGCATGAACGGGGGAGGGGCAGAGAGAGAGGGAGACACAGAATCGGAAACAGGCTCCAGGCTCCGAGCCATCAGCCCAGAGCCTGACGCGGGGCTCGAACTCACGGAGTGCGAGATCGTGACCTGGCTGAAGTCGGACGCTTAACCGACTGCGCCACCCAGGCGCCCCACAGCTTTTAAATTTCTAGCTTGCCCACCAGCTGCCCCTCTGGGGTCTCTCTCTCCTGGACATCCCACCTCTGCCCTCCCAGGCCAAAGAGAGACGTTTCATCACCTGCCTTTCAATGTTCACTTTATAGAGGAACATAACCTTTCCTGCTTTCTTCTCTCTTCCCCTCTTTTCTTTAAAAAAGAAAGGGTCAGGTAAGACAGACCCACTTTTCCTGGGGGACCCATGCTGGCTGTCTAACACTGTTGCCCCTCCTTACATGTGTTTTTTTTTCCTGAAGGATCCGCCTTGTGAGATGTTTGTAAAGACGAGTGATTGTACTTGTTCCTCCCAAGACACATGAGCCTCCCTACTTAGAGGCACCCTGCTGGTATTTCCAAACCATCCCCACCTAATCTGGGGTCTGCACCCCACCCTCACATCTCCCAGAAGTCACCCTCATATTGGTTCCCACTCCTGTGGCCGTGAGGACCGGGCTGTTAGGGTCCCCCTTCCCTAAGGCCACTGGCTCCGTGTGGCCTGGAGGCACTTAGCTGAAACAGAGAGAACCAATGTTGGCTCTCAAAGAGCTGTGACCTACAGAGGCAAGAAAAGAGAAGACCCTCTCTGAAGGTCCCCCAAAGGGGACAGGCAGTTCCTAGCTTGGACAGGATTTGGGAGCTTCTCACCCTAGGGAGGGAGGGGAATGGGCTAGATGCCCCCTGAGAACCTTCCAGGACCAAAGGGCACTGGATTCTGAGAGTGGATAAGGGGCAGGAGCCCTCGGGTCAGAGAGAACTCCTTTGTTTTATCTAGCTCTTTGTCCTTGAGCAAGTTACTGAACCTGAGTCTTGGTTTCCTTGAGTTTAAACTAGAGATAGGCGCGCCTGGGTGGCTCCGTTGGTTGAGCGTCGGACTTCAGCTCAGGTCGTGACCTTGTGTTTCGTGAGTTCGAGCCCCTCACAGGGCTCGCTACTGTCAGGGCAGAGCCTGCTTTGGATCCTTTGTCCCACCCCACCCCCCCGCCCCTCCCTCCTCTCAAAAATAAAGAAACATTTAAAAAGTAAATAAATAAATAGAGACAATAAAAGAACCTACCTAATGGGGGTGTTTTGGAGGATTTAGTAGGATAACGTAGGTAAAGCCCTTGGCACGGTGCCTGGCACACAGTAAGTGCTCAAGAAATGCTGGTTGCTGTCATTAGTGTGCCATTTCAGTATGAGAGGTAGAGGCTGGGAAACAGTCGTCACCCCAGGAGCCCTCTGCCTTCTCTGCTCTTCATCTCAGGACGCCAAGTCCATCGAATGCTGATCAGCAGGGAAAGTGTGGGTGGAAGAAATGTACAGAGAGAAACAGAATTCTAAACCAAACCTGGTTCAGCTCACCCGCTAAAAGGCAGCTCCCTCAGGCCATCTGAACATCTGAGGGACCATGGTCCTGAGACCAGTCCCAGCAGGGATGCGCCAGATCCCTTGCCCAAAGGCCAACAGTTCTAGGCTGAAACGTGTGGGGCTGTTCTGGGCAACCTGCCAGCTTGGGAGCTCAGCTCTGAGCCCTGGAAACAAAGAGGCTAAGGAGGGACACGTCCAAGGTGTTCCTGATATCCATAGGAGGCAACACGCGTACAGCACGACACCTTTTCATACCCAACTCTGGGGTCCCAGATGCCCTCGGCACCACGGTCCCCAGACCCACCACCTGTGCCTGGTGGACTCAAGCCTTGCCCCAAATGTCACGTCCTCTGAGAACCATTTCCTGACCTGTGGGCAGAGACGGCCACCGCTTTAACTGCCCGTCCCTGTGTTATAGCACTGGCATCATTATTGCTAGGACTGACCGCCCACTTCAGCACACAGCACTTCCTGTGCCCCGCCCTGTTCTGACCCGTTACATGTACCACTCATTTAACCACCATGACAACTCTATGAAGTAGGTGCTATGATTATCCTGTTTATATATGAGAAAACCGAGGCGCAGAGAGTTTAGATGACATGCCCAGTGTCACCCAGCTAGAAGCGGGGGAGCCTGGATTTGAGCCCCAGCCGGGCGGCTCCAGACTCTACAGTCTTCCTGTGAATTCCTGGAAGGCGGGGGTGACATCTAATTCGTCTCCGTCCCTAGCACCCAGCGCAGGTACTGTGGTAGGCGCTTAGAAAAGATGGGCTGACTGCATAAGCAAATGCCTGCTTCCGGCTAAGCTGGTGAATATTCCAGCCTCTGAGCTGCAGGACAGAGAAAGCGAGCCCCTCAGGGAAGTGTAATAAAGGCACGCCCCCCCCCCCCATTCTCCTTCTCTTAGCATTCCCACCGCAGCCTTGTCTGTCCTGTCTGCTTCTGTCTTATCGTTTGCCTTCTGTTTTTTTGTTCCTTAGTTTATCTTCTGCCTTTGTGCTTCTCCTCGTTTGTTCCTTGGTCACTCTCTCCCTGTCCTGCCCCATCCAGCCCCCACTCACTGTTCTTCCCAGTAGCTCTTGCATGCTTCAAAGCCGCCTCCCCCCATTCTTGGCGTTGGAGCCCAAGCTTGCCCAAGGAGGCTGAGAGCCCAGTGATATTGACTCATTACACTGGCTGTGCACCAAGCCTCTACACCTTGACCCTGAATGAAAACAGCAACTTCCCATCAATTCTACCTGGATGCAGAGTGGGGGTGCAGGTGTGGGGGGGTGGTTAGTTGCCTACCTACAGCTAGTCACGGATCTGTATGGGACAAGGAAGATCCACTGCTCTCCCTGCCCCCTCGCTCAGGGTCCCAACTCCTCCAAACAGTCTCGCCTGATCACTTGAGACAGTTTATTCATGCAACCATTCAGCGAATCCTTATATATTCGAATACTCTTACTGAGAAGAGGAGGCATGCTTCTGAAAAACTTGGTTACGATGTAACTTCGGATAACTGTGCAAGTGACCGGATGTCACAGACATCATAAAGACCAAAGGAACTGCAGACAATCAGTGATTTTAAAAGAGACCTATATGACCTGGGGCCAGTGGTTTATTCTCTGTGGTCCTCAATATCCTAGCTATGAAGAAGGGGATGATAATCTAGACCTTAGAAGGTCAGGAGCATTGAATGGGATAGTTTTTGTAAAGGTCTTGATGGATTGGTGCTTGGTATATGCCAAATAACACGTTTGGTTCTTTCTCCCTTCTCGGTCTAAAACAGTGGCCTTCTCCTCCACCTCTCAGATAAATGGTAAGATACGAATGGGCCCCCAGATCAGAAATGTCTTAAGGACAGGATGACCCTGGTCTGTAGGCTTTGTGGTAAGTGATAGGTTGTGGAGACGGGCCTCTCATGCTAGAGGTCACCCACTCACTGTGATGATGACAATTCACTAGAATTGTCTCCCCCCCGCCCCCCGCCCCTTTCCCCCAAGCAGTGGGTCTTTGAAAAAGCCTGGTGGATGCAGAACTAATCAGGTGGGAAGTCCAAATACAAGTTCGGCTCTGCCCTGAGACATGGAGGTTTGTCGAAAGTGTATTTATTTATTTTAAGAGTGGCAGAGACAGCATGAGCAGGGGAGGGGCAGAGAGAGAAAGAGAGACAGAATCCCAAGCAGGCTCCGCACTGTCAGTGTAGAACCTGATGCGGGGCTCGAACTCCCAAACCGTGAGATCATGACCTGAGTCAAAACCAAGAGTCAGACACTTAACTGAGCCACCAGAGACCTCGACGTAGAGGTTTGTTTCATTGCTATATCCTCAGCTCTTAAAATAGTACCAGGTACATAGTAGGTGCTCAACAAATTATTAAATCATTTATTTTTTAAAGCAATGGATTTTCTTTTTCTTTCAAATAAAAAGATGGGGGGGTAGAAGGGGCAAATGGTAGGGTTACAGGGGGCATGCCAGGGAAATGCAGCTGCCCGGCCTGCCAGCCGTGGCTCCTCCTCTGCAAAAGGAATACAGCAAAGTCAACAGTGCATGTGTCCCCCCCTTCAGGATGTTGGGGAGCGCACATGCCTGCCTTGTGGTTTATGCTGCAGTTTTCAGAAGAGAAGGGGGGCAAAGGTGGAGACAGAGATCAGGGATGGAGGGAGGGAGAGGTCCTGGAGAGCAGGGGGACAGAAAGGGAGACAGGGGGATGGAGATGCGGGTAGAGGAAAGAGAGTGAAGGGGAGGAGAGAAAGAGGAGGAGGGAGGGAGGCACAGGGAGAAAGAATGGAAGTAGGGAGCAAGTGTGGACAGTTACAGAGGAAGCCTGCTGTCTCAGCAGACCCCTGGTTCCCACTGCCTCTGTCGTATCTTTCCGGTTAGGCTGTGCCAGCGAGTGGGTCGATTTGGGGATGCTCCTAATACCGGGTGTCCACCAGGCCCCTGGCAGGGCACTGAAGCCTGAGTTCCATCCCTTCCAGATAATGAGGTCCCATCCAGGTCCGGAGGGACCCCCTAGGCAGGAAGGAGGAGACTCAGTGTGAGCCAGCCCAGGGGCAGGAAAAGGGCCTGGAAGGCTCAGACCCCTAGCTGTGCCCTTCTCTTTCCACCTTCCCCACATAAGGGCACCTGGCCAGCCGAGAAAGTGGGTCAGGCCACCTACATCGGACTTTTTTCTAACAACAACAGGGCCCACAGGCAAGGGGGGCCTCAGTGCCCTATACACGGCCCTTGATCACCCCATGCCCAGTGGTCTTTGCTGGTGGGACCTTTAAGAAGGAGGGGGCAGTGGGAACCGATCCTGACTTTCTCACTCAGGAAGAAGACATGGGGGGGGGGGGGCCCAGGGCCCATCCCAGGCTGGCAGGGAAGAGGGAGTCTGCTGTTGGTCCGGGTGCATGGAAAGACCCAAATCTCAGTGATGGGGACAGAGCTGGTGGGGAGCCACTTCTCTTCCTCTGACCTGGGGCAGATGTTCTGTCTACGACCCCACCACATGGGGGCCTCAAGCTGCGGCCCCACCGTCCATCGCTGGCCACTGAATGCTGTGTCCGGCCCACCCCCTCCGACCCTGCCAGTCGTCCAATTAGAAGCTGCGTTGGCTCCAACAGATGGGAGCTGCGGCAGCCTGAGGAAGAGAGCACAAAGCCCAGCTGACATTTTCCTTCCTGCTCCTTCCGCGGGGGAGGAAGAACAGGGACATAGGGGGAGCACAGCAATACCCTAGGGCCCACCCCCAGTGCCCAGGTCTCCTGCACCTCTTTAGTTTCTCAGCTCAGCCCTGAATGGAGGTCAGTCCCCCCATTTCCCCCCCCACGCAACCAGCGGCTCCTCGCTGGCTGGGCATCAGAGCCTGCGCCGCCCTTCGCCTGCAGGACAGACGGACCACCTGTGGCTGGCCAACCCCTCCTGTCTCCTGGGTGCTGCGGAGGGCCCAGAGCTGTCCTTCCGATTCCGCTTCCCACTCCCAGAGCCCCCAGGCTGGGCCCAAGCCCGGCCCATCCCCCACCGCAAATGTCCCATCCCAGGCTGCGGACAGACCCCTGCCGGCCCGGGAGAAGCCTGGCTCCTGGTTCCAGATACTTCGAACAGACACACCAAGGCCACCTTGTCCCTCCGCACGGACACCCGAGCTCCAAGGAAGGGGAAGTCCCCGCGGCCCCGGAGAGCTTCCACCCCGCCAGTCGGCCCCTGTCCCGCCTTCCCTATCCCCTCGGCCACCGCTCCGCTCCCCGACATCTCCGGGCGCCGCTCTGCCACGCAACAGTTTGGGGCGGCCCGGGCCTCCCCGGGGGCGATGAAGGCCCCCCTGGGGGATCAAGGCCCAGCCGCTCCCTCCCCCGCCGCTTCGGGTGCTGCCCGCGCGGTCGGCCGCCTTCTTCACATTCTCGAGCCCCGCTTCCGTCTGCCCCGGCGGCCGCCTCCCTCCCCGAGTCCCCAGCCGGCGTCCCCGCGGCCCGCCCCTCCCCCAGCCCCCGCCCGGCCCGGCCCGGCGGGGAAACCGGGCGGCGGGGACCCGGGCCCGGCGCTCCCCCGCCGCGTCCCCCGCCGCCACGCCGACGGTTCCCCCCCCCCCCCCCCCGAGCCGCCCGGGGCTCAACCCGGGGCCGCACACTCACCCGCGGGCGCCGTCCGGGCTCCCGGGGCCGCCGTCCGCCGCCCGCGCCGCCGCGCCCCGTTCGGCTCCGGCTTCGGCCCGGGCTGGGCTGGGGGAGGCCGGGGCGCGCCCTCCCTCCGCGCCGCCGCCGCCACAGGCCGGGCAGGGTCGCGGGCGCCTTCCCCGCCGCGGAGTTGTCCGGGGAGCGGTCCTGGGCCCGAGCCGGGCGAGCGCGGTGGCAGGCTCGCCGTCCTCGCCGCCCCCGCCCGCACCGTCCGCGCCCCGGGCTCCGCGCCGCCCTGCGCGTCGTGGCCGGAGGCTGGCGGGCGACAGGCGGGCGCTCCCTCCGCGCCGCGCGGCCGCAAGTGCACAGAGCAGGCCCTCGCGCGCCCCGGCTCCGCCGCGCGCCCCTCCTCCCGGCTTCGCGCTCAACCTGCTCGCCCGCTTCGCCGCCGCTCCCCCAACCTCCGCGGCCCGCTCCGGTCGCCTCCTCCCCGTCTGCAAGCCACGCCACCCCCCACCCCCCTCCAGTCCCGCTGCCAGTTTAACTCCTGAGTGGCCAGAGGCCCCCTCTCCCTAACGCACACGCACACCCGGGAGGGAGGAGTAGGGTGGGGCCGATGTTAAGGCTGGAGTCTCTGGGGCCGGTGGTGGTCTCGTGCCTTTGGACGCTAGGCTTGGCTGGAAGAAGGGGACGCGGCGCCTGGATCTGAGGGGGAAAGGGGTGGCTCTTCTGACACTGCCTCAGCCTCTTGCAAAGGCCAGGAGGACAGAAGGGAAATTCGGCAGCTTTTAGAGGACAGGTGCATCTCACGGGCATAGCGCTCCGAAGGCCACATTTTTTACTACCCTCCCGAAGTTAACAGCGGACTAAGGAATGCAGTGGTGGGTAAGAACGCGTTCCTGGGCACAGGCACCTCTCATGCTAAAGAATGAAGTGAGATACCTGTCCCCTCCCCCCCCTCCCCCACCAGTTCTCATGCCCTTCCAGAGCTGGGCAGTTCTGACATTCTGGAAGACCCCATCATGACCCTAAGTGAAGGATGTCAATCTACATAGGTGTGAGTCAGGAACTGGCAAGTCCCCTCAGGGGCTCGGCTTTGGGGGATGCCCATTCTGGGGACTGTGCTATGAGCACTGGGAAAAGGAGAGCAGGGCTGATCCATGCTGCAGGTGGGTGCTGGGCTGCTGCCTGGTGCCTTAGAAAAGCAGGATCACTACCACTGAAATCGGGGCTTAGGAGAGTGGGCCTCCTGCTGGAGCCAACCGCTTAAGGCCCTTGCCCTGGTGGGGCCTTCAGCCTGGATCACTCAGAATGCACACAAGCTCAGCTCCATGATGGGTTTTGACCAGAGTGTACAGAACACATCATAGGGGGGTGGGTGAGGGGGACCCCAAGGTATAGGGAGTCCTGCCAGAAGTGACAGCCATCCAGTCTGCCTTCCTTCATTCAGGGCTTGAGCGAGCTCAATGCCTCCTGTGAGCTGAGCTCCGGATGGAACATTGACAGAGCTTTCTGGTTCTGTCTTAGATTCCAAGGGCACAGCCAGTGGTAACTCCATGCCTGGAGGCTTTGATAAAGTCTGCTTGAAGGTCTGTGTGTTCTGTAAGCACAGAGCGGGTTCTCACCTTTGTATATCCAATGAGCACATATTACATTCCCATTATACCTCCTAAACCACCCCCATGCCTCCACCCTCCACCCCTGCTGTGGGGCATAATGGTCTCAAGGAGCTTAGGAGGACGAGTTGGAGGTATATGAAACAAATTTTAACATCTCAAGGCAATGCAAGTGTCATAGAAATACAGAATGAGAAAGCCATTATTGGCTAGGATTATTCACAGAGGGTTTTATCGGGGAGTTGGGACTCAAGGTGAGTCCAGATGGCAGGGCAAGATTTGAAGTGGCAGAGAAAACGGGGACCAGCAAAGGCAGGAAAGTGGAGCCAGGCAGAGTAGAATGCATTGTGTGGAGGGTAGGTGGCAAGAGGCGATTTATAGAGCTACTATTAGATGCCAGGCCTGTTCACATATTTCTCTCATTTTCCCCTCCCCATTGAACAGACAGGAGAATGGAGCCTCAGGGGAAGGTCTACAGGCAGAATTTGAACCCTCTTCTTGAAACACATGCTGCCCCGGCTGTAGCACCATCTCGGAGATCCGCATGCAGAGTGGGGGCAGCTGATGAACCTGAATTGCCAGGCTGAGCAGTTTGGCTGTGGCCCAGGGCACAAGGCATTTGGGACGAAAGAGGCAGGGAGATGGGAGACCAGTGAGGAGGCCAGTAGAGAGCGGTGGGGAGGGAGCCGTGAGCATGGACAGTAAAGACCATGGGCCTTTGTCAGGAAGATCTGGCAGAACTCTGACGCTGAGTCAGAGTCATTGAGTCAAGAGGTGAAAACCTGACTCCAGACTTTTGAGCATGAGTGTTTGGGTCCCATGGCAATTCAGCGGGGCCACCTCACCCTCCGGAGGGCCAGTGTCAGTGTATTCACAGATTGACCGTGAAAAGGAGATGTTACCTGCCCTTTACCCTCTCAGTGGCCTGAGCGCTCAATCCCGCATCCATCCCTCCCACCCCCCGAAATATCTGTCATGTGTGTTTCAGCTCCCAACCAGACCGTGTGCCTCTGGGGGACTGAGACTGTCCTGTACAGTGTCAAGTCAGGACTAGTACCTTGAAGTAGACGCTCAGTAACTGATTACTGAGAATAGATAGGGTGGGGGGCAACCTGGGTGGCTCAGTCGGTTAAGCGCCCCACTTCAGCTCAGGTCACCATCTCACGGTTTGTGAGTTCGAGCCCCCCATCGGGCTCCCGCAGAGCCCACTTCGGATCCTGTGTCCCCCCCTCTCTCTCTGCCCCTCCCCCATTCGTGCTCTCTCTCTGTCTCTTTCCAAAATAAATAAACATTAAAAAAAAAGAAAGAAAGAGGAATAGATAGGGTGAAAGCAAGGAACGTTTGCCAAGTGGCTGGGTCCTGAGCGACAGACCCTGTGAGACACATGGTGAGTAAAGCAGAGATTGAGGCAACGTTCTTCTGAGTGGACTCTAAATTTCATGGAGTCAGTGGGACCGAGGCAAGAGCACAGGTTTTGAAGCCAGAGGTTTGAAACTATTTATCACTTCCTTTGTGTCGCTTCCGGAAAAATGTTTAACTTCTCTGAGCTCTAATTCTTTCCCGTGTCACAATGTTAATTCAAGTAATAGCAGTTGATGCTTGGTGAATACCAACACGTAAGCCACGAGGCTAGGCGCATTTGTGCATTAGCTCATTGACAATTTCACCACCCCGAGGACTCTGGAGCCAGGGGGAAACACACATTTCGCATTTGCATAACTCGTAGTGATAGAGTGGAGCTCGAAACCCAGGGTGATCGGACGGCGAAGTCCAAGGGCCGAACTGCTATCCGGCAACATTTCTTCAAGATGGGGGTAGCAATGAGGGTACTAAGTCATACTCCTAGGACTGTTGTGAGATGTAACAGGGGTTACACGTGCCTGGAAGGGAGCACACCTCGGTAAATGGCAGTGTCTCTCTCTCTCTCTCTCTCAACCAGGCTCCCATGGTGGCCACGCTGAGCCAGACGCTTTGCTGGGAAAAGATGGGGACTCGGTTCCGACATTTGGAAGCTCTTAGGTAATTACTCCCGAGGATTTAATGGCCCTGTTACTGACCTTGCGCCCTGTAAGTTTAATCTCTAAGCTTAGCCATGCATAACTCCCTGCCAGGAAGGCTGGGGCTCTGTGACACCAGTGTCTCTGAAGAAGGATGCTGTGCACACGCCTCTGCAAGCGATCCTCGGTTCATCTCCCTGGGCTCTTAAAGTAGGGGTCAGACACTGAGCTGGGTGGCATGGGGGCGGTGAGGACTGGAGGGCTCCTCCTGGAGCCTGGCAGATGAGCCGAGTCAGGGCAGGAAGGCTGGCGATGTGATGCACCTCCTTCAGTGGGAGCTCTGCTTCTGTAGACAGCCTCTGCCCAGCCCCCACCTCAGGAGACCCTGGGCAGGGCCTTTGGAGTCCCAGAGGCCTGTTGCCCCACCAGCGGCCTGAGTAGGGAGAGAATGTGGCTCAGAGCAGCGGCCCTTAGGCTTAAGCTTCACCTACAGCATGTGTGCAAATGCAGACCCACTGGTCCTCCTCGGAGTCTGATTCTGCAGTTCTTGAAATCTGCATTTTGGCAAGCTCTCCGGGTGATTCTGATTCAGGTCAGTGGAGGAGCCCTGTTTTGGGACACACAGGCCGGAGGTGCCCGTTGCTTTCTGACCGCTCCCTGCTTGAGCTCAGCAAGTACAGAGCCCTGTTCTGGCTGTTGGGGAACAGTTGAAAGGGGAGCAGAGGGTCTCTACCAGAAGCAGGTTCATGGGGAAGCTGATGAAGCTTAAACTTTAGGGTTGCTCACTTGTGGGATGACGGGGGGGGGGGGGCGGGCAATGAAAGCTGGGAGTTGTAGAGTGTTCTAGGTGGGGAGAGGAGGCCATTTTGCAAATAGGAAGCATTTTTATGTAAGCATTTCTGGTCCACTGAATGAAGAGGTATCAGTAGAAAGGGATCTGAGTTTCCCAGGCTTGTGTACTTTGCTGTGATCTCTCTAGTTCTAAAGAAATATCACCATTAGACTGAATTTTGTATTTGTTCTTTTTCTTGAGAGGCCCCCACGAACCCTGGCTCCTCCCTGGCCCCTGCCTTCAGGGAGCTCCCAGGATCCACAGATACCCTTGGAACACAGAAAATCAGAAGGGCAGGAGGACAATGCAGAGCTGTGTGGAACAGCAGGGATTCCACAGATTCCTGGAAAAGGCACTGCAGGTAAAAATGATGGAGGTTGAATCTGTTTTTGCCCAGAAACAATGTGATAATGGAAATTACATTCCTCATCAAGGTCCCGGTGCCCAACTTTTTATAGGAATAAGTATAAATACCATAAACACCATATTTAATCAACTGTAAATGATACACTTGTGCTCAGTAAAATTGCATCCGAGTATACAAAACAGCTAAACTGGGCAATATGGTAACCAAATCCCATTCTGTTTAATTTAACGTATACAAAAGATCCCCAGGAGAATTGTTATTTTGGGGGGCAGGAGGGAGCGATGGAGAGGATCAGAGAGACTCCCCCTTCCCTCCATATGGAACCTGTAAGGCAGGAGGGAGACTCTCAGAGGTCCGAAGCTGAGGGACAGGGTTTTGTACCCCCCTCCCCCCCACCCGCACCTCTGAAAAGAGACCAACCAGGCAGCATCATCTGGGCGCACCTGGCTGATTCTGAAGTGCATGTGTGTGAGTCAAGGACCGCCCACACACACACCATGTGTGGGAGACATTTAAGAGGGCTTGGGGTGCTTGAAGTTGGATGAGGGTGATCTGGAATGATCTTTCTGGAGGAGTACATTTTTGAGAAGATACTTGAAGGCAGGAGCGGGAAATGGTTAGGTATCCTGAGAGGTTAGCATCAGGGAGGTCCAACACATTTTCATCTGACTTTTTTTTTTTAAACATTTATTTATTTTTGAGACAGAGACGGAATGCAAGTGAGTTAGGGGCAGAGAGAGAGAGAGAGAGAGAGAGAGAGAGAGAATGAGAGAGAGACAGAGTCCGAAGCAGGCTTCAGGCTCTGAACTGTCAGCACAGAACCTGACGCAAGGCCCGAACTCACGAGCTGTGGGATCATGACCTGAGCTGAAGTTGGATCCTCGACTGACTGAGCTACCCAGGCGCCCCCATTTTCATTTGACTTTTGACCCACCTCACCATGACCCACGGGCTGTCAGAAGACTTTGTATCTAAGCGTTCATTTCCCACCTCCTGTCCAGTTCAGTGGTTTTCAAACTACAGGTGGGGACCCATTAGCGGGTTACAATGAGAACGTGTTTAAAAAAAAATTTTTTTTAATGTTTATTTACTTTTGACAGAGAGAGAGACAGAGCATGAGCGGGGGAGGGGCAGAGAGAGAGGGAGACACAGAATCCGAAGCAGGCTCCAGGCTCTGAGCTGTCAGCACAGAGCCTGACGCGGGGCTCAAACTCATGAGCGGTGAGATCGTCACCTGAGCCGAAGTCAGATGCTCAACCGACTGAGCCACCCAGGCACCCCATACGAACTAGTTTTAAAAAAATGAAATGGGATAGGAAGGAATGTCTTTCATTAATACTTTTGTTCATTTCATGTAAGCGTATGTGTGTACCGAGTTATGGCATTCAGTGTATTTCTTACCATGGGTCTGTATCAAATCTTGGCTTTTTCGTCCCAAAGCCTGCAAATAAGATACACGTGGGGTATCTCACGTGTTAAGAATAAAGTATTCACTCAAATCCAGCCTTTTTACTTGGCATTACTTCTGTTGTCTTCTTTTCCAATCAGACTCTATTCATTTCTGAACATTTCATTTCAGAAGTGGTTCACAGGGCAAAGAAACTGGGACTCCATGTATCTGAATCCTGTCCTTTTCTCTTTGTACTGTCTCTGACCCCTCTCTTTTCCTTCTTATTTTCTCACAGAGAAGGAAGTCTTTATGGTTTTACTTCCAATATTTGGACTAATTCCAGCATAGATCTTAGAGCTCACAGGGCTCTCCAAAAATCATTCCTAAGGTCTGTCCCAGCAGCCAGCACCTGGGTCTATTTTTGCTTTCTAAACTCATGGCTCTGAAGCTGTGTGTGCAAAAGAACCACCTGGGGAACTGATTAAAACGTATTTCCTGGATCTCACCTAGTAGGGCTGAAGTGGGGCTCCTGAACTGCATTTTTTAGAGCTCCCCAAGTGAGTCTAAGGATCACCCTTTGAAGAATGCTATTAATAAACCATGGAGAAAATTCCACTTCTTCCAGAAGCTTTCTCCCATCACTCCTGATTCTGATCCCTCCACTGTTTCCCTTCTGCAGGAATAGTCTTGGTTTATGCCACTGTATGTTTATTTCCAATCATTTGCACCTTGTCTGAGAAGTTACTCGGTACTTGTACTGAGAAGTACCCCGCCTTCCCGATTAAATTATAAACTCCCCCAAGGAACTGATCAATCATTACTGTTTTCCCAGAGTGCCCAGTAAGACCTTGCTCCTGGCAGACTTCCCTTATCAGAATCCTCTCATATATCCTCCTTGCCCTTCCTGGCCCTTGGCCTCTGGGTGGGGGTCCCCACCTAGCAGTTTTTAGGCCAGCTGTAAGTGTCTGAGTTGTTCCCTGGATCAAGCAGCACTATTGACTGGGTGATTTCGGCTCTGTCTGACTTTGTCCTTTTCATCTCACCTCTATGGGTTTAGGGAGAAGTGAATTGGTAAAAACTAATGAGTCCAGATGACCCCCTTGGGATTGTAGCTTCATCACCTACTGTTATATCCTTCGGGTCTAGAAACACATCGAACACCAAGGGCAGAAGACTGAACAGCTTTCTAGAACTAGAACGAGGCAAGTTGGCGCCTAGGGTGCAAAATTTAGGGAAGCACGCACTCTCAGGAGCTGACCTTGCACTTGCAGGGTCCCGAGAGTGGGTACCTTTGCACATTTTGGCTCTGGGTGCTTCCCCGCCTCACCTTAGTCCCAGCCCTGCAAGGCAGCCTAAAGCGAGCTCCCTGGGCCCTAAGTGCTGACTGCCAGGCCTTACAATGGACCGAGGGAGAAAGATTAAGCGGTTCTTCAGGCGGAGGTCAGGTTGGTCCATTTTCCTGTCCCGAGGAGCCTTCCTGCGTGACAGCAGCTTGGGTAAAATTGACACTGAGCTCCTGATTCTGGGCCGTGAGTGTTCGCTGTGATGTCTCACTTAGTCCTTATGAGGCCCTCGGAGGCTGGGCTCCCGGCGAGGAGCCGGCCCAGATTCTCTGGTGGAAGTCCACTGGATTTGTTTGGTTTTATTTTGCCTTTCTTCTCCCTCCATATCTCCCCCTGCCTCTCCTGGAAAAGAGATCCCACACTCCCCAGGCACCACTTGTCAAAGGGTTTAACATGTTCACTTTCAGAAATTTCATCCTTATGTTTCATCCTTACAGCTCCTTCTGCCACGAATCACATTTCTTCCCGTCTGACCCCCGAGGCGATGATGAACAGCCTGTCACTGGGCACCAGCCTCTGTGTGTGAGGACCCTGGGGCCTTTTGGTTCATGAAGTCTCTTTTGTGCGCTTTTCTTCAGGCACTATAAACTCCTCTCCTTTGCTGGGGTTTTCTTTTCTTTTCTGGAAGAAGAAAAATTAGAAGGAGAGGAAAAAGAGAAGCGGGAGGAAGAAGAGAGCTGAGGAAATAAAGTCATGGCATGTGTCCCTGAGCTGAGGGGGACTGATCTTCCTGAAGGGGAGACGTGAGGAGGCGGCCCCCGAAATACCGGGCTCCTTGCAGGCAAGGACTCGCGGCAGAGAATCCAGGAGCTTGGGCCACTTCCGTGGGCTTCTGCACAAGTAGCTCCTGGTCCAAATCCCTTCACAGACCCCAGGCTCCTGCCTCTGTTGGGTGGCTTTCACCCTGGATGCTTTGGTCACAGAGGAGTGGAATTTTCAGCCTCCAGATGGCAGGACAGAACCCTCAGGGCTGGGGTCAGGCACCCAGCTCCTGTCCTTCTCCGCCCCCTTGCAATGTCAGAGATGGTGTCCCCACACACTGAGTTGGGTGGCTGGAGTGGATGACTAATGCACGTCATTTTCAAGATGCTCTCTCTGCACAGGAAAAGTACATTCAGATCCAGGTTTTAATTGTGTGTGATTTTAGCTGAGATGGCGTTAATTTATTTCCTTTGCTACTTCAGCGGCTTTTCCTCTTTCATCGCGGTGAAATTATCTGGAATGTATCTTTTTTTTTTCTTAAGGGCCAAGAGAAGAAGCTGATCTGGCTCCTTTTCCACTGATTGAGGTTTACAACATTCTAGGGGCTGCCAGACGATGTTTGGGGGGTGCCTCGGGTCGGAGACCCTATCGTCTCCCACTACCCGCTCTCCCTGCCTTCCAACTGCCGGATTTCCCGAAGGGAACGCTGGGCGTATGGGGCCTGTACCATCCAGGCAGACCCTCTGACCAATTCACCAACAGAGTGGATTTTTCAGTCAGGGCTGAGTCCAGTCAGTTTCTAGCACGAGAACGCCTTTCTTCCTTGGACAACCTTAGAGAAAAGGGGGAACAGCTTGACATTGACAAAGGGTTTCTTGGAGGAAAGAGACTGTTAATCAAAGAAAGATGGGGAAGGAGGCGCCTAAGGCCCCCGACTGGTGCTGCAAAGCTCCCGCTTTCTAACTTTGGTTGAGAGAGGGTCTTTCGTGTAAGAAGGTGGGTAGGGCCAGCGTGGGGATGAAAACCCCCTGGTACAACGCTGGGGGTGTGGTTTTTTTTTTTTTTTCCCGCTCAAACTCTCTTTGTGATGAGCATAAAAATAGCACACACACCTTCAGAGATTCTGCTGTGTCTTGTCCCAGAACTTTGCCCTCTTTGAGAATTATCATTTTTCTGCATCTCTGCTCTAGCTAAAACCATTTTATTAAGCCTGACTTACTCTAGTTTTTACTATAAAAGTAAAACGATGGTTATTTTCCAAATGTAGAATTATAATGTCATTTCGAACGTGCCTTTCAATCTCTATTGAAGTTCCAAACCGGAGGTTAAACTTCCCTGCACCTCCCTATTGGAGAATCACCGAATCATTGCCCAGATATCTAGTACAGGAAGTCAGAAAAGCATTGACTATGCCAACCTGGGACTATTCTAGGACATTTTTGTCTCTTGTCCTTCTCCCCATCCTGTGAAATGAATGTCTTCCTTGGTCATTCTGGCACATAGTAGGAAATTCAAGAAGTATCTGTTGCATGAGTCTTATAGTATTAAATTATTATCTAGTGGGGCGCCTGGGTGGCTCAGTCAGTTGAGCGTCCAACTTCAGCTCAGGCCAAGATCTCGAAGTTGGTGAGTTTGAGCCCTGTGTCGGGCTCTGTGCTGACAGCTCGGAGCCTGGAGCCTGCTTCAGATTCTGTGTCTCCCTCTCTTGGCCCCTCCCTCTCTCTCTCTCTCAAAAAAATAAATAAACATTAAAAAAAATTATGTTCTAGTGCTTGGCACAGTATATGGGTGCCTGACAAGGTGTCCAGTGAGTGTTAGCCATTGTTCCTCATCTGCATGTTCTAGAATCTGCCCTTTACGGAAGCTCCAGCTGGTGGAGATGTTCATTTTCTTCGTGCCCTGGGACAACCCTCAACATCCTCTTGTTCTGCAGGACTTAGGTTTTGCCTCTAGATGCTTGCTGCTTGTTCAGATACCAGATTCTTTTAGGAATAGTCAGAAGCCTAGCACAGTGCTATGCACATAGTAGGACCTCAGCTAATGTCTGTTGAGAGAGACAGTGAATGGTCCAGGGGCCTCCACCTGAGAGCCTCTGTGATCAGGAGTGGCTGCATCTGGACCACACAACTCCTTGGCGAACAATTAAAATTTTTTTTTTTTTTCAACGTTTATTTATTTATTTTTGGGACAGAGAGAGACAGAGCATGAACGGGGGAGGGACAGAGAGAGAGGGAGACACAGAATCGGAAACAGGCTCCAGGCCATCAGCCCAGAGCCTGACGCGGGGCTCGAACTCACGGACCGCGAGATCGTGACCTGGCTGAAGTCGGATGCTTAACCGACTGCGCCACCCAGGCGCCCCTCCTTGGCGAACAATTAAGCTCTCTGTGCTCTTTGTGTACAGGGCCCTGACTTACCAGCACGTGATTATGGCTTGAAAATCATTCTGGTCAACCCATCATTCTAGCATGGTTAAGGGGGTTATTGGAGGCCAGGATCACTCTGCTGCTCACAATCTGTTTCTGAGTTCTCCCTGGATTGCTTTGCATAGCTTTGGAGCTCAGATAGCTCTTCCTTCCAGTTGCCTGTGGCCATTTCCTGGCGGGTCCCCGGCAACCTTCGTCTTTTTAGGGCAGTAAGTATACGTTCCCTTCCCAGCCTGCTCTTCCCGATGCGTCTCTGTCCATTTGGCCCCAGCTGCTGTTTCTTAAAAACTAAGCATATACTTACTATATGATCCTGCACTCCCTTAGCTAGGCATGTGTCCCAGTGAAATAAAAACTTAATGTCCACTTAAAATCTTGTACAGAAATGCCCATAGTCATTTTATTTGTAATAGCCCTGAATTGGAAACAGCCCAAATGTCCTTCACTGGGTGAATGACCAAACTGTGGTCCATCCTTGCCACAGAATAAGACCCGGCAACAAAAAAAGGGAACGAACTCTTGATACATGAAGCAATCTGGATGGATCTCAAGGGCATTCTGTTGAGTGAAAAAAGCCAATTTCAAAAGGTCACATACTGCATGATTCCATTTATATGACATTCTCAAAGTGATAGAATTATACAGATGGAGAACACATTAGTGGTTGCCAGAGTTTGGGGTAGTTAAAAAAGAGAAGCGGAGTATGGTGGGATTATAAAGGGATAGCACCAGGGACCTCTGTTCCCATGTCTTGATTATGGTGGTGGTTACAGGAAGGGACACATATGATAAAATTGCCTAGAACCACATACATGTGCGCGCATATGAGTGCACGTGAAACCTTTGAAATCTGCATGAGGTCTGTGGATGGTACCAGTGTTCATTTCCTGGTTTTTGTTTTTGTTACAAAAAAAAAAAGCAGCTGCAGATTTTGTTACCACTCTGTGTCAACCCCGGGTCTCCCTTTGATCTCGGGCCTGACGCTCAGGGTAGGTTTGGAAGGGCCAGATCCTCTTGGCGTTCTCAAATATTAGGAACGTAGCTGAAATACTTTAGTTCTCCTTCTAACCTACAATGAAGCCATTTTCCCAGAATCACTATAATCTCACCTGGGAGCTCTATGTATTTCCAGCCTATGCCTCCTCTTGGGGTATTGTATTCTAAGTGGATTATCTACCCTGTGCAGTAGGACTATAAACTTATTTTGTTTATTTGATTATCCTAAGCCTAATCAGCTTCACCTTCAAGTTTAAGGAGGATCCTGAATTCAATTACCCCAGGACTTGCAGGTATACGGTTGCTTTATTTCGGGGCCAACTCTCTGAACTCATGATGTGCTCCTGGTGATCTGAGGCTCCACCCTGCAGTCGTCATGGGATACTTAGCGCTCCCTGGCCTAGGGGGTGTCCAGGATGGGGGGGGGGTTCTGAAAGAACCATGATGGTGAGGAGCCTGCTCCGGATTCTCTCTCTCCCTCTCTCTCTCTCTCTGCCCCTCCTCCCACTCTTGCATCCACATACTCTCTCTCTTTCGAAAATAAATGAATAAACTTAAAAAAATCATTCCATGTTTGTGTCCCTCATGTTTCAGCTTAGACAGCATTTGCCATAGAAAACCTTGCCTGGCCGCACAATAACGGATGGAGCGCCCTCCTCTGGATCCCCTGGCTCCTACGCTTGTCTACCTGAAATATTTCCACATCGTCTAGTTGGTCTTACCAACTAGACTGAGTTATTTGAGAGCAGTGTCCACACTTTTCATCTCCCTATGCCCAGGGTTTAGCACAATGCCTGGCAGATAGTAGGTGCTCGAGAAAGATTTATTGAATGGATGAATGAATAAAGAAATGAACGAGTGAATGAAAGGATGATACAAAAGGGTGGGACTTGATGTGCCCTCTCCCTACTGGAGACTAGTCCTGCCTCTGGGGCTTTGTATATTCCATTTCTACCTTCCAGAATGTCTGTCCCTACCTATCCCTACCATCCTTCAAGGCCTATCTGGAATCCTGCCTCCTCTGTGAAGCCTTCCCTGATTATTCCAACCCACTGTGATCCCTCCTGGGTCAGAACTCACATGGGAATTATTGGGCATTGATTTGGGCTGTCATTTTCTTTTCATATTTGTGTCCTTTCTCCCCAAACTCTAAGTTCCTAGAGGGCAAGGGTTTCACCTTATTTTCTTCCTATCCCCGGGGTACTTTGTAAACCTCAGGGGATCACTAAATGAGTCTGGCCTGAGAGTCAGAGGAACTGCATATGAGGCAGGGGGGCCGGGGGTGCCACTGGCAGGACCGCAGGGTGGGACGTTCGTTGGTGCTTTGCCCCCTCGCCCCCACCCCAGTACCCAGGCAACCTTGGGCAAGTTACTCCTTTTCTTGGGGTGTCATTTTCTTCAACTGTACTAAAAGGCCAAAGTGCTGCCTCCAGAGGGTGGGTGGGAGAAAGCAGTGTGGAGTCCCACAGTCACGTTAAGTTGTCATTACTCTTATTCCTTCTTCTGCTGGACTTTTGCTCCTACACCATCTGCTGAATTCAGTCTGTTGTCCTGCCCTGCACCTCATCTTACTCTGACCTTGATGAGAGCTCTGTAAGCAACGCATTGGTTCTCCTTGTTTGAAACACAAATAGACCAAGGTTCAGACATATCGGGTAACTTTTCAAAGGTCGCACAGCTAGAAAAATGGCAGAACCGGGACTCAAGCCCTGGTCCGTCTGATGCCAGATCTATATATCTTATGATATAATTCTAGCCCTTGCCCTGCCACTGGCTTGCTCTGTGATCTTTCCCAGCTTCCTTACAATGAGGTGGTCAGGCTAGGTGGCCTTTGACTTTACCCCTGACTCTCATGCTGGGACTTTCTCCCCAACTGTGAGCTCGTCAAGGGCAGAGATGAGAAATCAGTCAACGTTCCCTCCCCGGTGTCTCCCATTGTTCCCACATAGAGGAGGCCCACACTGCTTGTTAGACTAGCTGAGCGATAGACTAGCTGAGCTTTGGGGGTGAGTGGAAAGGAGGATGCTGGTTAAGAGTGAGGGGTGTGAGGGCGCCTGTGAGTGCCTGTGAGTGGAGGGAGGCACTCATACCGTCTAGGTATATCCATGATGTTGCAGATGGCAAGATCTCATTCTGGTTTATAGCTGCGTAATATTCCATTATGTGTGTCTGTGCGTGTGTGTGTGTGTGTGTGTGTGTGTGTGTGTGTGGTGTGTTCATGTATTGGTGGACACTTGGGTTGCTTCCATATCTTGTCTATTGTCAATAATGCTATAATAAGGATAGGGTTGCATATATCTTTTCAAATTAGTATTTGAATTTGAGGGAGCCTGTGAGTGGCTCAGTCAGTTAAGCGACCGACTTCAGCTCAGGTCTGTGGGTTCAAGCCCCGCGTCAGGCTCTGTGCTGACAGTTTGGAGCCTGGACCCTGCTTCAGATTCTGTGTCTCTCCCTCTCTCTGCCCCTCCCCTGCTGGTGCTCTCTCTCTCTCTCTCAAAGATAATAAATAAACGTTAAAAAAAAAGTTATTAAAAAAAAAGAGTGAGGGGTGTGATGGATGGAGATGGGAACCAAGTGCAGTCGAACCAGCGGAGGGAGCCTGGCCTGGGCAAGAGGGAGAAGGAGGAGGTCTGTCTCCTTCTGGTCGGTCTGTGTCTGGGTTAAAGAATGCGGACAGCAGCGTCGCTTAGGGTGGCACTTCTACTGGAGGGATTTCTGAATGGGTCTATAGGTGAGCTTGTGGTTCGGGTGGCGGTGAGAGAGGGTGGTCTTGACTCAGAGCTGTGGCTGGAGCTGGTTATCTGTGAGGAACCAGAGCCAACAGGATTCAGCAACTGAGTTGCCATGACCTACCCAGCTTTCCACGGCTTGAAATCGCTGTGGGCCCTCCTCCAGCCAGGAAACTCAGCCTTTGAAGCTCAGCTCTGTGACACGCTCCTGGACGCCCCGGGAGAGGCGGTCCCTCCTCTCCGTGCTCCTGTGCGCGATTAACGAGAGGCCTTGACATCTCTTCGTTGAAATGAAGAAGAGGCCGTCTGAGGCCCTCAACGTCTAACCAAACACTTGATGTGTTCGAGGCCCCCCAGAGAGGAGAGGCTGTCAGAAATAACCAGCTCCCCCTACCTTCCTCTCCGGAGTCCAGTGGGAGAGTCCAGAGTGGGACCAACTCCTCCCCGGAGGCCCCCTTACATTCACCCGTTGGCTGCCTCCTTCGTGTGCTCTTGCCCGCGTTCCCTCCCCGAATCATGTTGCTTCCTTTCTCACATACATATCCACCGCCTTCCTGCCCCGGGCCCTGCCCAGAAGTGACAAGAAGGGGGCCCCAGAGCTGTCATCTTTTCATAGAAGACACAATCCCCCACAAGGGAACAGCAGCATACAATCGAGGGCTAATCTGGGGGCCGTCTGTTATGGACCACGAGGGCGTGGGCAGGCACAGCGATGGCTGGGCTGTCCCCTGGGGATAGCACGTGGCCGCGGGGTGATGACATTATCACCCCCTTCTTTCTGCCAGACATCATCCTTGGCCCCAGTCCCCTCGGCACCAGGGAGTAGCTGGCCAGGTAGCCGCATAAAGGACCGGGGAGCAGTTTCCACATATGCTCAGCCAGGAGGCAGCGAGGTTTGGGCCTGTCCTCGTTTCTCCGCGGGGGGCTGGGGAGCCCTCACTGAGGTGCTCCGTGCAGCCGTGAGCCAACTCTGGTTTCCCTGCCCTGACCAGGCCCGAGGGAGTTGCTTGGGAGGGTCTGTCCCAGAGGACCTGGGCTCCTCAGCGCCTTAGACAGAGGCCCTGACCCAGCAGACAGGCTGGGAGGGCCCAGGCAGAGGGGAGACATTGTTCCTTTGGCTACTTTATTTCTTTGGTTTGTGGCCGTTTGACAACAGCAGTAAAAACAGCTTATAAATTAGGTGGCCGGCTGTAAACTGCAGAAGCAGCTGTGGCGCAGGAAGCACGGACGGGAGCCTCCCTCCGCGTCTCCCCGCGCTCTCCCCAGGCAGGCCTGCACCCCACCCTCTGCCAGCACCCCCAGGCCCCGGGGCAGGCAGGGCCGGGAGGGCTGGCATCTCCGACCTCCAGCGCTTTCCCTGATCACGGAACGGCCAGGGAGCCACTGTCGGTTCCTCAGGGGCTCTTCAAACGGAGAGATGTTTATATCTTTTCGGTGCGGTCCAAATTACAAGCAGGAAACTGGAGCCTGGGGAACATAAACCAGGGGATACAAGGTAGGGATTTTTTTTTTTTTTAAAGCTTGATTTAAATCAACCTCCAGAAGCTCTCAAATGAGGCCAGCAGGGAGGAAGAGCTGCAAGGAGGGGCCTGGCTGTCATTTCGGTGTGACCTGATCCACGTGTCCTCTGTTTCCCCCTTTGTGCCGTGGCTTCTCCCTCCCAGCTGGTTCTGGGGGCCGGTTGTTTTCATGCAAGGACCCAACAGAACCGAGGATGGGTGTCGGTGCAGCTTTGTGGCTGCCCCAGGACAGGGCTGGTTTTCTGGGCCCAGCCCTCTATGGAAGCACCTCCTCTCTGCCCTGGCCCCTTGCCACTTCACCTTCCTGCTCCAGGCCCAAAGGGAGCTTCAGGACCTGGGTCAGAGCCTGTGGGGTCTAAGCATCCTCCCCCCACCCCCCTGCCTCCCAGGAGTGCTCTTTGGAGACCGTACGTGGAGGGGGCTCAGGACTCTTGTACCCACCAGAGCTTGGCCTGAGAGTTAGCTCCCGAACACAGAACACAGATGTTTGGACCCAGCACCCTCAGTGATGCGTCTCTGCTCATTCCATCCACCCCCTGGCATGGCTGTGTAAAGCTTCCGCAGCTGGCTGATTCCTCTGCATTTGTTTGTTTTCTTTGCCTGTGTCAATCATTGTGTGTGTGTGTGTGTGTGTGTGTGTGTGTGTGTGTATCCTGCCCACATGCGCAGAGCTTGGAGCGCAGGCACGAGGGCTTCTCCCTCTTCTAGATCGGGGGTTCTGCTCTGGGAGCAGGCCTGGACGTAAGGAGGCTGCTAGGCAGGGAGAGGACATCCAGGGCAGCCAGGGAGAGGGCACCCAGACGATGTGGACGTGGGCACACGCAGTGACACTGACGTGCGGGTCACAAGTCTTGTGGGCGCTGCCGTCTTTCAGGGCATTTTACTTTTTTACTTATTGCCTCATCTTGTAGGGCTGCTGCTCACACACCTCCCATCCTGGCCCAAGCCCAGGAGGTCTTAGAGGGGCAAATTCACCGGGCTGTATTAGGCCAATGTTAGGCCAATGAGCTACAAAGCAATGTGAAAAAGAAGACATTGCTGACCCACTGGAAACATCTGGGAAGTACTCTGTCAAATCTAATAAGCTGTGTGACCCTGGGCAAGTCACTCAACCTCTCTGAATTCAGCTGTTCATCTTGGGAGTTGGGAAAGTGATCCCTGTGAAATTGCTGTGAGAAGCAAGTGAGATACTAGATGAGAGAGGGCGCTGAAAAGTCAGAATGCGATAGCATGTCTCGAATTTGGTAACAACCACAACAACCACTGTGAGCAGCAGGTGTGAGCTGGTGGGCACCAGGAGGAAGCCAAGTACTCCACAGGCCATACTGGGTGTGTGTGCTCATCACTGGTGCCTGCTGGTCAGATCCTCTCTCTTCTCTGTGTGTGTGTGTGTGTGTGTGTGTGTGTGTGTGTGTTCAGTCACTTTACACACACAGGCACACACACATGCAGCTCCACGTGCTGACTGGTCGTTAACACCCAACCATAGGCCCTCAGGGGACCCAGAATCCGCGTTTCCCCCTAGTGTGGGACCCTGGACCAGGAGTAAAAGCTCTTGGGGTGACAGCCCCACTCCTTACCTCCCACAGCCCACACTCTAGGATCCAGGAGACACTTGGGTGACTCTGGATATAAATCTGGATCCATTGTGGGGCGGGGGTGGGGTCTTCTGGGGCCAACAGCTCCTCGGGGGGGGGCAGGGTGACATCCTGGGACACTCTTTGGCTAGCCTATGCCTGGTGTGGCTACCCCAGTTGGGGAGAGGCTCGTCGGTGAGTAGTTGCCCCCCAAAGATAAGAGTCCGTAAGCTTCAGGAAATGAGTTTATGGGCCCTTCGTAACGGCTCCTATCTCACTGGGTGGGTTTACAACTTTAGCAGAATGGGACTCAAAGGGCCTTCTTTATTACTGCACTTCAGCTTCCGTTCTGGAGGAAGTTTTCTCAACCGATGTGTCCACACCAGACATTTGGGACAACCCGTGTCCTCCCTCCCAGCCCCAGGTGTCGGGCCATCCGACGCACAGGCCTGGCATATGTGTTCCAGCAACTCTGGGAGCTTCCCAGAGCAGGGACCCCCCTCTCCCCCCCGGAGCAGGGACCCAGGCCTCCTCCCTGCCTCCTGGGTACATCAGTACACGACTCCATCCGTGGGGCTCTCGGGTGGCTTCAACACATGCAGAATACCTAGGATTTCTGTGGGGGGCTGGACCCAAGATGAACCACACTTAGGAAAGTTCCAGTTTCCCCCTGGGTCTAGAATCACAATGAGCTATAGTGTGGCCTACCAGATGGGGCTGGGATGTGGTCCCTCTCTCCTTCCTTGTCTCCTGGTCAGGGAGGGACAGTGTTGGGTTGGGGTGCGGGCTGTGAGTGCCAGGGTTGCGTGGGTGACCTATATCCCCATGGTAATGCCTCTCGGGATCTCTGCTGTGGTTCTACTGTGGCAGAAAGCAAAAAGCCTACCACTGAAGCCTTCCTTCCTCCCTGCTGTCCCCAGCGCCGTATTTTTCCACCTACTCCTCTGGCTTTGGTATCGATTTAAATAGAGAAGGCAGGTGGGGTGGGGGGAGGACCTGGGGAACAAGAGGCAGACTGAAGCAGAGAAGGGAAGAGGAGGAGGAGCCAAAAGCATGGTAGGTGGGCAGAGAGGAAGGGCAGGCAGGAAAGAGGGGAAAAGCTGAAAGGGAAGTTGTGCAGAGAGCAGGGGAGCCAGAGGATAAAAAAGAAGGGGGCCAAGGTGGGGAACGCAGCTTCCCTGGTGGCCGGTGGAGACTCCTCCCGGGTCACCCCTTCCCCAGCCAGCTGGAGGGATCTGCCATTCTGGGATCCATCTGGAGCCCAGTGCCCCATCCCAGGGAGAATGTGGCCTCACCGGGGTGCCGGTCCTGGAGATGAGCCCCTGCAGCTGTGTGGGATATAGGTGGGCAGAGCTGTGCCAACTTTTTGCCCTCCTGACGGGAACCCCCTCCCCACAGCCCCACCGGTCCCAGTGCGCAAACTGTGTGCATAATCATTAGTTTCATTTCTATTAGATCAGGCCCTTTGCATCCGAGGTTTTCCTCTGCTCCAAGGGAGAGGTGACCTCTGAAAGGATCCCCCATTCCTGCTCCTGTTGGGGGGGCCCTGGGCCCTTGTACAGTGCCCAGCCATGCTAGGTGCAAGCTCTTTGGGGGTGATCCCCATAACCCAGGCTCTGCTGGCCCCCGTTCCTTTCTGTCCTGGAGCTTCGGCTTAGAAAAAGACTCACACACTGGTGTTTATGGGCACAGTTGGATTTGTCTGTGTTGCCATGACAACAGTGAGGGCTGCCCCTGTTCTCTCTCCACCCCATGCTCTGCTCCTTTCACAGGCTAAAAACCTCTCTCTGTCTCTGTCTCTCCATCGTTCTCAATTTCCCTCCCCCCCCCCCATTATTCCTAATTTCCATGGGACTTAAATCTCCCTCCCCCGTCTGTCCCTCTGGAAGGAGTAAGGCTGTGCACATTTCTCCTCAGTCCTTCTGAGACTGTAGGTTCTCAAGAGCTGGTCCCAGCCACTGATGGGGCTGGTGACCCACACTGTAACTGGGAGCAGAGGGCCCAAGGGCCCTGGGCCAGGATCGTGGGAATGATAAAGCCTTAGGTTTCCAAGTATCCCCTCAACACACCCCATCCCTGTCCCTGGGGCACCCGAAAGGAGCCCTCCGTCTCCTCTGTCCCTCCAAGACCTGTTGCCCTCTGATTTCCAATTCCCCGTGAAGATTCAACACCCCCTATAAGTTTTCCCTGTTTAGCTCCACCTGACCTCAAGTGCCAGGATCCCTCTCAGCATTTGAATGCACTCTGGAGTATTGATTTGCAGTTGCTTCTGTCTTACACGTCCACAGCTACGTTCTGGGCTAGATGTGTGGGTCCAGCCTCCTCGGCAGTGTATCTGGCACAACTTGCCACCCTCCCCCCACCCCTGTACCAGAACTCTTCCCTATGGCAAACCCATTCTATTGGCCCAGCCCACTAGCCCGTCCCTCCTTCACCCTGCTCCCTCTGCCCAAGGTTGGGGGGGGGGGGTGGTGGCAGGGGCGCCTTGGTCAGGCCACAAAGTACCTTCTCTGAGATCTGATCTTAGGACGTGGGCTCTTCCTCCGGACTGTGATCTGTAGGGCAATTTAGCCTTGGGCTTCCAGGGCCGCCATTCCCACAGCATGAAAAGGGACCCATAAATGGCAGGAAGCAGTGTCATGACTAATATATTTATCCATCATTCTGGGAACTTCTTAAGGGCAAGGGATGTGTCACCTCTACCAGATTGGAACTCTCCGGGGGTGAGAGCTGGGTTCCCCCATCAAGTTGGGAGCTCCTCAGAGCAGGAGCGTTTCTTAAGTAGATTAGGTGCTAAAGTCTTGGTAGTTTAATTGGTCAAATATCACGCATTTAGGGCTCATCATCCAGGGTTTAATCATTTACTTGGATAACTTCATAAAAATTGCATCTGAGTATAAACTCCACTTGGGTAGCATCTGTCTTGTTCACCATGCAAGGTGCTGAGTCTAGAGAGAAGGAGAGGCAGGGTGACCTCCGCCCTTGGGGATTTGGTAGAATTTGTACGGGCTCTGACAGAGGTACATATAGTGTCCAGCAGGGGGCGCTGGGAGAAATGGCAATGGCCTCTGAGGGCAGGTGTGGCGTGAGCGTTTGTCTTCTGGGCTGGTGCAGGAGGACTTCAGGGAATACTTTTCGGCTGCTTGGCAATGGGCATCCTTCAGGGCAGAGCAAGCTAAAGACGCTGGGCCATGCGCCATGCTTCCAAAGACCACAGTTCTTAGCCCTTGCCCTTGGGTTACCATTAGATCTCGTTGCAAGTCCCAGTAACCAACTCTCTCTATCAGAAGCATAAAGAAAATATGAAATTATCAAAAGATAGCTGGTGTGATGTGCTTTATCAGCTCAGGGTACAAATCAGGTCAGCTGTTTTTGATCCTTAAGTTAATCCTTTAAGCATCCATCTGCCCGATTTAGCGAGAAGCCCAGCATCTCTTTCTCAACGTTCCTCTCTTCTTCCCCAACTCCCACCCCTGTACTTGTTAGAAAAGGCCTAGCCCTTGTGCAGGTGGGAAGGGGCCTGTGAACAGATACTTGGAGGGCCTGACCAGCCCACGCTCCTGTCCTTGCTAATGATACAATGGTCGCCATTGGTCGCACACAGCGTGCTGAGCTTTCGGTTGCTGGTCAGATTCCTGCACAGACCCACCTAGGAGGGTTCTGGTCTTGGGCCCCGGGCATACTGCACATGAATATCTACCCACAGGATCAGCCACTGTTGCCAAAGATTGCCGGCTAAGTAGCTGGGTCTAGGAGAGTTTCTAGCCACAGCCACACTCTGTGCCAGAACCAGCCACTCTGCCACTGAGATATTTTAGACCCCAGTAGTGACGAGGGAGCTTGGGGCAAGCTGAGGGCAAAAAATACAGGCCTCGGGTGGAACATGTGTGGTATTCCTCGGACACTCCTGGCTACCCAAGAACAAAGGAAAGGGGTTTAAGTGCTTGCCATGGTGATGTGGGAAACTAAGGCAAATGAAAAACTAAATTCCCTTACTGCCTGTAGCCCACTGACAAGTCCGTGAAACTGCAGAGTGACCTCCCTCTAGGAGCTCAGCTGCCTCGAGGATGACACTTTGCTGGGGGCAAAAGAGAACCTTAGCTTAGCGTCATCCCAACCTTGAGGATCCTGTAAGTCTACTCCCTTTATCTCAACTCGGCCAAGATCTATGTGGCAATCGTACTCCAAGCTTATGGCCCCTGATACACATCTAAAGGGTCTCATGACTGAGGTTTTATTAAATGGTGATAAATGGCGTTTCCCTAGCAACAGCTAGCCCCTCAAGGTCCTGGAAGCCTTGCTTCCAAAATTCCATAGAGACTTACTCCATCCCTGACCCCGAGGGTATATAATGAGTTACCCATCACGACCCCAGTGCAACTCTTCCTGTCCGCGAGTCCTGTCCCCGTGCTTTAAGAAAATCACGTTTTTGCACCAAAGACATCTTCAACAATTCTTTCTTGGCCGTCAGCTCCGGACCACCTCACCACCACCCCAAAACTTCATCAGTATGAAGGCCAAATGGTCTAGGTCAGTGTGTCCCAAATTTGACTGTATGGTACAATCACCTGCAAAGCTTGTTTGAGTACAGATCTGGGGCCACGCCTCTAGAGATTCTGACAGAGCAGGTTTTAGATGGGGCTTAAGAATGTGCATTTCTAACGAGCCCCCACTCCATGCTGATGCTGTCCGTCCAGGGACCACCCTGCATAGGGCTAGATTCTCCTTTCCCTCGGGGGCCCTTGGTGTCTGTTCCCACCAGTAGTGTTTAAAGTCAGGACTTACTGGGGCGCCTGGGTAGCTCAGTCAGTTGAGCGTCCGACTTCGGCTCAGGTCACGATCTCGCGGTCCGCGAGTTCGAGCCCCGCGTCGGGCTCTGGGCTGATGGCTCAGAGCCTGGAGCCTGCTTCCGATTCTGTGTTTCCCTCTCTCTCTGCCCCTCCCCCGTTCATGCTGTGTCTCTCTCTGTCTCAAAAATAAATAAATGTTAAAAAAAAAAAAAAAGAAAGAAAGTCAAGACTTACTGAATCTGAGTAAGTAAGAGATTGACGTCTTGACCCTTTTCCTTTCAAGAGGCTCCTTGGGCCCCACGCAAACGTGTCTCTTCCTCCCGGGCTACTCTGGAGCCACCTTTACCAGTGGTCCTCAAAGTGGGGCTTCTGGGCCGGCAGCATGAGCGTCACCCGGGGACTTGTTAGAATTCAAATTCTCGGGCCTCACCCCACACCTCCTACATTGTGTTCTTTTATGTGACGTTCGGCCGGATGCAGCCACAGGAAGAGATGAAGGAGAAGCTCAGGAAAACAAAGTTTCTTATACTCACAGCTTCCAGAAACGGGAAGCACACCGTTCAGGGCCACACGGGGCCACACCAGTGTTGTCAGGAGGCAGGAAGAGCAGGAGCAAGGGGGAGACGCCAGCCCACGGTCTTTATTGGGGTTCCTGAGGGGAGGGCAAGGCAGGGCAGAGTCAACAGGTTGCCATTGGCTGGTGTGAATAATTTTGGCGAGCTCTAAGCAGGAGGGGTGGGCCCTGAGTGCCCGCTACCTAGCCCTGGGCCGGAGCGTCTGGGAGCAGGCAGAGGAAGGGTGGCTTGGGATTAGTTTGCACGTCAAAGGTGTGCTCCCCCCAACTCTTTTCTACCTCTGACAATTGGAACAATTGGTTCCTCTCAGGAGGGCAGTCTCTCTCCCCAACCAGAGAAGTTTTTAAGATGTCAAAACAACATCGTCTACAGAAAATAAAAAATATAAACAAACAAACAAAACACCTACTGATTCAGAAACTCCAGGGCGGGGCTCCACACTATTGTCGCACCCCTCCAGGCGGTTCTGGTGCCCACGAGAGTGCGAGAACCATCACTCCCCGCCGAGAGATATTAGAAAGGCAGCCATTGTTGAGCCATAGAATAGTTCTGTTAAATGTTTCCACATGGGAGCCCCTTCCCCTAACATTATCACGCAGGGGCCGAGCACCTGACTTTCCTCAGGTGACCTGTGGCGGTGTCCCCCTGCTGTCAACCACACAGCCTGAGGGAGGGAGGCCCGCGCCGCCCGGCTGCCAGGTCCTGTCATGGCTGCCGCGCGTCTCTAGGCTTGTCACCAACTTCTTCGTGTCTCCTCAGCAGAATGTGGACACTGAACCTGATGCTCCGGAAAGTTTCTTCCAGGCCTGCCTATCCTTGGTTCTCCTTATCGCTCCTCCCGGTCCTTATCTGGGAAATAGAGATAATGCCCAGCCCTGGGATCACAGAGACGAGGAAATGAGGTGATACGTGAGGAAGCACCCAACATGTGCCCGAGGCCTGATAAATGTTCGCTGAATTTTATTTTATTTTTATTTATTTTTTTTTTTTTTAATTTTTTTTTTTTTTCAACATTTTTTATTTATTTTTTTGGGACAGAGAGAGACAGAGCATGAACGGGGGAGGGGCAGAGAGAGAGGGAGACACAGAATGGGAAACAGGCTCCAGGCTCCGAGCCATCAGCCCAGAGCCTGACGCGGGGCTCGAACTCACGGACCGCGAGATCGTGACCTGGCTGAAGTCGGACGCTTAACCGACTGCGCCACCCAGGCGCCCCAATGTTCGCTGAATTTTAAATCACTCTCTGGTCCTCCCCGTCTTGCCCAAACCTCTTCTCCATTCTTGCTTCTGCCCCACTCTGTGCTTTCATCAGGCCTCAGGGGGCCCCCCTTCTCTTTACAGAATTAGCATCTTTACAGCGTGTAAATAGCGGGGGGAGAGGAGCCCCCTGTAGACTCCTCAACAACCGCGTGAGGGAGGGAAGAATGGGGTCACCTGCACCAGGCACCCCAAAGATGGAAGGAAGGAAGGAAGGCCTCAGGCACGTGTCAGGGCCGGCCTGCTCCGGTCCTCTGCCCTGCGGCCTCCTGCTAAACCCAAACTCCCCGTCGTCTTTGGGGCCTCGACTGGCACCTCCGAGTGGCAGCTCAGCGTATCTGAGCCCTGAGGCCTGAGCCTGCAGGATACCCCTGAGTTTCTTCCCTGCCCGTCACCACCGCACTCTGTCTCCTCCCCCCCCGCCCCCGCCCCTCTCTGCCAGGGCGCCTCTGCCAACGGCGGGTTATTTATATCCTGGAGCAGCTGCTGACAGACAGCTGGGAGCTGGGAGGCGGCTGACAGGGATGAGCGAGCAGAGATGACAGGGTTGTGGGCGATGCTGTCACTCCTCGCAGGACTGCTGGGCAGAGCCTCCCCCCCCCCCCCCCCGCCCCGTTCACCCAGGAGGTGAGCCTTAGGCAGGGCTGGCAGGGGCATCTGGGGAGGGGCACCTCAAAGGCAGCAAGGACTGTGAAGCTCGGGAGGGGGAGGCAGCTGGGACTGGAGGGAAGAGCTTTGTCCCAGGTGACTCTCCCAGAGGGGAGGGATCCGCGCTCGGGCTTCGTTATCTGGGTCCTTGTCCCGGGATGCTGCTCATGAAAGCTGGGCGACCTTGAGCAAGTCCCTTCCTGACTCTGGGTAAAGTGAGATGGTTTGATAAGATGTTCTCTTGAGTTCTCCTGAGCCATGTTAGCGCGGAGGTCACCAGCATAAACCCTGGAGTCTGAATCTCGTTGGCTCTGCTACTGGCTTGCTGTGTGACCTTGGACAATTTCTGTAACCATTTTGTGCCTGTATTTCCCTTTCCATAAAATGGAGGCTTTAAAAGATTTTTTTTTAAGTTTAGTTATTTATTTATTTTTTAGTGTTTATTTATTCTTTTTTTTTTTTTTAATTTTTTTTTTCAACGTTTTTTATTTATTTTTGGGACAAAGAGAGACAGAGCATGAACGGGGGAGGGGCAGAGAGAGAGGGAGACACAGAATCGGAAACAGGCTCCAGGCTCCGAGCCATCAGCCCAGAGCCTGACGCGGGGCTCGAACTCACGGACCGCGAGATCATGACCTGGCTGAAGTCGGACGCTTAACCGACTGCGCCACCCAGGCGCCCCTAGTGTTTATTTATTCTTGAGGCAGAGAGAGATGGAGCACGGGCGGAGGAGGGGCAGAGAGAGAGGGAGACACAGAATCCGAAGCGGGCTCCGGGCTCCGAGCGGTCAGCGCAGAGCCCGACGCGGGGCTTGAGCTCATGAACCCTCGAGATCACGACCTGAGCCCAAGTCGGACGCTTAACCGACCGAGCCGCCCAGGCGCCCCTATTTATCTATTTTTGAGAGAGAATGTGCGTGCGCGTGGGGGGTTAGGGGCAGAAGGAGAGGGAGAGAGAGAATTCCAAGCAGTCTCCACGCTCAGCGAGTGTGGAGCCTGACACAGGGCTAGATCCCACAACCTCGAGACCACGACCTGGGCCAAAATCAAGAGTTGAAATGCTTCACCGACTGAGCCACCCAGGTGCCTCTAAAATGGGGGCTTTTAATAGCATCTACATCAGTGGCTTTTTGTAGGGATGAAATGAGTTAATTAATACATGTGACAGCATGAGAGCGGCGATCGAGTCGAAACAGAACCGCAAGTCTACGATGCTTTGGATCTGTCCCCTTGCTCTGAGAAGGTAACTATATCAGAAGATATCAAGAGAAAAGCGTGGGATCCTTTATATATAAAGGATCCCTCTGCCTTGTGCCATCAAGTGAGTAACCTGCACACCGGGAAATGTCTGGGCTAAGGCTGCACTGGTTCTGAGCCTGAGTCCCTGTCTTGTTACACTCCACCTGTGATCTCTGGGGACTGTTGTTGGCTCAAAATAGCAAAAAGGTCAAAAGGTTTTTGTGCTCTTTTTCCAGCTCTCTGTCTATCATTCTTCCTAGTCATTTTTGCCTCTCCCCAGCTCCTGTCTTTCTTCCAATCCCTGGCCGCCCTTCTCTTTTAAAAACTGATACCTGGTCTTGGAGAGAACAGAATCCCAAGTGTGTAATTAAGTCCCTGGGCACAGCTGTGTCTACAGCACCAGCCTGGCTGTCGGGGTGGGGCGGGGGCTGAACAGGGATCTGGGGGTAGGGGTGACCTTGGAGCAGAGAGCCCATCCGTCCATGTACCAGCTTGAGCCTGGCTGCAGGCAGACAGGCACACGGGTTTTACAGCAACCCGTCTTCAGCTGCGGGGTCTGGGAGCCGTTGAGGTGAAGCTGGTGTGGACCATGACCCCTTCTCTCTCACTAATCTTGGCCCTCCTTGTTTGAAAAAAGAGTCTCTCCATAACGGAGGAGGGGGAGAGAGAGAAGCAAAGGAAGCTGATGGGTTACCATGGCAACCCGCTGAACACAAACTCTTAGCTTCAGCTAGTACTTGACTTGCAGAAATACTTCCATACCCACAACTTAAACGAAAACACACACACGCATAACCTTGTGAAAGAACAATTGTTGACTCATTCTTCTCTAATCATAGCAATTAGTTTCTAATGTTGGGGTCCGGATGAGAGGTGAGGTAGAGATGAATTTGTTCCTTTTTAGAGAAGGGATTGCCATCATTCTCTTCTTGGAAACTGGGGGCCTTGGTTCCAGTAGCCTAACGTTGCCCGGGAGTCACGTGGGAAGGATTACGTCCCCTAAATCCCTTAATCCTTTGCTGAGTCATGCCTGTTATAGACCTAAGTTAAGATTGCTGGTTTCAAAGAGTCTCCTGCCTTTGGCCGATGTCACAGCACAGGGGAAGAAGGGACAGTCAAAAATGGTTTGTGATGCTTTAAACATTTCCTGATCACCCACTATGGGCCAAATGCCAGGAATTAAAAAGATAACAAACATAATAAAAATCTGGTCCCTCTCATCAAGGAGCTCATAACCCAGTCAGTTGGAGGTATATAATGCAAATTACCTGTTACTACTGATAAGGAATCCACATTTGCAAATGAGTTTTATGTATGCACAAATGTACATTCAAGGTGACCCCCATGATGCATGCTTTCTTCAGGGGAGAAAGCGGGGATTGGGAGGGAGGGGGTGAGAGCCGGATCTAAGACCGTGGTCCCTAACACCCCGAGGCCTTCCACCCCGCCATCTTTGCTCACACTGTCTGCAGTGATGCAGGCCGGGTGTGCCAAGCTCCTCCCCTTCCAGGGCGAACTGCCTTCTCAGCTACAACAAAGACTACATCCTCGCGCACGGAGTCAACTTTGTGCCCGACTGGAAGCCACACAGTGGCTGGAAAGGTGGGAAGGTGTCTTTCAAATGAGCATACTGCCCTCGCGTTTAACCTCCGTTCGTTCTTACATCGTGTCTCTCATGTGATCACCAACTCGCCCTCCAGACCCCATTTCACAGGTGCATTGCTGGACCTTGGAGAGGTCAATTGTGCACAAAATTTAGGGTAGATCCTCAGACTCCAGTTTAAACACTTTCAGTCCTGGGTCCAGACAGGCAGAAGAGGCAGGTGGCCAGGTGGAGTCAGGCCTGGACGTCCAGCTCGCTTTCTGCAGAGCTTTGCCCAAATGTGCCTGTATCAGAGCCCTTCCCTGACTACCTTCTCCAAACTGCATTATCCCCATGGCCTTCTAGCCACCAGGAGAGATGGCATCTGAGGAAGCAGGCTCGGAGACCATTCCAGGAGCAGTGAGCTGGTCCCCTCTTATGGGTCCCGGGAAGCACACACTCTGTGGCCAAGGCTGTCCGTGAAAGGGACAGGAGTTTCCCAATAGCCCCTGCTCAGAGACAAGATAAAATACAACAGTTTGGGATTTGGGGGTTGGAGCTGTTTCCCACTCCCCTGCCCCCACCCTGCATCAAATCTGCACAGGCCCTCTGCTGCAGAGGGACCTGTCGCCTCTCCCCCCTCCCCCACAGTCTCTGCTCCCATCCCCTGAGCCAACTTCCTCCCGCCCCACACGAACACTCCCAGAGCTCATCTGGAACCTTCTGATTTGCATCTCCAAAGAAATAAAACAAATTCCACTAAAGGCTGTTTAATTTTTCCTTCTGTTTGCCCTGAGGCGGGCCTATTGTGGCTCCTGGGATCCGGAGTGGGTAATCAAGGTGATTTCCATGGTTAGGGGGAGCTGGGGACCTCAGGGACCTTCACAATAAAAAAATGAGAACTGCAAACTTCAGTTTGAAGTTGGGGAGGGGGGGAAGATGCGGGTGGAGGAAAGATAAAACGCCACCAAAACCTGCTTGACACAATTATAGCCACATTTGCATAACAGAGACTGAGAGCTCTCTTAGGAGGAGTGGTAATTAGATTCTCCAGTGATTAGGGACACTTTCCAAAAGTGTGGAGAAGAGATGGAAATCCAACCTTGAAGTGGAAAAAGCATAAACAGAACGGAACAGAGGGTGGCTAGCAGGTGGCAGGACAGGAGGGACAACAGACCAAGAATCAAATGGACTTGGGGCCTCCCCCTGCCCACAGGTAAAGGTTTCCGACCCAGATCTTCCGTGTGTCTGGACCCGGGATGGGGGAAGGGTTCAAGACCTACAGACCTGCTGTCTGGGAGGTTTCCCAGGCAAAGGGAAGGGTACTGAGCACAGGCTCTGCTGGGGCACATCCAGGCTTTGGGAACAGCCAGGATCCCTGTGGCTGGAGCTGGGGGAGCCAGGGGAGTGTGGGAGGAGAGATCAAGGCTCAGGGAGACCTTGGGCATCATCTATGGGTCTTGGATATTATTCTGAGTGAGAGAGAGGACATTGGAGGGCTTGAGAAGAGCAGTGACATGCCCAGATTTTTCATAAGGACAATTAATTCCAGCCACTGTTTGGTAGACGGGCCAGAGCAAGGCCAGAAGCAGGAAACCCAGCTGAGGAGTCAAATGCAGGAGTCAGAGGGCCTGGGTGGTAGCAGTGAATGTTGTAGGGCATGTCTTGGAGCCAATGGAATCGGTTGCTGGATTGGATGGAGAATATGAGACAAAGAAAGGATTCAGGGATGACGGCCAAGGTTTCAGCCTGAGCAATTGGGGGTACCCTTGACCGAGATGGGAAAGAATGCAGATAAAAGCAAAGAGAGAGATAAGAGTTCTGGTTTGGAGATGTTAGGTTTGAGATGCCTGCTAAGTATCCCGGTGGAGATGTCAAGAAGTTAGAAATTGGAGGCTGGAGTTCAGGAGAAGAGGTCTAGGCTGGAGATACAAATTTGCATATAGATGGCATTTATAATCATGAGAACAGAGGAGATGTTTTGGGAGTGTTTGCTGGTGGCTAGGAAAGGTCTGAGACTGAGCCCCAAGGCAGAGCGGCTTAAAAAGTCTTTCTGGGGGCACCTGGGTGGCTCAGTTGGTCAAGCGTCTGACTTCGGCTCAGGTCACCATCTCACAGTTCATGAGTTCGAGCTTCGCGTCGGGCTCTGTGCTGACAGCTCACAGCCTGGAGCCTGCTTCGGATTCTGTGTCTCCCTCTCTCTCTGCCCCTCCCCTGCTCACACTCTGTCTCTCTCTCTCTCTCTCAAAAATAAACATTAAAAAAAATTAAAAAGTCTTTCTGGCAGTTTGGTGGAATAGGAGAGGTAAACTGGGTAACCTGAAGGCTAGGTTTCAAGCATCCTATCCCTTCTACCCCCACTCCTGCAAAACTCTCAGGGCCTCAGGTCCTGGAGATGTGAACAGAGGCAGCCCAGTGTCACTGCGGGAAATAGAGATAGGACAGAGGCTGGATGAGTCCCTTCCCCTCCCCGGGCCTCAGTCTACTCCCCTATAAAAGGAGGGGACGATGCTTGGGGTCCAAGGGCCCTTCCAGCCACCTCCAGAAAGTTGAGGGCACTCAGGAAACAGAACTGACCTCAGGGGATGGTTGGGTTGATGATACCCCCTCATCCGTCTCTTACTATCTGCATCTGCAAAGTATAGCTGATCCTTGTTATCTGTGGATTCTGTATTTGCAAATTTGTCTACTCACTAAAATTTGTTTATATGACTGAAATCAACACTCAGGGTGCTTGGGTGATCATTCACAGAAATGTGCAGAACATGAAAAGTTTGAGTTGCCCAAGGTGCACGTTCCCAGGTGAGGTCAAAGGAGGAGCCCTCTGCCTTCTTGGTCTGACTTTCATACTCTAAATAAGTGCCTGTTTCATGGTCTATTTACTGCCACATTTTCCACACCTTTGTGCTTTGTGGTGGTGATTTCACTGTTTCAAATGGCCCCCAAGTGTGGTGCTGGGGTGTTGTCTGCTGTTTCTAGCCTCAAGAAAGCTGTGATGTGTCTTGTGTAAGAAATACGTGTTTAGATAAGCCTTGTTCAGGCATGAGTTATAGTGCTGTTGGCTGTGGGTTCAATGTTAATGAATCAACAATATATGTTAAATTAAGGTGTCTTTGAACAGAAACACATGTACAACAAGATTATACATTGATTGATTAATGAAAACATTGTGGCCAGGGGTTCACAGGGACCTAACCCTGTATTTCCCCTAGGAGCGGCGGTTCAGTATTTGCTAATTCAGTGTTTGCAGGGATTTATAGACCACAACTACTGTAAATAAGGAGAACCAACTAAATTTAGTTGGTTTTTAAACCTGAGTATACACACACAACATAGTTTCAGGACGGCTAACCCATACCCTGTGGGAAGCAAATTTACTAACTAGACTACAGAACCTGGGTACAGTTCTTTTTGTCTTTAGTCCGATGGTGCCCAGTCAAAACTATTTTTCCAGAGTTACTTGGTTCTTTTCTTTCCCATCCCCTTCAGTGTGGGTAATAGGATTCATATTATTATTATTATTATTATTATTATTATTATTATTTTGAGAGAGAGAGAAAGAGAGAATCCCAAGCAGGTTCTGCACCATCAGTGCAGAGCCTGATGCAGGGCTCGAAGCCACAAACCTTGAGATCATGACCTGAGCTGAAATGAAGAGTCAGATGCCCTACTGGCTGAGCCACCCAGGCGCCCCAAGAGGATTTATTTATAATGCAGTTTGGTTTATCTCTTAGTTTCTATTCCATCGTGGGTCCTCCCAACATTCTGGTGATTTTTAAAAATTTGCATACAGTAAAATTCACTCTTTGTGGTATAGAAGGTAATAGGTCTTGACAAATGCAGAGTCGTGTATCCACCCCCACAGACATGATACAGAGCAATTCCATTACTCCCCAAATTCCCTTGTCCTGCTCCTTTGTAGTCAGCCCCTCTCTGCATCCCTAACCCTGGCAACCACTAGTCTATTTGCTCTCCCTGGAGTTGTGTCTTTTCCAGAATGTCATATCAGTGGAATCGCACAACAATAACTGTCTAGATCTGGCTTCTTTCACTTAGCAACATGCATTTAAGACTCCTCCACGTTGTGTGTCAGTCAGTGGCTTGTTCCTGTCGACTGCTGAGTACTATTCCACTCCCTCGCAGCCCTACACTTTGTTTATGAACTTGCTGGTTAAAGAATGTGTGGGAGGCTCCAGTTTTGGGGGGGGTTTGAATAAAGTTGCTACAAACACGCATCAACTGGTTTTTGTGTGAACGTGAGTTTCTGTTTCTCTTGAGCAAAGAAAGGCGGGATCGTAGGGTCATACGGGAGATGTATATTTAACTTATAGGAAGCCGCCAGACTGTTTCCCAAAGTAGCCGGTCCATCAGCGGTCTTGCTGGGAGTGTGGGAGAGCTTCTCTTGTTCTATAACCTTCCCGGCACTTGGTTTTGTCCGAGTTTTAAAAAAATTTTAGCCATTCTCGCAAGACTCCCCTGCCCCTTCCCTTCAGGTGCCAATCACAAGTCCAGATTGTTACCTGTGCTTCTGACGGACTGGCTAGAAATCAGAGGTTCCCGTGACTCCCTTCTTCGGTTGTATTAATTTGCTGGGGCAGTTGATAGAACTGGAGGCTACAGAAAGTCACCCGGGAACTTACAGGAAGGCCTTGGACTTGGCACAAGTCACAACGGTGGGGAAGGGTGGTTGAGCCAACTTCAGGCAGCCCTTCTGGGGAAGGGTGAGAGCCCAGCTGACGTCCAAGTACCCTCCGAAGTGACGTGCAATTTCTCTCCGACGTCCCGGCTGCCCGGTGAGGTAGATGCTGCAGTCTGGGCTGGAAGCCAGGTTGACTCACTGGCCCAGGGTAAGCGTCTGGGAGAAAGCTTGTTTTGTTTGCTCTCGCAGGGAGCCCTGTTGCAATAACAGCACCAAGGTGTCCCTGTGCTTTGACTGCTCCCTCCCTGGACTCCTAATGGAGATTGACAGAATCTAGCGTCCCAGGTAATTCTATTGTCAGGTTCAGCAGCCTCCTGTACCTCATTAGACAAAAGCGGAGAGAAATGAGCAAAGAAGGAAGTGTCAGCCCCAGAGCAGAGGGGGCCTGTTAGAGCAAGCAGCTTTCAACAGATGACAGGGTAGTGAGGAAATCATCTGGGCCTTCCAACCAGCCCCTCTAGGCCCTGGGTGGGAAACTGGGACATCTGTGATGACGTTCTGCAAAGCGGAGCCAGGGTGGACTGTTCAGTTTCAGCCACGGGCCCGGCTCGCTGTGGGACGGAATGAGAGGAGACTACGAGAGACTGCCTTCTGGACCGTCTGGCTGTTGGATCAGTGGATCCTCCCGGAAGAGGGACCCATCCGGGAGGTGTCCCTGGGTGGCTTGGCTGTGAGCAGCGAGTGGATGGAGTTGGAGGTCAAAGCCTAATGTGATATACTTAGACCTTTAAGGTTTCACTCGGGATGGAGAAATGGTAGCTAGAATCCCAGGCCTATAGGAAAGTAAGAGTTGCGTCATTGTCCCCAACCTTGGCCAGAAGCACATCCAGACCTACGCACATGCCCACATTACATGCCGGCACGCGCATACGGAACCTCATGTTCACATACGTGCGACACTCACCCAGGGGCTCGGACACGCCTGTAAGCACACAGAACCCTAGACCAGACATCCATGTCAATGGCATACACAGGCGACATAGCCAGGCTCCCGCTGAGAGCGTTCATCTGCAGAGTTTTTGTCTGTGGCTTATGGCGTCAGCCTCTCTGTCATCTATTTACGTCTTGGATGTGTACAGCTCACACACACATTCACACCCACCCACCCTTCTCACAACACGCAGCACGCACTCAAATGCCACAAACACATTCACATGCACACAAACATACGTGCCTCTTCCATTTTCCCCGGGGCATGACAGCTCCTGCCCAGACCTGGTCCCTCTGATGCCTGCTCACGCCCCATGTGTGCACGCCGAGGCACCCACACTCTCCCCCACAGGCTCTCACAGGCTGGGCCGGTGTACATGGAGACTAGCAGAGAGGGGAGCGTTTCCCACCTCCCCGCTGTCATTGACATGCAGCACTTGTCCTGTCTGTAGTTCTCTGCACTCGGCTGCGACTGGGTTGAACGCCAGAGTCTCCTGGCTCCGAGCCCAGAGCAGCGGCCCCGCAGCAATTGTCCTGAGGGAACGAGCCTCCGTGAGCCCGGAATGGGTGCGTGCCAACTCTGGAAGGGCCATCAAGGGAAGAGACCCCCGTGGGTCTCCCCTACTCCTCACCAGGGCTCTGGAGAGCCACCAGGTGAGTCAGCACATGCCAGCCTCTTCCCATCCCTCCCTCTCCTCCTCAAAATCAGGGACATTATGGGTATTCCAGCCTTTCCTAGAAGAAGGTGGGAGACCCGAAAGAGATGCAAACCTAGAGAATCCAGAGTCAGTCTGGGCTGGGGCATCTCTACTAGCCTTTGCTTGTGCATCACGAGAGCCCTCTGGTCTAGAACACGGCGGGAAGTACAAATCTTCACTGAAAAAATACGAATGCCCACTAGTCAACTCTGCTTTGTCTGTCAGGCTCTCCGTCTGTATGTTATAAGGAGAAAGGCAAAGATGAGGAATTTTTGTAATGTTTATTTATTTATTTTTGAGAGAGAGAGCGAGAGCGAGAGAGCGAGCACAAGTGGGGGAGGGGCAGACAGCGAGGGAGACACAGAATCCGAAACAGGCTCCAGGCTGTCAGCGCAGAGCCCGACGCGGGGCTCGAACTCACAGACCGTGAGATCATGACCTGAGCCGAAGTCGGACGCTTAACCGACTGAGCCCCCCAGTCACCCCAAAGATGACGAATTTTTGCTGTAACTGTGACCAACACCAGAGAGTGAATTACTTTCTTCCCCAGTTCACGTGTTTCTGGCTCTGCCTACCCAGGGTACCTTGCGCTCACTGTAATACACTAAGTAATAGTGTATTATTATTCGAACATCTGGTATGCTCCAGGTACTATATACTAAGTACTTTACGAACATCTCATTAGCATCATTGTTAAATGAATGTTACTGTCCCGTTTGACTGTCAGGCAATCTGAGGTCTTCAGAGGCTGAGTAGCTCCCCCAAGGTCACAGAGCTAATGAACAGCCAAGAGGGGATTTCAATCCAGGTTTCTCAAGCCCATGCCTTCCCTACAGCAAGCTTACACTTACGATCACCAATCAGAGAAAGCAAAGTCTGTTCATATACCACCACCTAAGCCTACACCCCCTTTCTGTCTGTGTCCATCTGTCAGTCTTAAACTGTAAGCCAGACTATACACGACAAGAACCATGTTCACTGAATTCATTTCACAGTGCCCAGCATGTTTTCAGGAAACTACAGTAAAAATTCCTTTAAAAATGGCTCCTGTAAATTTCAAATTGTGTCTAGAGTCAAGAGACCAAGTTCCAGTTCTGTTCTTCGAAAAGAACCAACTTCAGCACGGCCTGGGTGTGAATCCAGCCGTCAATGGTCACCATTTTGTAATGGTGGTCATGTTACGTGTCAGTTACACCTCAGTGAAAAAGTTTTGGCATTCCCCTCTCTTAACATCACTGCCCCCCATGCAGCCCGGTTCTTTCGGGCCTCACCATCCTGGGGTGTGACAAAATAATGGATCACAGAATGGTTGCAGACACTAAGGCTCTAGGGCTCCTCAGGAAAAGTACTGGAGGCTTAGTCCCCAGATACTCCTCTTCTGGTTCAAAGACCTCTTAGAACAAGAAAAAAAAGTGGTCGCGACACTCCTTTTCCTCTATACGTGACGTCTGCCCTGTGCCTTGTTTTTTTTCACTCATCTGCTCACTCTCCCCCTTGGCGGGTCTCCTGTGACCAGAAGCTCCGGTCCCTGGACTGTGCAGGCAAGTGTTTAACCACCAGCTTTGAGGTGAGGGGAGTGCCTGATCTGTAGGGCTTGCCAATTGCCAAGGTGTCAACTCCCACGATAGCCATGTTGAAGACACCAAATGCGGTGTGGCTGAATGGGTGGCCAGGAAGGGAGGCACAGAGGCACACTGTTATGTTGTATTGTCATCACACAGATACAACAGACATAAACAACCTCAAGAGCACAGGTAATGATACAATGTAGTGAAAGGATTAGGAAGTGATGAATTTTGAGAATTTCTGACCTTTGCTTTTAAAATTTATTTAATTGTTAACTTTACATAATTTACTTTTTAATAATGGCGGTAGCTTAACAACTGTCTCACAGAATTCCTGAAAAAAATGCCTGGTCCTCCCCAGTTAGTCCTGCTCAGATAGGAGGACTGCACATGCCCAAATTAGCAGAGGTACGTAGTTGAGGCCCCTGCTACGGGAGCCTTGTGGGTAAAGGAGGGGCATTGATTTCTTTATTATTTTTTTTCTTCATTTTTTTAATGTTTTTATTTTATTTTTGAGAAGGAGACAGAGACAAAGACAGTGCATGATCAGGGAGAGGCAGAGAGGGAGGGATTCACAGAATCTGAAGCAGACTCCAGGCTCCGAGCTGTCAACACAGAGCCCGACACGGGGCTCGAATTCACAAACTGCGAGATCATGACCTGAGCCGAAACCAAGAGTCAGATGCTTAACCGACTGAGCCACCCAGGCATCCCACTCTTTGTTTTCAGGTTTATTTTTATTTATTTTGAGAGAGAGGGAGAGAAAAAAAAGTGAATGGGAGTGGAGGAGGGGCAGAGAGAGGGAGAGAGAGAATCCCCAGCAGGCTCTGCACTGGCAGCGAGGAGCTCAATGTGGGGCTTGAACTCATGAACCGTGAGATCATGACCTGAGCTGAAATCATGAGTTGGATGCTTAACCTACTGAGCCACCCAGGTGCCCCAGCATTGATTTCTGCATGCCGGTTTTCTCTCCCTCTTTTAACCTCAGTTTTGCCATCTATCATATAAGACATTCCATCCAGATTCTCCCTCCTTTGCAGGGATGGTATTGAGAGAAGTAACCTTACAGCTTACCAAACCTAAATCCTATGAATTCTTATAGTAACTCTGTGAAGTGAGATCGACTGAGCAGTGAAGTTATCGGTGGGCCATTTCACACCAGATCAGCACACTTCCTCTGCAAAGAGCTAGAGAGTAAAGAGTTTGGGCTTTCAGGGTGCCTGGGTGGCTCAGCTGGTTGAGCGGCCAACTCTTGATTTCGGCTCAAGACATGACCTCGTGGTTTGTGGGATCAAGCCCCACGTTGGGCTCTGCGTTGGCAGTGTGGAGCCTGCTTGGGATTCTCTCTCGCCCTTCCTGTCTGTCTCTCCCCTGCTCTTGTGTTCTCCCTCTCTCAAAATAAATAAATAAACTTAAAAAGAAAAAAAGAAAGAAAATCACCACCCCTGAAAAAAAAAGAAGGGTGCGGGTGTTGTGGGTTATGTGGTCTCTACTGTAACTACCCGATACTGTGGTTGCAGGTTGAAAGCAGCCGTGGACAATGCATAAAAAAATATCAAGAGCAGCTATGTTCCGATCAACTTTACTTATGAACAACGAAACTTGAATTTCATGTAATTTTCACGTGTCACAAAATTTTATTCTTCTTGCGATTTTACTTCTAACCATGTAAAAATGTAAAAATCAGTTCTCTACCGTGGGATCCTCTGTAATCCCCCGGGGGCTTGTGGGTCACCTTCCCCTCCTGCCCGTTTCTTGGTCTTTAACCGTAGGTGTCCTTCCCACCAGAGTCCCACAAGGAGAGGCTTTTGTTATAGGCGATTTGTAACCCTGCTCTCCTTCCTTTAGGGCAGGAAATAAAGAGCCCACAGTCTTTACAACTTGATTTTATGACTCTGTCCTATTTTCTTTCAGGTAGCCTAAATTTCTCACAAAGCAGTGACTGCCTATCTGTTTATTATCTTATATTCCCAAGTGTCTAATCCAGGACTTTTCCCTAGGACGAACTCAGTGACTAATGACCAAGCACTCAGGAACCATGGTGATGTGCACCAGGAGGTGGGTGTGACCACCCATGTGGTTTATTTTCCCTCCATTATCATGAAAAATTTCAACACCCGGAAGAGTTTAAAGAACTGCAGAGTGGACACCCTTATGCCCACCACTGGGTTTCCATAACTGATATTTTGCTCTCTTGGCTTTATCTGCCCATCTATCCAGCCATCAGTCCATTCTTATGTTTTTGCCCCATTTTAGTGTAAGTCGTGGACATCAGTGCATTTAACCTCTAAACACTTCAGCCTCTTATCGTTAGAGCCCAGTATTTATTCATCCTTCTTATTTATTTTTTTGACCTGGTATAAATTTGAGAGGCTTTGGGAGCTGCCTCTAGGAAAGAGCTCCCCACTACACTGACCCCTAAAGACTTTACTTGGACATTTCTTTCTTTGGCCTTTCCAAGGCTTTGATAATGCAAACACCTTTGGTGGGGAGAACCCAGCTCCACCAGGGGTGGCTGGTGCGATAGACATAGCTTCCGGTCAGGCCTGGTTTGAGCCCCCGCCCCATCACGTAATAGTTGTGTGTCTTCTGGCAAATTTTTGTTTTCAATTTCTTTGAACCTCTTCATATGTCAAACGTGGTTAACTATCTTGAGATACTCGCAGTGAGGATCACAAAATTGTACCGGTGAATTACCTGGTAACTGCCAGTGTGGTAGGATAAGGAGACTGAGAAATTAACTGTGCCTATTGTCCTGGATATGGGAATGTCACAAAAGCATAGAGTTATTTCCCACTTCACCCCAGCTCTACTCTGGGAAGGTCACCCAAGCACTGAGCACAGAGGTTTAGGCTCTTCTCATTCCTGGAAAGCATTAAACAGCTTCTCTGTGTCTCCACTCTAATTTTAAAAAACAAAAGAGAGGGGCGCCTGGGTGGCGCAGTCGGTTAAGCGTCCGACTTCAGCCAGGTCACGATCTCGCGGCCCGTGAGTTCGAGCCCCGCGTCAGGCTCTGGGCTGATGGCTCGGAGCCTGGAGCCTGTTTCCGATTCTGTGTCTCCCTCTCTCTCTGCCCCTCCCCCGTTCATGCTCTGTCTCTCTCTGTCCCAAAAAAAAAAAAAAAAAAAAAAAAAACGTTGAAAAAAAAAATAAAAAAAAAAAAAAATAAAAAAAAAATAAAAAACAAAAGAGAACTGACCATACCAAAGGAAGAGTAGGGTCCAAGGGGAAGGTGGGAGGCTGCTGCTAGTTTTGGAACTGGGGGTGGTTTGAACCCAGGGAGGAAAGAGGAGTGAGGGAAGGGGCAGTTTCTCTGAGTGGTGGAGACTAGCCCTCCACATCTACACAGCTACCCAGGACAAGACTGGACCTCCTACAGGGTCTAGGGGCCCATGGTCAAGTAGGCATGGAAGGACTGAAATCTGTGAGCAGCCTCCACCTCCTTGAAGGGACCCTACAGGTTCTGACAAAGGGCAGAAGGTTTTCTCCAAGCTTCTTGAATTCAGTAACTATCCCGAACACTCAAACCGCCTCGGAGAGGGGAGGGGGTTACTCCAACCATAGTGGGATGTCCCACCAGCTAGGTAAGTGGCATCTCATAGTCACATTTAATTTAGAAAATTAACAACCCATCCGTGCAGTGTCTTGAGAGATGTGCTAATGGGAGCTGGCCACATGGCAGGGGGTGGGGTGAGCAGCTCTGGAGAGGTTCTTCCTTTTCTGGCAGCTTTCTGGTCGGAGACAGACCTGGGAACCACTGAGGTCTGAGATGTGGCTCAAGAGTTCCCACCTCCTATGAGTGGGGCAGGAGAAGGCCTGGGGAAAAGGAGCCAAGGGGAGGTGAGGGGGAGCAAGCTGCAGCCCCCTCCCCTTCGATCCCAGAACTGAAAGCAGGTTCTCCTGCTCTCACTTATCTCCCGGGCTGCCTTTTCCTGTAGTGTGTCTGCTGGAGAGTAGAAAACAAATGGAGCGTGAAAAAAATTCAGCGGAAATAATTACAGGTTACAACAAATCAATTGGAGCTGTGTAAATAGCCTCAGGCAGGTAGCCGAGTCAGGGTTCTGGAGCTTAACACCCACCTTCCTATGGCAGCTCCAGTGTGAGTCCCGTCACCAGAGACAGGAAAGAGCCCCGGATGTGATGTGTGAGGACTGGAGGTGAGTCCCAAGCCTGTCCTAGTCGGCCATGCGCATTTGGGCGATGGACTCCGCCCCTCCTAGCCTCAGTTCCATTCCCTACACTGAGATAATAATTCTATCCACTCCGTATCTCTCACGGTTGTTGAGAGAGACAAAGCTCAAAGGGCATAGTAGATGCAAATCGCTTTGGAAACTGGATGGTGACTATATCTTGTATCTGTCCCTTTCTCTCCGTCTCTGTCAACTCCCACCATCCCTCATCTGCCACCATGGCCCCTGGCCTGTATCTGCTCTGGCCCCATTTCTAATCTCTTCGGTGGGCTTGCAACCAGCATGATCTTCTAAAACTCGAAGTTTGATCCTATATATACCTTGGGTTGTCTAATCCCTGAGTACTGCAGGGAGAAGTGGGATGGAGGGCAGAGGGGCTGAAGGCAGTTTGGATTAAGAGAAAGAGACAGTTGGAAAGAAGGGCGGAAACAGGTTTATACAATTCAACAAGTACTCATTGAATGTGCTTGCTCGGTGTTGTGAGGGGGTATAAGGGGGTCTCTTGTAGTGTCCTGCCCTTATGTTGCTTAACAACAAGTGGGGGAAGACAGAGTCTGCAAACATGAAACCAACGGAGTGCAATTATAAATGCAAAGTTGTGTGCTTCTAATTGTAGGATATTCCCGTCTGCTGCAGAAGGCCAGGGAAGCTCAGGGCAAAGACTGGGTTTAGGACGAGACCGTGAAGACCATGCTGGATTACAATGGAGAGAGAAGGGCGGGTTTCTGGACAGGGGATCAGATTGGGCTAAGACTTTGGGGGCAGGGGACAGCAGTGTGGGGAGCATGCGACGGGGAGAAAGGGTCCAGCACGGGAGCGAGCTGGCTGGTCTCTCCTGGATGGCAGGCTAGGTGGTGGAGACAGGTGGGGCAAGACTTCAAAGTCTAGCCGGGGGCAATGAGATCTAATTTAGACTAAATGTGGATAATCTGATGAATTATTGATTTGCTCAATGGATAATTTCATAGCTCAGAAGCAGAGGAAGCAAGGAAGAAATGCACTGCCCTGGACTTAACTCCGACCAGCCCCAGGGAACACTTGTTGGCAGTGAAGTGACTGGAGATTCCTGGAGAAAGTGACTGTGTCAGCTTTGAGTGGCCACAGCACTCGGGCCACCTGGCCTGGTAGGCGTTAGTGCTCAGTCACACACACACACACACACACACACACACACACACACACACACGTCTACACCCCGTGTCTGTCGTTAAGCATTCAGGCAGTTAATTCTCCCAGATGCACTGCTGAGAACACCCGGAGCCTTAGAGTTGACAGCGGGATTGGTTGCAGGCTCTTTACAGAATCCCTGAGGGAGTCCATAGAGCCAGGGCTTCCCCTCCCTGGGCCTCCGCAGGGGGTTCTGTGCCTTTTGGCCGCATCTCCAGCCCACCCTGGTGGGCCCAGTCTCTCTGCAGGCCCCCAGCCCTGGGATCCCAGCCCTCCTTTGACTTGCTCCAGGTCTCCGGTCACGACCACCCTCACCGGGTCCCACTTCAGGTTTCTGATCTGAGAAAGCTCCCATGCCCTGTGCCCTGGTGGAGGAGCGGGTAGGGGTGGGGGGTGGAGGGGGAGCTGGTAGGGAAGTGGAGCCTGGAGAGAAGGCAAGCGCATCATCCCCTACTGGCTTCAGACAGAAACAGTCCCGGGGGAAGTAGGGATTGGGTTTCCAGCACGGCACATCATCATAAAGGGTTTTGTTTGTTTTTTCTTTTTCTCTTAGAGAGAGAGAGAGAGAGAGAGCTCGTAAGCAGGGGAGAGGGACAGAGGGAAAGAGAGAGAGGGAGGGAGGGAGAGAGAGAATCTTAAGCAGGCTCCACGATCAGCACCGAGCTCAATGCGGGGCTTGATCCCACAGCCCTGGGATCACGACCTGAGCTGAAACCAAGAGTTGGACACTCAACCGACTGAGCCACCCAGGCGCCCCTATAAAGGGTCTTGTTGCCCATAAGGTGCAGCACCTGGTACAGTGTGTTTCAGGGTTGAATGAAAGGATGCACGTTTGAGGCACTTCTACACGCTTGCCTTGTGCCGGCCATTATTCCAGGTGCTTGGGGCACATTAGTGAACCAAAGCCATAGGACTTCCCGCACTAGGGAGGGAACTTGAAGGGCTAAGTGTTGCAGAGAAAAAAAAAAAAATAGGGCAGAGCAAAGGGAATGGGGAGGGGAGAGTGCAGCAATTTCAAACAGGGTGCTCAGGGAAGGCCTCACAGGTGACAGGGAAGCAAAATCCTGAAGAGGTGAAGGAGTAGCTTTTGCAGGCCATGGAAACGACTAGAGCAAAGGCCCTGAGGTGGGAGGGTCTGGCCTGTCGGAGAAGCAGCCTGCAGTGGAGGGGAGCAGGGGGCGTGGGCAGCTCATGTTGACATCCACGTGAGTGAATGACTGAATCAGCCTCAGGTCAGATTGTTCCTCTCATGGAGATCTTCCTCGATCCCTCTACTCAACACTGCACCCCGGCCCCAACATTCGGTCCCTTCCCCTACTTTATTTTCTTCGTGACCCCCACCACCATCCAGCATATTATGTATTCGTTTGCCTTGTCTGCTTCCCTAAGAAAGGACATAAGCTTGATGAAGGCAGGATATTTAACTATGTGTTCACTGCTCTACCCCCAGGGCCTGGCGCATAATAGGTACCCCAGCGGTATGTGCCAAATATCAGAACTGTTAGCAAGTATGAAGAGAACGTGTTGCCTTCCCCACCAGAGGCTGCTGAGGACTTTTTCAAAGCAGCTCTTCATTCTTTAGATTAATGGGAACCTTTCTGACCCATGTTGATTGTTGTCATCCTGGGGGAAGTCTATGGTGTAATGGACTTTCGTTGACTTTGATTGGTTGGGGGCAGGAATGAACAGTGCAAAGTTCCCCTAAAAGGGTTGTCCTTAGACTTCCTCATAGGCAGGCAGATATTTCACTTTCATTTGCTCAACAAATATTTATTGGGCACTACTATATGCTAATCACTGAGCTTACTGACTTGGGTTAAATAGAGAAGGGAGGCGAGGTTAGAATGATGCCACCCTAGCCCCATCCAGGACCCCCAGGGCCAGCCTTCATTGTACAAGTGTACAGGTGCATGCTGGGCCCTGGGAAGGCAAAGATGAATAGCTCAGTATGTGCTTCAACCAAGCTGCTGACAGTCTAGTAGATGTGAGATACATGTAAACAAATATCTGCAAACGCATTGTGATAAGTACAATGGCAATGTATGCGGGGGACTCACACAGGAGTGGTGCCTGTGTTGCACTAAAAGTAGAGTGATGTGACACCTTACGGTCTGGTTTGAAATGCTCCCAAATTCTTTTCTTGCTTGAATTCAGTTGTATGGGTTAAGCATTGTCCCCTTCCTATGGCTTGAACATAATTAGTATTTCTGAGAGAGTAACTAACACATTACACAACTCACAAGATGACCTTCCTACATGTGAGGAGACCAGGTGCTACATGGAGGGAGCTGACAGAGTGTGTGAGGAGCCCCCTCTCCTAATTCTCTGTCCCCTCTCCACTTTTAGTTGTCTCCATTTTTAGGTGCCAAGCCTTTCTGGATGTCTGTGGAGTTCTCTCTAATCATAGAGGGAAAGATTTGATAAGCAGGTAAACAAACACATCTATCCCAATAGGCTCATGGTCTGGGTTGTCCTCACAGCTCTGTTTTCTTCCCTTCTTGGGGGCATCTCCTGGGGCAATTAAAAGTTCCATCTCCATACACTTGGTGTGGCTTCCAGAACCCCTTGCTCACCCCTGCCTCTGAGGCCCACTCTTTCCTGCCCTGTCCTAGACATAGATAGGACCTGATCAATGCAGGGCTTCTTGGTTTTAGCAGGAAGTGGATAAAGGCTGCCATAACTATCTTCATGGACAAACTAGAGGAATAAGTCAGATGATAGTACATTAGGTAGAGGCCTTGTTGGCATAGCAGCCAGAAGGAGTGACGATTCTCATCATCATGGAGGGGTACAACAGGCTTCTTCCTTGGCCTTGACTTTTCCAATATTTTAATCAATGGCATGTATAAGACTAAAGGACACAAAGCTTAAAGGAAAAAAATTACACAAAAATTGACATCAGATGTCTAAAGACTAGATGAGGAGAGACAAATTAGATTGTCTGCTGGATGACAGCAGAGGCTTTCCTTGGTGCAGCCCAGCCAAACATGGGCTCTAGAGGAGGGCTTTAGGAACTCAGGTTGGAAGCAATGGTGACATGTGAAGTATTCACACGCCAACAGGCTGTAACCCAGATTGCACTCAGGATCTGTCTCCTCTACCAGTGTTCAGTGTTTGTGATGTTATGGTCATGGAAATGTAATTCATTGCTGATCTAAGGGATACAATAAAACAATTTTATCTTTTGGACAATTTTATGTTTTACCTGGAATTTACAGTTGTTTCATTGTTTATTGCCTTTTTGTGGGAAATGAAGAGAGGATCAAATATAAGTTTCTTTTTTTTTTTTCTCTTTTCCACCAGAAACAATTCTTTAATCTCCTGCCTAGGGGTGGGACATAAGTGAAGGACTGTTTGCCAATGTTCTGGGAACCAAGTAGGGGAAGAGGAGGGCTAGGTGGGCAGGGGACTCATATTTTGGGATACAAACTTTTATTAAATCCTCCTTTACTCATGCTTGGCTCATGCTGGTATTCCTAAGTACAGAGCCCCTCTTCTCAGTCTCTTGAGAGAATAAACCTCCATCATTTGCTAAGGTGGGATTGGGGTAGGTACATAGTTACAGGGTAAAGGATTGGCTCTAGAGAATCTAAATATTTCTTATAATGGCCTTCAACAAATCCTCCTATTTCAGTCCCACCCTGTAGCTCCCACTTTAGAGACTATAGGTGCCTCCAATACTAAAACCTTTCCAAGGCTCTGGAGTGCTAATTGGCTCTTCTTAATAACTTTCCTAAGGTTCAGTTTTTCTGGTCTGCTAAGTCAGTTATCATTTGCACACCAACTTTTCAAGTTACAATAATTTTTTAAACATATCTTTTTTATCTTTCACTCTTACCCTCTTTGAACTTGATGGTTTATGACTTTAAATTATTTTATTCTAACTTTAGTGAGATATTGGAAAGAAACTCAGGTAAGTGTTATAATCAGTCTGTCATGTTTTGATGAAAATTATTACCTCCTTTTTAAAGAAGATGATTCTACATCCTTTGGAAATATTCTCATTGAGGTGCAGTCAGTCCCTCTCCCTCACATCCTGTAGATAGTTGGGGCTCCCATTGCCAGTTTTTACAGGCTCTGGACTCCCAACAAAAGAATTCTCAAATCAATAATCTAAGGTCTCACTTCAAAAACTGAGAAAAAGAGAAATGAAATAAGCCCAAAGCAAGCAGGAGAAAGGAAATAATAAAGATAACAGTAGAAATTAATAAAATTGAAAACAGTAAAACCATAGAGAAAATCAATGAGCTGGTTCTTTGAAAAGATCAGTTAAATTGACAAACCCCTGGAAAGACTGACAAAAAAAGAGAGAGAACACAAACTATCAATATCAGGAATGAAGCAGATGATAACCCTGAAAACCCCACAGACATCAAAAGGATAAGAAGGGAATGCTATGAACAGCTCTACACATACATTTGACAACATAGAAAAAACAGGCCACTTCCTGGAAAACACAAACTATCACAATTCACCCAATATGAAATAGATAATTTGAATAGCTCTGTATTAAAGAAATTAAGTTCATAATTAAAACATTCTCCCCAAAGAAATCTCTAGGCCATATATCTTGCTGATTTTTGTGTAATTGTTCTATCCATTGTTGAGAGAGAAATGTTGACATCTTCAACTATAATTATGGTTTGTCTGTTTCTCCACAGCTCTATCAGGTTTTGCTTTATATATTTTGAAACTCTGTTGTTTGGTGTGTGCACATTTAGAATTGCTGTGTCTCCTTGATGGACTGACCTTTTTATCATTATGTAATGTCCCTCTTTGTCTCTGGTAATTTTATTTGATATTGATACAGCCACATCTGCTTTCCTTTGATTTACTATTTCCATGATGTATATTCTCCCATCTTTTTATCTTCAACCTGACTATATTGTTAAATTTGCAATGAATATCTCACAGATAGCTTATAGTTGGTTGCTTTTTAAATCCACTCTGCCAATCTCTATCTTTTAATTTGTGTATTTAAGCCATTTACACTAAATGTAATTATTGATACGGTACAGCTTAAGCCTGCCATTTTATTTCTGTTTTCTGTTTGGTCTCTCTGTTTTTATTTCTCTGTATTCTTTTTCTTGACTTTCTGTGTACTACTTAAACATGTTTTAGAACATCATTTTGATTTCGTAATAGTGTTTTTGAATGTATCCCTTTGCAAAGCATTTTCAGTGGTTGCTCTAGCATTACATTATACTTAATAAGTTGCCACAGTTTACGGATGCCATTTTATCAGTTAGAAGATAGTAGAGAAACCTTACTATCTTTTATGTCCCTTTACCCTCCCTACTTGCGATACAATTTTCTTATAAATTTCTTCTACAAACATTTATTTTTTAAGTTTATTTATTTATTTTGAGAGAGACAGAGAAAGCATGAGCAGGGGAGGGACAGAGAGAGAGGGAGAGAGAGAGAATCTCAAGCAGACTCTGCATGGTCAGCGTTCAAGCCATGAACGCATGAAACCTTGAGAGCATGACCTGAGCTGAAATCAAGAATCAGACACTTAACCAACTGAGTCACCCAGGAGCCCCTTCCTCTACAAACATTTAGAACCACATCAGACTGTGTCATAATATTCCCTTCAACTATCAAACATAATTTAGAAAACTCAAGAAGGTCAAGAAGGAAAGTTTATCATATTTACGCATATGTTTACTCTATTTTTCTTTTTCCTTCCTGATATTCCAAGATTCCTTCTTTTATAACTACTGTTCTGTTTCAAAAATGTCCTTTAGCCATTCTTTTAGGTAAGAACTACTAGTGACAAATTCTGTAGTTTTTCTTCATCTGAGAATAGCTCATATTCCCTTCATTCTTGGTGAGTATTTTGTTGACTATACCATTGTAAGGTTAATAGTTCTTTCACTTCTTGAAAAATGTTGTGTCACTTTACTCTGGCCTCCATAACTTCTGATGAGGAATCCACTGTCATTGAAATTATTTTTCTCCTATAGGTAGTGCCATTTTTCTCTGAACCGTGTCCAGATTTTTGTCTTTAGATTTCAGAAGCATAATTATGATGTGTTTTGGTATGGATTTTTGTATTTGTTTACACTGTTTGTGGTTCACTCTATAGGTTTATATCTTTCGTCAAACTTGGGGGGTTTTCAGCCATTATTTCTTCAGGTGTTATTTCGGCCCTGCCCTCTTTTTCTTCTCATGGGACCCTGAAGACATGGACTCTAGAGCTTTTGTTACAGTCCCACAGATTCCTGAGGCTCTGTTAATTTGTTTTCAGTCTATTTTCCCTCAGTTATTTAAATTTGGTAATTTCTATTGTTGTATCTTCAAGTACACTGATTCTTTTTTTCTGCCTCCTTCATTCTATTGTTGAGCCCATCTGCTGAGCTTTTTATGTTGAGTATTGTATTGTCAAATCATAAAATTTCCACTTGGTTCTCCTTTATACCTTCTATATCTTTGCTGAGACTTTTCCTCACTTGTTTCAATAACTCCTTGTTGAAGCATTTTATCATGAGTGCTTTACAATCTTTGTCAGATAATTGTAACATCTTTGTCATTTTGGTTTTGGCATCTATTGATTGTCTTTTTATTTTCATTTAGTTTGAGATCTTCCTGGTTCTTGGTATGACAAATGATTTATTGAAACCTGGATATACTTTTTTTTAATGTTATGAGATTCCACATCTTATTTAAACCTTCTATTTTATCTGGCTTTCTCAGACAAAACTCTGGTAGGGGAATGGGGTGAGCATGGGATAACCACCTTATCAGATGAAGGCAGAAGTCTGGTTCCCCACTCAGCTGCTGCTGACAGCCAAGGAGGAATGTTCCTCATTGCTACTGGTCAGGGGTGGGAATTCCCCTTCACATATGGTGTCTTATGTGGAGAACATTTTTTGCAAATGTAAATTTCCTTCCAACTTGCAGCCCACTGACAAGTTCTTGAGACAGACAGATTGACCTTCCTCAAGGAATAGTAATGCTTTGCTAGAGGCAAAAAGCAATCTTAGCTTGGCATTAGCCAGACCTCCAGGATCCTGTAAGTCTTCTTTAATATATAAAAGTCCCTTTGGGGACACCTGGGTGGCTCAGTCAGTTAAGCATCCAACTTCAGCTCAGGTCATGATCTCACAGGTTCGTGGGTTCGAGCCCTGTGCTGGGCTCTGTGCTGAGACCTCGGTGCCTGGAGCCTGCTTTGGATCCTGTCTCTCTCTCTCTCTCTCTCTGTCCATCCTCCACTCATGCTCTCTGTCTCTCTCTCAAAATAAATAAGGAAACATTAAAATAAATAAAAATAAAAATCCCTTTGGAAACTTTCTTTATCTCTAACTCTCCTGCCAAGATATATGTTAACAATCATCCTTCAAACATATGGCCCACTGATAAACATCTGAAGGGTCTCATGACTAATGTTTTACTAAACAGTAGTAAATAACCTTACCTTAACAGCAACTAGCTTCTCAAGCTGCTGGAAGCCTTGCTTCCAAATTCCTTAGAGACTTAGGCTATCCCTAACCCCCACTAACTTAAAAGTATGTAATCGACTGTTCCTTGCAATCCCCATGCAGCTCTTTCTGTCCATGGGTCCTGTCCCCATGTTTTAATAAAACCACCTTTTGCACCAAAAACTTCTCAAGAATTCTTTCCTGACTCTAGGCCCCACATCACATCAATCTCCACACAGTGGTGAGGAGGTTTTGTTACCACTCATTGACAGCGGAAGTCCTGACTTTTCATTAGTTCTCCTCCAATACCACTCCAGTGGAGAAGGGGAAGAAAGCCTCATTACTTCTGGGTGGGGGTGGGAAGTCCAAGCTTCCCATGTGATCTCCACTAACACCATGGTGGGTGGTATCTTGTTTCCAGCCATTAGGGATGAAAGTCCCGTCTCACTACTTGGGCTTCTCTGACAACATCCTGGCAGGTATGTTAGGAACCTCATTTACTTTTGTGAGGGTGGAAGCGTAAGCTTCCTATTTAATCTTTGCTGGCAATGGTGGAGATAGGACCACAGTTTTCTCTGTGGGGATTAGCTGGAGTGGAATAGTTATTGTCTTAAAATTTTCTGTCTTGCTAGATGTCCTCTTTCCTGGTCCTTTGGCTTAACTAGGCTTTTGCTAAGGTTTTGTTTGTTTGTTTGTTTTGTTTTTATGTTCCTATTGGTTTTTCTGGGTTGCTGGCTTCTTCTATGACTGGGATGAATGGGGCAAAAAGAAAACCCAAGGACCTCACTACCTTGTCATTGCACAGGTACTGAGGTCCTTAGCCAGTCCCTAGCCTTTGGCTCTCTACCTTTCAGAGTTTTCTTAAGTTTGTGTTATATGTAACATCCAGCATTTTTAGATGTACTTAGCAGGAAGAACAGGGGAAATTATGTCTATTCCATCATCCCAGAAGCAGAAGTCCCCAGTGCATTATATTTTCCATTTCATAAATGAGGAAACAGACTTATTTATGTTTGTCCCAAATTACAAGATTCAGAGTAGGATACAGACTAAAATTACCCTGCAGCTTCACTCCTGCCCAGAACCTATAATAGCCAGTAGTGGGGGCCCCAACCATCCATATAGCCTGTTGTGTGCCCTAAATCACATAGGAGGTACGTAGCAGAACTGGAATGTGATCTCACATTTGTGTCACTCTATAGCTGTTACTCTTGTCCTATGCCCCGTGGACTTACGGGGCCTAGGTCCAAATACAAGAAGAGTGATCATATGAGATAAGGATTAGACTTGCAGAGCTATCCAATCAGAGAGCAGACACCATCCATCGGAGATGCTATTAAACAGGTCTCTAAAGGTATGGTCCATGAACCACCTGCATAAGAATGTAAAACATGTCTCTTAGAAATGCAGATATTGAGGTGATTGTGTTTGTGTGTGTGTGTGTGTGTGTGTGCACGTGTGTGAGTGCCCTAAAGATTGTTAATCACTGATATAAAGGGAAAAAAGGGAGAATTCCATGACTTCTTGGAGGTCATCAAACTGAGACTCTATGATTCTCCTGAGGAAATTGCCCCCGTCAACCTATATGAGTGACTGCCCAAGCTGCTCTTTCAATTTGTGGTAAAACTAGCCTGGTGAGCAAGGCCAACCCAGTCCTTGTTAACAGGAACATGCCATGAGCCTCAGGCATCAGGGAGCTTCCTCCAGGGAAAGGAAGATTGGGGGGAGAGGGAGGGACCCAGTTAGAAGTGGCAGACAGTAGAAGACTAATGGGATTAGTACTTGAGATTCATTAGCCAAGGATTCTGGAACCTTGCCAGCCCTTTCTAGCAAATGGCCCAAACTGCCCCCTTAATAGCATTAAGTGAAATTACAATGCATAGACACTGCCTGATCAATCTCCTCAGGGTTTTTCTGCAGACATTATGCAGTGAGGGTGGGGATGATCCTTCAGTGGGGCTGCCACTGCTTCCCTGCCAGTGGCTGCTGCATTTGGTCCACTGGATCAGTTTTCCTCTCCCTTGGTAGGAGGGAAAGAGCCAAGCATGCAGGTCTGGATCGTGATCAAAGCTTATTCCTTATCCCATTCCACCCCATTCCACCCTAAAGACACCCCTCAAAGGCAACCAGGTAGAGGCAAAATGCTCTGTCCAGGAAATTTCCACGGCCACAAAATTTAGATTGGTCCTAGCCAGAGAGGCCATTGTGGGATGGTGCCAGGAAGGACATTCTTTATGTCAACATAGCCTGATCCTAGGTTCCTTAAGAATCCCTGAGGCCTCAGATTGAGAAGAGTGGGTCCTTGTTCACTGGGTACCACTTCTTCCAAGGAGGGCAGCTCTGGGGCAGGGAACCTACTCTGAAGCCCATGTAAGGCTTAGAGACTTAAAGGTTTGGAGAATTGAGTAACTTTCCATCTCTTTTAGCATGTGCTTCATCATAGCTCTTGACTCTGGCTGATAGAAAGTTCTTGAGATCTCCAGCAGAGGCCTGCTGCCTTGTCAAACCACTTGTTCACATTCTCCACTGCCTTGGCCTAGCTGATGAGGTTTAATGGTGATCCATCATCTTGTTCTCCTCATGACAAGCCTTGATCACCCCATTACCCACATCCCTCCTTTCTTCTAGGAAGAGGGAAGATAACCATGCCATGTCAGGGAGTGAGAACAGATGGTTAAACAATGGGGGCTTCTGTAGAGTGGTTGGGTCCCCAAGGGGACCAGGGCTGGTGTGCCAGATGGGGGGGCGCCTCAGCTTTCAAGATACTTCTGTATTGGTAGCAACCATCAAGTCCGCCTGCCTGAATCTCATTGGCCAGGTCTTGTCTCCTGCCAGGAACAGAGTCCTTGCCCCTCACTGAGACCAATCAGCAGCACAGTCAGCCACAGAGTGAGCCAAAAGCAATTTGTTCATGACATTTCCAAGAGGGGGTGGGATTTAGCACATCTTGTGTATTTCTCTGGGTTCCCTAAGGATATGATGACATCCAAACCCATAGCCAGCCAGCACCATAGAAGCGTGTGTGTGTGTGTGTGTGTGTGTGCATGCGCGCGTGTGCGTGCAGATCCCGCTGAAGCTGTCTACAAACAGTTTTCCATGCAAGAGTAAGCACAGGTGTTTCCAGGTGCCCAGTGAATAATCTTGTCTATACTACATCAAAATGGGAGATCAATTTTGGTAATTACCTTATTTCCTCGATTCTAATATACCATTGATTATAAGATGCACCATTGATTTAATAGCTGCTTCAAAAAAGAAAGAAACTTTACAACACACATGCACTCTATTTTAAGACACATCTCTATTTCAGAAATGTTCAAATGTATGTAGGGGAAGCAGGGAGATAGATGCATACTACAATGAAGAGAAAATGGTAATTGGGAGATAGACAAATTGCCTGATTGAATTCATCAGTAAATGCATTCAGTATGATTTATTGTTCTGTACTGGGAGAGAGGACCTTTTTGTGTGAGGGATTTTTGTGTGTCAGGGGGAACCCTAGCCAATGACCTAATAACCTTGAGTTCAATTATTGAGTTCAATTATTGAGCTCCATTCTTTGCCAGTTCTCAAGGGCTCCTTCTCAAAGAGTGTCTCCTCTCATTCACTGTCATGACAGGCATCTGATTCTAACTAGGGGGTTCCCAGAATTAAAGACAAGAAGATACCCTCATCTCTTTCATCTGGCATTGCCCTATGTGCTCAGTTCCCTCCTGTCTCAGACCCCCAAGGATTCAGATCTCCTATGGTGTCCCCATCTTGAAAGGCCTACACCTCACAGCTCTACCAAAAATGGTTGGGCATTTTCCTCCTACACATCATCCAAGTGAAGACTGGATTATTTGCCTCCAGCCTGGCTCTCCCACCGTCTTTCTTAGTATATTCCAAAGCCTACTGGCAAAATGTCTGTCATTCTTTCCATCACTCTAGACTTCCTCCTGACACCGACCTTTGTTGATGCTCTTCTCCTAACCTGGAGGGTCTTGGATGCCCAGATCAACAGAGGCAATAAGATGGGCTTTATACACACACTAAAGTATGTGGTCCTAATAACAAGCCAGCAGGAAGGTCTGAGGTCTGAGGCTGGAAGCGGTGGGGGGAAAAAGCATCTTTGAGACAATTAAAATCAGAAAATCTTGATCCACACTGGAGAGTGGGAGGAACAGGTTAGGGGACAAAGGACAAAGGGGGATAGAGAGGTCTAGGGAATAGGTAGTCAGTAAAAAGACTTAAGAGGGAGAGAGTCTTTACAAAGGTTCTAGAGAGGAAACCTGCTATGAAGAAGGCAGGGACATTTTCAGGGGTCACTGATAAGTCTCCCTCAGATCTGTAAATCGCCTTTCACCTGGTTTTTCTACCCCTCATTCAATGGTTCTCAACCTGGGGATTAGGGTCCTGCCCTGCCTAGGTGTGTTTGGAAGTGTCTGCAGGAGCTTTGATTGTCACAATGACTGGCACTCTACTGCTCTTTAATGGGCAGGGCCAAGGATGCTGACAATTCTGATAGTCAGAATTGGGGATAGTCTTGCACACAAAACAATTACCTGTTTCACATACCAAGATACCCGGATTAAGAAACATTAATCCCTACACTATCTCACCTGGCCTCTAGAGGAGCTCTTTCTCCTCACCATGCTGCCCTAAATTTGTCGTGACTGCCCATTGTTCCCTATCAGAGTTTGATTTGGAATTTTCCTATGGAACTTTCTTAAGAAACGAAGAGAAGACAGATGGAAAATTATCAAAGGAAGCAACAAAGCATAAAAACAGATGAACATCAACAGACTTCTGAATCTAAGGAAGATCAAATCTATTCAGTCTAGTCACAGAAGCACTTTTTTTTTAATTCACTTTTTTTTTTTTCTGATTGAAATACTTTTCTAGGTACAGAGGCCTCATTTCTCTCCTTACTTTAAGGACACCACAGCTAGTCATGGTTCCGGCCTATCCTGCTGCTGTCCTGTGTAAGCTTTCCAGAGACCAGGTCCTGAACTTCTCTCTGGGAAAGCCCCAAACGGTGGGCCCAAATCTACCCCAGTCTCCAGCTGCCCTGGCCTTCTGGGCTCTTCTTAACCCTCGATTCCTCACACAAGGCTCAAGCATCATGGCTGTCTGAGCAAGGTGTGGCCTTCTCGTTCACCTTTTAGGGTAAGGATAAGGTAATGCTAGCAGCCAGCATGGAGTACTCATAAACTCTCATGACTTAACACAATAGAAGTTTGTTTTCACTCGTTTTAAGTCTAAAACAAATATTCCTAACTGGTAGCAATTGTCCTCCAAGTGGTAATTCTGGAACTTAGGGTGCTTCCATCTGGTGGTTCTTCTATCTTTGATATGTGTCCTCTAAGGCCGCCATCTTGTCTGCGTAGAGCCTGACGAAGAGCAAAGAGCACGGAGGATTGCCTGTGGTGGTTTTTACAAGCCAGACCTGGAATCGCCACACATTACTTCTGGTCATATTCTACTGGCACGGACAGACACATGGCCTCACCAGGTTCTGAGAGAGAGTGGGAACTATAGTCTAGCTGTGTGTCCAGGAAGACAAAGAATTGGGTTTGATCATCAGCCAAGAGTATCTTCCCAAATCCCCCCATGTATAGGATTTTAGAGTCCTATGGTCATTTTTCTCTACGGTTTCTGGCTGGTATACAGCATTTCCTGGTTAAGAATCAATGGCTGATTCTTCAAAAAGTGAAGCATGGAATTACCGTATGGCCCCACAATTCTACTCTTGATGTAGACCAAAGCATTTAAAAACAGTACTCCAACAAATACTTATACACATGTATTCATAGTAGTACTATTCACAGTAGCCAAAAAGCGGAAACAACGCAAACACCCCTTGATGGAATGAACGGATAGACAAACTGTGCTATATACGTACAATGGGGTATTAGCCATAAGAAGGAATGAAGTCCTTATAAGGACTTCAGTTACAGCGTGGGCGAACTTCAAAAACATTGTGCTAACTAAAAGAAACCAGACATAGAAGGTCACATATCGCATGATTCCATTTATGTGAAATGTCCAGATAGAAGAGTCCATAGATATAGAAAGCAGATGAGTGGTTGTTGAGGAGTAGAGGAGCAGAGTAGAGAGTGTTTATGTGTACAGGGTCTCCTTTGGGAGTGATGAAAATATTTTCGGAAGTAGAGGTAGAGGTTGCACAACATCATGAGTGTACTAAATGCCACTGAATTGTTAACTTTAAAATGATTAATTTTATGTTATACAAACTTCCTCTCATTCAAAAAAGTTCTTGATTCTAAAAAAAAAGAAGGGTGGGTTTTAAAATTTTTGTTTTTATTGAAGCCCATCTTTTACCCATTATTTGTTGTTAATTCTTCTGGTCCGTATCACATAAGAAGGTGCATATCATTTTGGCCTGACCCAACAACATGTGTCATCCTGTACTCCCTATAAAGACATAGGGGAATTAGCTGACTTATATTTCCTTAACTTCTTGGCCCCCCTTGAGTTTAGTTTCCAATAATACAAAGTGCATTTCTAAGATATAGAGTGATTGATTCGCTGGCAGAGAGTTCATTTGCTAAACAATGATGATTGACTGACATCCTGGATCGATGAGTTTTACTTAGTTAATGTTCTCACTTCCATTCACTTCTGGAACCTTCTCAGCTCCCTTCCCAAATGCCTGTCCGCATCCAGTAGCTGCTTCACCACCCCTGCCCTCTGGGTGCTGTCCAGCAGGTTGAGACCTAGGCATATTCAAGGCTTCCTAGGCCCAGTTCCCATCTTTTCTGCATATATGACCCTAGTCAAATATCCCCTACAATAATAAAAATAATTTAAAAAATTAATCAGATCTTGCTCATGCTTCAAATAAAATAGCACTTACTATGTTGCTTTGTATTTTTTAAATATATATATAGGACTTTTTATTCCTCTAGACTGAGAGCCCTTTGAGGGTAAGAACTATGCATTAATTGTCTCTCTATTCTTAGCTCTTAACAGAGTGCCTGGCATATAGTACTGCTCAATAAATATGAGTTAAGTGAATGAACAAAATGTAATAACGTACAGATAAGAGAAAGGTTGTTTTCTCATAGGAATAAACAAGTTGATTGAAGCCATTCTCTTGTAGAGAGAACAGCTTTTACCTGAAATCAATGGATTGTTCATTCCTGGAAACTAGCACAAAAGAACCATTATCTGGGGCTGGCACAAATTATAAGCAGGCAGGTTCAAGGAAAGAAATAAAATGTGTTATAAATGGTAGTCTAGAACTCAGGAAACAGTAAAAAGGGGCAGACCAGGAGTGGTCAGGAGAGAAAAACCAGTCCTACTCACTCGGGGTAGGCAGGCAGGCCCTGCTGTAAGCAGTCAGGGAAATCTTGTCAGGCAGTGTGCTCAGAGCTTGCGGGGATGGGCATGTGTGATGGTGGGGCTGGTGGTCTTAAGGAAGCCTTCAAAGGGCAAAAGAGAGAAACCCAGCAGTGTTGGACCCTGGTAGGGAGTAGGAGGAGTGCTATGAGCAGGAACCATGAGAAAGCCAAATGAGTAGATGGTCAGTGTCAAGGGGGAACTGGCAGCAGGCTGGGTTCTGGGCAAGATTTTTGGAAAGAATGATGGAATGAAGAATCCTGGGAAGATGGATGGGAGTAAGGCTGGGTCTTGGCTTTGGAGGACCTGGATTCTTACCAAGTTTTCTAGGCAGATATTGGGGCCTAGGTAAGGCCCAACAGTTAGGTTAGGGCAGGACTGGGTAATGTATGCCTGAGGTCCTGACGTAAGTAGGGCTCTTTAAACTCATTGTGACTGAGGCCAGAATGAGTCCCTAAGGTTGAGGCAAGATTAAGCATGCACATAGGACTCAAGTGCTAGAGTCTAGGGTCTACAGTCTCTTGCAGTCCCTATTAGTGAAGAAAGGAGGCCTTCCGGGAGCAAGGAGCCATTAAAAGTTAAACCTGCACAAATCAGACTTATGTGGTTGCCAAGCCGGATTCAATGATCAGGCTAGGTACCTATAAATTACTCCACTGGATTTAATGTGTATACATTTTAAAGATTTTCTTTCCCCATAGCAAAGTAGATTTACAGTCTGAATGCCTGAGCTTATTAATTCTAATAACCTTCCCTAGAACAGAGGTCTATGAGAATACGGGAAGGAAGGGCTTATGTCCTGAGGTCCAAGAAGCAAGAGGAACCCTCCCCAGTACCCACAGCTATGGTGAGCGCAGGGTGTCTTCCGGTGACCACAACCTTGGCGATTTCTCATGCCTTACCTGTCCAGCTGGCATGTCTCCTTCCCTGAGGACTCCAGACCAATAAAACTGTCCTTTTACTCAATGGTTGGGTTATTCAACTCTTCCTGAATGCGTTTACCCAAGCTCACAATACAGCATCCCCCAGCCTGTACCCAGGAGACCCTCAGTAAATTCTGAATGGCGGCTGGCTTGGCTGAGGTCTGGTTGCTTTCTTTCCTGCCAGGTTTGAACATGACTCTCCTTTTTTTCCCCCAGCATTTTATTTTATTTTATTTTTTATTTTTTTTAACGTTTACTTATTTTTGAGACAGAGAGAGACAGAACATGAACGGGGGAGGGTCAGAGAGAGGGAGACACAGAATCCGAAACAGGCTCCAGGCTCTGAGCTGTCAGCACAGAGCCCGACGTGGGGCTAGAACTCACGGGCCGCGAGATCATGACCTGAGCCGAGGTCGGCCGCTCAACCGACTGAGCCACCCAGGCGCCCCTCCCCCAGCATTTTAAAAATGAATTACTACTGTTTTTATCAATAAATCCCCTTTTCAAATTATATCAGTCTAAGTCAGTTCTAATATTTACAATCAGGAACCCTAACAAATATAGAAATTGGTGCCTTAAGTGGTGGCAGGAAACAGACCTTCAGAGAAACGAGGGGGTGTCAGGATTTCTTATCTGTCTGGTTGGAGCTGAAGGCAGTGGAAATCCAGCCAGGAACTCTAGCGGCCCATGGATCAATTGCCAAAACAGCTCCTTAAGTTATTACCCGTGGTCCCTAGACCCATGGGTCCCTCGTCCCCTGAAGCACCCACTGCAGGCAATGGTATGAGGGCTCCTCAGCAGATGCTCTTGGTGCCTGAAGAACACCCCTGCCGTCCTGGTTTCAGTGCAGCTGTGGGATGGCCACACTCGACCGTGTGTCAGCATCTCCCTGTTTTCTTCCTCAAGGCTCTCTGCAGAGCCACGAAGAACACTCAGCCATCCACCGTCAGTGCAGCCAGCCCCCAAGTGTGGGGGAAATTAAGCTTCCTGAGGGCAAATCCGAAAAGGGGACGAGAGCTGGTGGATAAGCAATCCGTTCCTTTCCTTCCGAGGACAATATGGAGGCACCTTCAACAACGTGCTTTAGAAGCCCCCGTGGAAGAGAGCCCACCATCATTAACAGCAAAACCCGGCCTCCTTAGTTGACTTTTCTCCCTTTCCCATCTCATTCTTTTGCTTCCAGATGGAAACTCTGGATAAACAGCCCTCACCCAAGTCTGAGTCTCGAGCCTGCTTTCAGAAGAACCCAACGTAAGGCAGGGGAGGGTGTGAAGAGGAAAGGAATTCAAGGGTGGGAAGTGTGGGGGGAAGAGGTGGAAGGGGTGTCTGTCTGTAGGGTTGCTTCTGCCTGCACTGGGATGCCTCAGAAAGGAAGGAAAACTCAAATTCACAAATTTCAGCCCAAGGCCTGGACAAAAATCCAGGGACTTTCGATGACCTTACTGAAAGGTTTTCTTCTAGCTCAGTTGCAGGACCAATCATAGCACTTAGTCCTATAGGTGGTCAAATCAGAAGTTTCGTTAAAAATCATAGCTTCTCTACATTTCTAATGTGAAAGATAGGGCACAGACCAGGAAAAAAGCGGGGCCCCAACAGCTGGAATGAAGATACCTGGGAAGATCTGGGGAGCTCAGTGTACCCTGAACCTCTCACCCCCCACTGAGTCTTTCTTGCCGGAGAAGCAGCTCCTCCCCCTTGTCTGATGCAGCTGTTCCTGCCTTGTGTGGTGACCTCCGTGGATCCACTTTATGTGGTTACTTTGCAAGCAGAGGAGTCACTCACTATCCTTATTACCTCCAGACTGAAAAAAATGATAATGGGCAGACCCCAGCATGCTGGGTGGTGGCAGTTGTAGCTAATTTCATATTCAAACGTTGGAGAAGAGGTACACACCACAAGTATGGCATGATATTATTAATTTGAATCACCAAAAGTCTGGGGCATTCACGTGAGAATGAATTATGAGACAATAAGGCTAAAGAAAAAAGAATACAGTATGAGGTTGTCTGAATCTGAAGGTTCTTGATTGGATGTCCTAGCCTAAGTCACTAATTCTAAGTTTGAATTCTGTGTTTGGTTGATTGAAGCATGGACTCCAGGATGGTTCCCACTAAATGGAGTTGAGGAGGCAGAAATTCCTGGAACATAAGGAAAGAACGCATAGAATTTGGGGGATAGAAATGTGGACATGGATGTATGTGAGACCCAGACACTTCCTCTGAGAAGACCCACAAGACATGTCTTTCCCCCACTGTCTTGAGAAATATGTATTTGCCAAGATGTCTAACGGGACATGTTCAGTTGCCCTGGATTATGGTTAAAGCCAAAGGCTAAAATAGAAGATGCCAAAGATAACACATTCTAAATCCAGAGTCATCAGCCTTCTGTGCAAGGTATACTGAGGGGTACCATCACCACCAACACCCCCTCTGCCCCCACAGTATGTGGTGATCTCTGAGAGAGATCTGTTAGCTTTTTGCAGAGTGGGGCAGTACAATGTTCATGATAAGAAGCTACTCCCTCCCTTCACACCCTTATGGGTAAGGAAAGGAGAGGGGCTGTTCTAAGAGAATCACCGGTAAAGAGAGAAGCAGAGAAGACTGCCATTTCATGTCCTGATCGGATGTCTGCTCAGCTGATCTGAACAAGGGGAAGGAGGCCTTGGCAAAGGTGGTGGGATGAGGTGTGTGTATTGAGGGAGAGAATGGAGGGCAGTTAGACTATACTCCTATCATTTAGTATGGTAAAGACCCATTTTCTGAAAAGTTGGTTGGGCATAGCAGAAGGGACCTGGGCTTGAGCTGTTGGTGACTCCACCCAAGGACTGCAGGCCCACCAAGGTCATCCCAGCAGCTAGAGGCCGAGGGTTGAGAACATTTGGTGAGAGTTGAGGGGTGGTGGGGAAAACAAGGCAAGGCAGAGTCAGTCTGCTGGTCAGGGAAATGTACAGTGCAGGTCCCCACAGCGCCCCCCTCCCCCCAAGAGTTCACATATGGGACAGACCCCAGCATTCGATGCCTGCCCTACAAGGGGCTTGATGACCTGCTGGAGAAGCAGCAACAACCAGTAAGAAGGAATGAAGACAGCAGCCTGACCCAGTGAAGAAGGGAGATGTTTGCCCGCTTCCTTCTTGCTCCTCTTTGCCTGGTTGTATGATTGTGGACAACTTTAGCAGAGGCCTGATTAGAGCTATAATGGAGGATCACGGCCCCTCCCCTCTTTCCCTTTCCTAAGTCAGATCACAGACATGGAAACTCTTGAACAAAGAGAAGGTCAAGTACTCTTGGGGGAAGTTCTTGCAATAACACCATAAAATGCACTGTGAATCTTCTAGACTTTCCTAAAGGATTTGTGGCCACTTACCAGGGTAAACCATGTGTTGACCAAGGTAACTGGATTACCCTGATCTTTCAAGGATTATTGGACACTGGCTCTGGTATAACATTAATTCTTGGGGGCCCAGAACACTACTTTATCCATTGGTCAATGTGAGTCTTTTGGGAGCCAGGTGATAAATGCATTTTCACCTGACTCTATCTCATGGTAGACCCAATGGGTCTCTTAGCCTATCCCATGGTTATTTTCTCAGTTCCTGACTAAACAATTAGAATAGATAACCTTAGCAACTGGCAGAATCCCTACCCTGGCTCCTGATCCGTGTGTGGAATAAGGGCTATTGCTGTGGAAAGGACAAATGGGAGTCTCTCAAGTCCTCATACTGCCATGAGGGAGTTGCAGAGATTAATGCAGATGTCAACAGCTTCCAGCTTTGAGACGGGCCAAGAGCAAGAGAAGATTCTGTTGTGGATCCAGGTTGCAATGTAAGCAGCTGTGTCTTATGCCTCCCATGACCCAGAAGATCCAACGGTGATCACTGTGTGTGGTAGATCAGGATTCTGCATGGAGCCACCTGAGAGCACCAATGGGAGAATCACAGTGAGGGCCTCTGAGGTTTTTTGCAACAATGATCTCACCTCTTTGCTCAGTAATTATTCATGTGAGAAACAGCTCTTGACTTTCTACTAGACCTCACAGACTGAAGACCGGAGCAGGGGATTCCAGATGACCATGGAGCCCACATATCTCATCATGAACTGGGTATGATCTGATCAATAAGCCAAGAAGGAAGGGTGTGCCCAGCACCACCATGCCATCAGGTGGAAGCAGCATGGTTAAGCCTGGGTCAAGCGGGGCCTGAAGACACAAGCAAGTTGCTCGTGGCTTGCACTCCCAACACACTTGCTCCTGTTATGCTGTCAGTCACCCCACTCTCGGCACATACCTGCGACCTCATGGAGCGTTCCCTATGACCTGCTGTCTGCAGGAGGAGAAATTGGGGCCTGATTTACAAGTGGCTCTGGACAGTACACTGGCATCGCCCAGTAAGGGGCTGCGGTGGCATCAGAAATGGCCTCAGAACCAGCCTTGAAGGACAGCAGAGCAGGCAAATCCTCCCAGGGACAGCACGTTCAACAGTATATTTTGACCACTCTTCTCAAAAGAAGAGATGGCCTAAGCTTAACATCTAAAGTGATTTATGAGTAACAGTGAATGGTTTGGCCTGATGGCCAGGGATTTGGAAGGAACCAGATAGAAGAATTAGTGACAAAGGAGCTTTGAGAAGGGGGTCTGCGAGTGGACCCCTACCCCCAAATGACAAAACCCCCTTGTCTCCCTCCCACCTCCACTATGCCCCCACTCCGTCTTCCATTCTATCTTGCAGCAGGGCTGATCTGATCATGTCTTTCCCCTGACAAGAATTCTAACCACCCCTGCCCCCATTGCTTACAAGATAAAATATGAACTCTTTAAAAAAATTTTTTTAAACATTTATTTATTTTTGAGAGACAGAGAGAGACAGAGTGTGAGTGGAGGAGGGGCAGAGAGAGAGGGAGACACAGAATCTGAAGCAGCTTCCAGGCTCTGAGCTGTCAGCACAAAGCTGGACACGGGGCTCGAACCCACGAACCGTGAGATCATGACCGTGAGATCATGACCTGGACGCTTAACAGACTGAGCCACCCAGGCACCCCTAAAATATAAACTTTTTACATAGCCTGCCTCTTGCCTGTTTTTCCAGCCTCGTCTCTTACCACTTCCTTCCCTAACATTTGGTGCTCCAGGCTGATTCCCCAGGGCATGCCTTTCTATCTCAGGCTTTTGTACCTCAGGCTCCAGGTACCCCTGTGTGTTTTTCCTTTTGCTCAGGAGGACTCTGCTCTATTCATCCTCCGGGTCCCAGCTCAGGGGCCCCCTCCCGCCCGGGTGTCCCCCAGGCAGATTCAGCCTGGCTCCTATCACAGACTCTGGAGCCACACTGCTCGGGATGCAATCCTAGCTGTCACTTAACCTTGGGCATGTTACTTAGCCTTCCTCTGCCTCAATTTCCTTACCTGTAAAGTGGGCAAGGCTATATTACTCAATCTAGAAGTATTAGTAATAATAATTATGTTTGCACATAATAAAACATAAATACGTAAGTAAAGAATACAGAAGCGGAAATACAAAACAGAATCGGGCCTGGCAGAGTGAGTGTTCAGCATGTGTTAAGTAATCACTGCCATTCGATGCTCTTTTCCCCGTGCTCCCTTGTGCCTGTACACATGCCCAAACAGACAAGGCGAGGACACATTCCCCTCTGCACCCAGCAGGCGCCTGGCATATAGGAGGCTCGCAATAAATACTCGTGGGATGAATAAACAACGTCAGGAATCAGAAGCAGAGATACAGACCCCGTTCCGCTGTTTACTAAAAACCCTTGGACAAGTCACATAGTGAGTAAAAGCCTCAAGTTTCCTCACTAGTGAAACGAAGATGATAGCAAACATATTAAGTCAACCGCGGGAAAGTGCCATTTTTGTAGGTCAGAAACAATTGAATATCAGCCATGTCATATGCTTCAACACAATTCTTACACCTTAGGGCTGAAGGGAAGCCCCAGTGAGGTAATGGGTGTAAGCGTGATTTATAAGCCATCCAACTGTCAGCTTTGGTTATTATCTGAGATGTGTGGCAAGCTAGAGTTGTTGTGTTTGAGTAGAAGCATCATCTTATTTGATTGTTTGTATAATAAGTAGCAATTTGAAAAAGAACAAATGAAAATGTTAAAATTCACATGACAGGTGGTGTCGAAGCCGGATTTGAACTCCAGACTCTGAGTAGAAGGGTCGTGGCCTTGGGTGGACCCCCAAGTGGGGATGGGGGCCCCAGGGATGTGCTGCTCCGTGCTGTGGATCTGAAAGAGCAGTGGGCAGCCAGTCTTCCAGCCTGTTTGCCTTTAGCATTCTGTGGCTCCTGGAGGGCCCTCGGGGAATTTTCTGGCACTCTGGTTCCTCCAAGAGCACACACTGTATTTGTTCACACTCACTCTACGTCTCTCATACTCCCGAGGTGACAGCCTCCCTGGAATCCCTGATGCAGTGGGAGTTTCCTGGTGAATGTAATGCACACAGGTCCATGGGAGCCCACAACTTCCTGTCTGGACAACCTCCTCCATCCCCAGTGACTCCGATGAAAGGCATCTATTTATAGACTCAGCCTTCTCCCATCAAATGTCCTTCTTGCTGTCATTTCACTGGCTCAGATAGGTGACTGTGTCAGATATGATAGGAGGCGGGGGATGGGCTTGATGACTCCTGGATCCAGGCAGGCCCAGAAGAGTAAGTGTCTAGCAGAATTAACACCAGGCTTGCCTTTAGACCAGAGCCTTCCAGTTGCTCCCTTTCTGTACGTTTTGCCCTCTTTGCTTTCCTATATAAGAAAGACTCTTGGGGCGCCTGGGTGGCGCAGTCGGTTAAGCGTCCGACTTCAGCCAGGTCACGATCTCGCGGTCCGTGAGTTCGAGCCCCGCGTCAGGCTCTGGGCTGATGGCTCGGAGCCTGGAGCCTGTTTCCGATTCTGTGTCTCCCTCTCTCTCTGCCCCTCCCCCGGTCATGCTCTGTCTCTCTCTGTCCCAAAAATAAAATTAAAAAAAAAAAAAAAAAAAAAGACTCTTGATCACCTAAACTTTGCATTTAAGTCATAAAATCCACCATTAGAGCCAGAAGGGTCCTCGGAGATCACCCACAATTTATAGCTGAAGAAACTGAGGTCCAAACAGAGAGCAGAGGCTTGATTAGAAATGAGGCCCGTGGAATCCTCGGTTAGTGCTCTTGATGTCATGTGACATGTTGTAAACAATGGGCTGTCATTGGTAAGAATATGAGCCTATGACATAAGGTAGTCCTGGGTTCAACTCAATCTGCCTCTTACCAGCTCTGTGACCTTGGGAGCATCACCTGACCTCTCTGAACAAACTGTCATCATCTGTAACTTCTCAGTGTCGTAGAGACTCAAATAATATGCAAAGTGCTCGTCATACACAAAGTGCTCATTAAAGTAAGTTTCATTTCACTGTGGAATAAAAGACAAACTTGGCTGAAGAATCAATAAGCAAGTGAGAAGATCTGGCGCAGTACTGGTCAAGGGCGGAGGAGAGGAGAGTAGTGAATCCCAACGTCTCTGATGTCACATTGTTTTATCCTGCTTTTGTCCAGGACTGGCATTTATTTCCCAATTTGATTAAACTCAGGAAACATTTATTGACCACTTATTATGTGCCAGACTAAGGCACATGCTAGGCTAAGTTCTGACGGTATCGAATATTCTAAAACAGCGTCCTTACGCTCTGGAAGGTGACTCTCCAGCTGGGAGGCAGATGGGTAAACAAGTAATTGATGTTGTTCTGCATAAGAGGTGTGCTAACAGAGGAGTGTACAAGGGAAAGGGCATTTCAGGCAGAAGGAACAGTTTGAACAAGTGCCTGGAGGCATGAAAATCAATTTGGAGAATGTATCAGGTAGGCACCGGCTTGGCAGCTGACAAGAGAAAACTCAAAATAGCAGGGGCTTAACCGAGCTTGAGGTTTCTTTCTCTCTCCCATGAAAAAAGTGCAGAGCCAGGCAGCCCGGGGCTGATGAGGCAGCTCGGCGGTCGTCAGGAACCCAGGTAGTGCAAGGCAGATGCTTAGAGCAGGGACTCCAGAGTCACACTGTCTGGGTTTTAATTCTTTCTCAGGCCAAGAGGAATGAGGATGTTACCTCTTTCCTCTGTTTTCTCAGCTGTCAACTGAGGATAATAAAAATGCCTGTCCCATAGAATTGCTGTGAGGGGTACATTACTTCAGTTGGAAATGTGTTCTGAACAGAACCAGATGCATAATGGGGCCATATATATTTTAATATTCTATTTTTCTGTTCCACCATCCTTAGCACTTGGCTTTCCTTCTCAAGGTCACCTCATGATCCAGAATGGCTGCTGATGCTCCAGCCATCACATCCCAGTTCTAGGAAGCTGAAATAAGAAAGGGGAGGAGGACAAAGACCTCTCCCTCCAGCTTACTCATCTTCCTATAAATAGCTTTCCAGAGTTCCCAACACATCACTTGTGCTAATATGTCACCGGCCTGAACTTAGTCACTTGGCCTCCTATAGTTGCAAGGGAGGCTTGAAGCCATGGTCTTTTAGCTGGGTTCTGTTAGTAAAAGGCAAAAGATTTATGCGATCTGAAGAGAAACCAGAGTATAGCTGGGTGCTATTAGAAAGAAAGGGTAAGAGATATGGATTTTGATCGGCATGATATCATGATTTATAATAAGAAATATATATTAGGTGCCCTTTTGGCTACAGAGCTCCTTAAACCCTTGGAATTTCCTGTGATAAGGATGATAAAACTGTCTTTTGTTAAGGAGGTGATTTCAGGACGGCCCATAGGTAACAAAGGCTAGGGGTTGATGCAGGGAGGGGGGATTAGAAGGTGGGACCTTTCAGTCCCACCCCCTGACTTCCAGGAAGAAAAGAAGGGCTGGAGACTGAGCTCAGTTGCTAAAGGCCAACAATTTAATCAATCATGCCTCTGTAGCGAAGCCTCCACAAAAAGCGGAAGGACTGGGTTCGGAGAGGTGTGGTGATGCACTCATGCGGGTGTGGAGACACTGGGGTACTCAGGGAGGACACAGAAGCCCCAGACCTTCTTACGTACTTTGCAATAAGCGTCTCTTCCACCTGGCTGTTACTGAGTTAAAACCTTTTGTAATAAACCGACAACCTAGTAAGGCTCAGTGCTTTGTATGTGTGTGAGTTCTGGGAGCGGCTCTAGCCAATTAAGTGAACCTAAGTCGGGGGTTGTTGGAAACTCCAATCTGTAGCTGGTGGTCGGAAGCCCAGGTGACCACCTAGATTTATTTATAACCGGCATCTGAAAGGGTGGGGGGCAGTCTTGTACGAACCCTAAACAGGTGGGATCCAGTGGATAGTGTCAAAACTGACTTGAATTGTAGAACACCTAGCTGGTGTTGGAGAATGGCCTGGCGGTGTGGGAAAACTCACCCGCCCCCTACACACGCGCACACACACGCACACACTGGAATTGGGGTCAGAACCCTTTTAATTGGCAACTTGTAGCCTCTGCCACAAGGAAAAATAGATAAGCTCCAATAGGTGTGCTCCAACACAGAGGTTTAAGGGTAGGTTGTAGACGAGGCTCAGACCAAACTGTGGACAGACTTGACTGACATATCAGTTGCTGCTTGGACGCATGGGATCTGCACCTCAGTGGGGAACTGGGCTCGATGATGTCTTCCGGGAGTCATCAGAACACAGGAGTGTTCGGAGCAGTGGGAGTTTGAGGTCCCTCGGTGTCACAGGTACAGTGAGAAGAGGGGAGGGGAAAGAGGTGTATTCAGATTCCGATCTGAGCAGTGCTTGCGTGGGGGCGGGGATGGTGGAGGGCAAGTGCGTAAGAAAGATGGCGTCATCTGACCACTGTCTGCCCACATCCCATCTCTCCGGGCTGTGCTCGCACTGCCCTCTCTCCTACCCAACTGCCGTCGGTCTGCGATTGCCACGCCAGAATATTACCTTGAAAAATGGACAGAGGCGCTTTTCAGGAATGTGCTTCCTGCACCTCACCCCCATCGCCACCCACTGCAGACAGAACCCTGGAGAAGCCCACTATCCGGGGAGAGGGAGAGGAAGAAGAGGAACCCAGGTGTCTGTTTAGGGCCCTGAGCGCCCCGCTTATTCGTTACCTGGTTACCTTCACTGAACAAACCTTGACTCTGCGTAAGTGAGTTTGCCAAGACCGGGGTGGGGCGGGCCCGGGTTGTTTCTCAGATGAGGCGAGAAGGACACAAACATGGGTGTCCCAGTGCTCATCCCTTCTGGAAACCAGGCCTACGCTCTAGAAGCTCCACTTTCATGCTCCGGGTCCCAGGGCCTTCTGCCTCGTTTGAGAAGAGGGGGACAAGAGGCTGGGCCAGCTTTTCTCCAGGAGCCAAAGTGCTTTGTCCTCAGAGTACTGCTCCTGGCCTGCCAGTCCCTGCTGCCTTCATCTGGGACGTCAGACAGATTCCCACCAGCACAATGGAAGCAGGGGGTTCACGCGACATTTAACTCCAGGGAGATGGGGTGTGTTTGCTATCTTGTTGTATATTTATTTACTCCCAAACATAGTAGTTTTAAGTCTCTATTTATTCATTTTTTCATTTATTTATTTAGAGAGCACGAGCACCTGTAAACCAGGGAGAGGGGCAGACAGAGAAAGAGAATCTTTTTTTTAAATTTTTTAGATGTTTATTTGTTTTTGAGAGACAGAGAGAACATGAGTGGGGGGGGGGGGGAGGGCAGAGAGAGAGGGAGACACAGAATCTGAAGCAGGCTCCAGGCTCTGAGCTGTCAGCACAGAGCCCGATGCAGGGCCTGAACCCACAAACCGTGAGATCATGACCTGAGCCGAAGTTGGACCCTGAACCAGCTGAGCCACCCAGGGGCTCCAGAGAGACAGAATCTTAAGCAAACTCCATGCTCAGCATGGAGCCCAATGTGGGACTCAATCGCGTGACCCTTGGATCATGACCCAAGATGAAATCAAGAGTTGGACGCTTGGGGTGCCTGGGTGGCTCAGTCGGTTAAGCCTCTGACTTCGGGTCAGGTCATGATCTGACGGTCCGTGAGTTCAAGCCCGCATCGGGCTCTGTGCTGACAGCTCAGAGCCCAGAGCCTGCTTCGGATTCTATGTCTCCCTCTCTCTCTGCCCCTCCCCCGCTGGCGCTCTGTCTCTGTCTCTCAAAAATGAATAAATGTTAAAAAAAAAATTAAAAAAAAAAGAGTTGGACGTTCAACCTACTGAGTCACCCAGGCACCCCAGCAGTTTTAAGCCTTAATGCAATAACAAAAGCCACTCGTAATGAAAACAAAAATATTAAACTCATTATCTATGGGTCAGGAATCTGGAAGAGATGAGGCCAGGCAGCTGAGGTTGCTGTCAGGACATCGGCTGGAGCCACAATCATCTGAAGGCTTGACTCGAACTGGAGTTGGAGGCCACTTCTGAGGCAGCACCCCCCCCCCCCCATATGACTAGCAAGATGGTCCTGGCCTTTGTCAAGGAGCCTCAGTTCCTGTCCTTGTGGATCTCTTCTGCGGATGCTTGACTGCCCTCATGGGGGCCACTGGCTTCCCCCAGAGTGAGATAACCAGGGGAAAGAGCCAGGCAGAAGCTACTTTTGGATGACCTAGCCTCAGGACCAGCATCTTTCCACCCCATTCTATTCTTTAGAATTGAGTTACACAGTCAAGGGGAGGGGAGGGAGGGGTATCAGAGAATTGGCAAAAATAGTTTACAAACACAACCTAGGGCTTAGGTCTTGCGGATCCTGGGATGAAGAAAGCCAGAGGTGGAATTGGCAGGGGGGACTATGAACCTTACCCTGAAGCGTCCAGGAATTTAAAGGTAACCGTGGAAAACCACATCGGGTTAGGTTGTCACTGGGGGATCCTGACATCTAATACAGAAATCCCCAAATGCCAGGTGGCTCTGATGTTGTCTCAGAAATGCCTCTACTTAAGGCAATTACCAGTATCTAAGAGGCCCCCAAACAGAAGTCACTCTTGCTGTCAAGGTTTGTAACCTCCTCACTGGAAGGCACCTTCTGTGGTATGGGAAGGGACACTTGGGGCCAGGAGAGGGCGAGCAATTTGACTTCCGGCCCCCCTGGTGAGACACAGGCAGTGGCGGGGAGGGTTCTGAGAGAGGTCTGACCTATACAGCCCACCTCTCCACACTGTAGCATCTCCCTCGTGGTGTTCTAGGAAGCTGGCGTTTATGGGAAACTTCCAACAAGCCAGCAGTGTGCTGAGTATTTATACGTCTCTTCATCCTCCTCCCAATGCACCGTGGTAGGTATGCATTCCCCCATTTTACTGATGAGGAGACTGAGACCCAGGTCCCAAAGGTTATGCTGCAGAAGTAGCCCACGGTCATTCAACCACTGTGATTCTAATCCAGCCTGACTGACTCTGAAGCTAACCTGCTTAATCCTAACATTTTCCCACATCCCACATGTTCCGGCCCCTGGAATTATGTCTGTGCTGCCTCCACGATACCGGGATATCTCTTAATTTCCTGCCACAAGGATGGGGTTCTCCGAAACGCTGAGGCCAGAGGTCTGAGTTTCCTTTGCAGGGAAGCAGCATTCAAGCTCACTGCCCCCACTCTTATGGCAGGTTCACATCACCAGAATCCTGGCAGTGGGAGCCACTGCTCTGTTTATCCACCTGCTCTGTTTATCCAGAACTCCCATGCTGCCAACCCCCTTTATTAATGCCAGGGTACCAGGGTCATGCAGAATATGGTCAGCTCGGTCTCCTGTTCTGGCGGCAGCTGCAGTCAAGGTTGGCAGCGGTGATGGGGGCCAGTAGTCTCTTATCTGCCCGAGCGCCACTGCCCAGGCCCCCAACTCCCATGTCCTCCCGCAGAGCAGTGGAGGCTGGGGAGGAAGGAAGCCCTTCTCCCTGAGCCCTGTGGCCTCCAGTGGTTGGCACGGGGCCCCCAGACTCCACACCCAGGAAGCCAGCTCGGCTTTGGGGGTAGGGGGGCAGGCTTCTCACTCACAGCAACTTCTAAGAGGTGCACCTGGACAAACACTGGTCAGTTAGGAAAAGCCGTGTTTCTACACCCGAGCACTGCTGGCTCTCAATATGAGAAGAAAGATAATCTGATAAACTCCTCCTATACTCCAGACACTTAATGAATCCCCCTCCCTCACCCAAGGCCATTTTGTAGAAAGATGATCAGGAAAAGGGGCAGGTCCAGGCCTAAAGAAAGGACTGTGCTGCACTCAAGCATCAACATGGATGGCTCAGATCTCAACAGAGTCCGCCATCAATCTCCCTCTGTCTAGGACACTACGGACCTCTTAACCAACCTCTTAACCAGCCCTGTGGACTCTCAGGAAAGACACATGGCTTCTGCCCACCCAAGTGGCCTCTCCCCAGCCCCCTCACCGTCTCCTACCTATCACCTTACCTGCTTACTAGAGCCAGCTGTGTTTGGGCCCAAATCTGTCCCCACCAGTTGTACTCTTTTGCAATCCCATGCTTTTCGTTAAATATCATGTAACCTGATGAAATATGAACACTCCCCCCCCCAAAGTAGTTGTTTCTATGAAAATTAATTTGAATACTTTGGAAAGAGCCCATAAAGGCAACTTGGAAGGAGGAAAGGAAGGAGGAAGAAAGAAAGAAAGAAAGAAAGAAAGAAAGAAAGAAAGAAAGAAAGAAAGAAAGAAAGGGAGAGGAAGGAAGGAAGGAAGGAAGGAAGGAAGGAAGGAAGGAAGGAAACAGCTTTCTAGAAGTGGTTGACTTGTCTGTAAAAGATTAACAAGGGTGGGGTTGGGGAGGAGAATTATAATCCCAACGGCCCTGCATTCCGTTTGCTACACAACTGTTTTCAGGACCTTGGGTAGGATAGAAATCTTTGCCGATGACTTATGCATATGACTCACGGAAGAAAGAGTGGATCTATACTCACAGAAAAGGTCTTGGTTTTACATTGAAAAAATTAGCAAATGTCCATTTGCAAACAGGAAATGGTTTGGCCGAGCGTCTCCTTGACGGAGGACCTCACCCAGTGTGGGGGGCAGCCTGCGCCTCCAGAGCCTAACAGAAGAGGCCACAACGCACACCAAAGGCTAATGAGGAAATCGATGCATCCGGGCCTAATTGACAACGCTAATCATCTCTTTGAACTGAAGTGTCCTAGCAGCATGAGAATCATTAGTGCCTGTCAGTGAGAGATAAGGTCTTCAGATTTCCACAAGGAAGCAGAGTTTTTTATTCAGCAGACCCGGACTTGATCAATACTTCCAATATCAAGACCCGTGACCTCAGTCCAGTTAACAAATGCTTACACTTCATGAGAGACGTCAACACTCCTGCATTTTCCAACGGCTCTCCCCGCGGTGAGGCTGTCTCCTGTCCTGTCCCCGTCCACGCTCGTCCAGTTTTGTGCGTCACCTGAGCCTCGCAGTGTTGCTGGAAGAACACCTTAACGCTGAGCCTGCTTTTACTTTAAATGCATGACTTCACCCTTCCGATTGGCACAATTCTGCCAGGCGATTCCCCTTTGTTTCTTTTCTGGGGGGAACTTTCCCCCCGCAGGAGATGCCATCTGACAACTCTTCTCCCCTTAAGCCTCTCATCCGGGCTCTTTGACCTCTTTACTGGGAGAACAGAAACCATCTGACGCGCACTCCCTCATCATCCCAAATCTTCCCCCCTTCTCCCTTTCTCCCCCCTCTCCTGCCCTCTGGGTACAATTAAGAAAGCTCCATGAGGGCAGGGACCTGCTTGGTCCTCAGCAGCCGGCACAGTGCCTGACACAGAGCGGGCGCTCAAAATTGATGATGAATGAATGAATGAACGAGTGAATCCCCTACCTTTTCCTGACTGATCAAGTCAGCTTCGTTTTTCACAACCTTCCGGAGCGGAGGGAGGAAGATCCCGTCACATTGGCTTAGGCATCTGAGAAAATAGGTAAAAATGAAATCGCTGCTGTCTCCAGCCTTCACGGATGCGGTACTAAGACCGCTTTCGTAGGCTCATCTCAGTTTTATTTCCGTCTGTCATTTGCATTTGTGTGTGTTTCTCTGAGGTTATCCTTGCCTGTTTGAATCCTTGGTATGTGCAGGTGGAGATCAATAAAAGAGAGGTGAATTGTTGAGTGCCCCAAACCTAAAAGTCACTCTGGATTCCTCCCTTTCCTGCTCTTTACACATCCAGTCCACTAACAGACCCCTTTAGTTTTGATCTCTATGGCAGAGAACAGCAAACGTTTTCTGCAAAGGGCCAGATGGTAAAAATTGCAGGTGCATGGGTCACATGGTCTGCACTGTAACTACTCATGGCATGTAAATGTGTGGCCACGGCTGTGTTGCAAAAACAGGTGTGGATCCAGGCGCCTGGGTGGCTCAGTCGGTTAAGCGTCTGACTTCAGCTCAGGTCATGATCTCACGGTCCGTGAGTTCGAGCCCCGCGTCGGGCTCTGTGCAGACAGCTCAGAGCCTGGAGCCTGCTTCGGATTCTGTGTCTCCCTCTCTCTGCCCCTCCCCTGCTCATACTCTGTCTCTCTGTCTCCAAAATAAATAAAAACATTAAAAAAAAAAAACAGGTGTGGATGGGATTTGGCTTAGTTTGCAGAACTGGGCTCTGTAGTTTATCCCCAAACCGTTCTTAGCGAAAGGAAATAATGCTTGGAGAAAGAGCCATCTTCCGTGCCTTCTACCATCTTCCGGAAGTAATTTGGGAAGGGGTAGTATAGCCTTCTGTGCCCGTGTTTAATGTGTGGAGTGAACCTCTTTTCACCAGATCAGTGAAGCTGTTTTTCCTGACCCTTGAATCGGTCTCTCACTTCACCCTTCTTTCCTGACAGTCTCTTGTATTCTAGACACAAGCCAGGGCCCCAGCACCGCCACTCATTAACTGGGTGAGCTGTTCCCCGCTGCTAAACCAGTAAGACTGTCCCTTGTCTCATTTGACAACCGGACTAATATTCTCACCTTTCTCACGGCGCTGTCCTAAGGGTTAAATGTGATCATGTATCTGAAATGCTTGGTACAGCGCCTGGGACACAGCAAGGGCTTGGGAGCAGTTCCTACTGTCAGTGCTGATATTATCGTCGTTATGTGCTGATAGGTATCTCCATATATAAGTGCACCTGAGCCTCCTGTTTCAGAGCATGGGCACCCGGGTAGGTCTGCCAAGATTGGACTCCGGGCTCCCTCACTTACTGTGTGACCTTGGGGAGGTGCCTCAGGTTACCTAACTCGCAAGGCTGTTGTGAGGACTAAGTGAGTTGTCTACAAAGTGCTTCGGAGTGTGCTAGGCCCACAGCCTAGCCACAGGAGATGTGTGCTGTCACCACTAACATTATCAGGGCCAGAACAGAATCCCGGAATTTCTCGCCTTCGCCATTCCCGGCGTCCAGGCGTCACGCCGGTCCAACGCGTGAGGTTCCGGCACAAAGAGAAGCGATCCCTCCCCACCCCCACCCCAGGGCAGAGCTTCTGCCATTCTTTCCGTTCTCCCACAAGCATCTTCTCTTTTCCCGCCTGCTTTCAGTCCGTGGGTGAGGACCCTTTGCTCCCCATGCCTCTCTCCTCCCACACCCCTTCTCCTTGGGGATATTTGTATCCCCGGGATTTATGTAGTTCCCATAATCAGGCCGCTTAGGCTGTGGTGATTGGAGTATACAAACAGGGTAAGAACAGAATTCATGGTCATTAGCTCCCTTAGAGACCTCAGTCACTGCCACTGTTCGGGCGGGGCCCGGGAGTGGGGGAGGGGATGCGAGGGCGGGGTTGGGTTCGTCCCTATCCTGAACTCTTTCGGTATCTGCTGAAATAGCTCAGTTCCGGGGCGCCTGGGTGGCTCAGTCGGTTAAGCGTCCGACTCCAGGTCACGATCTCGCGGTCTGCGAGTTCGAGCCCCGCGTCGGGCTCTGGGCTGATGGCTCAGAGCCTGGAGCCTGCTTCCGATTCTGCGTCTCCCTCTCTCTCTGCCCCTCCCCCGTTCATGCTGTGTCTCTCTCTGTCTCAAAAATAAATAAACGTTAAAAAATTTTAGAAAAAAAAAAAATAGCTCAGTTCCCTCTTAGCATTAAGTAGCTGCAAATCTGCCTCCTTCCCCCTGGTTCATGCTGGGCAGACTCCGCCGCCACTGACGTACTTCTCCGTCGTGGGCTCTGCGGTATTCCCACCATTCGCGGGGCCGAGCCGCTTTAAAGGCAGGTGGATGCTCTTTGATTCCTACAGATTCCTAGAGACTGACCCCCATGTGATCGGTGTCACCTGATTAAGGTGAGCACCGGAGCGGCGGCTGGACCGCTTCGGGCCCGGATGATGGGAAAAAGAACACAGCGCTGGATACGTTCTCTTGTTTTCCATTTTAAAACCTGTCATTCACTCAGCTAGTGGCATGGAACCTGTCCTTAGAAGCTGTGGAATACTCCAGTCAGCGAAGAGTTAAACGAAATAAAACCTCCGCAGTACAAATTGAATGCTTTGTCATTAACAAAACTGTTATAAATTCCCTTTCTCTGAACACTTTCTTGCTTGTCTTTTTTCCCACCTCCAGGCAGCCTCGGGCCTTTTCACAGGCCTGATGCAGCTTGTATGCTGTTGCTGCTTAGATTACCACTGGTAATTATCTCCTCAGCACCTCTGCCTCTTTGTTCAGAGCTCCAAGCCTCAGAGATGGGCTCCATTTTGAACTCCCCTCCCCCCCCCCCCCCCAAGTAGCTCTGAACTTGGCTCCTTCTAAGTTGCTCACTAGGGTTCCTTCCTTCCGGTGAGAGAAATCTTCATTTCATCCGTCTGACTTCTAAGGGAGTCGGGCCTTTATTCCTTCTGAACAGCCATCAAACAAAACAGAACATGAGTTAAGTGAGCCTCTCCTCACACTGAAGGAGCTGTGCGTTGTAATTTCTATATGGAAATTTAGACTATAACACTGGAAAGAAAAATTTTAAACGTAGCCGAGCTCCATGGTAAGGGAGAAAAAATCCCCAGGGCTAGATTAACCAAGAGGAGACTCAAGGTCAAGGTGGTTAACAGGTGCCAAACCAAAATGGCTCCTGGAATTATAAAATCAGCTGGAGGCTGGAATTCTGTTACCTGTCTGGGGAGAGGAGTCTGGGCTATAGGCCCCATGGAGTAGAATTTTGAGCTGTCATAAAGGTAGGGATTATGAAGAGTTGGTCTATCCATGAAACAAGATAAGGAGAACTTCACTAGCCACCTCAGAAACTCATGAGGAAAGGTTGATGTCCACTCTGGCTATGGGTGTACAAAGAGTTGCTCTCAAGCAATTGGCATCCCAAAATAATTGGACAGGTTTGGGTTCTAAGTTCCCTGTCACAAGGTACAGGGGCCTCACGTGAGAAATTAACATGAAAACAAGCCAGAAACTGACACCTGTGGGATTGTTGTGATGCCCTGTGAGGAAGGATGTGTCCACAGCCCAGGGCACAGGGCAATCCCATGGGAATTGACTCCCATGGACGAGAGGCTCACAGTCAAAGAGAATAAGCACATAAGAAAACAATCATCATAAAGGATAGTTAGATACATCAAGTCAAAGAAACTTGTACCTCAATATCTGGATAAAATAAAACAATTTGAAAGAAACTTTGATAAGTACTTTTATTTTTAAAAATATTAAAGATGGACTAAACATTGAGTTGATATGCATAAGACCATATAACAAAAAATGCAATTGTCGAAAAGAATCTAGAAAAATCCAGAAATAAAAATATAGTCAAGCTTAACAATTGAACTGAAGCTTGAATAATAGCCTTTTCAAGGCCAAGAAGAGAATTAGTAAAATTTTTAAAAATATTTTCTTAATGTGGGGCGCCTGAGTGGTTCGGTCAGTTAAGCGTCTGATTTCAGCTCAGGTCATGATCTCAGAGTTCGTGAGTTTGAGCCCCCCGCTGGGCTCTGTGTTGGCAGCTCAGAGCCTGGAGCCTGCTTCGGATTCTGTGTCTCCCTCTCTCTCTTCCCCTCCCCCACTCATGCTCTGTCTCTCTTTGTCTCTCAAAAATAAATAAATGTTTAAAAAAAAGAGAGAAAATTTTTTTAAATGTTTATTTATTTTGAGAGTGAGCAAGGGGGAGGGCAGAGAGAGAGAGGGAGAAAGAGAATCCTAAGCAGGCTCCATGCTGTCAGTGCAGAGCCTGACGTGGGGCTCAGTCCCACAACCCTGGGATTATGACCTGAGTGGAAATCAAGAGTCGGACACTTAACTGACTGAACTACCCAGATGCACAAGAGAATTAGTGAATTTTTTTAATTTATTTTTTTAACGTTTATTTATTATTAAGAGACAGAGCATGAACAGGGGAGGGGCAGAGAGAGAGGGAGACACAGAATCTGAAGCAGGCTCCAGGCTCTGAGCTGTCAGCACAGAGCCCGATGCGGGGCTTGAACTCACAAACTGCAAGATCATGACCTGAGCCGAAGTCGGACGCTTAACCGACTGAGTCACCCAGGCACCCCGAGAATTAGTGAATTTTTAAAAAGCTGGATCTGAGGTGATTCCCTAGGATGCAGTTTGGAGAGATAAAGAGATGAAAACCAACCTAAGAGGTAAAAAGGGTACAAGGAGGAGGTTGGACATACCTTTAACAAGAGTCATGAAAGAGGAAGAGACAAGATGCTTAGGATAAGAAACTTGTCAGCCTCAAGTTCTATACTAGCTCAGCTGTCACGTAAGAAGAATGTGAAATAAAAATGCTTTTAGACATTCAAAGACTGAGATTACTACTCATAGACCTACCCTGAAAAAAAAAACCTTTTAATGAAACTGAACATAAGGAAGAAGGGAGTCCTAACAACTAACAGTAACACTGAAACAACTCAGGTGACTCTTCTGTAAACCCTTGGCTGAGATTCTTAGATTCAGACCCAAACCTTAGTTTTACTTAAGTGAAAACAGGTTCTGAGCAGTAAAAATGTCTTACCGAAGGTCAAATCCAGACAAATTGTGAGCATCAAATTGTGGGGAAGAGGCAGCGATGTTCTTATGGAATTTTCCGACCATGTGTCCCAGAGATTGTTTAGCTTTGGTGGAAGAGGCCATGGAACCAAAGCCTCCTCAGAAAGAAGAGAGAGAAGACAAGGTGTGTTGCTTTAGCACAGATTTGTTCAGTTCTGTCCGGTACGATATTTACTTGGCTGATTCCCACTGTTTCTGTGGGGTTTTGTGATTAAATAAATACATTCTGTATTTAAAAAGCAAAACAAGGGGCTCCTGGTTGGCTCAGTTGGCTAAGTGTCTGACTCTTTTTTTAAGTTTTTTTTAGTATTTATTTATTTTTGAGAGAGAGAGAGAAAGAGAGCGAGCACACGAGCGGGGGAGGGGCAGAGAGAAAGAGGGAGACACAGAATCTGAAGCAGGCTCTAGGCTCTGAGCTGTCAGCACAGAGCCCGAGGCGGGGCTTGAACCCATGACCCCGAGATCATGACCCGAGCTGGAGTTGGACGCTTAACGGACTGAGCCACCCAGGCACCCCACTAAGTGTCCAACTCTTGATCCCAGCTCAGGTCTTGATCTCAGGGTCATGAGTTTAAGCCCCATGTTTAAGTCCACATTGGTGTGGAGACCACTTAAAAACTAAATAAAATAAATAAAAAGGAAAACAAAAAAACCAATAGTGAGTAAGGAAATTGGTTTATATGTTGGTAAATCCAAGTGTCACATATTTTAACTGGCCAATTTGGGGGAGTTTAAATATAAGATGTAACACAAATGTTTTATCAAAAGCATTGTTTGCATGAATTACCATTTTTATAGGTTAATAATTGTTAAATATTGACGGTTTCATGTAGCTCAACCCAATAGATAGCAGTAGCTGGAAAAATGGGTGGGAGAAATCAGATGTACAGCATTGTAAAGACCTTGTACAGCTCAGGAGAAAGGTAGAGATAAATCATGTTAGACTTTGTTAAGTACGTATGTTAAAATGTTAAAGGTAGGAGCACCTGGGTGGCTCAGTTGGTTAAGCATGCAATTCTTGATTTCGGTTCATGTCATGATCTCATGGTTTGTGAGTTCGAGCCCACATCGGGCTCTGCGCTGACAGGGTAAAGCCTGCTTGGGATTCTGTCTCCCTTTCTCTCTGTCTCTCCCCTGCTTGCTCTCTATCTCTCTCTCAAAATAAATAAAAATAAACTTTAAAAAAATGTTAAAGATACATAATTCAATATAAAAGTATTTTAAAAATGAAGTGTAATTTCTAAAAGGAAAAGAAAAATAGAATGCATGACTACCTAACCAGTCAAAGAATAAAAGAAAAACAAATTTTAAAATCCTGGATCCAGGGACACCTGGGTGGCTCAGTCAGTTGAGCATCCGACTTCGATCCAGGTCATGATCTCAGGTCCGTGAGTTCGAGCCCCCTGTCGAGCTCTGTGCTGACAGCCCTGAGCCTGGAGCCTGCTTCAGATTCTGTGTCTCCCTCACTTTCTGCCCCTCCCTGGCTTGTGCTCTGTCTCTATCTCTTTAAAATAAGAAAATGTTAAAAAAAAATTTTTTTTTTTTTTTTAAATCCTGGATCCAATGGTAGGTAAGAAGGGGAAAAAAGGTGACAAAGAGAGGCTTAGTAAATGGGCTTTTGAATTTGGTCAGACTTGAGTTCAGAACATGGCCTTGCCACTTCCTGGCTTTGTGGCCAATATCATGGACAAGTTATTGACCTGTCTTCCTTTCTGATCCTCATTTGCCTGTTATATTATAAAATGGGGCAATGAAATCTTTGCAGCGTGGTTGTGAGCATTACGTGAGATAATACATAGGAAGTGGATGGCTATGGCACACAGTAGCTGCTCAGTAAATGTCAGCTCTGCCCCCTCCCCCTGTCCTGCACGGCCCTCACCGTCACCAGTCTGCCCTAACACGTGAACATGCAGCTCATGGTGGTCTCATTCAAGTCCAATGTCCTCACCCTATTAGCTGCATGATATTGGGCAAATGATGAATAAGTCTCTGAACCTCAATATTTTTTTTTATTTCACGTGTAAAATTCGTTAACAAGCGTGATGTCTAGCTTAGGGGGTTTTTTTCATCAGGACTCAAACGGGAAGGAAGACGAAAAGTACAAAGTGCTTTGTAAAGTACAAAGTGCTGCATAGCATTGTAGGAGAATGTGGCCCTGCTGGAACCCTTTGAACCCATTTCCGGGTCCCATAAACCCTGGCCCTCGTTCTAGTCACCTCTGCTACTTCCTGGCTCGCTGAGAATGAGCCTTCTCCCCCTCGCCCCCACATTCATTTATGCATTCCGTCTTTCAACACATTTTTACTGAGTGTTTAGTTTGCCAGACACGGACAGTGGTCCCAGCCTTCAAAGAGAGCATATGGTTTTCAACACTATGGGGCGTAGGAATTATTCCGAGTAGCTTGCTAAAAAAATAATGTCCGTGCCCCCAGAGATTCAAATTCAGTGGTACAGAGGGCCAGGAATATGCCCTTTTAAATGAGCATGCCACGTTATTCGGATAGGAAAGGTTCTCCGCTCACGCTTTGAGACACTGGCCTAGTTCTTCCGGGGAGCCAGAGGGGCTCGCCATTGATCCCCTCTGTGCCTGCCAAAGACCTCACCCGGCGCAGGCTTCCTGTTGAAATTTCAGAGCCAGGAGGGGGCGGCATGCAGAGCCGCTGGGTGGCTTCATCCTCAGGAATGTATACCTCCTTTACCCCATCCACCCCCCCACCTTCCTCTTCAGAGCAGATCAACCTAACAGTAAAACCCTTAGGCCTGACAGACCCTGGGTGAAGTGCCCGGGAAGGGTATGCGTGTGAGGGGTGCACCCCAAGGCTTCCTTTCTACAGGGCTACCAACTGCCCTTGTTCTTTGAGCCCGTTGTGCTAACGGACTCCGACCGTCTTTTCTACCCTGTTCAGATGTAATGTCTCCAGCCGTGTTAACTCAGCATCTGGCCCTGGGCTGCCCGGGCTGCGATGTTCCGCCTTCACCGTCCTCAGAGGCATCGGTAACTCCATCTTGGTTTCACTGGACTCAGAGAGAGGAGGCAGCCAGGCTCTCCCGGTACACGAAACCCCACTGGAACACGTGCACAAGCACGTGACACGTCTACCTGTTGTTCGCAGGGAGGCCAGCACCAGTGTGATGCACAGATGCCTGAAGTCCAAGGCCGAGGCCCTTCTGATGGAGTCGCCTCATTCCTGATGCTACCCTGCAGTGGACAGTGCGTTCTTCGTTCTTTGTTCTGGGCCTTTCTCACCTGTTTGGGAGTCCGAGTCCTTTCCCTTCTCCACACATCTTGCTCTTCCTAAACGTCCTGCCCACTCTTCTGTGCCCACCTGGTCCTTGGCTTGTCAGAGGCATGGCCCCCAACACGCAAGTTCCTCTTTAGGGAGACGGTTTTCAATCCATTGAACTGTTGGACCATAAAGCGCTTTAGAAATCATCTACTAGAATGGACCGCCCCACCCCTACCACCCCGCCTCCATTGTACAGTTGTAAAAACTGATGTGCGGAGAAAACAGTGACTCCTTATGTTCGTTCAGGTCACAGTCAGACGTTCACGTGCACCTCATCCCCAACCCCAGTTAGACCTGAGGCAGAAATGCATGAGGTAACACACAGTCAGATGCAGCCAGGGGCAGAAATCTCGGGAAACCGGGAGGCAGCCTCTGAAATCTGCAGACGGCCTGTGCCCTGGGTCTCCGAGAGTGACTTGGTCATTAGTTCTCCTGTTTCTAAAAAGAACAGAATGTCCTTCTTTCTACACGATCTCGTTTACTTCCAGAATGGCCTTAGAATTCAAGAGGGACCTGGATATTGTCCCCTCCTATGTGCACGGGAAATCAGCACAGCATGCGGGAGAAAGCTCATTTGATTTGCCCACGGCTGTATTGCCAGGACTTTGAACCCAGGCCCCTAACTACCCACTCCTTGCTCTGTATCCCTGGTTGCTGTTCTATGAAGAGCCACGTCGTCAGCCCAGAAGAGCAGTACCCCTCCTTTTGGGGAAGAAGCGAGAAGCAAAAGCACATCCCCTCGGGCAGAACCCTTCTCCCAAGGTGGAGGCATCCCCTGATTTTTTCCCCAAGGTAGATGCCAGAGATCTGGCAGAGAATGTCAGGGTTACGGCAGGAGACTACCCCCGTGGAGGAGAATGGCCCTTGTGCTGCGCTGCCTGGGCTCTGACCATGTGGCGGGGACATGCCCTTTTTAGTTCCACTCACAGGAATTGGGGGAGGAATCCCTCGACCGCCCATCTACTCTTCTCATTCTATCCAGCGTTTCATTGCAATGTGACCCCCCACATCGAGTTTTCTTCTTCTTTTTTTCATTTCCTTCAAGATCCATGAAAATGTCCTCTTCTTCCCATTATCTACCCTAAGAAAATACTCCAGGACAAAAACCAAATAAATGGAGAGGAACAGGTCTAGGTATTTGGGCCCTAGTCTACCACTACCCTATCTGTGCCTCAGTTGTTCCAAAGGTTCGGTGAGAATAACAAAACATGCCCTTGCCACCTCGAAGGGCCAATGTCAGATTCAAATGTGAGCATAAATATGAGAGAGGATGAAAATATAGCATGCCATGTAAACACGAGCATCACAGGTTAACAGCCATGATCATTACAACAATAAATCCTCGGCTCCCAGAAGCTTCCTACTAACCAGAGCTCCTTCAGAACTCTTCTTCCAGAAGGCAAATGATGGCAAATCAGGCTGATATCAGGAATTTATCTTGTGATAAAGTAACTTCTGTCCTGTGCAGTTCATTCAGCCCCATCACCTTCCCTTTCTTTATCTACATTATCACCTTGAGACTTGGTCTTCTGGAAAAAATCACCTTGAGGGCCTTTAAAATCCCTGTTCATCAAAGAAAGCATCAACCGTGCTTACCAAGCTGCACTTATGGTGGGGAGAAAGTAGAAGCAGACGTTCCAGAAAGATATTGAACAAGAGTTTCCAGAATAAAACTTCGTTACTTAGAAAGCTCAATTTACCAGAACAATTCGTTTCATGAATGTTCATGAACGCTCTGGTTAGTCACTTATGCTGCACCGTTACTGCCAAAAGCTCTCCAGTAAATGTTTGTGGAATTGGATTGGACTCCACAATCCCTGTCTTCTCACTCACTAGGGCTGGAGAAGGATGAGGAATGAAGCCCAGCCATGGCCCTCTAGCCTGGGCCAGCTGGAGGTTCCCCTCTGCCACTGGCAAGGTCCTGGCGGCAGCATTCTAGAGCCTCTCCCCATGGAGCCCTGAAAACAACAGTGATCTTGGGGTATAGCAACAGCCTAATTTCTTCTTGGTAACTGGAACCAATCACCTTAGCTAGTTAGTTATGGAAACTCGCCTGCTTGTCGGTTTAGTGACAAGAGAAGCCCCAAATGGCTGGGGGCAGGGGGGGAGCGTCAGCTTCCGATTTAATAATTCATTGGAACCATGGCCATGTATCTTCCCTTGTGGAAGTGTTTCCTCCCTTGGAAACTAGGACCTCAGAACGTGCCAACCCCAAGAGAGTGTGCACATCAAGAAAAAATTGTATGAATGTATTTAGAAATGTATCTATAAATTTTATAAATGTAATTTATAAATGTACATTTCGATGCATGTATTTTAAATGTACAAGTGTAATCACGAGAGGTATCATTTCTGCCTCTTTCATTTGGTTTTTGGGTCTTCATGTTTTGGCTTTGAGAGAAAAGGCACCATCGTTTGGCCACAGACTCAAAGCATATATGGCGTCTTACTAGATAAGACCTCAATCTCTCAGGGTGTTGTCACCCCTCTAGAATCATGAGTGAGCCTCTCTTGGCCATTTCACTCCTTTATTAGACCAGCTGCCTGCAGGTGATGAGGTACATGGTAAATCACAGAATTCCATAGGCATGAGCCTATCACTGCACAAGTTTTGTATTAATGTGAGTCCCTTTGTCAGAGGCAATGCTGTATAAGATACCAAGACCATGAATACGGGATTCTGTGGGTCCCCTGATGATAGCTTTGGCAGAAGAGTTTCAGGCAAAGAAGGTAAATCTGCATACGGAATATGTATCTATTCCCATGAAGTCAAAGCATTGCCCCCTCCAAGGTGGTAGGAATTCAATAAAATTAGGGATAGGCTGGGTCCCAAAGGATTAGTACCCCTTTCCAGGGCCCCGTGTTGCCCTCTGCTGATGACAAAGTGGGCACTCACGGTGGTGATCTCCAGAGTAATTGTAGCGAGGGGAAGTCCCCACTGTTGTGACCAGTTCTGCCACTGTGGCCTCTCTATACGTGGGCCCATGGAGCAAACAGCGGGGTGTCTGAGAAAGGAAGTTGAATATAGCCACAAGGTGGGTCAACTTGTCTACCTTATTTTTGGAAGCTTTCTGTGCAGTGAGTGGTCTCTGGTGATCATTCCCTTAAGTTATAAATATCTTCACCGTGTTCATTCAATCTAAGAGTTCCATCCACATCTCTCTTCCTCAGCTGTCTTTGTCACCCCAATTTTCCACTCTCAGTCTTTTCCAAAGTCCCTGACCAATCAAACGAAAGCGTCAGCCACTGTCCATGAGACCATACAGATTTGCACTTCAGCCCATTTTCTTTCCAAGCGAATCAGACCTTTTGTCCAAGCTTCTGGGAGAATTTTCTTTATCACTGTCTTTCAGGGCCATCCCTGTAATGCACCAGACATTCACTTCTGGCTGGTGCCAGCATGCAGACAGACTTATCTATAAACCAGGCCTATAGTTTTTCCTTCTTCTGTTAACAGGGGGAAGTTCCCATGAGACCACTTATGTGGGTTGAGGAAGAGATGGTAAAACGGCAGAAGTGGATGCCACGGGAGTCTCAATTCACCTGTGCCTATGCAGGTCTCCACCACCTCCGTAAGATGAAGGAGTGATTTCACACATGCCCAACTTTATGATTTGGTGGATAACACTCAGTTTATAATGAACAGCTTAGGTCACGTCAGTGCTTGGTACCAGTTGATTAAATGTCCAGATACTTCTAGTGTCACGGAAATTTCTGGGTCCGCCTAAGTGGCAGAGCAACCACAGCCTGGGCTTGGTACCCAGTCCCCTATTGCTCTGGGGCTCACCCTAAAATGACAGCCTTGTGAGTTGCTGAGCAAACGGGCCAGAGCAGAACGCCCAAATATTGCTTTGAAACTTCAAAGAGACCCACCAAGCCCTGGGTCTTTTTCTTTGTGGTGCATCGTGCAGAGTAGAGAGATTTAACTTTGACTTTGGAAAGGCTATTCCAAGATATTTGAGACCACTGGATTCCTAGGCATTTCATCAATGTGTCAGGCTTCTAAATTTGGTGAGGCTTTTCTCCCAATCCTCTGTCATGCCTGTACCTTAGAGAGGCTTCAAGGTTCTGGCTGCATCCTGCTCGCGGGGCCCAAGGGATGTGATGTCATCCATATAATGGGCCAGCGTGAAGTGCTGTGAGGTATAAAAGCTCCTTTGGAGTATATGAAAGCAGGAGAGTTGACATAACCCTGAAGACCATGATTGTATACCAACCATGCCAGCCAGGTGAAAGCAGGCTGCTGCTGATTGTTCTTACTAGTTAAGAGAGAGAGAAAAAATAATTTGTCAAGTCACTGGCTGTACCCCAGGTGCCCTTGCTCTGGTAAAGATACTACATCGGCAGCAACTACCTACCTGTGTGTAGCACAATCCGTAGTTACTCTCCATAACCTGTATGGCATTTTCCCTGACCAAATAGGTATTGAGCAGGGATATGATTGGAACCATCCTCTCGCCATCTTTCACAGCTTTGACGGTGAGTCGAATCACTGGAGTACCCCTGGGGAATGTGGTATTGCCTTTTCGTTGTCTTCTGGCAGGTAGGAGGATGGGTGCTGTTGGCTTTCCAGCGACTTCCTCTTGGCCTTGCTCCCCTAGTGGTTCTCATTTCATGGATCAGGGAACCAATGTGGTTCCAGTTGTCATTTATGTCTGTTACATGGGTCTGGTAGAATAATTGTAAGACAGTTCAAGCCAAGATTTCATACAACACCAGAGCTTCATAGATCCCCACTCTGATTGATGGACCATGGTGGTTTTAGGGTCCTCAGAAATTAGTATCAGTTGAGAGCTAGTATCCAAGGTCTATGTGTTTTTTTTTCTCTTGTGCTCAGTCACCCCAGCAAATGGCCCCTCAGGCACCTCTTGGGAAACTTTGAAGAAATGCACAGAATTTACTCATAGTCACTTTTCAGGCTTCTTCCTTAAAGGGACCTGACCTCTTCCTCAGTCAAAGGGCTCTGAGTTTTGTGCACTACCTTATCTCAGCAAACTGGTTGGAAAAGTAGAAACTATCACTCTGGCCTCTTGAATCAGGTTTCTACCTGACACAACAATAATTTTCTCATTATATAGTTCCATGCTGTCTAATGTGGTAGCTACTAGTCATATGTGGTTATTGAGCCCTTGGAACGTGGCTAGTCCTGATTGAGCCATGCTCGCATGCGAAATACACTCTGGATTTCAAAGACAGTACCCCCAAAAAAAGTCAAATATCACATCAGAAATGCTTTATATTGATTACATGTTAAAGTGACACGAGTTAAATCAAACATTTAAAACTATTATCATGGTTTCTTTTTACTTTTTAAATAGGTGGCTACTAGAAAATTTAAACTTACAAATGCAGCTCACATTATATTTATTGGATTGTGGCAGATATGGATTAAGCAATATCATAGTTAAGTTGCACATCTGTGTTTTTCCTTTCCATCCTATGATCAATTAGCCACCACCATAAATCCACGTGGAGCAATCTGATTATCATTCTATCCTGTGGCTTTTTATAGTAATTGAGCCCACCTTGTCTCTGACAGTCTGTCACTGGGGATTCCAATTTTTACAATTAGTATTAGAGATATCAATTCAATGGCGGCATCATTCACTGTTATCTCTGACCTATAGAGAACAGGCATACAGAGCTTCTCAAGGATGCTGGTGTTCTTACTGATGAACTTTTTAGTGTTTTTGTAATGGGAGTATCCTCTGGGCCTGTAGAAAAGAGATGAAGTGGGTTACATATAATAGGTATATTTCAATTTCCCATCACCCTAAGCTTTGGATTCCTTTTATAATGCTAGGGAAGTTCTGGCATTATCAGCTTCATTAGATATAAGGTGCTATATATATATATTTTTTTTTTGAGAGAGAGAGAGAGAGAGAAAGGGGGGGTGAGTGGGGGAGAGGAACAAAGGGAGAGAGAGAGAGAATCTCAAGAACACACGGGGTGTGATTGCACAACCTTGGGATCACTACCTGAGCCAAAATCAAGAGTTGAGCGCTCAACAGACTGAGCCACCCGGGGACTCTGAGAGAGAGAATCTGAAGCAGGCTCCACACTCAGCACAGAGGCTGATGAAGGGCTCAATTCCACGACTCTGGGGTCACGACCTGAGCTGAAATCAAGAGCCATCCTCAGCTGACTGAGCCACCCAGGTGCCCCGTGGCACTATTAAACCTAGGATTTAATTACTCAACCAAGCAAACTATTAAGGCCACTCCCAACTGCTTGAGCTACATCTTGAATCCCAGGTAGATTCACCCCTATTGACAAATTTGATCCAATCCAACTATATTTCATCTTTCTTGGCCTAATACTCTTGGAGTCTATTTGCATATACATGTTCCCAAGGTTCCTGACAGTACAAATGAAAAGATACTGCAATTCCTTTGGAGTATAACTGTCTCTTCCTGGGGAAGATCTTTCACATTTTTCTTTGGGCTGTGGTGAGATATGACTCTCATTACGAGCCTTGAGGCAATGAGATAAGGTGGGGCTAGGTCTACAAGATAATAGGTATACCTCTTACAAGGCAACTGCACTGTGTAAGACCATAGGGAAGTCTTTATGCAAGGGACTGCTTTCCCTAGCAATGGAGTTTCAGGGGGACTAGTGGTTGGTCAATCTCTAGTTTCATTTGTGTCATTCCAATATCCTCATCCAAACCTTAGCATTCAACTCGTTCATGGCCAGTACCCTAGCATTAGCATAGGAGCTTGGTAAGGTTGTACATCTCATAGGCCTTGCAAATCTTCAACTCACATAATTAGACTTTAGGCCAAAGCACAGCTATGTCTCCTCTGAAGCTGCATGCAATAAGGGATTCCTTTAAGGCCTCCATAGAACCTTTCTGGTTCTACACTTGTGTCTTGAGTTGGAAGTTCAAAGCTCCAAGCTCCTCTCTCTCTCTCTTTCTCTCTGTCTCTCTTTCTCTCTCTCTCTCTCTCTTTCTCTCTCTCTCTCTCTCACACACACACACACACACACACAGACAGACACACACTCACATACTCTCCAGAATAGTCAGATGATGTCAGCAGTTCTTGTAATTACCACAGCTGTCATAGTAATCATGTGAAGTGGTCACTTGATCACTTAAAACCTCGTCTTCCACTGGGTCTCCATCCTATGTCACTATCAGTGATGATTTGAATAATCTTAGTGCCACTTTATGCCATAGATTACCAGTGCCCCATTTCCCCCAACATCAAGGTCATTTATGCATTCATTAAATAAATGAGAAACCTGGTGCCAGAATCTGATTTTGAAGTTGTTTCCTGGGAGCACCTGAGTTGAACGTCCAACTCTTGATTTTGGCTCAGGTCATGATCCCAGGGTTGTGGCATTGAACCCTGCATTGGGCTCTGTGCTGAGCATGGAGCCTGCTTAAGATTCTCTCTCTCTCTCTCTCTCTCTCTCTCTCTCTCAAATAAAATAAAATAAAATAAATAAATAAAATAATTTTTTTTTTTTTTTAAAAAATGAAGGTTGTTTCCTGGAACCATTCCTGTTACCAACTATTGTATTCGTCAGGGTCTGAGGAAAGAACACCTATGCCAGGTGGTATAGATAAGGATATCTTAATGAAGAGGCATGACAGATGTATGAGCAGGATTAAAGGACCACATGAGAGATGCTAAGAAATGCAGGACATGGCAATGGTGGAAAGCCATCACTATCCAAGGCTGAAAAGACAATGGAAACACATAATGTCAACAAAAGAAAAAACAGAAGGTGGAGTCATGGAGGAGAGAACATGTGGAGGGAGTTGCAGTCCACGGAGGATCACAGCCAAGGCCAAACATGTGATCCAAGTGCAGGGAAGGGGCAGGTAAGAAACAATTCGAGCCTCACTGTCAAACGCAATTGGAAGCCAGAGGACAAAGGAGTCTAGCTGATGCAGAGTGCAAAACAGGGATGCATATTCTGGGCCTTGAGCAGGGTAAAGAAGGGCTTGTGACGGATCTGAGAGAGGAGGGCCAAAGGAGGATTACCAGCCCTCCGGGGGTTAAATTTACCTGAAGAATCTCTTTTCCTCCCTTTAACTTAGTGTCAGTAAGGTATGTACTATGATCTCCATTCTACAGGAGAGGAAGCAGACTTGCTCAAGGTTATCCAAATAGTAAGTGGTGGGGCTTCAGCTTTAACCCAGGCCATTTGAACTGGAGTTTTTATATCATGCTAAATGAGATTAGTCAGGCTGGAGTAGATGGTTGAAGTGAAGTGGAGAGAAAGGCTGGGGCCAAAGCATGGACGGCTTTGAAAGCTGGTCTCAGGAATCCCTTCCCGATCTTTCTGAGTGCTGGTGGTACCACATTTGCTGCTGCCATGCTTTTTCAAGCCCTGTAGGAATTAGGAAATCCACTGACCTTTGCTTCCTCTTCTAAGTAGCCTGAGCCAGATAGTCGGCCTTGAAGAACCTGCTTAACGCTCCTAATTGTGGTTGACATGGGTTGTTTGGGCCTCTTATCACTCATTTTCTTGCACGGATTAGTTCTCCTGCTGCATTGCTTTGGGGGAGCCTTTCTTCCACTCCTCTCAGTGCACCTGTTTTGGGTTGTCCTCAGCAAGCCAGCCTATTGCATTTCCCTGGTGACAATGATGGGTTCAAGATGGACGTGTGACCCAAGTCAGGCCAAAAGGAGCCAAGAAAAGTCAGTTCCTAGCATTCCTCGTTAGAGAGGAATGGGGGGTACAGCTTTTGTTGCCAGATTTCTCCAAAGGGAGCCAAGACCAAAGCCAACATAGAGGAAGGCAACAGAGATGACCAAAAGCATGCTCCTGTGACAGGTGTTGAGCCCTGAATGCAACCATAACCACAGCCAGCCCATCCCTAGACTTTTCATTACATAAGCCATACATTCAAGACGTTTCTGCCCTTTGTCATCATAAGGCAGACATGGCAAGATGAGGAGCTGGTCTACCTTCTCCAGAAAGTGCTCCAACCTTCGCCCCTTATGCCACAGCTGTTAGGAGCCTGGGGAGGGGGGCCCAAGGTGGAGGAAGAAGCTTGTGTGAAGGCAGAGGGTGAGGAGGCCTGGGGCAGAGGAATGTATCCTCTGGGATCAAAGACAAGATAAATGCTTGAATCAACACACACCCCCATAGAGGTATATTTAGTAAACTTTTTTCCTCTCAGGGCTTGAAAGATCAAAATTGCTTTTTAAAAAATAATAAAAAGGAAACAGCCACTGTGGTTTCTTCTGACACCAGCCCAATTTCTTGGCTGTCACAATACTTCCAAATAACATGTGTAAGACTTCGCTGGGCTGTCTCTTTTTCCCTAAAACCCAAGGCAAACAACAACAACAAAAGTCTGCACTTCCAGCTGCATGATAATGTTTGGTCAGAAGCTTCCTGAGATCTCGAACACTCCTGGATGGTTCATAGGACCTGATGTTTCCCTTGTAACTGCAAAATGGCTTTATGCAAATGTAACATGAGCCGAGATGTAAACCCAGGCTTGCAGCCTGACCTCCTGGGTTCACTATTTAGTATCAGCATCACCTTTGAATCCCACATGGCCAACCTTTGCAACTACAAAAAATACTGGCCATCAGAGTCTTCCTTATGGGAGATAGAGCTTTGGAGCTGTTGAAATTACAAGGCTATGTTCCACTGTGGTGCTAAGAGACTTCTCACTCCCCCCAACTACCTGCCCCTCCCCCCTTACACATACTCCCCCCAAACTTCTCTGTTCTCCTGCACTGTCACTTTCTTTCTTCCAGATACAGCTCAGAGGAAAAAGTCTATCATGTTTTGTTCAAGATTAGCCCTCCCCTCTGTCTTTTTTTTTTTCTTATTTCAAGTAGACTCCATGCCCAGCATGGACCCCAAACTGGGGCTTGAACTCAAGTTCACCCTGAGATCAAGACCCAATCTGAGGTCAAGAGTGGGACACTCAACTGACTGAACCACCCAGGCGCCCCTGGACTCCATCTAAATTTAAAGTTTGTGCTCTTTAAAAGACACTGTTAAGAAACAAAAAGACAAATATATATGTGTGTGTATATCTACATATATAATATTTCCATATAAAGATATACATATATCATATATATTTTAATGTTTATTTATTTACTTATTTATTTTATTAATTTTTAATGTTTATTTATTTTTGAGAGGGAGACAGAGCATGAGCAGGGGAGGGGCAGAGAGAGAGGGAGACACAGAATCCACAGCAGGCTTCAGGCTCCGAAGCCATCAGCACAGAGACCGACGTGAGGCTCAAACTCACAAACCGTGAGATCATGACCTGAGCCGAAGTCAGATACTTAACCAACCGACTGAGCCACCCATGCCCCTAATATTTATTTATTTTTGAGAGATAGAAAGACAGAGTGCAAGCAGGGGAGGGGCAGAGAGAGAGGGAGACACAGAATCTGAAGCGGGCTCCAGGCTCTGAGCTGTCAGCACAGAGCACGACACAGGGCTCGAACTCACAAATGGCAAGATGATGACCTGAGCCAAACTCAGACGCTTAACTGACTGAGCCACCCAGGCGCCCAAGATATACAAATATTTTTAGGAGTTATAAGAGCATTATACCCAATAGCAACAGAAACAAAAAATGGGCAAAAAGTTTGAATGGACACTTCACAGAAGAATATACAAATGGCCAACAAGCACATGAAAAGATGTTCAACATCTTTAGTCATCAGAGAAGTAAAAATTAACACCACAACAAGGCACCACTACACACTCACTAAAATGGCCAAAATTAAAAAGATTGATGATACTAAGTGTTCATAAGGATACGAAATTGGTAGACCTTCCACATATTCTGAGTGTCTGACTTTGGCTCAAGTCATGATTTCATGTTTCGTGATTTCAAGACCTGTGTCAGGCTCTGTGTGCACAGATCAAAGCCTGGAGCTTACTTTGGATTCTGTGTGTGTGTCTCTCTCTCTGCCCCTCCCCACTCTATCAAAAATAAAGAAACATTTAAAAAAAACTTAAATTTTGATGGCGTCCAATGATCTGTCTTATAATTTCAACCTTGGCTGGCTCCTTCCCTTCGTCATATACATATGCTTAAGTCTCTCCAATAACTGTAAAATCCAACTAAACAAAAACAAGACAACCACCACCTCTCTTACCACCTCCAAAAGCCCTTTGTTAAACTCATATCCCTTTTGAGCTTTTGAATGAATCCTTTTCCTCTTCACAGCCAAGCACTTTGAAAGAACAGTTTTCAACAGTACAAGCCCAGCCCTATACTTGCTGTATCTACATCTTCTGAAACCCAAAGCCTCTTTTTTAAAAATTTAATTTACTTTTTATTTTTTAATGCTTATTTCTTTATTTTGAGAGATAGAGTGCACAAGCGGGGAGGGACAGAGAGAGGGAAAGAGAGAATCCTAAGCAGGCTCCACACTGTCAATGTAGAGCCTGGTGTGGTGCTAGAATCCATGAACTATGAGATCATGACCTGAGCTGAAATCAAGAGTTGGATGTCTAACTGACTGAGCCACCCAGGCACCCCCCCCCACCCTTTTTTAAATTTTAGAGTGAGAGAGAGAAAGAAAGCATGAGTGGGGGAGAAGGCAGAGGGAGGGAAAGAGAGAATCTCAAGTAGGCTCCATTCTCTATCCCAAGACTCTGGGATCACAACTGGAGCTGAAATCATCCAGGCACCCCACCACTGCACTGGGAAATCCCTGGCAGACTCGTGGACCCAGAGGCACAGCCAGGTTCTAACATCTAGGGAAGCAAGAGCCTACAGATTTTACCACCCCTGTTTGCAAGGGCAGGGCTAGAAAGCCAGACCTGGATGGAGGTAGGGTCTGTCCAGTAGATTGGGGGGGACTGGGAAGCCCTTTGACTACCTTCTCTTGGTGTTTTGGAGCCTTGCTTCCTCTTGGTTTCCTCTACTGTCTTTGTGTTACTGTCCAAATAATCATCCCATCAACACTTTATCTTAAAAATGATTGATAAGGAGTTACCTGTGGAAGATGTTTGGTGAGACTGCCCTTTACCTGATCTCCACTCTTGAGTTATGGTACTTCCCTCAGCCCAGCCCTCTACTTCTGCACCACACCACTCTCTTCCCATGGGCTCCATCGAGTGGACTCCTGGGCTTATCTTTCTTGATCAGCACCAACACTCTTTTTCCCTTCCTATTCCCTACCTTGCTTAGCAAGTAAACTGAGTACTATTGTGCAATAGAATTCAACAGTACAAATTACTGATTTCTGGGGGGGTGTCAGATGATGCATTCAAGAAGTTCATGGTCTGGCTGTCGAGACCACTGAGTCATCTATCACCACAGTATGATGTGGGAGTACAGCGGAGTAACACCCAAGGCAGCTTAGGGGGCTTAGGGCTGGTAAAGGAGCTCTAAGCTCTGAGACAGCACCTGCAAAGGGGCATGAATGCATGTGTAAACTAAATGAGATGTGGGAGAGCAAGGTGTTATAGCAAACAGGTCAGATGGGGGAAGCTTAGGGAAATATCACAGGACATAACAGGATACATTGCCTAAGTCCCTAGCTGTCTACCAAAATCCATTGTCATTCTTTTTTTTAAAGTTTATTTATTTATTTTGAGAGAGTGTGTGTGAGAGAGTAGGGGAGGGGCAGAGAGGGAGAGGGAGAGAATCCCAAGTAGGCTCCACACTGTCAGCTCAGAGCCCAAAGTGGGGTTAGAACTCATGAACCGTGAGATCTTGACCTGAGCCAAAACCAAGAGTTGGGCACTTAACCAGCTGAGCCACCTAGGCGACCCTTCATTGTCTCCTTTAACATAAAGGGCTCTGTAGCCAGGGGTATGGCTGGACTACATTACCCAGCCTCCTCTGCTGTCAGGTGAGCACACATGACTAAGTTATCACCAATGGACTGTGAGCAGAAGGGGGCGTCCCCTTTGAGCCAGGGCTTTTGAAGAGTGGTTGTGCCTCCTTCCTGTGCTCTTTCCCTTGGTGAGAACTGGATGGGGACATAATGAGGCCCTAAGGAGATAGTGGACCCATAAAACAGAAGGAGCTCAGGTCTTTGAATGTCTTTGTGGAGCAAAGCTGCCCTGCAAACCTGAATAATTGGCCAAGATTGTTTCATGAGCAACAAATAAACTTCTAATGTGTTAAGCCCTGGCAAATTTTTGAGTCTTTATTGTCGCAGTAAGACCTCTCCTACATAACACATTCTGATTATGGTGCATTTATGAAAACTTTATAAAATATACATACAGGTACAGGGGAAAAAATGCAATGAAATGTACCAAGATGTTAGTTAGTGGTGGTTATCTTTGGGTGGCAGAATCATGGGTGGGTTTCATTTTCTTTCCAATTTTCTGCCTTTTCCAAATCTCTACAAAGAGCATGTGTTATTTTATAGTCATGGCAAATATAAATTCTCTAGATTCAGGTAGTTACAGAGATAATAACAAGTTGGGAAAGAACCTCATTAGCAGGAGGCATGTAGAAAGTCTACGAAAGTAGTAGAAGTTTGGGTGGGAAAAAAGCAGAGGAAAAAGAAAAAAAAAGAAAAGAAAAATTCAATCCCACATTTATTGAGGCTCTGGTCATATAGAGGGAAAGAGAAGGGCCCAACAGAGGAAAGGCCTGTCCATGCCTTGCCTGCATTCTTACCCCCTGGTCGGGACCTCGGTCCACCCCATGCAGACCTTGTGCTGCTGGAGGAGGGGGGCCGTGTGGCTTCTTTTTGTATCTTCCTTCATACAGTTTAGGGAGGCTGAGGCTGTACATGATGCTAACAGAGAGGTTCTAGCACCAGAAGATGGGGAAAGGAAGAGTCAGATGTTCACGCAAGAGGCACTAGCGGGATGTAGACGCTGCACACACTTTCTGTTCCTCCCAATCCCTTCCTGAAACTCACTCCTCTGGCTTCCATGAGAACACAAATTCCTGATCATCTTTCTACATCTCTGGCCCCTCTGTGGCCCCTCTGGCCACTGAGACGTAGGAAGATAATAGACCTTAGTTCCTCAAGGGTCCACCTGTGGGCCTTGGCTCACGCCACAGTCCCTTCTGAAGTGGTCACATCTTCTCCAGTGTCCCCCCAGGGCTACCCTCCAGTGTAGCTCCAAACCCAGCCGGACAACTATCTCTGAGCTCTCTCCATCGGGCACCATCACTTCCCACTGCTTTCCAGGCACCCAACTCACTGCCATCCAGCCAAAGAAACCTGGGGGTTAGCCTCACTTCCCATGCCCCGCCCACTTCTCTAATATTTTTCCAAAGCATCTAGTTCCCTTTGTCACTGCTGCTATGGCCTCTGTTCAAGCTACCGTATCTGTCCCGTACTTCTGTATCATTCCCTAATTCACATCCAGAACCTCAGGACCCTTCATTTTCCACACAGCCCCAAGAATATATTTTTTGCTAACTTAAAAAATTTATGAAATACTTCTTCTATACAGAAAAGGACACTGGGAGTGCATAATAACAATAAATAGTTGCATTACCCACTCCCATCCAGGATTAACCGATGAAAGCATTTTCTGCCTGTTTTTTCACAGATAAGTATTTCTGAACCAGAGGTTTAAAATTTTTTGCAATGTCACCTTTTTTTTTTTTTTTACAATGTCACTTTCTTCATTAAAAATCTCAGTGGATCTAAATTGCACTCAACATAACTTCCAAACTCCTTGACCAATCTCCTGAGAATGTCCGTGGTGGTTAGGAGTGTGGGCTGAGTCTACCGCTCATCAGCTTATGCAAGTTTATCAGTTATTTAACTTCTCTGAGCCTGTTTCCACACCTGTAAAACGGGGATAGCCATGTAGGGCTGTTTGGGGATTCACTAAGATGTGCAAATTGCCTAGCTCAGTACGTGGCACATAACACACATGTTAGATTTCTAACTCTTCTGCCCTGAATTCCAAAGCAAGAGAAACATGGAAGGAAGAGAAGGGAGGGAACTTTCAAAGGAAGGGAGAGGGAAAGAAAGAGAAAAGGATCAATGGAGGTTAAGCAAAGAGTTGGGTAAGAGAAAAAAGGACTGAGAATATGAGAGCAGCGGCATCTAAACGCAGGACAAAAAAAGTAATGAGGAGGAAAAATGGCAAAGGAGGATGAAAGGGGACTGTGGTGCCTGGGAGGATTTGGTATGAAATCAGGGATGCGGAGGCAGGGGTCACGGTCAGTGAGGGCTCTGCTGGCGTGGGTCCCGGAGCAGCTCCACCAGGGGGCAGTGTGGAGCCTTTTTCCCTTTGCCTATAATTCACCTCCTCCCGGGAGCTGCTCGGGGAACGCGGATTTGGTTGATGCCAAGTCCCTTGGATAGATTCTGCTACTTGTTATGTGAGGGATAGGACAGGTATCGAGCTTTCTGGAGATTAATTTTTGATTTATTGGTGGTAACAATGATTTATTCTGATATACCCCCAGGGCAAAGCAAGGGCTGTAAATATTTTAAATGCTGTTAGCCTGTGACAAGAAACATCGCTGGTCGGGGAGCAGGGCAGATGGGAATTTCAAATGCCTTCTCTAAATTACTTAAAGGCAAACTGTGAACACTTGCTAGCTTGTTTAAGACATAGACCGGGGGTAGGGGAGAGAAGCATATTAAATTGTTATCTTATTAACTCAGACAACATCTTATGTTTTCTCCATAGAGTTCATTTGCTGTTCCTACAGGTTGGATTGGATCGGTTTTCAAGCAACGCACAGAGACATCTTTCAGACTCCCGGAGAGGGGAGTGGTCAGCGACGGGAGCCACCTGGCCCGTGCTCCTGAGGAGCCCAGGACCGAGAAGCAGGGTGGGGCGGTGGGCTTAGCCTGGGACCAAGAACCTACCCAGGTTGTGTGACCCCCCAGTGAGACACTTTGCCCTTGCCTCTCAGTGCCCGCCCCACCCCACTCTGTAAAATGGGATGATAATCCTGGCTGGTGGGGCAGGGTGGAGGCTGTGAAGCCTGGGAGGATTTGGTATCATCATTGGGAAAAAAACCCCCAGCTCCGTGGGATTTGCTTTCCCAGCCTCCTCCCCCTCTTGGTTCTTAAATCCGCCCTGATTGTCAGGAGGCGGGGTCGGGGGCTGGGGTCGGGGGCTGGGGGTGGGGGTGGGGTGGGGCAAGGCTATTTCCTCTCACATGACGAGGAAGCCGTGGCTGAGGAGTGAGCAGAAAGCCAGGAGCACACAGTCAGTGTTAGGCTCTCTGGAAGCTGGGACTAGGGACAAGTGAGCAAGGCCCTCACGTCTGGCGTGCAAACTTTCGGGGACGGCCAAAGAGGAACTGAGATGAACAATATTTTAATGCAGTAGTTTTGAAAATCAAAATTAATGCAGGCCTCCATAAGGAACAATATATCTAAGTGTTAATTAAAGACAAGATCAGTCTTCATCTTACAAAGCAAATTCTTTCTTCTCCCTGAGCACAGAGGCAGGGACTCCCTGAAGTGGAAGAAATACCGCCCGGGACCCGGTATGATGATTTTGTTCCTCTTGACTCCTTTTCTTCTATGACCTCCAGCTTCCCCACTAGAGGCAGAGGAGTCATGCATGGACTCTGGAGTAAGGTAACACTGGATTTCAGCCCCTGCTCCATTATTTACTAGCTATGGGATATGGGTTAGTTGCTTCACTTTTTAGAAGACTCGGTTTCCTATCTGTAAACTTCAGTTTTCTCACCTGTGCCTGCCTCGTCGGGTTATTGCCGAGATCGAGATGACATGCATGAAGCACTTAATGGTGGGCCTGGTCTGTACTAAGTGCTCAATAAATATTAGTTATTACTTTTATCTGTAAAATGGGTATCATGTCCTCAGTCCCAAAGTGAGACAACTGTATGCTTAAGAGACACCGTAAAACCCAGAAAGAAGGAGAAAAAGTCCGAGCACAGCGCTCCATTCCATTCCTGGAAGCCACCAGAAGGACAGCGCTCTCTGCTCGCCCCTTCGGCTCCCGAAACAATTCTGGGCATGGCCTGGGCATCTCAGCCAGTTCCCACCAAGGGAGGTTCAAGGCTGAACCCCAGCCTGCCGGATCACCTGCCACAGTAAGACTGCTAATCCGACCGCATGCTGCCTGGGGCAGGTGCTGGGGCCCAGAGACCGGTCACTGTGGGAAAGCAGGCATCAGGCTGGCTGAGCTCCGAGGGTCCGGGTGATGAAAAGCTCCCCGCCGATACTATAGCTGGTCCCGCTTCCCTTTTTGACTTGGATACCAAGAGTATGGAGCTAAATTTATGGCCCATCTTTAGCAAGCGCACAATCCTTCATTGTATATGTTTGGTTACGAACCTCCATCTAAAATGCACACTCTTATTATCCCTTTGTCTCATTTCCCTCTCATTTCCCTTCACTTGTTTTAATTTACTTTAAGTGCCTTAAATCCATTTTGAAACAAGGTGGGGATAAATAAATACATCCTATCTGTATTTAAACAGTTTCCCATTGTATATGTATATATTCTTATGTATCTCTTTTCCAAAAATTACAGCCTGCTGCTTCTTGCAAACGGCTGTGTTTATGCGTGCTAATTGTGTAACTGACTGGATTTAACACTGAGAGCTCTGATGAGTACCCAGGAAACAAGGAAACGGAGTGTTTTCATTTTCAGTATAAAAGGCAGGGGCGGGCCCAGGTGTCTGCCCTAGGAAGAGTCCATTTAAGGCACTGGTTCTCAACAGGAGCGATTTTGCCTCCCAAGGGGCACTTGGCCATATCTGGGGATGTTTTTGGTTGTCACAACTGGGGGCTGGGGGGCAGCGTGGGCACGTAGTGGATTGAGACCATAGAGGCTGCTAGGCATCCTACAAAGCAGCCCACAAGAATGATCCAGTCCCAAATGTCCACCGTGCTCAGCTTGTGAAACCCTGACTGAAGGGTAGGCTAGTTCTAGAAGGGAGGAGGAGGGGAGGCTTGTAGATACTAAGAGTGAAAACGGGGGGGGGGGGGCAGGGGGTGGCCTTCCCAAACCCGGCCAGGGAGAGGGAGCAGCTGAGCGAGCCTGTCTCCTCAATAAGCAGAAGAACCTGGGTCTCCCACTGGGGTCACAGGAGCAGGAAGGGAAAAGAAAAAGACTCGGCCAGTGTCCCCGGGACGGGCCAGGTTTGGGTTGGCTGGGATGGGGAACCCTTCGTTCAGCACTGGATTTCTTCCAGTTGCCCCTCTGCCCTTCTGTACTGAGATCTCTGCCCCCATGAAGCTTCGAACTCGGCCAAGGGGAGCCCCAGCAGAGGGTCAGAGAGCAGGAGAAGCACGGGGGGCACTGGTCCCAGCCCCTCCCTGGGAGCCAGCCGCAGCCTGGCTGCGTTCCTTAACCAAAGGCACGGCTCCTCTCCAGGCAGCACCCCACACTGTCCCCTTTTGCCCCTTCTAGGCTAGGGGGTGTCATGGCCCCACCGTGCCGATGCCGGGGTACCACCCCGTGGTCTCCCCATAGCCCGCCCTGCCTTTACAAATAGCCCCTCTATTCAACCTTCCTCAAATTCCCCTGGTCGGAGTGTGTCTCCTGTTTCCTTCAGGGAGCCGAGCCATCAGAGCCACTCGTGTTTATGGAATGTTCATTGAACATCTCCTGTGTACGTAGACACTGTATGAGGTGTTTGGGCCACACAGGTAAACACCCACCACCTACCGTCCTCACAGCTGGCACCGAGGAGGCCCAGTGGGGGGGGGGGGGGGGGGGCGGGGAGCACATTCCTGGTTGGACAGTGTAAGTGTCAGTGTCTGGCCCCACTTCCGAGCCTGCAGTGGGTGTGGCCTGGGTGAGGGCTGCTCTGGGGGATGGGCAGCTTCCTGAACCGGTGCCCCCTCCCCCAGGGCACGAGACAGAGGCAGCTGGCTGTCACCCACCGCGGCTCTGCCACCAGCCGGCTTATGTACCTGGGACAGTCACTCAGCCCCCCTGGCTTTCACTTGCCTCGTGGATAGATTAGATAACCAACCTGTAGATTTTCCGTGTTCGGAATTAAAATTTCCTGGCCTGGTGGCTGCCCAGATCCTGGGTTGGTGGCAGCAGGAGCAGGCATCCTGTGACAGGTGTGACTGTGCTAGGCCTTCCAGAGGGAGCCCTGCTGACGGCCGAGAGGGCGGGACTCCAGGTGCTGCTGTTGGCTGTCCCGCCCACCTTCTGGGGGTGTGGACGAGAGGCTAGCTTCTCTGGGTCCCCCGCGGCCCCCTGATCCCTCACACCTCCCTGCCGACCACACTTTCTCTCAGGGCTGTGTCCGTTCCTGGGCCAGTGCTGCAGGCCAGGAGGCCCCGGGCCCCTCAGCATATCCAGTGTGGACCTGTTGCCTCCAGCTGGCAGGCCGGGCAGCTTCCTAGGTAAACACGCCCAAAGCTTTCTGAATGCCATTGGCTGGGAGGGCCTGCCCAGGGCAAAGGTGTCCATCCCCGCCCCCCACCCCCTGAAGGCAATGTGGCACCTGACAGCCCAGACTTACTGGGTGTCTCTCCTGCTCTGACACACCTTCAGGGCTAGACCCCAGCAACCTCGCTTTGCAGAGGGGCACCTGGGTGGCTCCGTCGCTTGAGCGTCTGACTTCGGCTCAGGTCATGATCTCAAGATTCCTGAGTTCGAGCCCTGCGTCAGGCTCTGTGCTGACAGCTCCGAGCCTAGAGCCTGCTTTGGATTTTGTGTCTCCCTCTCTCTCTGCCCCTCCCCTGCTCACGCTCTCTCTCTCAAAAATAAGTAAACATTAAAAAAAATTTTAGAATGCTGGCAGAGATCGAAGGATGGGCTAGCGGGTCACAGGCAGTGAGCAGTGCCCTCGCTGGGCAAGAATAAACAGACATTCGCTGAGTGTGCAAGGAGCCCGGTGTTGTGTGCCAGGCCCCTTCACGGACAGCCTCTCATTTAACCTCCCAACTCCTTGGTAAAATGTAACCATATAGCCCTTTCTTGATGAAGACCCTAAGTTTATTTATTTTTTTTTAATTTTTTTAACGTTTATTTATTTTTGAGACAGAGAGAGACAGAGCATGAACGGGGGAGGGTCAGAGAGAGAGGGAGACACAGAATCCGAAACAGGCTCCAGGCTCCGAGCTGTCAGCACAGAGCCCGATGAGGGGCTCGAACCCACGGCCCGTGAGATCATGACCTGAGCCGAAGTCGGACGCTTAACCGACGGAGCCACCCAGGCGCCCTGAAGACCCTAAGTTTAGAGAGGGGAAGTGACTGTCCCAGGGTCACACAGCTAGCAAATAGATCAGCAAGGATTTGAACCCAGGACTATGAACTCTAGACCCTGAGAGCTTCCCATTACACCACGTGCTTCCTGCTCCCTCCCCTACCCACTCCCCACACCCCCCCTGCTGGATCTGGCCTCCAGTGTCGCTTCTTGGCTCCAAGGGAAAAGGCAGGGCTATGTGGGAGCTGCCACTTGCCCCCATCTAGTCTGTTGGGGCCGTCCAGACTCTTAAGGGCCATCAGGTCAGTCCCTTCAAGAGGGCTGAGAGTGCCCCGGGGGCAGGGAGGCCACTCCAAGAGAGCAAGACCTCTGAGCTGCCACCCCTCGGCACATAGCTTTCTGGCTAGGGTGCACCCCATCCAATGCTGGGCAGATCAGGTCCTGGGGGGCATCTTTCCATGACATTTTCCAATAGGGAGAGGGAAAGGCTTGCAGGGGCCAGGTCGAAGGAACCTCTCACCAGCCTCGCCTCAGCCTGGGCTGCAGCTGTATAGGAGGTGAATTTTGCTAACCCATCAATCAGGGACAAAGCATCTTTGTCCCCTTTGAATCTGCAAAAGGCAAAGGTGAGAAAACGGCCTTTCTCTCCATCAAACTTCCTTTTTCTGCCTGGGATGAAGATTTCCTTCCTCTCTCCCTCCCTTCTTCCTTCCCCTTTCTCTCCCATCCAATTTCTACCCCTTTCGCCCAATACAGACTTAATTATCAACTTCATCTGTGCTTCCAAAACCCGGTGCATACCTTTGCACAGACTTTTTTTTTTTTAATATGAAATTTATTGTCAAATTGGTTTCCATACAACACCCAGTGCTCATCCCAACAGGTGCCCTCCTCCATGCCCATCACCCACTCTCCCCTCCCTCCCACCCCCCATCAACCCTCAGTTTATTCTCAGTTTTTAAGAGCCTCTTATGGTTTGGCTCTCTCCCTCTCTAACCTTTTTTTTTCCCCTTCCCCTCCCCCATGGTCTTCTGTTAAGTTTCTCAGGATCCACATAAGAGTGAAAGCATATGGTGTCTGTCTTTCTCTGTATGACTTATTGCACTTGGCATAACACTCTCCAGTTCCATCCATGTTGCTACAAAAGGCCAGATTTCATTCTTTCTCATTGCACAGCCTTATTATGTGGCCTTATACTTGTTTTTGCCTCCCCCAGCCTCTTTGTGCCGCTATCCTGCCCTGGCCCAACGCCTGGTAGGGGAAGGGTCCCCTCCAGAGGGCCCTGGGGAGAGCCCAGCACCTCCATTTGCTTTCTTCTCAGGTGTATGCACTGCCTACGAGTTCAGAACTAGATGACTCGTCCCTGTCTTCAGGACTCCTGGACTGTAGGTAACGAGATCAAGACAGGGCGTAATCAAGCAAGGACTGGACGGTCACTTCAAAAATATTATTAAGACTTTTCAGGGGAGGAGATGAGGGAGGACAGAAGTTGTCAGAGAAGCCACCAAGGAAAAGGTGGGACCTTCAAGGATGTGCAGAGCTGGGTTGGTGGAGATGTGGAGGAAGGCTATCCAGGGCAGGGAGGGAAGGGCAGGGCACAGTGTGGGCAGGGTACATGGTGGAGACGGCCCTGGCCACATCTGAGGGTCAGCCCTGGGGAGAGGTGGGAGAGGACATAAGGCCAATGCCTGTCCAGTCGCTGTTTGCTGAGCACCTCCTCTGTGTCACACACTGAGGCAGCTCAGACGCACGGTTCTACTTACTCCTCACAACAGCCCATGTGGGAGGCAGGACAGCTTCCTGCTCCACTTCACGGGTCGACAGCATGACATATGGAAACTCCCAGAGGTTCAGCAAACCGTTCAAGGTCAAGAGACAAAGAGGTGGAATCAGTCTCCACCAAGGCCTTCTGGTTCTACAGTAGGGGGCGCTCAATGGATGGTGGCAGGGGCAGGGCAGGAGTTGGGTGCTCATTCATTCATTCATTCATTCAACAGGTATTTCTTAAACACCTAAAGCTGGATGCTGGGGTTATGCCAGTGAGCCAAGTAAGCACAGCGTCTGCCTTCATGGAGCCCGCAGACTAGCGAGAGGACGGATTTGCAAGTTTTAAAAAAATCATATAAATATTTATATGTATGTAAGTAAAATATGTAATTTATTTTAAATATAAACTTCATTTTAATACAGACATATGTAGATGCATTTTGGACAAAAAGCACAGGGCGCTATGAAAACAAGTAACTATACCAGTAGGTCCGGATTTCTTCCAAGAAGGTACTTAAGGTTGATCATCGGGAATTTCTCTTAAAGCTTTGCTGGACTTTGTTCTCACATGCAGTGATGTGCTGGTCAGTGGCTAACCACCAGCCGGGGGATGGGCTGCCTTGGTTCATTGTGATGCGATGTCCACAGAGTGAACATCCCCACCACGGCCCGTTTCGTGCTACCAGTGTGAAGTCCTTGAAGGCAGAGCTAAGAAGAGGTGCATACAGTGGGTTTCGTGAGCTCATGCCAGTGGCCCCAGTCCAACACTGAATTCTGCTTATTGGGGGATTGGGCTTTGAAGGACCTGTTGGGGCTCTGAAGTACCCCCAAGTCACCTCTTCATGTTGCCCTGAGCTATCCTACTGTTGGGAGACAAGAGAGGATTGCTCCTGGTCCCCTGTCTGGACCATATAAGTACCCCCCAAGTCACCTCTTCATGTTGCCCTGAGCTATCCTACTGTGGGGAGACAAGAGAGGATTGCTCCCGGTCCCCTGTCTGGACCATATTTGGGCCCTCTACGTGGGGCACCAGCTGACCACTACAGGTGAACATCCGGTCCAGCCGTGCCACCCTCCCACCCCTCGTGTTCCCAGTTGGGGCATCAGATCGGGTGAGCCTCCTTCCAGGTGCCCCTGCGGTGCACACAACTCACAGTGCCCCCAACCCATCTTCAAAGCCCCCCCTATAGCAGGTGGCCGGGATGAGTGGCAAGCTCCCTGCAGACAGCATGGTGACGTGGCCAAAGTCTGTGCTGTAAGGGGTCCTCTGGGCAAGGTAGTCGCATCGCAGAGAAAAGAGCTGTGGTCTTGGAGCCAAGAACTTGAATTTGAGCAGCAGCTGTGTGGCTCACAGATGAGCCACATCACCTTTCTGGGCCTCGTTCTCCTCCGCTGTGCGGTGGGAAATGGTGGGGATGACCCTCTGGGCATTGTGGAGGGTGGAACGAGATGGCCTCTGTGAAAGCCAGGCACCTGGAGCGTGAAGCCCGGGCCTCCCTCCATGTTTAACTCACTAAGTCACAGTGACCATTTATGTTCTACAGAATCACAGAAGCTGGGCCTGGAGGGGGCTGAGGGGGATGTAGTTTTCTCCTTCCTGCCCTATTAAGAATTCTTCTTACAGTATCCCTGATGGTGGCCACCCCATCTCTGCGTGGTCCAGTCTAGACGCCCAAGTTCAGCACATGTTGGAGCCCCAGACGGTGCTCTGGGGTAGAGCATTCTTCCTGTCCCTGACCTGAAACCCGCCTTCTCTGTGCCTGTCAGCAGGCCCTACCCTGCACACACACATACAGTCTGACACACGTCAGCAGGAGCATAAATATTTATGACATGTAGCTAATGCAGTCGGCTTATAGGATTTCCAACGCTTCAGAAGGGAGCTTTTTGCACAAGAAGACTTTTATCTGGGGAGGGGTCCTGGACAGAGAGTGGAGGATGGCAGGCAGCAGAGAGGAGCCTCTTGGCCCCTCTGAGCGTTCCGGGAGCTTGCCCTTCACTGCGGCAGCCCCAGGATCTAAATTTGAAGGGAAGGTCAGCTGGAAGCTGCCACCTTGGGCTCTGGGCACTGAGAATCAATCAGCCTTTGAAGGTATTTACTCAGGGAGCCCCTCCCTGGCTCTGCAAGGCCCAGCCTCAAAATGAATGGGTCCCTAATCAGAGGGCTCTGAAGTACTCCTCACCCGCTGCTCTGAGAGGGCCGAATAGAGGGTTCTCACTCCCTCCCCCATTGGCTTCCAGATTTTCTCCAGAGGTGAGTCCAGGGAGGAAGTCCTAGATGACTGCCTCCAACCTCCGAAAGACCCCCAGTAACGTCACCCCCAACATCCCCAGCACAAAACCCACAGGTCAGGAAATGCACATACTTCAAGGACTTCAAATGAGGTTGCCAAGAGCTCATACACATGTGGGATCAGTCCCTCCCATGGCTGGCCAGCTAATGCCCTCAGCATGGCGGGGCTGCTAAGCACCCTGGGACAGAAGGTATATCACCTCTCGGACTCTGAGGGGCAGAAGATGTGAGGTGTGGTGGGAAACAGAGCACGAGAGAGGGACAGGGGAATGGTCAGCTCGGGCCTGCGCCCCCAGCCTGGAGTGCACCTGCCCCCTGGGCCCTTGTTTGGGAGCATCCACCAAGGCAGAGCCTAAACTCGAGAGGGGAGTGTTCCCTGGAAGGGAGTAGGATAAATCCCAGTAGGACCCTTGATAAGGCAAGGTTTAATCACCCCAGATTAATTTTGTCCCCTTCCAAACCTACACCCTCAGGCACCACCTCTCCCAGCAGTGTCTTAGAGTCTGAACCACAGTCCCACCAGCATCAAACTTCCCTCCATCTGACCCTTTCCCCTACTTCGGACAGCTCCTCTGCGGAGGAGGAAAGGGAGAAAGGGTGATGAGGACTATGAAGGACAAAAGCCCTAATAGCTGTAAAAGCTGAGCGGGACACCCCAGACTCTCATGTATCATTAAGGCTGGGCCATAGAACCTTCTCGACCAGGAAAATGTCCCTCTTTTCACCCACCCCACGACCAGGGCAACTTCCTTCCTCTGCGTCCTCATAACACCCCGGGCATCTCTCTATCACTGTGCTAACAACATGATGTTCGTTTTGCTCATGTGACTATTTTCCCCAAGAGGCTGTACGCTCCTTGAGAGCAGGAGCTGCGTACTGCTGAACTAGCTTTGAATTCGGAGTGCCCACCGCAGTGTCCAACACATAATAGACACTTCATCAAGATTTGGTGAAAGCTTCCCCGAGCTTGTGAAATTCACCAGAGAAAATGCAAGAAGCTTCGGGACACACATATCAATGGTCAAGGCAGGGGTGGAGTCGAAACGCAGTCACAGAGAAACCCGGGTGCATTTGCACGTGTTTTCCAGGGCGCAGGGGAGGTGGAGCCAAGAAGCATGGCTGCAGCAGTGACAGAAGGTGCAGGGTCTGAACTCCCAGGACTGAGGCCAGCTGCAGGCTGCCCTCTCTGCTGGTTTTCTACTTCGAAGGCAGGAAAGGACCACAGTCCTTGTAGCATAGAAAGCAACCAGGCCTCTGGGGCGCCTGGGTGGCTCAGTCGGTTAGGCGTCTGACTTCGGATCAGGTCATGATCTCACGATTTGTGAGTTCGAGCCCCGTGTCGGGCTCTGTGCTGACAGCTCAGAGCCTGGAGCCTGCTTGGGATTCTCTGTCTCCTTCTCTGTCTGCCCTCCCTGACTTGTGCTCTGTCTCTCTCTGTCTCTCAAAAATAAATAAATGTAAAAAAGAAAAAATTTTAAAGAAAGGGACCAAGGCCTCTAGCCACCCAGGACCAAGTGCCAGTGTCAAGCTGAGTGAGAAGTAAAGACAGGTGTTACCTATGTGGAAGGTCTATTTCAGATCCTACAGAGTTGCCTTATTATTTTTGGTGGCTTCATTGCACTCTTTCACAAGTCAACCCCAGTTGACTTAACCAGATCTATATTAATGCTCAGGTTATTTCCAATCTTTTGCTATGGTAACTTGTATTTAAATAATAGTCTTGAATATATGTCATTTGACCCATGTGTATCTAAAGGACTAGCTGGGTCAAGACGTATGTGCATTTTAAATTTGACAGATTACTAATAGTCCACCACAGAGGTGCCATCGTATGAGAGTGTCTGTTTCCTTCTCACCACAATGCGAAACTCCCTCGATCTTTGTCAACCCAAGTAATGGTATCTCATCACAGTGCTAATGTGCATTCTGCATGAGTTACATTGAGCAATACTTTCACCTGTTTAAAAAAGGCATTGCAGGGGCGCCTGGATGGCGCAGTCGGTTAAGCGTCCGACTTCAGCCAGGTCACGATCTCGCGGTCCGTGAGTTCGAGCCCCGCGTCAGGCTCTGGGCTGATGGCTCGGAGCCTGGAGCCTGTTTCCGATTCTGTGTCTCCCTCTCTCTCTGCCCCTCCCCCGTTCATACTCTGTCTCTCTCTGTCCCAAAAATAAATAAAAAACGTTGAAAAAAAATTTTTTAAAAAGGCATTGCATTTGCACTTCTTTTGCTATGAAATGTTTACATCCTTTCTCCATTTTTTTTTTTTTTTTTTGCTGTGAAATTCTTGGTCTTTCCTTTTTCATTTGTAAGAACTCTTTATTAAAAAATGTTTAATGTCCGTTTATTTTTAGGAGAGAGAGAGAGAGAGAGAGAGAGAGCATGAGCAAGTGGGGGAGGGGCAGAGAAAGAGGGAGACAGAGAATCTGAAGAGGGCTCTGTGCTGACAGCAGAAAGTCCGCTGTGGGGCTCGAACTTAGAACCTCGAGATCATGAGCTGAGCCAAAGTCAGACACTTAACTGACTGAGCCACCCAGGCATCCCAAGAACTTTTTATTTATTAAAGCAACCTCTTGTTTGGGGCGCCTAGGTGGCTCAATTGGTTAAACATCCTACTCCTGATTTCAGCTCAGGTCATGATCTCACGGTTCATGACCATGGGTTCAAGTCCTACATCTGGCTCCACACTGTACGGAACCTGCTTGAGATTCTCTCTCTCCCTGTCTCTGCCCCTCCCCTGCTCATTGTATCTCTCTTTCTCAAAATAAATAAGCTTTAAAGTAACCTCTTGTTTATGATGTTGCAAATACTTTCCCCATCTGTCATTTGTGTTTTTACCTTTTTATAGTGTTGTGGGGTTTTTTTGGTCATAGAAACATGTGGCTTTTATATGTCTGAGCCTATCAGTACTTTCCTTAATGACTTCTAAGTTTGGGACATGCTTAGATCTTACACACTTCAAGATTAGAAAAATATGTTCCCATATATTCTTCTGGTACTCGAAGACTTTCCTTTCTCTCTCTTTCTCTTTCTTTCTTTTTCTTCTCTCTTCTTTCTAGATTTGACTTTTTTTTTTTTAACATTTTTATTTATTTTTGAGACAGGGAGAGGCAGAGCATGAACAGGGGAGGGTCAGCGAGAGGGGGACACAGAATCTGAAACAGGCTCCAGGCTCCGAGCGGTCAGCACAGAGCCCGACACGGGGCTTGAACTCACGGACCGCGAGATCATGACCTGAGCCGAAGTCGGCCGCTTAACCGACTGAGCCACCCAGGCGCCCCTCTAGATTTGACTTTTAAGTAATCTCTGCACTCAGTGTGGGGCTCAACCCCACAACCCCAAGATCAAGAGTCCCTTACTCCACCAACTGAGCCAGCCAGGCGCCCCTCATTTTATTTTTTAAATATTTGATTGTTCGGTGGCGCCGTTGGTTAAGCTTCTGACTCTTGACTTTGGCCCTGGTCGTGATCTCAGTTTGTGGGACTGAGCCCTGAGTTGGTCTCCACACTGATAGTGTGGAACCTGCTTGGGACTCTCTCTCCCTCTCTCTCTGCCTTTCCTCTTCCTCTCTTTCTCTCTCAAAATAAATAAATAAACATTTAAAAAGATATAAATGTTTGATTAATGGCCCAGAGCAAATTTTGATGTTAGGAACGGCTTTGGTTTTCTCACGTAACAAGGTGGTTTATGTCCGGTCCTCCCCAGCACGGGGAAAAGTCATCTTGTTAAGATGCGGGTTCTGATTCAGTAGGTCCGAGTGGGGCCTGACAGCTTGCGTTTCTAACACGGCCCCAAGAGATGCCATGATGCTCGTCTGCGGACCACATACGAGTAGCAAGTTATAGCTGACCTCTTGTATGATTCTTAAATTCTGTCCTATGCAGTCCATTCCCTAGGGAGGGAGAAGCACGATTGAGCCATCTCATTACATCTTTGAAGGCTCCGGCTGACACTCTCTTTCATAGTAAGTCATATCTGTATTTCTTGGCCCTAGTTTTATATCCTGGATCTAGATGGATCAAGTCAGAACTGTCACTCACATGCCAGCCCTTCAAATTTTCGCTAGACGGCTTTCTTTCATGTGTCCTTTCTTCAGACTGAACGTCTCCTCTTCCTCACCTGCTCCCCCCACGGCAGGGGGGGAGGGGTGGGGAGGAGGATGGAGAAGTGTGTTTGTTGCTCTGCCCCAGCTTTCTCCTTCTAAACTCCAGTCAAGGTTGTAAGTTCTCTGTTGTCTGCTTGTCCCTGTAAGGTCATTAAGTCATCTCACAATCTCACTGGCGGGCAGGAAAGGTCACAGCCTCCCTCCTCTGGCATCTCCCTACCTCCTGAGAGGAGTCGCTCAGACACAGCCCGTGGCGGGAGGGGTGGCCCGGAAGGGACCCAGGAACTGGGTGGAGATAGTGGCCCCAGTGGTGTGCTGGTAAATGCTTGACAACTGGCTCTCCCAGAGAAGAAGCCGCCCTGATTTGTAGTGTTTGCTGATTTCCATGATATAAATCTCCCACGGAGACAGTTCAGGCTGGCAGCGGGAAGGCACCGCGTGCAACAGCCCAATGCTGTAAGGCGTTTTTACCGCACAGAATAAATGCAAGTCGCCTGAAGAACATAACAGATTGCAGTATGACAGAAAGTGATGCGTCTTGAGTGTTTACTACTTTTCTTTTGAATATAACTTATTGCATTGGAAGTTTTTAAAGACGGCTATGTTTAACAACTGGCTTGTGAACGTTTTGAAAATTTAACCGTGGGCTGTGGTGAGCCTGGCTGAGCCAGATCCGGCACAACCCCGGTGGGCGTCTATCTTGCAGGTCTGAGTCTCCCCCGTTCCTGAGACCTCTGAGAGAGAGAGGGAGAGAGAGAGAGAGAGAGAGAGAGAGAGAGAGAGAGAGAGAATGAGAGAGAGCGCGCAAGCAAGGTCACTCTGCTCTGCAGGCTCTTTGCTTTTGGCCCCTTTGGAACCTCTCCTACCGCTCCCGTCCCCAGCCTTGAAGCCAGCCCCCCACGTTTCCAACACCAGTGTTCTGCTGCCCCCTAGTGGCAGCTCCTGTCCTCTGCGGCCGCCCGAGAGCTTTATCTCACCGCAGGACCCACCCGCAACCTGGCAGGATCAGAAGCTCGCGGGCAAGTTAAACAATCTCCCCCTCCCACACCGGCCTTCTGGAACTCAGAGGGGGGCCGAGTCAGAGAAGGGGGGGGCGAGTCAGAGCACCCAGGGCCTCCTGCCCCGCCGTTCCCTCCCGATCCCGGATTCGTAGGTTCTCACTGCCCTCTGCAGTTTCCTCGAGGTATTGAAAAATAGAGCAAGCTTCTGCCGGGTCAGTGGCGTCTATATCTGCACAGTCAGCCCGAAACTGGGAGGCCCGAGAAGAGCTGCTGTGAGAGGATGCTGACTCAAGAGTGTGGTCTGCTGTCGTTTTTGCCTTGGGGCCGCATGGGAAACTCTCAGCAGTCATCTGCTTTAGAGCCGGGCTTCCGGTCATCTCAGAGCAGCCGAGAAGGGGAAGGTGTCAGCACGGCACCAACACTTCCTCCAATAGTGGGGCCAGCAGTCACGCCAACAGCGTCCCTGCCCCTGGTCCCAAGTAGAACGGAAAACTCCAGCTTGGGAGAACTCTGGGATCCCCTAAGGATGTCGTCCTCAAAGCTCATTGACCGAGCCCCTTCAGTAAGAAATGTGTTACAACTAACTGCTGACATTTCCATGATTTTCTATTCTGCCTTTTCCATTAAAAACAAAAGCAGGGGCTCCTGGTTGGTTCAGTGGGTGAAGCCACAGACACCTGATTTCTGCTCAGATCACGATCTCAGGTGTGCCATGAGATCAGGCCCCGCCTCCGGGTCTGTGATGATAGTGCAGAGCCTACTTGGGATTCTCTCTCTCTCTCTCTCTCTCTCTCTCTCTCCTCCTCCCCCCACAAATAAATAACAAAAAAGCTTGCCACACTCAATAAGTAGAATTCACAGCTTGTTAATGGGTTATCACCTGCAGTTTGCAAAAACACCGGCTTAAGGCAACCCCTCATTTCAGAGAAGAAACGGAGGGCAGAGAAAGAACAAGCTTGCTTAATAGCAAATCAGGGGTAGATCCCGTTCTAGATCCAGTTCTAGAATTCTCTGGGCTCTTCTGCCATCACTCCAGGGCCTCCTCTGGGCCCTGTCCCAGGGCTCTCTTTGCACTGAAGCCCGGAGGCCTCACTCTTTGTGGCCCTGATCCATTTAGGACAGACTACCAGGATCTGACCGTGGGCTCCTTCCTGCCGCTGAAGTCAAGGGTTGTCAGCTGGTATGTCTCAGGTCCTCCCAGATGAACTTCCCCTTTCCCAGCGCAAGGCGGCAGCAAAGAGAAGCAAACAGACTGGCTGGTTGAAAAAGGGTGTGGTAGGTTCCCGACAGGACAGGTGCTTTAACCTAGGAGGTAAGTGAATACCGTCTGCATGTTCGCTTGAAGTCAGAGGCTTGAGGGCAGTATTTTACCAAAGACGCGTGGAATTTACTTACTTACAAAGGTTCAAGGGTGTAGGGGATATGCTTATGACCGAATAATGCCCGATGCAATATTTGTTGAATGAGCGCTTGATGGAAATACCAATCTGTGCAATCTTCCTGAAAAGTATTTTCTCATTACGTTTTCAAAAATTTTTAATATTCAAGCCCACCGATCCAGAAATTGCACCAGTAGGAGTTTAATGCAAGGTGCCAATTATATATATAAAGATGCTTGCTACAAAATGATAGATCTTTAGTGGAAAATATTAAATAACATCAACGTGGAATTCGTTTTTAACTTCTGCTGCAACAAAAAAATGTGTACTGTGCAACCATTGAGGCATAGTGGTGCAGGGTGTGGAAAAGGAAGTGTACAAAAGAATATGTGTGCAATGAGCCATTTGTGTTCAGTGTTCAGAGATTCTCTTTGTAGTGGGGTGAAGGTGGGGTGCCTCCCTAAGAAGCGTGGACATTCAGCATCACCTGGGGAGTTTGTCACACCACACAGCCTTCCCCAAGCCCTCACGCCCAGTGGACTGTGATGTGCCCCTCTGCGAGCGACAGCTTCCCTTTGAGAATCATTGCTCGGTGGGGGGTGGGAGGGGTGGGGAAATGCTGGAGGTATACACATCCCTCTTTGTGTGCAGGATGTGTGTTCACGTGGGATGTTGGTGGCGGGGGGTCACTAGTGTGGCAGCAGGAATTGTTTCTGGGTGGTGAGATTTTCAAGTGATTTTCAATAACAAAAACAATACTTTGAATGATCATGGTAAAAATACAGTTTGTTTCATCATTCATCTGTTGAAGGACCTCTGGGCTGCTTCAGGTTTTTTGTTATCACAAACAAAGTTGCCGCGAGTGTTCACATCCAGGTTGTTGTGTGAGCATGCTATCGTATCGTTTCTCTGACATAAATGCCCAAGAGTGCAGTTGAGGCTTGTTTTATGGTCTAGCATATGGTCTATCCCGGAGAGTGCTCTGTGTGCACTGGAGAGGAAAGTATATTCCGTTGTTGGCGAGAGAGTTCCATAGATGCATGTCAGGTCTAGTTGGTTTATAGTGCTGTTGAAGTTTTCATGTCCTAGTTGGTCTTCTGTCTAGTTCTAGCTATTCTTGAAAGCGGGATATGGAGATCTTCAGTAGTCTCCAGATTGTTGACTTGTCTGTTTCTTCGTTTTTGTTGGATTTTGCTTCATGTATTTGGTGCTCTGTCATCAGGTGCATATATGTTTATAATTGTTATGTCTTCCTGATGGATTGACCCTTTTGTCATTATGAAGTATCCTACTTGATGTCTGTTAACATTTTTTTATTTTAAGATCTATTTTGTCTGAGAGGCGTCTGGGTGGCTCCATCAGTTAAGCATCTGACGTCAGCTCCCCTCATGATGTCACAGTTCATGAGTTTGAGCCCCATATCGGACTCTGTGGACAGCATGGAGCCTGCTTTAGATTCTCTCTCTCTCTCTCTCTCTCTCTCTCTCTCTCTCTTTCTCTGTCTCTCTCTCAAATATAAATAAGTAAACATTAACAAATATAAATATATATCTGGGGCACCTGGGTGGCTCAGTCAGTTAAGCATCCAACTTCAGCTCGGGTCATGATCTCACGGTTCATGAGTTCGGCTTTCCACCATCAGCTTGGAGCCCACTTTGGATCCTCTGTCTCCCTCTCTCTCTCTCTGCCCCTTCCTGCCTTCACACGTGCACGTGCGCACATGCACTCTCTCTTCCCAAAACAAATATCTTTTCAAAATAAAAAAAATTACTAAAATTAATAAAAGATCTATTTTGCCTCATATCACTCTGCCCGTTCTAGCTTTCACGTGATTGCTGTTTGCATGATGTGTCTGTTTCCTTTCTTCCACCTTCCGTCCATTTGTACCTTTCAATATGAAGTGGGCCTCCTGTAACCAGAATATAGCTGGATTGTGTGGTTTTTTTTTTTTATCCATTCCGACAATCTCTATCTTTATTGAGATTGTTCGATCTACTCGTGTTTAATGGTTCATTAATATTGTTGGAGTTCCATCTGTCATTTTACGTTTCATTTTCTCTATGTTTCATGAATCTGTCTGATGTAGTATTTTAATTTTTTAATGATTTTTCACTGATTTTTTTAGCTATTATTTTAATGGTTACCCTAGGCCTTACCATATACATTTTAACTCATGAGAATCAGCTTCGGACTTATACTAGCTTAATCCCAGTGATATACAGAAATGTTACTCTCCCGTAGCTCTATTTCATCCTTTCTCCCTTCTTTTTATGGTATTACTGTCACATAAGGAGGTTTTTCTTGAATTTAATTTTTATTTTTTTAATGTTTATTTTTCTTTTTGTGAGCAGGGGAAGGGCGGAGAGAGAAGGGGACAGAGGATCCAAAGCGAGCTCCACACTGACAGCAGCAAGCCCAATGCCGGGCTCAAACTCATGAACGGCAAGATCATGACCTGAGCTGAAGTCATATGCTCAACCGACAGTTTCCTAGGCACCCCAGGAGCTTTTTTTAAGGTACAGATTTCTACATCAGATATCACATATCTGATAAGGGGTTAATATCCAAAATATATAAAGAACTCATACAACTCGATAACAAAAACCCCAAACAATTTGATTTAAAAATGGGCAGAGGAGGGGCACCTGGATGGCTCAGTTGGTTAAGCGTCTGACTTCAGCTCAGGTCATGGTCTCATGGTTCGTGGGTTCAAGCCCCGCATTGGGCTCTGTGCTGATAGCTCAGAGCCTGGTGCCTGCTTCGGATTCTGTGTCTCCCTCTCTCTTTCTGTCTCTCCCCCACTTGTGCTCTCTCTCTGTCTCTCAAAAGTAAATAAATAAACATTAAAGAGAATGTTTTTAATGGGCAGGGGATCTTCCAGACAGCTTTCCAAAAGATATATAGATGGCCAACAGGTACATGAAATGGTGCTCAACATCACTAATCACCAGGGAAATGCAAGTCAAATCACAATGAAATATCACCTCATATGTGTTTGAATGGCCGTACCAAAAAGACAAGAAATTAACAAGTGTTGGTGAGGATGTGGAGAAAAAGGAACCCTCGTGCACTGTTGGTGGAAACGTAAACTGATGCAGCTGCTGTGGAAAACAGTATGGCAGTTCCTCAAAAAATTAAAAATACAGCTACTATGTGATCCAGCAATCCCACTTCTGGGTATTTATCTGAAGGAAATGGAAAACTAACTTGAAAAAGTATCTGCAGCCCCGTGTTCACTGCAGCCTTACCTACAATCGCCAGGATATGGAAACTAAGTGCCCATCAGTGGATGAATGGATAAAGAAAATGTGGTGTCTGTATTTAATAGAATATTATTCACCATAAAAAGAAAGGAAATCCTGCCATTTGCAACAACATGGATAGACCTTAAGGGTGTTATGCTGAGTGAACTAAGTCAGACAGAAAGATAAATACTATATGATCTCACTTACATGTGGAAACTCAAATCATGAAAAACAGGAAACAAAAACACTGAACCCACAGATAGAGAAAACAAATTGGTGGTTGCTAGATGCAGGACATGGGAGGGTGGGAGAAATGGGTAAATGTGGTCAAGAGGTACAAGCTTCCAGGGCACCTGGGTGGCTCCGTTGGTTGAGCGTCCAACTTCAGCTCAGATCATGATCTTACAGCTCATGAGTTCAAATCCCGTGTTGGGCTCTGTGCTGACAGTTCAGAGCCTGGAGCCTGCTTCAGATTCTGTGTCTCTCTGCCCCTCCCCTGCTCGTGCTCTGTCTCTCTCTCAAAAATAAATAAACATTAAAAAAAAAAGATGTACAAGCTTCCAATTACAAAATAAATAAGTCCTGGCGATGTAATGTACAACATAGTGACTGAAGTTAATAATACTTTCTTATATATTTGAACTTTGCAGGTTGGTAGATCATAAAAGTTCTTATCCCAAGAAAAATATTTTGTAACATATTTGAAAAATATTTATCTATGGTGATGAACGTTAGCTAGACTTGTTGTAGTGATCATTTTGCAATCTATATGTATTTATGTTATTTATATATATATATGTTATTATATATAATAATTATGTTACACACCTGAAACTAATATAATGTTACATATAAAATATATTTCAATTCTAAAAATTAGAAAACAATAAGGGCTTCTGCCTAGCTCTGTCAATGGAATATGTGACTCGTGGTCTCAGGGCTGTGGGTTCGAGCCCCAAGTTAGGTATAGAGATCACTTTAAAAATAAAATCTTTAAAAAATTTAAAAATGGGATGCCTAGGTGGCTCAGTTGGTTGGGAGTCTGACTCTTGATTCTGGCTCAGGTCATGATCTCAGGGTCATGAGATCAAGCCCAAAATCGAGCTCCACACTGGGCATGGAGCCTGCTTGAGATTCTCTCTCTTCCTCTCCCTCTACCCCTTCCCCACTGCCCAGCCCCCACTCACTCTCTCTCCCTAAAAAAAAAAAAAAAAAAAAGTAAAAAACAATAAATAAATGAGTAGTTACACATGAAAAAAACCCACAAAAAACCAGCCCTATTAACTGTTTTAAAAAGTCAGTGGTAGTACAGTAAAACCTTGGTTTGCAAGCATGATTCGTTCCGGAAACATGCTTGTCATCCAAAACACTTGTATATCAAAGCAAATTTCCCCATAAGAAATAAAGGCAACTGAGATGATTCGTTCCACAACCCAAAAATATTCATATAAAAATAATTACAATACTGTAATATACTACAAAATAAAGAAATACAAAAGAACAAAATATAAAGAAAAATAAACAAATTAACCTGCACTTACCTTTGTAAACCTCCGTGGCTGGTGTAAGAGAGACAGGAGAGAAGGGGGTTATTGTGTAGGACGACTTTCACTAACAGAATCACTGATACCTGTTGGCTCAATGGAATCTTTTTCTGCATGGGGGCCATTGTATATGCTCGCACGGATGTTGACTACAGTACAGTATTAATAAACTCTTGTCATATACTGTATTTAATGTAACTGGCAATAAGGCAGCAGAGGAAAGGGTCTGTATCTGCAGGCAGCTTGACCTAGAGTGAAGCAAAACATTCCTAGGCTCACTCTTGTAGGAAAAAGCAAAGGACTGTCCATAGGTGCTTTGAAGTGATGAAAAATACACAAGTGCCAGTTGTGGGCACCTTCCAACATTGTGAAACATCACTGATTTCTGCCGAACACCACGGCCTGAGACCGAGCGTCTGAGCGTGGGAGAGAATAACCCACAATCCAGCAGTGCACACAAGAGAAGAACCATTGGCTCACTGTGATCATGTGACATTCAGCGTCACCTACTACTCGTATTGCAAGACATTGCTCGTTTTATTTAAATTTAAAATAAATTTAAAACTTATTAGAAATGTTTGCTCATCTTGTGGAACACTCACAGAAGTTACTCACAATCCAAGGTTTTACTGTATTATTATTAATACTAGTATTAAAATCTAGTTCATTCTGACCTTCTCCCTTGTTGCCAATAAAGTAAAATCTAACATTAAAATGCATGAAGCATAATACCTATATTTCTCAGTATTTATTCTATCACAAACATAGCTATATTCCTCTATTACCTATCACTATCTTTAAAATTCTGAAAATACTTTTTAAATTAAAAAAATTGTTAATGTTTATTTATTTTTGAGAGACAGACAGAGACAGAGAGAGAGACAGAGTGTGAGCAGAGGAGGGGCAGAGAGAGAGGGAGACACAGAGACTCCAGGCTCTGCGCTCTCAGCACAGAACCCGATGGGGGGGCTCAAACTCACAAACCGTGAGATCATGACCTGAGCCGAAGTCGGATGCTTAACTGACTGAGCCACCCAGGTGCCCCTGAAAAAATTTTTTTAAAGGCAAGATTTCTGCCCTCCACCCCAGACCTACAGAATCAGAACCTGTATTTTTTTAAAGCTTCCTGGGCAATTATGATGATTGGCAAGTTTGGGGATTACTTTTCTAGCAGGCGGCAAACAGATCCAGACGTAGCAACAGTCAGACACCCAGGGAATGATAGGCCTGTATGCAGAGCCTACATCTTACAGCTTCTACCCAGGGCTCTTTCTCACATGTTCTGCTGCTTCCTCAAATGGCCCTCTGTAGAAGTTTCTCTCTCGGTTTGAGGCTTTTAGCTCTTGCTTGCTTTCAGACAAAGAAGAGAAAAAATGGTAAACCATTGCGACCCCATGGGAATTTGAGGGGACAGTTGGGAGCCCTGCAGATTTGTCCGGGATGTCCAACCAAGAATTGGTCACAAGTCATTCCAGGAAGGGCTTCCTTGCCCTTGGGTTACCCACGAGGAAGTAATCTGGTAAACCAAAGGACATTTTACCTATTCCTTTAGCATTTATGAAGTGTCCAGTGTGTGCCAGGAACTGGGGTAGGCATTAGGGATAAAAAGATAAGACACCATTCCTGTTCTCAAGGTGCTTATGAAATATATAAAGAATATATGGGAAATCTTTAACTTACTCAAAAAGCTTTATGAAATGATTTTTTTCCATAATTTATATGGTAGCAGCACCTAATTTAACCTGAAATCATTTGGTAGCAAAACCTGACCTGAACTGTCCTAAGGCGATGAATTCATCTCGCTTAGTGTGACTATTCATACACTTCGCTGCAGAAGTATCGATGTGGTTTGACTTACAGCATGCTGCCCCAGACGTCACTGGGGTTGTTATATACAGTATCTGCACCAAATTATCTTTCTAAAATTGAAATAATTCTGAATTCTAAAACACATCTGGCCTAAGGGTTTTTACTCTCCCTAGGGCTTCTGATAAGAGATTGTGCACTTGCATTTCTTCAAGTCCTTTTTGTCCAGCAGGAATTCCAGAGATTTGAAGTTCATGGCCATGGTGAAGCCAGAACTCCCCATAAAGAGCCCCTGCATGACCATGGAGACACAAATGTAAGAGCACCAGCATTTTTATGTGAGGCAGTCTTTGAACTTCTCCTGTTGCAGAGCACTGGACCCAGCTTGGCTGGGGAACCTTCCAGAGCATCATGATATAATCTGGGATATGGTCTGACCAACTTTGACAATGGCGGCCAAGGGGGACAATCGGACTGCATTGACCTGCAAAGCAAGACAGTCCTTGTTGCAGCTGCTGGGCTGTGACCATGAGCCTCTGTCCAGCTGTCAGTGCCCGAGTCAGGTCAGGGTCTGACAGGAGGGAACAATTCTCCCAGCAGCTGGGGGCAACCCAGGAATGGGAAATCCAGGGTGAGGACATGCCGAGTCCAGGCCAAGAGGTGGGCAACAAGGTCCAAACTTTCGCCAGAGGGTTCAGAGCGGGGCCCAGTCCTGGAGAAAGGCACAGGAAAGAGCAAGCACAGTCTCAGTCTGAGAAGCTTCAGGAAGGACATTTCCAGAGGGTTCTGTCCTCACTAGTGCTGGACAGAAGTAACAATTTTTGCGTATGTTTCCCGAGTCTCCACTTTCCTTAGAAAAGAAACATTTTGTCGTTAAGAAACATTTTGTCGTTGGGGCGCCTGGGTGGCGCAGTCGGTTAAGCGTCCGACTTCAGCCAGGTCACGATCTCGCGGTCCGTGAGTTCGAGCCCCGCGTCAGGCTCTGGGCTGATGGCTCGGAGCCTGGAGCCTGTTTCCGATTCTGTGTCTCCCTCTCTCTCTGCCCCTCCCCCGTTCATGCTCTGTCTCTCTCTGTCCCAAAAATAAATAAAAAAAAAAAAAAAAAGAAACATTTTGTCGTTAAGAAACATTTTGTCGTTATTTCGTTAGCAAAGTTAAGAAACATTTTGTCTTTATTTCGTTAGCAAAGAAACAACTTGAAGAAAGTTTGGAACATAGAATGAATGCTCCACATCATGTGTCATCGGGGAAACACAAATTAAATCAACCATGAGATATCACTCCCTCCCTACTAGAGTAACCCAAATCCAGAATGCTGTCACCAAACCACTAAACGCCAGGTGCGGGGGACGATGTGGAACAAGAGGGACCCTCACTTGCCACTGGTGGGAAAGCAAAATGGTGCAGCCACTTTGGAAGACCGGTGGCGGTTTCTTAGAAGACTGAACCTACTCTTATCATATGATCCAGCAACTGTGTTTCTTGGTATTTACCCAAAGGAGCAGAAATATGCGTCCGTACAAAAACTTCCACGCAGACGTTTATAGCAGACTTAGTCATAATTGCCAAAACTTGGAAGGAACCGAGATGGCCTTCGGTAGGCGAATGGACAAACTGTGGTCCAGCCACCCGACGGAATGTTATTCAGCACTAGAAAGAAATGAGCTGGGAAGCCATGAAAAGGCATGGAGGAAACTCAAACGTGAGTCGCTGAGTGGAGATAGCCAAGCTAAGAAGGCTACGTACTGTGTGGTTCCAACTATATGACATTCTGGAAAAGGCAAAACTGTGGAGATGGTGAAAAGGTCAGTGGTTGCCAAGGGGTGCAGTGGGAGTGGGATAAACTGATGGAGCACAGAGGATTTGGGGGACAGTGAAAACACTCTGTCAGATACCGTCGTGATGGACACATATCATTATACATTTGTTCAAATCCATACAAATCTACAACACCATGAGGGAACAGAAATGTAAACTGTAGACTCTGGGTCTATAGACTTAGTGTAGTTTCCTCATTTATAACAAAAGCACCCCTCTGGTGGGGTGGTGATAATGGGCGAGGCTGTGTATGGGTGGAACAGGGGGGTTATGAGAAATCTCTGTATTTTCCTCTCGATTTTGAACCTAAAACTTCTCTAAAACATAGCCTTAAATAGAATGTAGGGGTTCCTGGGTGGCTCAGTCAGTTAAGCATCCAGCTCTTGGGCTCTTGATTTTGGCTCAGGTCATGATCTTACGGTTCATGAGTTCAAGCCCCATGTTGGGCTCTGTGCTGACAGCATGGAGCCTGCTTGGGATTCTCTGTCTCTCTCTCTCTCTCTCTCTGCCCCTCCCCCGCATGCATGCACATGCTCTCAAAATAAATAAATAAACAGTAAAAACATAGAATGTGGAGGAACACATTCACTCATACTTTTCTGAGTTCCCTGCCTCTATTTCTTCATAAGCATGTTTTCAATTGGCATAGCATAGAGAAATGCTCTTTTCCCTTCACATTAAACATAACCCACTTCTCTCCTTTTCACCAAAGCAACTCAGGCTTGACCACCGGCTCCACTTTCACTGTGATCCCTGCCCCTTCCGCCATCATTCTAGGGGCTTTCCTGTCCCTTTGTCCCTTTCCGTGGTCGCCCCAGCTGATCCCTGCATAGCACAGATACAGCACTCTCATTGGTGGAGGGTTTTTCCAGAACAACCACAGCCCAGGTGGTGAGATAGCCCAGGTGGTGACTGCAGCAGGTGCCCCAGCTTGATCCCCTCGCCCTCAATGTCTCTAATGAGCCGGAAAACAGGGGGAAATTAACTTCACAAAATGCAGATGGCATTCTCCCGATCGGGGTCTGTCCTTGTTCTTTCTCAAGACATCCTTAATCCCTCCTCCATTTGTTCCCTCATCTTATTCCACACCCGGCAGAATGGACACCAGAAGGAGGAAAAAACCTTTGTGCCTTACCACCCTTAGGTCATAGCAAAGTGACCACGTCCCCACCCCACCCCACCTTTAGGAAAAGAAGCAGCTCACAAAAAGCTAAAAACCTGAAGTTTTAGCTGAAATAAGCATCAGCTTTTGCTTTCTGCTTCAAAACAAGTCTGCATTTGCTTGAAAACTTCTAGTTTGGGTTCAAGGCACAGGCTCTGGGGGCGCCTGGGTGGGTCAGTCGGTTTAGCGTCTGACTCTTGATTTTGGCTCAAGTCGCGATCTCACAGTTTGAGCCCCTTGTCGGGCTCAGCACTGACAGCAAGGAGCCTGCTTGGGATTCTTTCTCTCTCCCTCTTTCTCTGCCCCCCCCACTTGCACGCTCTAAATAAATAAATAAATAAATAAATAAATAAATAAAGTTTATAAAAAAGAGGGTACCTGGGGGGCTCAGTCTGACTTCGGCTCAGGTCATGATCTTGTGGTTTCTAGGTTCAGGCCCTGCGTCGGGCTCTGAGCTGACAGCTTGGAGCCTGGAGCCTGCTTCGAATTCTCTGTCTCCCTCTCCCTCTGTCTCACTCCCACTCGGGCTCTGTCTCTGTCTCTCTCAAAAATAAATAAATATTAAAAAAAAAACCTTAAAAATAAAAAAGGCAGAGGCTTTGGAGCCATAGCACAGGGGTTTGCATCTGGCTCTTCGGTTTGCCAGCTGGGACCCTGGACAAGGTACTTCGCTCGGTTCTCAGCCTTGGTTTCCTCACAGCCTTGATGTAATGATTCCATGCATTTAATAGAAATCAAGTTCTTAGACCAGGGACAGGCACCCAGTAAGCACTACTGTGTTAGCTCTTATTACTTTAATATGAAAATGCATAAAATCACTTTCTCGCTAGGTTACTAAACTTCCCGCATCCCTTGTCTATCCCGATCAGATCCGAGCAAAAGAACGACGATCCCTAGAGATATACCATGTTCTAGAACCCTTCCTACAGTACTGATGACTCCATGTTATAGAGCACGGAGGCAGAGAAAAGTTGACCCCAGAGCGGCTCCAGGCCAAATCCCTGCAGCTGGGTGTTCAGTGCCAACCGGCCCTGTTTCCTCCTGCACCCACTGAGGCTGCAACCCTTTTGCCTGGCACCAAAGCCCAGGCCAACCTTGCCTGACTGCGGGTTCTTACCATGGTTTCTCACTGCTCCAAAACACCCTAAGGGTAATCATGCCTTGACTAATCACTAAGGGAGCCTTCCCCAAAACTGATATTTTGAAACCTCCCTTTCAATGCACCATAGTAAAAGGGAGACTTTCCTTTCTTTTGCAAGGTGGGAGGAGGACTATTTTGAAGGCAGGCCCCTTCTTAGACAATTTTAAGAAAGTGCAAATATGGAATTTGAGGACCTAGATACCAGTTCCCCTAAAACTAGGCTTGTGCACATACTTCTTGAAGTCTTCTGCTACCTACAAGGGTAGATATACTCTGTTTTGTTTTGTTTTTAAAATTTTTTAATGTTTATTTATTTTTGAGAGAGACAGACAGACAGACAGACAGAGTGAGAGTAGGGGAGAGGCAGAGAGAGAGAGGGAGACACAGAATCTGAAGCAGGCTCCAGGCTCTGAGCTGTCAGCATGAGCCATCAGCACAGAGCCCGATGCAGGGATCGAACTACAAACCATGAGATGACCTGGGCTGAAGTTGGACACTTAACTGACTGAGCCACCCAGGCGCCCCAGATATACTCCATTTTGAAGACTGCTGTTCTCTAGTACAATGCCCTGAATGCAGTAGGCATTTACAACATGTACGTTTATTTGTCTTGAAGAAGAAACAACAGAATCAAAAGTTCAGACACAAGAAACCCAGGGCAGGTTTGAGGGACAGAAGGCAGTTGGCTGTGGTTGAAGTCACAGGTATAAGCAAGGAGAATCCTAGGATGCAAGGCTGGAAGAGAAGCGTGGAGGGGGGGCAAAGTGCTAGGGCCCTGAATGCCACACTAGGGTGTTTGGGCGTCAGTCTTTTCATAGTCGCTGAGGAGTCTTAATTAAAGTAGAAGCAGCAGCTGTGGGATGACTGTAAGAACACTTTGTTAGGAATCAGGAGTCTTGGGTTCGTTTTGCCTCGGTCACTGTGGGACATCAGGGAAGTCCCTCCGAGGCTTCATGTCTTTGGCCAAGTGGCCTAGAAGCAGAGCCTGAGACAGGAATTCAGATGCCTATGACGTGCGTACGTGGGGGGAGGGCTCTCGGAGGAAGGGAACGTGGGAAGCATGCTGAAGAGGAAGTTGCCAAACCAGGCTGTGTCTCAGGCGACGACCTTGGCCTCCTCCACAGATGCTCTGGGTGTAACTCCCACCACAGCAGAGCCCTCCCTGAGGAAGGGGCCGGGCTTTGGAGCCTGCATGAGCTGTTGGCCACCATAACCTGCAGGCATCTCAGGGAGAGGTGCTCCCGTCAGCCAGAGCTGGCCCCCAGAGGACACAGGCAGGAGCCTTCGTCACTGCTGCCATCATCACGGTGGCGGGGGTGGGTACGCGCAGTTATTTCCAGTATCCACCGTATAAAACAGGCATAACACGCTGACCTCACTGAGGTTGCGGTGGGAGCCAGGAAATAGAAATTCTAAGCCGGGAAGTGACAACAGTGGGGTCGCAGAAGTGTGGCTAAGTGGCTGCAGGGCGGTAGCGTGCCGGGAGGCCAGCCCGGACGGTTCACGAGAGCCGACTGCCGAGTCTTTAAGGATCTCAGCAAGCTGGTGGTAAAACACAGCCATTGGGACAAAATTAAATTATGTAAGCTTACAATTAAATGACGGTATTAAACGCAATGGTAAAAAATAATTCAAAACTCATTTTAGTGCTGTGATCTTGAGGTCATTTGCCGCCACTGTATTGGTCCCGTGGAAATATTATGTAATAGTGAGCTACTACACATCTTTTCTCACCCCCGTGTTCAAAGACGGAGTTGGAAAACGCCACAAATCAGGGCTTCTCTTTTTTCTCAGCGAACCAATTATTAAACGTTTACCAGCGAGCGCATTGTGGCTTCAGAGCAACTCGTTCTCCCCCTAGCCCACAAAAATATGCACACAATGGCCTGCTTAAGAGAAGGTTCTCTCTGCAGCCAGGAGAGGGGTGGGTGTTTCTTCTGGGAATTTTAAAGCTGGGTGTTAGTAAGGGAGGAAACACTATGGAGGGAGGTTGGGGTGGGGGGTGGCTCTTCTCCTCTACCAAGCACACACCTTCGCAGGTAGGATCTACCTGGTTGTGACACTTCGTCCCTCTGAAGCCAAAAGAGCTCATGGCCTGTGAAAATTTCTCAGGTGCTTGGAACAATGTTAAATTATGACTATTTATCAATTCACTGAAAACGCGCTTGTGTGTCTCATAGGGTGTGGTACTGCTTATATGGGCCCCGGCTTCAAAGAGGGGGTGAATGATAAGACTCTTTCCAAGCCAGGAAACCCCTAGCGGGAAGATAGCATTTTCCCCAGCTCCTAACCCTTAAAGAACCGAAGGAGTTAGTCCCTTTGGAGCCCTGAGGAGTAAGATTTAATGATTAAGGCTATTGTATTTATAAAGCCATTGTTATTTAACAGACAAATTCTTTGTTGTAGATGAGTTCTTAGAGAACCCTTAAAAGGACGCCTGCACAAACACTTATGAAGCTGTGACAAATCTTCTTGTGTTTAGAAGCACACACTATCCCCTCTGTCCAGGCAGATCCACTCTCCTGGGTCCACCCGTCCAGAGGAAGTAGGGAGGCAGGAGGCCACCCGTCTAGCACTGAGCTCAGGTGTAAAGCTTACAGACAGGAAATGCAGATGCTTATTTAAAACATCCTCCTGCTCACCTCCCAGGGGTTCTGTGCTAATAAATTGGCATTAATAAGATAAACTAATTGGGGGTGGCCTGGCTCACAGGCCGGGTTCTCAGCTGCTACCTCCTGGCTCCCGGCGCTGGCTGCCAGCGGGAATTGTGCTGGGGGGTGGGGAGGGGCGGGGTGGGGGATGGGGCAGAAACAGAGGAGCCTGGTGTCTGGGGCACAGGGCCCCTGGCTTGTTACAAAGAGTCAAGCAAAGCCTCCTCTGCCGTTCCCCAGCCTGCAGAAGGAGGCACTCTTAACCACTTGGAGGTGTAGTTCCCTCGGGAGAGTAAAATCGTAGCCCGTAGGCAAAGTAACGTCTATTTCAAATGTAAGTGAGGAAACACATTCGTTTTCAGGCTGTAAGGACAACCAAACCTCTCTCTCTATTTTTTCCTTTGGTCGGTTTAATTGTTATATATTTGACAATGCCTAATCATAATCTATTTCATTCAGACCCTATTTATTCAAGGGGGCGTTCTTTATAGTTGCTAGATTGTCGTACGTCTGTCTTACACTATAAATATCTGTGTGATTCTTTGGCCAACAAGTAGCACAGCACCGCATTGAGGGAGGTCCTCTGAATGACACACGCTGAACAGTTTTTTATTTTAGTTCATTTAAATTTAAATGGTCACATGCGGCTGGTGGCTGCCCTCATTACACAGTACGATCTGTGTTCGTAACAGCTCTGCTTTGATTCATACATTCATTCACCCATTCAAACAACTATTTACGGAGCTTCAGCCCTGAGCAGTGTGCTGTGCTAGGTTCTGTGGACACAGGATTCCCTGCTCTGAGGAAACTTCCAGTCTAGCAGGGGAGGTATGCTTATAAGGAAACACTGCGTGTTAAGTGCCGGGGAGGAGCACTTTTGGGGGTGCGCTGCCCGGATGAGAGGCTGGGTCCAGCAGAAGAACGGGGTTTTTCCCACAGGAGTGACGTTTAAGCTGGATCTTAAAATAGGAGTACACCACAAAAATGAGCGAGAGGGTTCAGGAAGAGAAGTTGTTTAATATCTTACCCGTTTGATCATGATGACGCAGATACCTTTGGGGTTAGCAGTGCCTGGGCACTCTGGAGACCCTCACACAAATAACTTTGCAAGACAACTGCAAAAGGAAAAGCTTTTTTGACAGGGGTTTTCTGAATGCCAAGATTCCCAGCTGGGGAGGGATTGTGTTCATTCTCCCGTCTGGGGACAAGATCAGGAAGCAACCTGCTGCGAAGATTAGTTCCTAAAGGCCTCTGGAAAACCTGTGTGGCTCAGTTGGTTAAGCGCCCGACTTCTGCTCATGTCACGATCTCATGGTTTGTGAGTCTGAGCCTTGTATCGGGCTTTCTGCTGTCAGCACGGAGCCTGCTTGAGATCCTCCACCGCCCCCCTCTCTGCCCTTCTCCCCTCTGAAAAAAAAAATAAACATTAAAAAAAAACCCCGAGGTTTCATACATTTAGAGAGAGAAAGAGTCTGAACCTGAGGCTGTCTTCTTGCCAGTTGGCTGGCAGGAAGTAGGAGAGAGAAATGTTGTCTGCTTTCCCTACTATTACTGGTAGACAGGTGCAGAAGAGAATAGCTTCAAAAAATCCTTACCTCTCTAATACATCGATGCAGGTGAAATTTGCCCCAAGTGATCATTGCAGATAGTCTGTACAGGGGGAAATATGCCTTGTGTAAAAGCAGGAACCAGAGTGGCTCCACTCGGCCTTGCCCTCAGAGCAGGGACAGGGCTAAGATGTGCCTAAAGGCAGGCTGGTTACCTGCTGTTCCAGGGCCTCTCCTCCTCCCCACCTGCCTCCTCGTTCACTGCCCAGTCTACTGGGAATGGAGTTTCCCCTGCCTGGGGTTGGAGACTAATTCCATGTACTTGGGAAGGGCTCTGCATCTGGGAGCCGACAGCTTGAATGTGTGTATGTCTTCTCAAGTGATCTCAGAGGCTCAGTTCTGCCCTCAGCACTATTGGGCAGGAAGCTAATCCAAGGGAGATATTATTTTTATTTATTTAATTTAATTTTTTTTTTAAAGAGAGAGAAAACAAGAGTGGGGGAGAGGGCAGAGGGAGACAGAGAGAGAGAGAGAGAGAGAGAGAGAGAGAGAGAGAGAAAGAGAATCCCAAGCAAGCTCTATGCTCAGCCCAGAGCCTAACGGAGGGCCAGATCTCATGACAGTGAGATCATGACCTGAGCCCAAATCAAGAGTCGGATGCTTAACCCACTGAGCCACCCAGTGCCCCTATTTTTTATTTTTTAATTCCAAAGTAGGAAGTGGGAAAGCAGGTGGAAAGATGCTCTCAAGCCTGGAACTGGGTGGGGGCAGAAAAGGCTAGGTACTTAAGAATGTGCTGGATGTGGGGGTAATAAAGGGATTGTGGAAACATGAGGTCTCTGTACATGCCACTGAGGGGGACCACCAGCGCTGTGGAATGGCCAAAAGGGAGAAGGATCAAAGCTAGTCTCCTTGTTCCTTCCCTCCTTCCCTTAATTCTGTGTATAAATTGAAATGTGATCTTCTCTCCTGGCCTACAGTGAGCAGGGAGGAGGTGCTGGGTGGGAGACAAGGGAAGAGTCTTGTCTATCAGGGACCCTAGCTTCTTGGAGGACCTATAAGAAACTGGGGCTTCTGGTAGCTTCTCCCTTCAGCTTTCTCTGCACCTGCTTTCTTGCCATCTTGTGTCGTGAGGGTCAGAGATTCCTGGGACTTTCTAAAATGTGTTCCTTCTATTTTCCCTCGGAGCATGCTACTCAGCTTGCTTTTCTATGTCCTCATTCAACCACATTGCTATCGCTGAGCGTGGCCACCACTCTGTTCTTGTTCTTCCTCATGGTGCCAGAATTTCTTCCCTTCGGCACTTGTCCACGGTGGATCAGTGTAAGAGAAGAATGAACTGGGAAGAGGCCACATACTGGAGTCTCTGAGATCTTTGAGCAAATCCCAATACACCCCTTACCGTCTTCAAAGTTAGGGAGAAACCCTCAAGACCACCCTCATTTCTGACAGTGATTGCAGGCTTGGGCTTCTTCAAGACCATGCTCGGGTTCAATAATTATCTAGTGGGACATACAGAACTCACTGGAAGCTAGAGTACCCACAGTTATGCTTTATTGCAGCAAAAGGATACAGATTAAAGTCAGCCCAGAGGAGAGGTGCATGGGACAGCATTCAGGAGGGCTCCACTGCGGAGTTTCCAGTTGTCTGCCCCCCGAGATGTGTAGACAGCAGTACATTCCAGGAAAGATGTCTGGCGATATGCACAGTGTTGCCAACCAAGGAAGCTCACCCAAGCCTTAGTGTCCAGAGTCTTTACCAAGACTAACCAAGCTACACCCATGTAGCTACACTTGGTTTCTAGCCTCTCTGGAGGCTGAGTTGATACATGCCCAAAGCCCCCACCACAAATCACGTTGTTAGCATAGACTGTTGAGTGTGGCCTCAGGCCCCCAGGTAAAGACACTTTTATTAGCATATCCCAAGGGTTCAGAGATGACATCCCAGAAACCAAACAGCTAGGCTAGACTTCCCTTTGGGCAAGGTTAAGCTTTTGCCACATCTCATCTGTGTGATGTTGAAATTTTACTAACCTCACTGGGCCTCTATTTCTTTATCAGCAAACTGGAGACAATGACCACCAATCTTATTGGGCTTTTGTGAGGACTAAGTGATATGACAGATGTAAAAGGAGAGCTGGTATATGGAAGGGTTCAACAAAAATTAGGTCCCTCCTGGTTTCCTCCAGGTTCTCATCTCCTAAATCGGCCCGGGGCATCATTCCCTCTTTCCTCTTCTTCCACCCCTTATACCAATTTGCTTTTATTTTTACCCCCAGAAAAGGGTACTACCCTACGTGTTGTTACTAAGCTGTTCTTTTAAAAGGGTGTGTGTGTGTGTGTGTGTGTGTGTGTGTGTGTGTTACTTTTTAAAAATGGCTCCATACTTCTCCATTGCACAAGCATACTGGATCATTGCCGTCTGCGTGGGCTGCACAACATCCCAATGCACACGCATCTTTGTGACTTGTGTCAGTGTTTCTGCAGGCTGCATTCTTGCACCTCTACCCAAAAGGCATGAAGCAGCATGTGCAGGAGGGTGGCTTGGAGGGCATAACAGACATTGCTGCGGCCCAGTCCTGTCCCTTGTCTTTCATCATCCCTGCCCGTGCCCACTGTCCCACTGCATCTGAGATTCAGTGCATGGGGGCTTTCTCTTGGCCTGAGTCCAGGGTTAGGCAAGGCTTGTGCCATTGCTTGGGAGCAATGAGATGCTGGGGAATGTGAAAGTCATTGGTGACCTACCATTCACCATGAGAGAGGACACAGCGAGTGGGGTTTCAAGGCCAGGGTCAACAGAGTCCATGCCCGCTAGAGTTTCAGCCAGAACTCAAAAATACAAACCCAGGGAAGAAGAGGAAGCAGGAAGGCCAGATGAATGTCTGGAAAGAAAAAAGCAACCACTGTCTGCCCTTGGCACTGAGTAGCTTTGTTCCTGACACACTAGTAGAACAGCCTGCACCAGATCCAGGCCTGTCTCTGTCCCCAGAGTCCATCACCGGCAGGTGGTGTCCCTCCCCTGGTCAGGACAGGCCAGTGGCTGGGGACACGGAGGCCAAGGAAACACCTGCTTCTATCCTGTCTGGGCATCTGGCAGCCTTGGATGCCCATCAGGCCTGGACTTAATTTCTTTACACTAAGGCCATGAGATATGAGCTCCAGTTCCGTCTCAACCACCGAATCACTGCATGATTTCTATCTGCGTGATCTTCTTGCACAGACTTGGTTTTCTCAGCTGCTAAAAAAATGAAGCAAAGGAAGAGAAAGTTGGGCAGTAACTAACATTTGTGCAGAGCATTTAGTTTACAAAGTGCCTTATCTCCTTGGTGCTCACTTTATCCCCACTTTCCATAGGAGGAAATATGTCTTAGAGGGGTTCGGTGATCTGACCATGTTCACCCTGCTGGTCGGCCAGGACTTTCTTGGAAAATCCTATGTTTCTTCAACTGACCATACTGGAAGATTCTAACTTTGTAAGTCTAAGATTTTTAGGGCCTGCCCTAAAATAGCAAAACAGTTTTGGGGCGCCTGGGTGGCTCAGTCGGTTAAGCGGCCGACTTCAGCTCAGGTCACGATCCCGCGGTCCGTGAGTTCGAGCCCCGCGTCGGGCTCTGGGCTGACGGCTCGGAGCCTGGAGCCTGCTTCCGATTCTGTGTCTCCCTCTCCCTCTGCCCCTCCCCCGTTCATGCTCTGTCTCTCTCTGTCTCAAAAATAAATAAAACGTTAAAAAAAAAAAAAAGAAAAAAAATAGCAAAACAGTTTTAAGTAGGAGCTTTCAGACACATCTGGGCTTTGACCATCACTTGGGCAGGTTACTTGGAGCTTTGGTTTTCTCCTCTCGAATCATAATAAGGCAATATTTATTAAGTGTTTATGACAAACACTGTGCTACATGAACAGTATATGACAAACACTGTGCTACATGAACTATTTTGCTTATCCTCACAACACCTCTATGAGGTAATATAATTATCCCTGTTTTACAGATGAAGAAACTGAGGCTTGAAGATATCAATAGCTGTGTAGTGGGAATAGAGAAACCAAGAGAGACTGGAACTTGTCAGAAGGCTCTAGAGAGAATCTTCAAGTAGATAAAATTGATAGACTCTCTGAAAGTTCTGAACATATGGATATAGACAATTGATGGAGCATTTAGTGTTGAATTGTAATTGCTGTATGTAAGACAAGTAAACAAAACACGATAATTCTTAAGTCCAGAAAACATAAAAAGTTTGCAGGAAATGAAAAGGTCAGTTGTGAATAGGATTTGAGTAGTCATAATGAATACCTTTTTAAATGATTTTTTTTTTAAATGTTTATTTATTTTGAGAGAGAGAGAGAAAGAGAAAGCGTGAGCAGGGGACTGGGCAGAGAGAGAGGGAGAGAGAGAATCCCAAACAGGCTCTGCACTGTTGCAGAGCCTGACGTGGGGCTCGAACTCACAAACCCTGAATCATGACTTGAGCTGAAAATCAGGAGTCAGATGCTTACCTGACTGAGCCACAAGTTCTTGGTTTGGGTTGGTTCTCAAACCAAGGAATAGTGATCCACTTTAACAACCCTAAAGCGTAGGCATCCCTGGAAGCAGATACTTTCACCAACACAGGCCATGCTGAGACAAAGCAGCTGACAGAAATGCTCCCCAGTATCTCAAATGAGGCTTTAAATATCTTTGGGCTGAAGCTCTGCCCAAACAATCTGTGGATGGAAAGGCACCACTTGCTACTGGAGAGGATAATGATGATGAAGGTCCAGATCTCGTGGAGAATTTGGATGAAGCTTCCAAGAATGAAGCACACTGAATGGAGTCAACTTCTGAAGAAGAAAAAACTTGAAGAAGTTACTGGGAGCTGCTATTGTATATGATGACTGCTTTTTAAAAATTTTATTCATGGATCTGATAAAATCTGGATCTCGAATATTTTTTAAGCCCAAGACCCTTGGACACTGCAGCTCTTTTCAGTTTTTGCTTATATACAATTCATTCTTCGCAGCTAATTAAGCTGAAGAAGCCCGGGAATAAAGTTTGAAACAACATTAATAAAGTTCTTTGCCTAGTTAAGAAAGAAAGAAAGAAAGAAAGAAAGAAAGAAAGAAAGAAAGAAAGAAAGAAATCTCATAGAATAATTTGACTCTGATTCAGCTACATGCTTGTATAGCTTTAATTATATATATATATTTTTCATAAAAAAATTTTTTTTACGTTTATTTATTTGTGAGACAGTGAGAGAGAGACAGAGCATGCGTGGGGGAGGGGCAGAGAAAGGGGGAGACACAGAAGCCGAAACAGGCTCCAGGCTCTGAGCTGTCAGCACAGAGCCCGACGCGGGGCTCGAACTCACGGACCGCGAGATCGTGACCTGAGCTGAAGTCGGGCGCTCAACCGACTGAGCCACCCAGGCGCCCAACTTTAACTATATTTTTTAAAGAAATAAAAGGAAAATCAGCAAATTGCTCAAGTTGACCCAGATCTGATATGGTGGAGGTGGGGTCTGAACCCTAGCCAGCTACCTCTAGAGCTGATCCCACAGCCACTATGCAATACGGCCTATAAAATATCTACCTGCTAGCACTGTAAAAAACAAGTGACTGATATATACAAGAAATTGAGTGCTTAGAAAAGGAAAATTATCTTCTTTCTCCCACTGAGCCAGCCATGTGGACACTTCCGGTAGGGAAGGTAAGGGGGGGATCCTGTCCTAGGTGCAGGCCTGAGGGGCCCTGGTGCTTTGAAGCACCTTCCTCCAAGTTTCCTAAGTGTCCCTCCAGTGCCTGGGACCGACTGGGGTCAGTAGTGTCATCTGGATGGGGCACCTCAGTTTCCAGATTCTCCCTTTCAGAGAATTTTCCAACCCTGTACATTCTCTCCCTCTCCACACAGGGGTTGACCAGAAGCCCCAGGTTGGCCAGCCCCCCAGAAGCTCTGGCCGCCCCAGGTCATCCCAGGGCCTTGTGGTCAGGCCCAGCTCCAGGAGGTAGACTACTTCATTCACAGGATTACATGAGGCCAGTCTGCCAGAAGAGTCCTGAGAAACAATTTTGAGTGAAATCAAATTGTGTGTATACACAGGGGCCCTGCAGAAACGTTTGCCCAGGGTCCCTGATGCCCATGGGCAGCTATGCTTTGAGGCCCGCCATTTGGACCTTCCTCCGTTTCCCATTGTCTTTACCCCATAGCTCTGGTTGCAGATCTCAAAGCAGCCAACTGAAGAGTTCAACATTTTGTCAGTTACCTGGAGGATTCCATCTACCATTAGTGGTCACTCATCCTTTCTGCAAGCATTTATGCAGCACCTACTCTGTGCTAGGGCTGGGAAAGCATGGGGAACAGGATGACTTCCTGCTCTCCCACCTCCCACAAGCTGGAGAAGAGACAGGCAGGTAGGTGGGGACAGTGCAGTGAAGGTAGTGACAGGGCAGGAGCCGTGGGACCAGAAAAGGCAGCTGCATGTGGCCTCGAATGAGACCTCAGAAGGGTGTCTGTGGAGGGAACTGTGGTTCAGGATGGGGGACGGGACTGGAAGCTACCAAAACTAAGGTTTTATGATCCCTCAGTTCAGATCTGTCCACTGTTTCAGGTAATAGCTGTGCTCACGTCTCCGCCTGTGTCCGACACATTCTCCCTGTCGGCCCCAGAAGGGACCCGAAGGGATCATCCAATCAACTTTTCATTGTTCGGTGGAGGACAGCGAGGAAGTGCCCTGCGCTTGTGAGAGAGTTAGTCATGGCACCTGGACGAACACTGAGATCTTGGGCCTTGCAGTCATCGGACTTCTTCCACCCTATCTCAAGACTGGGACAGGGCCTGAGCCCCCAGAGGGCAGGACACAATCTCCTATTTTTAAACGACCACGCAAACCCCGGAAGGACTCACAACTTTCTCACCTCCTCAATTCGGGATTCAACAATCCTTCTATCAACTAACGTCCCTGGAGAGGCTACCACAAGCAAGTCTCCCTGGGAACACAGGCTCTCAGACCCATTTCCGCCTCCAAGAAGTCACAGCCCGATGGTGGAGGGGGCATATACAGGACAAAACGTGATACCGTGGGGGCTTCAATTATGATCATTTTCAATGCCAGTGGGCATTTTTTTTTTTTTTTTTACCGGCACGGGCCCTGCGAATCGCTCCGCGACGCTCCAGGCGGGGCCCCGAGCATCTTGCCTCCTCCTCCGTCCAGGTCCCCGCTCGGCGCGCGAAGGGAGGGGCGCGAGGGCGCGCACGCAGGGTGTCGGGGGCGCGCCGGCCGTCCGGGGACGCGCACGGGCTGGTCTCTGCCCTAATGCGGCGGCTGGCGGCGAGAGGCGCTGCAGGGGACGCGGGGGAAGTGGCGGCGCCGGCGGCGGACAGCACCGACTGCGCCCGGGGCCGGCACCCGAGCCCTCGGAGGTAGGCGAGCGCGGATACCGGAGAGATGGGGGTGGGGTAGAACGGGGGTCATGGAAACCCAGCTAGCGACACCCCCTCGTTCCCGCCCTCCTCTGTCCGTCTCCATCCCCCGACCTGTCCCCATCCCCCTCTGCTCACATCCCCGTCCTTTCTCGTCTCCACACCGTCACCTGCCCTGAATCCATCCTGTTCTGTGGATATCTGCACCCACCCCCGTTCAGCTCCCAGCCCCCTGCCCACCCCAACAGCCTTTCTGTCTCATTGGCCGCATCCCCTCCCCCTTTCTGCATCCTCGACCTCTTTCCCCTTCCCTTCCGTCCCTGCCTCATCCACAGCCCTGCCCTTATACCTGTTTACCTCCACACCCCACTTGGTATGACCCCATCCCGTCCATCTTTCCTACCCCTCGCATCAGCCCCTCTCCTTGGCCTCCCCTGGCTTCGTCCCCACCTCGTACCCGCATCACTCCGGGTTCCTGTCTCTCCATCTGCTCCCTCAGTTTCTATCTTCCCCAGGTCCCCCTGCACACCCTGTCCCAGCCTTTTCCCAGCTGCCTCTTGGTTTCCTCCTGCACCATACATAGTCCCTCTCAAGAACCCCAGCTTCCCCCCTTGGCTGTTAGCTGGTCTGCCACCCATCACCTTTCTTTCTTGCCTTTCCTGGTGCTGTATGTAGCCCCACAGCTTGTACTGAGCCCCCATCACCTGCCTTGGGGCCCTCCTTCCTGCTTGGGGAGGCCTAGGGCTCTGAAGGCCGGATGTAGTCTCTGTTGCGGAATCCTCTTATAACCCCTTTCTGCATGTTTGACTCAATTCATGGCTTGGGGGTGAAGGATGCTGAGGGTTCGTAGGCCTCTTGTGTTCCTCCTCAGCCACCCTCTTCCCCTGGCTGTTCAGGTTTGTTTCCTAGATGGACTGGAGGGTGGGGGAGTGGGGGGAGTGCTAAGCATAGGGAATCTAGGTTGGGCAAGAGGCAGGGTCCAAGGGAATGGCTGAGGGCCTCTTCCTGGTCTTGTTCTGAGCCCTGGGATGGAAAGGCCTGGATGAGGAGCCTCACTGGAGCATTGCAGAATTTTGGATTTTAGAAAGAATTCTTCCTCAGCCTCCAAGTCAGCACTTTGGCATCAGGAGCTGTCATGAGTGTGGCCCATGGGCTGGGCTGAGAGAGGGCGGAGTGCTGAATCACCTAGACTCTGGTCCCCATGGCAGCCCCTCTCCTGCCCTGAGCCAGGTTCTGCTCCTGATTCCTTCCTTGGCATTTGGCACTGTGCTGTGTGTGTGTGTGTGTGTGTGTGTGTGTGTGTGTTGGACAGAGATGCCTCCTCCCTCAGTCTAGAGGAATGGATGACAAGTGCCCCTTTCCAGCCCGTCTGTCTCCCTGGGATGAGGCCTTGGAATGTCTTATCTACCCTTGGAACTGTGGTGAGCCCTGCTGGGGCCCAAGCAAATCTCCAGCAAGGGCAGACAGGCTTTTGAGACAGGTTGGGCAGGAGTTGAATTGTTTGTTTGGGGCTAGAGACGGGCAGGTTCAGAAGCCACTGAACTTGAGACATAAGGAGAAGCCCAGGGATAATGTATGGAGAGTGGAAGCCCCTGGGCATAGGGGCCATACCAGCTGTGGGAGTCAGGGGCAGGGAGAAGAAGGAAGGCAGAGACCTATCCTCTCCTCTGGTTTGGGGATGATTCGATCTGGTGGGATTGCACTGCAGGAGGAATTGAAGGAAATTGGAGGGGGGGGGCGGGGAGTGTCATTCTAACATTTTGTTTTGACTGAGTTGACACTTCTTTGTGTGTGTGTTGGGAAACTGATTGCTTTTCTTTTCTTTCTTTCTTTCTTTCTTTCTTTCTTTCTTTCTTTCTTTCTTTCTTTCTTGAGTTGGCACTCCTGAGGGATTAATATCTCCCTCTTTGGATTCAGCTGGAAATATGTGTGTGTGCGTGTGTGTGTGTGTGTGTGTGTGTGTGTGTGTAGATACAGAGAAAGAATGAGAATAACACAAATAAGGAAAGACACTCATTCACATTTAACCCTACAAATTGTGGTTGCCCCCCTGAAACAGGGAATGACAGCCCAGTTCCTGTCTTGGTTCCTGTCCTGGGGACATCAGCTAAATCCCCAAGGCTTAAACTGGAGGCTGAGAGCGCATTGCTGTTGGGTTCTGTCCCATCGCCATAAGGATCCCTCACTTTAGAAAACCAAGTGTTTGGACTTCAGCTCATGAGCAACAACTCTGTATGGGACTGAGGCACTGCCTGGCAAGGGAGGGGGTGCATACAGCTAGGGGATGGCTGTCCTCCACTTCGTCACCTTTCTGTGCCCCCTCCCATCATAGGGGGCGGGGCAGGAAGCTTCCCTAGGCATTTCCAGGTCGGGGGAGGAGGCATCACCTGGAGCTGTTGTGGAGAGCTGATTGGATTCAGGTTCTGACGTTGAAATGCTTGATTGGGGCTCAGGTTAAGTGGGGGTGTGGGGGGTGGGGATGGGGATTCTGATAACAATGTACATACTTTCTAGTTTTGTGCAACGAATCTCACCCCTCATCCTTGTTTGGCATCGCAGAGGCTGCACAGAGATAAACTGAGGCACGTAGAAAGAGGAGCCGGCTCCCGGAGAGCTGGAGCAAGACGTAGCTAGCTCCCTGTGGGCTGAAGCAGATTGGCTTCCGGGGCTGCTGCTTTCAGGGGCACATTGAGCCAGTGGCTGATATCTGGGGTAGGGGAGTTCTGGCTTGGATATCTGAGGGGGAGGTGCAGAAGAGGGTCCTGTGTCTGCAGTGACTGAGGGACAGAATTCCAAGCCCCCATTACGCTGTTGTTGTTGTGACTTGTTCCCTTCCCTTCGCACCACTTTGCTCCAAGACCATCCAAGAACTGGGATGTGAGGATCATCACTTAGTCTTTAGGGGGAAAAATCCTTAGGAAACCAGAAGGGGAGAAGGCAGAGAAGTTCAGTGCTCAGTTGGTTTGGCCTGGAGGCTGTGAGGAGAGGGAAGTGAGAGGATGTAAGGTCGACTACGTACTTATTTATTTAGCAAATACTAATGAACCCTTGCAGTGTGCTGCTGTGCTCTGTGCGGGATTGTAGAGATGAAGAGTGAGACAGGGTCTGATCTCCCAGAGCTCTCAGTGTCATGGAAAGAGAGACAAGCAAGCAGACAAATACCATAGATAAGCTTGAGCGAGAACATCTGGACAAGGATGTTGGACAGCGGATCTTTCACTCCAGTGGCATCAGCTTCCTCTCCTCCAGAACCATGAGGAGGGCTGAATGATATTACCAGGAATGGTAGGTCAGGGCTGGCCCTGAAGTCGACTGTGAGGAGAAAAGGGTGGAGGAGGAGGTGAGATGAAAGATGTTAACAGATCCCTGGCTTTAGGGGGAAGAGAGATGTTCCTTGTGCAGCCGAACCTCACTGGGTTCTGCTTTAGCCTGATGAGGGGCACCCAGAAGGCAGTCTGGGACAAGATCAAGGCTACTCAGCTCTCCCATGTCCATCTCCTAAGCCCTTGTGTTTCAGGGGCAAAGGGTGGTCTGGGTATGCTTAGAATGTTTAGAGGGAGTCAGAGGAAAAGAGGCCCAGTGTCTGCTCTCTGGGAGCTCCTCTCTGATGGGGAAATAGCAAGTACGTGTAAAAATGCATGGTCGGAAATAAGAGAAGTAGAAACACTGCAAGCTGTCATATGTGGGGAAGGGTTTTGGAGTTCTGGGGAGGTCAGAGTCAGTTAGGAGTCACCAGAGAAGTCCGGGTGGGGGAGGGGAGGTTTTTGAAGTGATACCCTTGAGCACAGGTCACCATGGACATCATAGTTGAACTGGGAAGGAATGTAAGATAGAGACCCTCAGCCTTATCTGTCTGAGGAGCATCCTTCTTTCCCACACACCTAATTGAGTTCATTTCATTAGTGTGTCCTGAGTCTTTGAATATATCCCAGGAACTGTGCTAGGTGTTGGGTGTATAGGTTGAGTTGGAGAGACAGAAATGAAAACAAATAAAAATTCAGTACAAGAAATGCTGTTACAGAGGTTGGATGAGTTCCTAGCATTGTAGGAGCATGGCTGAGGGGTCATGGTGGGCAGTAAGACCTGAGTGATTGTACCTTTACTTCGGCCAGAGCATCCTGATGTCACACTTTTGAGCATTTACTCAAAATACCCAGCTAGAGCCTGCACCTAGCTGCAAGGACAGATGTTGGATGCATATAGCCTGGTCCTTGGGACTGCAGTGGTGGGGGTGGGGTCGGGTGGCCTTTGGGAGCTAATGGCTATGCTGTGCACTTGACTAGGCACTTCTAAAGCTTTGCTGACCTGGGGCGCCAGTCAGATTGTGCCAGCCAACTCAAGAACTCTTGAGCCACCCTCCTTTCCTTAGGTCTTGAGGCAAGCCAAGAAAAATACAAGTGTCATCATATAATAGCCATCGTTAGAGATTGCTTGCTATGTGCTAGGCACTCTATTGTGTGCATTATAGCATCATTTTTGTTTAATCTTCATAAGGGTTTACCTACTAAAAGAAGTATCATTAGGATCCTGGTTTTACAGATAAGAAAGCAGACTCGGAAACGTTGTTATTTAAGATTGTAGAGCAGGGAAATTGCAGAGCTAGAATTTAAACCTATATTTGTTTGACATCAAAGCCCATGCACCTCTCCTATGTATTACGCTAAGCTCCCCCTACCCCTGCGGAAAAATAGAAAACTGGGGTGTTTTATTCCACTTGCCCAAGGCTCTCTAGGAAAATCTGTTAGAAAGGCTCAGTTAGCATGCACATTTGGGTACCTACTGTGTCCTTCTGAAGGATACAGAAACAGAAAGGTTTCTGCTTTCAAATAGGGAAAGCAGATGACATAAATGGAAACAGATGACGGGAATAAGGCAAGACAGTATATATTGAAGTCTTCAGACTCTGGATGGTAAAACTTCAGAGGAAGGAGTGATCCCTCAGTCTGGCTATTGGAGTCAGGGAGGTGATCAGCATAATAGAAACTATCAGCCTTTGAGGTCAGACAGACTTACGTCCACACCTTGTCTCTTCCATTTACTGGGTGAGGAGCTGCCGTTTCCCCATCTGGATCCTGGGGATATCAATATGAACCTTGCAGAGCTGTTACGAGGATTAAATATGATTAAGGCAGTGAAGGCCCCAGCAGAGTACCTGGCTGGTAACAAACACTCATCAACTACTAGCTTGAACCTTAAAGAATTGGTAGAAGAGGAGAGTATTCTAGATGAGGGAACCCACCAGCCTGTATAAACGAAAACTTGATGGGTTCAGGTTCTCTGGGAAAGAAGTGACCTGCCTCATCTGGCCTCTTCTCTCCAGGTCCTTGCAGTAAAATCTCATAGGAAAAGAACAGCATCATGAAAAGAGTGAGGGGCTTATGTTTTACTTCCGGCCCCATCATTAGCAGAGCTTACGTGTGTTTCTTTCTCTCTGGAAAACTAGAAGATTGCTCGAAGTCTCTTGTCCCGGAAGCTCATGTCTCTGGAATTTATGTCAGTGATTAATTTCTTGCCCTGCCCTTCTTCTCCCAATTGTCATGCCTTGAAAAAGTTAGAGGGCCTGGGGTGTGGTGGGCTCATCCCCTTAGGCTGTTGTCAGCCCCTCCTCGCTCCTGCAGCTCCCTTCTCTGGGAAGCAGGTGCCTGAGCATCTGTCTTCTCCTCCTTCACCTGCTCCTCCACACTCCCAGGCTGGGCCAGCCCCTCCTGAAAGGCCTCCCTGGCAGCCCCTCTCCCCGTCATTATGATGCTAATCGTGTTGTTAATTTTTCTGAGATGCAGAAAGAAAGCCCCAATCTGTTCTAATGAATTTAATTAGAGAGGGGCTTGGAGGGCTTCGGAACCTCTTACCAGGATCACAATAAACAGAGTTAACGAGATAAACAGCCTGGGATCAGCGGCTCAGGGGTAGGAAGGAAGATTTCCCACTCAGTCCCAGAGCGAGGAAAGTCCCCTGGCACCCAAAGTTGGAGGAAGGCTGTGTGAGCTATTGTCTGTCATGTGGACTTCCTTTTGGGCTGTTTCTGTTGGGCCCACCCAGTCCCATGTATGGAACTTCACACCTAGCTCTGCCCTTCAGGGGCAGATGAACCTCTGGAGAAAGTCCTGTCGTTGTCATCATTCTCACCCAATATTTGTTGGGCACCTGCTGTGTGTATGTAGAGTACGGCGCCATCTTCTAGAGCAATGGGGAGGTTCAGGAGACCCTGTCTCCACCCTAAAGTAGAAAGGAGATGTATGTTCAAATATAAGAAACATCTGCTGATTCCAGACAGTTGGCAGGAGATGATATTGGGCTTGGGTGATCTGGAGAAGTCCCTTGCAAGAGGAAGTACTTGAGGTCTTGAGATACCAAGACTTGAAGACTTAATAATCGGAGCTCCTGGAGTAAGAATAGGAATGTGCAGCAGATCTTTGAGTCAGGATGAATAAATGGCATGGCTTGGGCGGTAGGTGCATTGAATTCATTAGTGAGGGCTATGTCTGGAGCAGTATACTGAGATGTAATTGTAGAGGACCCTGTGTGCTGGCGTCTTTACCCTTCTAACCTGGTTGTATTGGAGTCTCCCTGCTTTCCTTCTCTGAAAACTTAGGATGGCCGGCTCGGGGAAGGGCCTGAAACAGGATGGTCTTTGTGCTGAGCTCGCTGTCCTGGATCGAGTTTAGGCTAATGGGGGTGGATTGACCAGATGCTAAGTTTTGTTTTCTGATCTTGTGATTTTCTGGGATGAGAGTGAATGGCTGGCAGAACAATTCCAAGGACTTTTCCCGGTGAGAGTTCCCTCCTTCTTTACTGATGCTGGCCAATTTGCTCTGGCAATAGCATTTTTTGCAAGCAGTCAGTGGAATCTTCCAGTTCCGGGCTCAGTGAGTTTCAGAAGTTGTCTCTTTATATTACGAAGAGTTCCCTCAGAGTGTGTATGTGCGTGTGTGCATGTGCTTGTGTGTGCATGTTGCCTATGTTAGTGAAATTTTCCCAGCTACCTTCAGATTGTAGTTTGATTTTTATTTTGCAACACAAAAGTTGTTAAACATTTCTGGGCCTTAATTTCTCCAGGTACAAAAGAGGATGAACCACCCTCATATCTTATTGTGTGTCGATCCATAAGCTGAATGCTTTGAGAATCAGATTTTAAACACCAGGAGGTATTATAATATCATTTTGTCAGGACGTATAATATTGAGGTGAAATTTTAAGCACTTCTCTGTCCCCCTTGGAACTTCTACCTGTGAGACTAGCTGGAGTTTTATTTTGGGGCATCACCAAAGATTATGTCTTTTGTTCTTTTCCAGAGTCTGTCTGGGCTTATGCATAATTAGTGGTGAAGCTAATACTGCTGTCAGGTGTTGGTTGATCTATACGTGTGTGTTTGTATGAGAGACATTGTTACATTACCCATTGTGTGGTGTTTTTCCACACGGTGGTGGCAACGTGTTCTTTGTGAAGGAAAATGCCTTTGAGGCCACAGGCAATTTTCCTATGCTGATGTAGGTGAGGACAGAAATTAGATCTCTTTCTGATCGTCATCACACACTGGGTGGAATTGAAGGCTTTGAGACACATGCTGGGAGTGGAACCAGAGTTCTCTGACTGACTCAAGCCCTGCTGTGCATTGTTTATATATATATATATACACAAATACATACATACATATATATATATATATATATACATATATATATGTATGTATGTATGTATTTGTGGCACCTGCAGTCAGTCTTCAAAGGCTCTACTGTTTGCATAGCACACTTCCAGATGGTTTCTTGTTTTGAAAGAATCCCTAATCTCATAGAATTTTAGAGATGGTTTAGTCCAAGATCATTATTTTACTGATCAAGAAACAGACTCAGAAGGGTTACATATTTTGCTTGTGGCTACATGGCTAGTTGCTGGCAGAGGTAGTTCTTCCATATACTGGACCACCAGGAACTTTAAAAACGACATATAAACCCAGTAATTTTGCAAGACAATAAGTAATTAAGCTCCCTAAAGCATTGTCTAAACCAATAATGCTTTGGGATATCGGAGAAGAGAGAAAATTAATATAGACTAAGTCCTTTGGTAAGGTTTTGAAGAGAAGCGGAGGCTGGTTTGGGGCTCTAGTGATGGACGTAGATAAGTAGGATTTGAATAGGTAGAGGTAAGGAAATGGGCCTTTCTGGTGGGGGAAGGGGGCATGATCAGAGGTTTACAGGAGGAAAGCTTTGGTCAGGCATTGAACTGGCCAGGCTGGAGCAGTGGAAATTATAGCTGCAGGGATGGGCTGGGGCCAGACTGCAGAGAATCTTGACTCTGACTGCGTAGTTGGACTTTGTCTGGGAATTAGTGAGGAGTATTTGAAGCTTCTTGACTGAGTTTGCTCAATGTCTGGGGTGGTGTCTGGGAGGTTGTTCTTCTGAAGGGATGTTTGAGAAAAGGGGAATGCTGGAATTTTTCTTGGGTGCTGGCAGGGAGCTTGCTGCTGTCCAGGGTGCTGACCTGCCCTCTGAAAGATTTTTCTCCCCAGTGATGCCAGGTTAGAAGGTAAAGACAGAGAATGTTTAGAGTAACCCAAAGGGATCTAGAAAACACTTCTGGCTAGGACTAGGTAGTGTGACTTCGCAGTCCTTGTAATGAAAGCAAAAGTATGGATTGGGGGAGCTAGTAACAGCCTTCTTAAAGAAAGACCACGTGTGTGCACGTATGCATGCTAAAATGACCCAATTTGTAGCCTTGTAAATTTTGCTTTAGAGTCTTTGTGTTTACATGAGAATCTCAGGACATTTCTTCTTTCATTGTGAAAATTCACTCCCTCTACTCAACATCTCAGAGTACCTAAAACCTCTCCAGCAAACATGGAGAGAGCAACAGAAGTTCCCAGAGTACCCTACTCATTAGTTCAAATGAAACATTTAAATGCTTGATATTAGTGCTGTCCAGTAGAGCTTTCTGTAATGATAGAAATGTTCTCTATCTGCCCTCTCCAACATGGTAGTCTAGACACATGTGGCTCATGAGCACTTCAAATGTGGCTAATGTGAGAACTGAATGTTTAATTTAATTTAATTTTAAAGACCTTGTGTGACTAGTGGGCTACTGTATTGGGCTGCACAGTTCTAGAGTCAGAACCTTTGAGGGTTGCCTGGGTGACTCAGTTGGTTGAACATCCAGCTCTTGATTTCGGCTCGGGTCATGATCTCACCATTCGTGAGACTGAGCCCCATATGAGACTCTGCACTGACAGTGTGGAGCCTGCTTGGGCTTCCTCTCTCTCCCTCTCTTTCTGCCTCTCTCTTTCTCTGTGTCTCTCAAAAATAAATAAATAAACATTAAAAAATAAAGAACCCTTGGGTGTCTTCAGCTCAGGGCATGATCTCATGGTTCGTGGGTTCAAGCCCCACATCGGGCTCTGCACTGACAGCATGGAGCCTGCTTTGGAACCCCCATCTCCCTCTTTCTCTGCCTCTCCCTCACTCATCTGTGCTCTCTCTTTCTCTCTCTCTCTCAAAGAAAATAAACATTAAAAAAATAACCCTTGTTACTGGTCTGTCATACCTAACCTTTTAGACATGGAGCAAAGTGGACTTTTGAATGTGGGTGAGTTTGATACATTGCTGGGAAAGCTCCATGCTAAATCTGACTGGAAGTCTGTTTCTGGCTAGAGTTTTTCCCTGGCTTTCTTATCATCACAGTGAGAACAACTACACATGATGTACTGTGGTTTTCCTGTTAAGAGCAGAGAGCATGTTCCTTATATTCTGCCTGGGGTCCCAGGGACCTTGTCCGAGACTTTTTGGAGCCTTGAACGGGCAAGCAATGCAGTGTGTATGGCTGTGGGGTGAGGTGGCAAACAGATGATATACTATTGTGTTGGATGTTTGTGGGCATCTAGCAGAGAGAAGTTTCTGGTCTTAATCCATCTCCCCTTCTAACTCTAGGCATCTTTACATCCTGTTTGTCTACTTTAGTGAACATGGCCCAGGATGGGGAGTATGGATGAGTGGTAGAGGGACCAGAGGGAAAAAATGCTTAAAAATGCCAATCAGTACGTAAGTAAGAATAACCTGTCAGAAGACTGGAGTAGAAAATACCCATTGTTTTGGCACATGCTGGTGTCCATAGACATGCCTAGCCTTATAAACATGCTTCATTCCCTTGGGTCTCTGGTCTTAGGCTTAGCACGTATAAATCTGATTTCCTAAACCAGAGTGCATGCTTTTTGAAGACGTGCCTTAGAGTTTTCTTGTATTCTCCCACAGAATGTCAATGTGCTGATAGTAATCCTTAATAAACGCCTGCTAGTGAGGAGTTCTTTGTTTTAGCCCGGAGCTATGGGTTTGACTCCTAGAAAATGTGTGCACATGAATACAAATAATATTTATTGAGCCCCTGCTGGGCGTAAGTCTCTGTACTTGGTACTGTGGGCAGCGACAAAGGAGGAGCAGGATGGCAGCTCTCTGTCTAATGAGAAAGCAAAGGCAGGCACGTGTGAAAACAACACACAGACACACAACTAATAGACAGCAACAAAGACAGAAGTGGTAGCAGGGATACGAAGCTAGGAGTGGGTTGCAGGATGCTGGCAGGGCCCAGATTTTGTGTGCGTCTTTGTCTGGCCTTCTCTCGAGGATTCCCTTCTTCATGAAGCGTAGCTGGTACCAGCCACCTCCCTGCCTGCAGGGACAGTGCTGCCTTTATGGTTGGTAGGGCAGCTCGCTGTCTCACTGGGGCTGGGCTGAGGCGGTGCTGTCCTGAACTCGCCTCTTCCTTAAAGAGCCCTCAGGAAGGGGGAGAGTGACTGTGTGGAAGGGGAAGAAATTCCTTTTCTTCTGGTCACTGAAATGGTGACAGTGTCTAGCTCTCAGACTTCCGTCTAGCCACAGAAAAGGGTTTGTTGGGACTCCTGCAGCTCTTGTACACGGAGCCCCATGATGCAGGCCCAGGTGCGGCTCTGGGGGAAACAAGGAAAGCAGAGCTTGGTGGCATGGCTCCCTACAGTCGCTTGAGCCCCCCTGCTTTACCCTCAAGGAGTGTGCACTGCCTGGCAGGGAGCAGGTGGGCTATATCTCCCAGCTGGGGCTGGGGCTGGGGCTGGGGCGGGAGGCACTTCTCTGGTTGACTCACTGGAAAGAGCCTGTGCTTTTGCATTCTCTGTGAGCACACAAGTCACGTGGGGTCTTGTTTAAGGGCAGAGGCAGAATGATTAGGTCTGGATTGGGCCCGAGTGTCTGCATTCCTTTCCAGCCCTCAGGTAATGCCAATACTGCCCGTCAGCAAACCACACTCTGATTGGCAGGGCCCTATATGTGGATTCTCAACCTGGAAACATGTTCGTCTCACGTGGGGAGATTTTCAGATATGCTGTGGCGGGGACCCACTCTACAGCCAAATAATTCATAATCTCTGAGAGTTGGATCAAGACACCAGAATGTCTTAAAAGGCCCCTAAGTGATTCTGATACACAGCTGAGGCTGAGAACCATTGGTTTTCTGGATGGTTTTTTCCCTCCCTCTGATATGCTTTTCACCTGGCTGTGCCTTCCTTAGCCCAAGAGACTGTAAATGCCTCAAGGGCAGAGAATGTCTTATAGAAGATTACCAGTCAGCATGTGGGTGGTCGGCTCAGCCGGTTACAGCAGGATGTATCACCATATATCACTCTGGCCACGGTTCCCATGGATGTACCATCAGCCATGAGGGATCAAAGAATGTGGCTGGCTTAGAGCAGGCCATTTCTCCTCTTGGAGTGACAAGTCAAAGTGGGCACCCGGTCCTGGAACCATGCCTGGAACCGAGTACACTTTTGGGAAATCTATATTGAATGGATGATTATTCCAGTGTGGAATGGCAGAAAGGGCACTGGATTAAGGATCTGAAGACCAAAGGGACTAGGACAAGTTATTTAACCTTCCTTAGCTTTGACTTTCTCAGTTGTAAAATGAGAATAATAATGCCTAGCTGACAGGGCTATTTAAATAGAAAATAACGTAGGAAAAAGGGCTCTGTAAACACTAGTGTTATGCAGACAAGTGATTGTGTAAGAATTCATTTTTTAAAGTGGTGAAACTAAGCTATAGGTATTGGTTCCAACTCTTGCTCTGGCAGATCCTTTCAGGTCCCACCATGTGTGCCTCTGTCTACAGAACAGCAAGGGAGCTCAGGGAAACCCACTCTGTGTCAGGCACTGTGTTGGATGTTTGGCTTTTGTCATCTCATTGATTCATCACAGCCCTTGGACCAGGTGTTATGATCCTGATTACACTGAGAAAATGGGGGCTCCGAATGGGAACCAGCTTGCCCCAAGCGGGACAGCTCTGTGTCGCAGAGCTGGGATTGGATCTGATTCCAAAGGCTCCTAATCCTGGCTCATTACCCCCACAGGCAGCTCTGGGTTCCAGCACAGGCTGATGGTGCCTTGGTTTGAGGAGCTTCCTTGTCTGTGGGTCACTTGTTTTGAAGGGTGAGATAAGAGCCTGGGTATCCCAGAAACTCCAGTCTTCTATGAGGGAATGTTTTAGTCGATGGCACCGGAGCCCTCTGAGTCTTGGCCAACGCTGCACTGTAGAGTCACTGCTCGGAATCTGCCTCAGGCCCCGAAGGAGAGGCTGTGTGACATCTTCTCTTGTAGAAGAATCACCATCTGCCCTCATGGTCCCCGCCCTGCTTGATAGAGCCACCAAACCCAGCTCTCCTCTGTTTTGCCTGCCTAAATTTACCTTTCATTCTGGTACTAAAAGAAAATGGAAACACAAAAGGGGGGACAACCCCATGAGCTTCTCCTATCCACAGGTGTAATGTCAACAGGATATTTTCATCACCTGGTGCTAGTGCTCCCATCCTGGGGCGGGGGTAGGGGGACCCATCTCCTCCAATGGCATCAGCACAGAGAGGAGGTCCCGTGCCTGCTGTCTTCCTGCTCACCTCTCTAGCTTCAGCTAGAAGTTGCCATGATAACAAGGATGCATCCTGGCAGAAGTCAGTCTAAGTTGTTCAAAAAAGAGGGTAGAAGGGGGCTGATTCGCATGGTTCGACCAGCTACAGAGGGATCCACCTCCTCCAAGTGCTTGTCTGTGTATTCCTGGAAGCGTTCTTTAACTCAGGGGCATTATCAGGTATTGGCTGAGACTGATTCCATACTGGGAAAACTAGATAGGAAACCCAGGATGACTTCACAGGCACTACAAATATGCCATGGTGGGCTTTGGGTATAAATATCTCATGCTCCTCACTGAGATGCAACTTTCTGTTCATGTCTGGTCCACATTCATCCTCTTGCTGTGCTCTAATTTGGCTGATTTCTCTCTTATGTATTCCATGAAATTCTGTGCTGGGATGTTACTTTCCTGTATCAGGGCCAGTATTACAACACCCAAAACTTTCTTAAGCTCTGTGAATTGTCCAGAGTTTACTTTTAAGTACAGAGTGTATGTCCACTGTGTTGCTTCGATATTTTTTCTGCTTAATCCTCATTTACTTTTTAAGCCATTTGGGCTTTTTCTCTCTCTCTTTTCTCTTTGAGTGTCCCCAGGGTTTTCTGTATCTGAGAACCGTGCTTCCTGTCTGTGGTTCTGCGTGTGGTCAGCACGCTGCTTGTTTGGTAGGAATAAAGATTCTCAGTTAAGCCTAGGCTAAAAATGAATCCCCTGTCACCTGGAAGGCTGGCTACCAACGACGCCTTGTCGTAACACCATGAAATGCCCCCAACCAACTGCAGAGATCTGGGGTCTTATCACTCAAAAGACTATGAAGGCTGTGTGCCTGGGCCTTGCAGGAAGGTTCTAGAAAGCTGGTGTGAGAGCGAGTTCAGGGTCTAGATCATGTGCTGGCCCCATTCTGAGTCAGATTGGGAAAACCCTGTTTGAACATATCCTCTGGGTTGTTTGTGTTCTTAAACCTTGAGAAATAAAGAGAACTCGCAGGGGCGCCTGGGTGGCGCAGTCGGTTAAGCGTCCGACTTCAGCCAGGTCACGATCTCGCGGTCCGTGAGTTCGAGCCCCGCGTCAGGCTCTGGGCTGATGGCTCGGAGCCTGGAGCCTGTTTCCGATTCTGTGTCTCCCTCTCTCTCTGACCCTCCCCCGTTCATGCTCTGTCTCTCTCTGTCCCAAAAATAAAAATAAAAAACGTTGAAAAAAAATTTAAAAAAAAAAAAAAAAAAAAAAAAAAGAGAACTCGCAGATGGCACCCCAAGAAGTTGCAGCTGGGGCTTCTGAGAGCAAGAATGCCTTGTTTCTCAATGGGCTGGTGACATCATCCGGGGCCTACCCAGATGCTGGCATGTCAGAGATAGACCAAAACGGACCAAGGAGCACTCAGAGGTAGCTAAAGATACTCTGCTGGCTTGAGTATGTTTGCTCCTGATCAATTGTCTGCCTCCTCCCCTTTCTTCCTTCCCCAGGTTTGTTTTTCCCAAATCCCATTGTGGAATGTCCAAAGGCATGCGTTTGCCCTTGGAAGGGGAAAATAGCACAAGAAATCAGGTTCTTTATTCACTAGTTGTATGACCTTTGGCAAATGACTTAAATCTTCCCAACTTTTCATCTGTAAACTGGGGAGTTAAGTGGTGCTTTCCCTGCATGGAGTTGTTAGAATGAAATTAGATAATGCACCTTTGTCCAGCACCTGCCAAGTAAGAAGTGGCCCATGAAAGTGAGTTCTTGATACCTCCCGCTCCTTCCTTATAGTAGCTTTGCACCCTGCCTTATTCTGGTAGCCCTAATGCCTTGCATGAGCGATAGAAAATATTTTTGAACCTCAGAAAGGTGCTCAGTTGTGTGCCAGGTACCGTGAGAATTATAGGGAGAAGAAGTGGCAGTCTTTGCTGGTACCTTGGTTGCACTTGGCATTCTAGTTGACGAAGCACACACCTGTGCCTGGTGAACATAGCTAACTGCACCAAGTCATAGAGGATAGATGCAGATGGCTGGTTTTGACCACAGAGCTCTTGCAGTTTAGCAGAGGGAGTTCATTTAATCTATGGTAACCTGGACAATTTCAAGGAGGAGATTTGGAGCAGAACTTCGAAAGATGCATTTCTTACTCTTTCTCTGCTCCAGCAAGCTTGTTAGGGAGTGCCTCCAAAAGTGGAGTGGGGGGAGCAGAAATTGGGAAGAAATGGACTGTCTTGTTATCCTCAAGACCAAATTTCCTAATTTTCATGCTGGCCACGCCCACAGGGCCAATGGGTAGCAGGGAGGAAGGGTGACTTTTCTGAGGCTCAGAGATGGTGAGGAAGCGAACACAAGGTTAATCAGCAAAACAGAAGTAGATGTGAGATGCATATCTGAGGCCTGGGAATGTGAGTTCATGTCTCATAATTCATTTTGGTCCCCTTGTCTTCCTCTGATCTAACTGTATCCTTATCATACCCCTGGCCACACCGACCAGGAATATATCATTTCCAGGTGAGGAAATCGAAGCAGAGAGTTGGGTGATCAGTTGAGGAAGAAGCATGAATCAGGGCAGAGTCAAGGCCATGTATCCACCTCCTGACTCTTGGCCTATGGATTCCTAGTCTAGCTTTCTCCTGGACTTCTCCTGTGACTCAGGTCTCAGCTGGTGTCTAGCATAAGGCAGCCCTGGATCCCTGGGTGGGGGATGGAGAGCCATCCATCCAACACAAGACCTCTTCCAGTTCAAGCAGCGTTGGTCCAGAATACCATGTGACCATCACTGTACCCTGCCAGCTCTGGCTGGGTTTCAAGTCCTAGTCTCAACAGCCACGGGACTTGGTGGCCAGGCCTGGGAAGAGCCCATTGTCTTCTTGCATCATCACTGGTTGTGTGGCTGCTGGCTAGCTTGCTTGTTCATTTTCTATTTGTTTTGTGCAGGCTGCTCTGAGCCCTATAGTCAGGCACAGCTGGGTAGCTGGCACCTGCTCAACCTTTGCCCCAGTCTGTCATAGAATTCTCCATGGTACCGATGGAAGACCCCTGACTCTGTGTGTGTGTGTGTGTGTGTGTGTGTGTGTGTGTGTGTGTGAAAGAGAAGATGGGGAAAGGAAGGTGTAAAGCTTCCTGAAATAGTAAGAGACCTCTTTCTCCAGTGGCACCTGGTTCTGGGTTGAAAGAACCAGGACAGATATGTAGCTGTCTCTTAGGAGCCCCTGTGGTTTTCTTCTTGCAGACGTGTGTAAGTGGACCATGGCTAGCAGCCTGACCAGCAGCGGGAGGACAGGAGGTGTGCTGTGTTCGAAGCATGAGTGGCCCTGACCTCTCCCATCCCTGGTTATTGTCATAGCCAGAACAGTAAAGAAGAGTGAGGCTAGGATAATGGCAGCTACCAGACAGTCAGAGCCGACTATATACTAGGCAACGTGCTGTGGGCTTTTAACACTTCACTTCACTTATGACGTATTTTCAGTAGCCTTGTTTTACAGGAACGTGAAGCCCATGTACTTGAGCGGCTTTTTCCTGAGGTCTCTCAGCTAGTATACTGTGCAGTTAGGGCTTCAACTCAGATCCTTCTGATTCCAATCAGATTTCATCAACATCCGTGCTATCGTGAACACTGAGAGGATCCTTCGCAGCCACAAACTCCACTATAACTCTGAGTAGAGGCCCTATTCCCTCCTGTTGGAGAAAGAAATGCACAGGTATGAGAAACTAATAGATTCCTGGGTTATGAGGAAGCCCTTTAGTATCTCATGAGATTCTTAGAAGTTTGGGGAGTTTGGGGAGACTTTGGGACCTCGTTATGTCAGGTCCCTCATTTTTCATAGGAGGAAGTGAAACCCAAGGAAGGGCCTCACTCAAAGCTGTGCAACAACCCAATGGCAAGCCAGGGGCAGAACCCAGCCTCCCAGCTGTTACCCAGGAATTTCTCACCACCTGTCTTCTTGTAGAATAACTTTGCTGCCCCACGCCCCACCAGTCATTTACCAGAGATGACAGTGTGAGACAGTATGGAGGAAGGAGGGCCAGACCGAATTCTCTTTTTACCATGGGGCTGCTGACTTGCTCTGAGCTGCAGAGGCACGGGGGCGTCCCAGCTGGCCCTTTCCCTGAGAATCCACCAGCCTCCTTTCCTTTATGTCTCCTCACCCACTGGTGCTCTTAGGAATTCCGGGGTTTGTAGAGGACTTGACTCCCTCCTGCCACTCTCCACTCCCTTCTACCCATTCTTTCTAGAAAATCCTGCAAACCCTGTAGGTTACGAGTGACTCCTTCTAGCCCCATGTTCGATGTACCTCCATTTCCACTTGAAGACAAGCCACTTTATATTTTGCTTCTTTCCCTATAGACAGTAGGCATGGGGAGCAAGGAGCGGGGGCAGTTTTCAGGATCGTCTCTTTGTCCTGTTTTGAGATGAAAGCTCACAGGATCTCTAGAGGCAGAGGAATTCAGCTGTTAGTCACAGTTAGGATGCTGATAACATAAATTCAAAGATGGGGTGGAGGGCAGTTTGGGGTCTGGGGGACCCACCTCTGGCTCTGCCTTTGTCTTCCCAAGAACGCACTGGACACAGTGATAATTTCCCCATTTCATAGAGGGACACACTGAGACTTGGAGGGAAGAATTTATCCTGGAGAATTCATCCTCTCCTTGCCACCCGCTTTTGGCCAGGAACTAACACCTAGCACTACCCCTTAGAAGGTCGCCAGGGACTCAGTGAGTTGGAGGCAATCCCCTTTGCCATTACTTTTTTGGTAATTTTTATTAAAATAAAGCATATAGTAAAGTACACTTTACTATACTTTTTATTTCTTTTTTTTATATGAAATATATTGTCAAATTGGTTTCCATACAACACCCAGTGCTCATCCCAGCAGGTGCCCTTCTCAATGCCCATCACCCACTTTCCCCTCCCTCCCACCCCCCATCGGCCCTCAGTTTGTTCTCAGTTTTTAAGAGTCTCTTATGGTTTGGCTCTCTCCAACTTTTTTTTCCTTCCCCTCCCCCATGGTCTTCTCTTAAGTTTCTCAGGATCCACATAAGAGTGAAAACGTATGGTATCTGTCTTTGTATGACTTAGTTCACTTAGCGTAACAGTCTCCAGTTCCATCCACATTGCTACAAAAGGCCATATTTCATTCTTTCTCATTGCCACGTACAATTCCCTTGTGTGTATAAACCACAATTTCTTTATCCATTCGTCAATTGATGGACTTTTTATTTCTTAAACATTAGTTTTCTGGTTATAAAGGTAAAAGTTGTAAAATTGAAAACAAACAAACAAAAACTCCGCAAACAAGAAAGCCTGATCATTTGGAAATGGCAACCATTAAGATTTTATGGGTGCGTTTTCAGTTAATCTTGTTCTGACTTGAGGGTGTTGCTAACGTTGGCTGTAGGGGTTGGGGAGGATACAGACAGGGGCTCACGGAGGGTCTGTGGCCCTCCTAGGATGTTTCACTGCTGCCAGGCTACAGACCCCCTTCTGATCCTTCACCTACAACTGAGAAACACTATCACTCTTGCCCTGACTGCTAATAAGCCAGATAATCAGTGATAACACCATGCAGGCCATTATTTATTGAACAGCCTGCATTGTTTAAAACACAAAAGTCCGGTCTGACACGTTGGGATGAGAGTCCTGGAGTGCCTGGGGGCAGGCATGTCCCCAGGGAGACCAGTTGGCCGGGGGAAATGCTGTGTGTTTGCACACATCTGAACTGGTGTCTGCCTCCAGCCTGCTTCTTTTTTTTTTTTTTTTTTTTTTTTTTTTTTTTAATTTTTTTTTTTAACATTTATTTATTTTTGAGACAGAGAGAGACAGAGCATGAACGGGGGAGGGTCAGAGAGAGGGGGAGACACAGAATCAGAAGCAGGCTCCAGGCTCTGAGCTGTCAGCACAGAGCCCGACGCGGGGCTCAAACCCACAGACTGTGAGATCATGACCTGAGCCGAAGTCAGCCGCTTAACCGACTGAGCCACCCAGGTGCCCCTCCAGCCTGCTTCTTAGGCTTCTATTCTGGGCCTATAAACGAGGCTCGGAGGGTGGCAGCCAGGGCTGGGAAGATACGGCCTTATTCCTGGCCACATATGTGTCTGAGCCTCCCTACTGAGATCTGCTAGGCATGGAATTCTTTGATGTGAAGCGCTCAGGGGAGCGTTTGGTGCTGCAAAAGCTCAGCAGGTGTTTGCTGTTGTCGTGCTCACCTCCTTGTGCTGGCTGGGCCAGAAACTGTCAGAGCTGCAATGGACCTTAAAGACGGGCTAGTCTGTGATGCTCAGACTTCAGCCTGCGTCAGAGTCCCCTGGAGGGCTTGCTAGAACACAGGTGGCTGGGCCCCACCTTCACGGTTTCTGAGTCGGGAGGTGTGGGGTGGGCCCAAGAATACGCATTTCTGACAATTCCCAGGTGATGCCACTCTTGCCGGTTCAGGGCCCACACCTGGAGAACGGCTGAATCCAGTCACTTTTGTAAGCAGGGGCCTGCTACGGTCTGAATGTGTACATCCCTGCAAAATTTGTATGTTGAAAATCTAATGCCTGAGGTGAGGCGTTAGAAGGCGAGGCCTCTGGGAGGTGAGCAGGTCATGTGGGCAGAGCCCTCGTTCATGGGATAATTGCAATTACAAAGGAGACCCCAGAGGGCCAGGTCACCCCTTCCAGCAAGTGAGGACACAGTGAGAAGTCAGCAGTCTGCAGCCGAGAAGAAGGCCCTCGCAGAAGCTGATCACGCTGGCACCTGATCTTGGACTCTCAGCCTCCAGAACCGTGAGAAATAAATTTCTCTTGTTTCCAAGCCACCTAGTCTGGCGCTGAGTTATATCAGCCCAAACGGACTGGGACAGGGCCTGAGGGAAAATAATAATGGTCTTAATACTGTTTGTTTTCAGAGCTGGGATCATACCCAGGTCTCTGGATGCCCAGCCCAGTGCTCCAGACATATTGTCCATATCCTGGTCACCTGTTCTCTGGGAATTTCCAGCAGCTGCATGGTAAGGGACAGTTTTCCTGACAAGACTGAAACTGTCCCGACTTTATGGAAAGCAGGGGACAAGAGCAGGCAGTGTACGACTTGGGACGGGGGGGGGGGGGGGGGGGGGGGGGGCACTGAGAACACAAACCCTGACCCTGCTACAACTGCATCCATATATTCATCCGATAAACATTTACTGTGTATCTCCCGTGGGGAAAGAGCTGGGCCTGGCACTGGGTGGGGTAACCAGGCAAACAGGACACAGTCTGAGTTCTAGGGCCCTTTTCCCGTCTTGTCCTGTCTGGTCCCTTGACCTTGCCTTACCCTTGAATGGGCTCTGGTGCACAGTGAGAGGAGGGCGCTCAGGCCCCCCGATACCAACCCTTGCTCTGTTCGCACTTGCCAGGTGACCTCCACCCAGCCTTTCTCTCCAGGCCTCAGTTTCTTCATTAGAAAATCCAGTGCGGCCCCAAGTGAGGTGACGGTTAAACAAAACTCCTCTCCCAGCCTGTGATTCTAAAGCTCTGGGGGCTCTCCAGGGGCTAAAATGGCACCTGACTCCAGCTCAACTGATTAACACCTTTATTCCATTTTCCCCTCCTTACTATGAAACAGATTGGGGCTGTCCTAGCATGTGAAGTGCGACGCGTTCCAGGAGATCGGGTGGTACGCTATGTGCCAAACACAGCCGCCGACTGACTGCAGGGGTGGGTTTGGCCTCTGGGTTTTAATTTGCTTTTCGTCTTAGCCATCTATTGTTTAGTTTATCTGTGATGAGCCATGAATGGAGATGGGAGACATATGGAACCTTACAGAGTTAATGAGGAGCACGATGATGACGATAATAATAATCCTGCAAATTTGTCTGATCATTATGGTTACCAGATTGTATTCACCGGACCAGAGTTTTTATATAGCACATCAAGATGTTTCCAGTATTCAAAAAAGTGATAATTATACTGGAAGTAGATTTTCATTCACTGAGAATAAACACTGTCTACACCGGTAACAGAGAAGTGCATGTAAATCAGTCTGAAGGCTTCTCTCTTTGAGAAAGAAAATTTAAAACTTACAGAGGACCAAGGATAAGAGTTTCCAACTTCAGGATGGGAGAGCAGCGTTTGACTTTTTTTTTTAAATTTTTTTTTTTTTTAACATTTATTATTGAGAGACAGAGAGAGAGAGAGACAGAGAATGAGCACGGGAGGGACAGAGAGAAGGGGAGACACAGAATCCGAAGCAGGCTCCAGGCTCTGAGTTGTCAGCACAGAGCCCGACGCGGGGCTCAAACTCACAGACCGCGAGATCATGACCCGAGCGGAAGTCGGACGCTTTACCGACTGAGCCACCCCGGCGTGCCAGTGCTGGTCTATTTTTATACCTCAACATTTGATTAAAATATTTTAATGGAATTTGATCCCCCAGGGCTGACATAATATAATGCGACATCTACAAATGTGTTAACAAATCATGCTGCTTCTTCTCTAGTTAATCCAAACTAAATTGGACAATCTGTGCCACCTGCGAAATGAGGGGGAAAGTTGAATTTGTGCATGTGATAGCCATTATTAAAGATTGTATTAAAACGACATGTTAGGGGCGCCTGGGTGGCTTGGTCGGTTAAGCGTCCGACTTCGGCTCAGGTCATGATCTCACGGTCCGTGGGTTCGAGCCCCGCGTCGGGCTCTGTGCTGACAGCTCAGAGCCTGGAGCCTGTTTCAGATTCTGTGTCTCCCTCTCTCTGTGACCCTCCCCCATTCATGCTCTGTCTGTCTCTGTCTCAAAAATAAATAAACGTTAAAAAAAAAATTAAAACGACATGTTATAAAATTTATAGTAATGGAAGCATGGGTGGCTCAGTCAGTTGAGTGTCCAACTCTTGATTTCAGCTCAGGTCGTGATCCCAGGGTCATGGGATTGAGGTTGTGGGATCGAGCCCCGCATCAGGAGCCTGCTTAGGATTCTGTCTCTCCCTCTGCTCCTCCCCTGCTCACGCTCACTTGCTTTCTCTCTCCCTCTCTTCTAAAATTAAAAAAGGAAGAAAGGACAACATTATAATAACAAGCTGACCTAAAATGGCATATTTTAAACTTTAGAACATGCAAAAAGAACCAAATAATGTTAACATTTCCTTAGGGTGATTACAAGCTAAAGGATGGAAAGCATTAGCAAGAACAATCTCTGAGATTCCTTCTGGCTCTGACACACTAGGGTTCTAGAATAGTGCAGGCTCTGAAAACCATGATGAAGAACAGGAGAGTGTAATAATTTGGCTGAGGGTGGGGGACACAGTGTGCCCCCTTCCCTGCCCGCTGTTGTTGGAAATGGGATTAGACACGTTCTTTGAAAGTCCAGATGTCAGAACTGTAATCAGAGAGCAGCCTTCTGTCCAGTTTACCCGAAAACTGTCTAACCATTAGAATCACCAGATCGTAGAGTGGGAAGGGACGTTAGACATCACCTGGTCTCTTAGCGCTGCCCCCGAATAGAAAGGGGAGTGAGAAGCCCGTTGAGGATTGAGTTCTGGGCTTTCGGGTGTGTTTAAGCTGAGGCCGGTGTGTTTAAGCTGAGGCCGGTTGACTTCATTGCTGGGGTGATGGCCTGCTCTGTTGGCCTGCATGGGTGGGGCCTGCCAGGGAGGCTCAGAAACCAGGTCAGCCAGCTGGACCTTACACCCTTTTTCTCTCTCGCCAGCTGCAAGTTGTCTTTGCTAGAGGTCAGTCCGTGGACAGATGAGCTTGGGGCCTGGTCCTAGGACTCCCAGGAACCCTGCTGTGGCACTGTGGGGACGCTCACTGGCCTTGTCTGGTGAGCTAGCTGGTGTGTCTTAAATGGCCTCAGATTTTGGTTACATGTTTGGGGGAGAGGAGGCAGCAGCCTTTGGAAGAGTCACGGATGGCCTGGTCTGGAGGAAGGGCCCTTGGACTTGGGCTCGGGACACACCTGAGACCTCACCCGGGCCAAAGCCTCCTCTGCACTGTCAGTGGACACCTCCTCTGTGCCTCTTCCTTGCAGCCTGGCTCGCTGCTTATGACCACCTTAACAGATGGGAGCAATGCTACAGAAAGCCCAAACCCCAGATAATCTACAACCTACATTTGGTTTAGGAGCGATATTTATTTTTACACAGATTAACCTTCCTGGTTTGTCTTTTGTTGAGGCTGAAAACAAATGCTTTTATATACTCGGAGTTCACAGCAGAGGTGGGTAGCCTAGAAGGCACTCAGGCTCAGAAAATAAGCTGGCCTTGGTCCGAACATTTGCTGCAGATAATTGATTGCTTTTAGTTCCCCATAATCACATTAGCTTATATTTTTATGTTAATCCTTTTCAACTTTGGTCATTTCCTATGTGTGCGTGTGTGCGTGTGTGTGCACGTCCCATTGTCCCATTTACTCCGTTTAGGCTTGACTCGCCTCCTGGAGCCCTTGCCAAGACCTTCCTTCTGCACCTGTCTATAGCAGGGCTCAGGAACTGGCTCCCCTACTATTTTGAGGGTGCAGTTAAGATGAAGCCAACGGAAGCATAGGGTGTGTAACCCTGAGCCACTTCTTTGTATTCTGTTCCTGTCTAGGGGAGACATTGGCTGTGTCTGTGTGTATCCTGAATACAACTGTCCGTACAGCCCATACCTCCTGGTATTGTGTCAAACCCGTGCCAGCCCCTCCATATCTCACTGGCAAGTTGAGAGAAGTCTCTGATGCTCTTGGCTTGCCCACTTGGAGAGTGCGAAGAGGGAAGGGAATCCCCATGGCGAGGGCGTGAATGAGTTTCTCAGCTGGGCTTCTCGGGACACACCCTCTCTGCTTGCTGCTCCCACTATGGGGTGAGGGGAGTCTGCTAGGCATACTGATCTCTGCTGGCAGTGGGGAGCCCACCTGAGGGACGGGGGAAGGGCTGGAGAGAGGTGGGCTGCAGGAGAGCTGATTGGCTTCTCTGCTCTTCCTTTCTAGGGGCTCTGGGCAGGCTTCCTGACTGTCTCTCAAACCTAGACTAGACCATGAGCATAATCTTGCAGCTAGATTGTTCACTGACTGCCATTAGGCTGACCATTCCCTGCTCCCACCCTCTAGCCTTTCTGTCTGACCTCTTCATAGACTCAGCAAGAGCCAAAATCCTTAGAGTCCTCTCGTTCATTCCCTTCCTTGAGCGGTGGGCTCATCCAGGGCACCTGTGAGTCGGGGCTTGTGTGTGGGCAGCCCGCTTTCCTCCATTTACCCCACGCCAGGTCCCTTCATTTTGTGGCCGACATTTCACACAGCAGTTGAGTGCCTGTCTTGCGGGAGGGGGCCAGCTCCACATGTGGGAGCTTGACCGAGACACTGGAGCCTGGTTGAGCTGCCGCCTCCCACCCTCCTCCTGACCTGGGAAATCCTCTAAGCTGACCTAATTACCTGCAGTGAGGGACAGCATACTGATTCCCAGCAGGCTTGCAGTTCGAGGAGGGAGGGGATCCTCGGACAGGTGGGTGTATGCCACTCTGGGATTAACCTTCCGGTTGCTGCTCCTTAGGACAAGTGTCTCCTTTCACTCTGCCATCCTTAGGAGTGGTTCCAGGCCAGACAGCCCTCCCCTCGACGCTCCTTCATCTCAGCCACACAAGGAGCCACAGTCCCAGTTTAGCACAGACCTGCCCGGCCCAGGGGCATTTCTGCACCTCTGTCTTGGCAGGGGATCATCGGGTGATGGTGTGTTTAGCCAGAAGCCCTGGTCTTTTCTCCGCCAGGGTCCCCTCCCAACCCTGTCTGAGCAGGAGCCGTTCAGTCCCCTGATGAAGTCCTTGGTGAGAAGCTCTTTTCCACTACCGCCTCTGTGGGGCTGAGAGCTGCTCTTCCAGACCCACCGCCTTCTGAGAAGGCATTCTAGAGGGTTGGCGTGCAAGGCACGTTCACCCAGCTCATCCAACAGCTGTCGAGCACGTGCATTACCGATAGTGTGTTATGTTATCTCACGCTTTACAGTGTGCAGCGTTCTTGTACCTGCAGGGCCTCCTGTGTGCTTCCTTACAGCCCTGTGAGGACTCCGGGAGCCTGGATGAAGGCCTCTGGGACTCAGGCTCAGTGAGTGAGTGAGGAATAGAGCCCGGTGTGTCTTAAATGGCATCAGAATTTTAGTTACATGTTTGGGGGAGAGGAGGCAGCAACTTTTGAAGGAGTCATGGATGGCCTGGTCTGGAGGAAGGGCCCTTGGACTTGGGCTCGGGACACACCTGAGACCTCACCCGGGCCAAAGCGTCCTCTGCACTGTCAGTGGACACCTTCTCCATGCCTCTTCCTTGCAGCCTGGCTCGCTGCTTATGACCACCTTAACAGATGGGAGCAATGCTACAGAAAGCCCAAACCCCAGATAATCTACAACCTACATTTGGTTTAGGAGCGACCTGTTGGATATTCTCCTGACTCCAGCAATGGGCTGTCCTAGCTCCGCATTAGCAGAGGGCAGATAAAGCATGTGTAGGAGACTGAGCCCCTTCCTCAAGTTTATAATTTCATTGTAGGAGTAAGATCTACACCTGCAGAAAAAGACTCAGGAACGCTATTCTGTGCTCGGACATAACTGAGTATAACTGGGAATCGCTGGACAGTAATGGGATTAGGAGGGAGAAAGGCCATTATTGACTGGAGTCCTTGGGGAAGGCTTTGTGGAAGAGGCAGGCTTTGAGGTGGGCCTTAAAAGATCAATATTTTGACATATGGAGAAGAAGGAGAGAGATTTTTAGGAATAAGGAGGCTTGGGGAGGAGGCTTCTAACTGCAGGGTGAGGTGTCTCTGTTGAGTCAGGGGAGATGGAGTGATACCTGACTGTGGAGGGTTGAATCCCAGGCTCTGAATCAAACCTAGTTACACTCAAAACTGGAAGGAAAGAGGCCAGAGAGACACAGTTCTAACCCGGCCTTGCTTGGGAGCACGCTATCTCCCTGGCCCTCCAGCCTTCGCTGCCCGGGGCCCCAGCCCGACTGCCGTGAGGCCCGGAGCCTCCACTTGCTGACGTGACTGGCCACGCGGCAGCTACTATGGGACCGGCCGGTGAGGCAGCCGGAATGGAAACCGTGCGTATCTGGGACTGGCCATGAACGAATCTTCAGGAGGGAGGAGTAGAAGGAGGGTATTTGCTAAAGACCATTTCTGTTGGGCCTTTCATGTATGTTTGTCTTGTTCACCTTCACAAGGACACGACGAGGACACTGTAATTATTGTTTTCTGTTTGCATGGGGGAAACAGAAGCTCAGAGGGATGAAAGTATCTTGCCCTTCTCCACACCGCCAATAAATGGCTCTGGTCTGTTTGGCGACAATAGGCTGACACTCTGGCTCCCTGCTTGTAATAAAAATGAAAAGTGGTGGCCTTTCTCCTCAAGGACTTCTAGTCCATTTGGAAGAATCAGTTAAAAGTCAGAGTGTTGGACAACAGAGGGGAAAAAAAGTGAACATAGAGACAGAAAATGTTAGCAGCGGGGAGTCAGGGTGGGAGAGCTACCTTGAGCTGGTGCAGACAGAGCTCCACAGACAAAGCTGGGCTTCAAGGACATCAGTGCGGGCTGCTAGACAAGGAGGAGACCAGTCCTGGCAGGGATGGTCACAAAAGTGCCAAGGAGAGATGAGAAGAGTGTGTGTGTGTGTATGTGTGTGTGTGTGTGTAAATGTCTGTCAAACATACACAAAGGTAGAGAGCCTGGAATGATCTCCCATACACCTAATGCTTAACTTAAAAAAATGATTCAGGTGCAATTTGCATGTCATAAGATTAACCATTGAAAAATGGGTTAATATTTATTTATTTTTGAGACAGAGAGAGACAGAGTGCCGGCAGGGGAGGGGCAGAGAGAGAGGGAGACACAGCGTCTGAAGCGGGCTCCAGGCTCCGAGCTGTCAGCACAGAGCCCGACGCAGGGCTCGAACTCACAAACCGCGAGATCATGACCTGAGCCGAAGTCGGACGCTTAACTGACTGAGCCACCCAGGCACCCCTAAGATTAACCATTTTAAAGTGAACAATTCAGTGACGTTTGGTAGATACACAGTGTCGTGCCGCCACCACCTCTCTCTAGTTTCAATACTTTTTCATCACCCCAGACCCCATATCCATCAAACCCTCGCTCCCCCTTTCCCCTTCCCCAACCCCCTGGCAACCGTTGATCTGCTGTGTGTATGGATTTGCCTGTTCTGGGCATTTCGTGTTAAAGAACTCATACACTGTGGAGCCTTTTGTGTCTGGCTTCTTTTTTTTTTTTTTTTTTAATTTTTTTTTTTAATGTTTATTTTTGAGACAGAGAGAGACAGAGCATGAATGGGGGAGGGGCAGAGAGAGAGGGGGACACAGAATCAGAAGCAGGCTCCAGGCTCTGAGCCATCAGCCCAGAGCCCGATGCGGGGCTCGAACTCACGGACCGCGGGATCGTGACCTGAGCCGAAGTCGGACGCTCAACCGACTGAGCCACCCAGGCGCCCCTTGTGTCTGACTTCTTTCACTTGGTTTTCACTAATCCGTGTTGTAGCAGGTGTCAGGACTTCGTTCCTTTTTGCGGCTGAATAATATTCTGTTGTATGGAGGTACCACAATTTGTTTCATCCGTTCATCCACTGATGGACTTTGGGGTTGTTTCCACCTTTTGGCTATTGTGAATAGTGCTACTGCGAACATGTGCGCGTGTACTTAATTTGAGTTACCTGTTTTCCGTCTTTCTGGGTATATCCCTAGGAGTGGAACTGCAGGGTCATATGGTATCTCTGTTTCAATTGTGGCGGAACCGCCGGACTGTAGGAACACCCCCTGTAGCTGCACCCCTTACATTCCCACCAGCAAGGCACTAGGGTTCCCGCTTCTCCGCCTCCTCCCCCAGTGCTTATCTTGTGACTGAAAGATCCCCCCTCACAGTTTTACATACCGGACTCACTACAGCAGGTGCTTTCTGTTATTCGAAACAGGCCCTGAAGTCCACCCACCTTGGGCCAGCAGCCTTAGCTGCTTCGAGCCCTTCCCATTCCGTGGCTCACACTGGTTCTACCTTCATTCAGCCGCGGGTTCCCTGAGGGTAGGGGTTGGACCCTGAGAGGTTGGATGAGTCTGCTCTGGTCATCCTGAGTGGAGGAAGCCGGGACAGCTGCAAGCGTCCTGCCCCACCTGCCCTGGCTTCCCAGCTCCAGGTCTGCTGGCTGGTTTGTGGCTGGGCTGTCCTCCCTCTCACATGCCCTGTCCACCAGCTCCAGACCCCTGAAGCCCATTGTATGAACACAGGTGATCTCAGAGTTCTCCGGCCCCTTTGGGCACCCCCAAACCGACAGCTGGCTTTAAGAGGGTCCTTCTTGGGGTGGCGATTAATTAGTTGGCTAGGGCTGCCATAACAAAGTGCCACAGACTGGGGCCTGAAACAACGGAGATCTATTTCCTCACAGTTCTGGAGGCTGGAAGTCAGAGGTCAAAGTATCAGCAGGGTTGGTTTCTTCTGAAGCTCTTCTCCTCGGCTTGTAGATGGCCGTCCTCTCCCTGTGTCCTCCCACGGTCCTCCCTCTACGCATCTGTGTCCAAATCTTCTCTGCTTATGAGGATACCAGTCGTGTTGGATTTGGGCCAACCCTAGTGACCTCACTTACCTTAATTACCTCTTTAAAATACCCTGTCTCCAAACTCAGCCACATTCTGAGGCACTGGGAGCTAGGGCTTTAATGTATGAGTTGGGGGTGGGCACGGTTCTGCCCATAGCGGGGGTAGGGCAGCAAGGGTGCATGATGGCGAGGGAGGCAGAGAGGCTGGGAGGAGATGGGGGGCTCGGGGGGCACTTGTGGTTCTTCTGGGCTCCTGTTTGGTTTCAGAGAGACCAGCTTTCAGGCACATGCAGAACAGGTGGAGGAGGGGAGAGAAATGGTGGCAGCGAAGAGGGCACTGGGGGCTTCGGGGAGGCGGGAAAGCAGTGTCCACAATCAATAATTTATTCCTGGATGCCACGCAGGAGGGCGTTGTCATGGCAACGGGCGGGCTGGTCGGCCTGACAGTTGCCTCTCAGAGCTGCCTCCCCTCCCTCGGCTCGTCTCTCCCTCCCCCTCGCTTTTCTTGTGTGTCTCGGGAGCTTTTTTGTGGACTGGAGGCTGCCCGCGCTTGGGATGACACCACTGTGCCCGCTCTCGGCGTCGGGACTCTGGGCTCTCGACAGCGGTCCTTCCCCAGCCCTGTGTGGCCCCGGACAGATGACCAGGGCCGTAGCCTGACTCCCTCGAAGGGTCGTCTCCCTCGCTTCCCAGCCACCAGGCCTTTTGCCTCCGTGCAAGCGCTCTGAGTGCTACTGCTCGGAGCCTGTTTTATGCCGCCTCTCGACCTCTGCTAACAGGTTCAATGCATTGCCTTCTCACCACCCTGACCCCGGGGAGTCAGGAGCAGGCCCTCACACCATGCAGGCTCCCTCTGGGGGCCGTCCCGGTCTTTCCCAGGGACTGAGTCTTACGTCCACCAGCTGCACGGAGCCTCAGTGATTGAGACCGTTGAATTTTTAAAGTTATTTTTCATATGCATTACAATTCACCGTTCCCCTGATTCACTGGCTGTCATGACTAATAAGGGATCTGGGTCTGTAATAACCATTTAAGACTTAATGTTATTAGTCTTGTAATTGCTGCCAAGAGTCTTCTCTGTTCTCCGAATTTGTAAATCCTCATGCACAGAGATTAGGAAAACATACCCCTAAGCTGGAGGCTGCCAAGGGGGCTGGGTGGTTGGAGACCAGCCTCAGCTGCCCGGCTGGGGTGTGAGTTTCCTGATAAAGCCTCAAGCCAGAGCTGCAGACGTGCCTGGGGAGCATCTGTGAGCCTTCTTGGGGAGTTGGGGAAGGCGGGGTGGTGGCCTGCGGAGGAGTGTGGCCCGGGTTGTCCGCACGACAAGCAGCTGCTGGTGGAGAGAAGAGCTTTATCTCCAGGGAAAGGACACTCCTTCCCTGCCCCCTCCCCAGCCCAGAGGCTCACAGCCCTGATGGCCCGGAGGAGATGGCAGTGGTGTCCTAATCAGATGGTCATGATGCTGTAGGCAGAGATTAGAGTCGACAGGAAAACCGGCTGTATTAGAAATGTCCTTTGCTGGCTCTATGTTGGGAACTGTCCCTGCCTCTTCGCACGGGGCATCTTTTTCCACACATGGCTCTCTCGACTCCTCATTGGGAAGGGGCTGTCACAGGGTTGAGTGTACTGCTGTGGTGAAGGGCCAGGGCACATGGCTGATTGTCCCTGGTTTGAGGGCCAATGTCCCTGCACCTCCCTTTCTGTTCTTCTACCTGGGAAGGTCTCAACACTGCTGCCTGAGCGCACTCCCAACCAGGGCTGGCACCCCTGCCCTCCGCCTACCACCCCCCACTTTCCTGCCAGGGATTAGCATGGAAACTGCCCGCGGCTTTTTTCTTTTTCTTTTTCGTAATAAAATACGCATAGCATAAAAATTTGCCATTTTAATCATTTTAAAGTGTACAATTCAGTGGCATTTAATACACTCACCGTGCCATGCATCATCATCACTGTCTGGTTCCAGAGCACTTTTATCACCCTCAAAGGAAACCCCCTACCAATTAAGCAGTCACTCCCCATTCTCCCTCCCCCCCCCCCCCCCCCCCCCCACCAGCCCCGAGCAACCACTAACCTATTCTGTTCTAACTCTACCAACTTGCCTTTTCTGGACATTTCATATAAATGGAGTCATATAATGGGTGGTCTTTCCGCGTGTCCATCTGCTGATGGATGTTTGGGTTGTTTCTTGTGAAGAGTGCTGTTATGAACATTTGCGGACAAGTTGTTGGTCGAACACGTGTTGTCATTTCTTTTAAATTTTTTTTTTTAACATTTATTTATTTTTGAGACAGAGAGAGACAGAGCATGAGCAGGGGAGGGTCAGAGAGGGAGGGAGACACAGAATCCGAAACAGGCTCCAGGCTCTGAGCTGTCAGCCCAGAGCCCGACGCGGGGCTCGAACTCACGGACCGCGAGATCGTGACCTGAGCCGAAGTCGGACGCCCAACCGACTGAGCCACCCAGGCGCCCCTGTTTTCGTTTCTTTTAAGTGTAGACCTAGGATTGGGATTTCTGGGTCTCGTGATAATTCAATGTCTAGCTTACGGAGGAACTGCCAGACTTCGCCCCCTTCTTGGCACATGCCAGACTTGATCTTCCTTTGAGAGAGGGGGCCGTCCTCCCTATGCCCACTCTAGGCTATGGCCTTTAGCAGCTACTTTCGGAAACTTTCTAGTTCCTAACCCCTGGTCAAGACACAGTGACATGAGTGGACACAACAAAGCAATCTAGTGGCGGCAACTGTCTTTAATGATGTTACCAGATCTTGTGACCCATGCATGTGCTGCCCTCCAAAGCCACACCGTTTGGGGGCTGTACATTTGTTCCTGTCATGGAGCCAGTGCTCAGAAAACCTTGTTTCATCCTCCCCGGGCATAGTCTTCAGAGATCTTTCCTTGATAAGCATTCTTTGCTTTTGACATGAAACAGTATTCCCGTCTGCATCACCCACCATCGTTTTCATTCTTGGCCTGATCTTTCAACTTAAGAACAATAAAATCAAATCTATCCTCATAGGATAGAAATTTGCCACCATGGGGGCCCATCAAAAGAATATGCTATAGGCTTTGAAAGCGCTTCTAAAAGAGAAGCTTCAGAAATGTTCTAAGCATGGGCGGGAGCAGTATTGGAATATGGATGTAGCCTCCCGAGGGGATGTCTTTGAAAGAGGCGGTGCTCATTTAAATGTATGAATTCTGGTGTGTTCATTTAAATGATCAGTCAGAAGGCTTTATGGGCATACAATGAAAAGAAGACGTGAATGGTTATTGACTTATGTACACCTCCAGGAAATCAAAGAAAGATACGCATTTTAGGAGTTTTAAGAAGATGAAGTTCAAATTATAGCCTGGGAGTGTGGTGGGATGGTTAACATAAAATGGTATTGCCAAGCTGCTGGGGAAGAGAAAGGTCAGTGGGGGAACCCAAAGGCTTAGAATAGCATCCCCATCTTCCTAAGGGTTAGAAGACAGGTTTTTACTGCCATCAGTGTGGCTAGGAGGGGGCCATTCTCCATCTCTGGGGACAGTGAGGAGAAGGGAGGCTGGTGAGAAGTATAGGTGAACTAGTGTCTTTGGTGAGTTGAGTTTTAAAATTTTTAAATAGCCATGTCTCTTGCTCTGACCTGCACAACCCAGGGCTTCCCTTTGAAGGTTAAATATTGTAGCAAGCTTTGGAAGTCTGGCAAAGAAGCTTTGGGCACAGCCCCTAGGCCAATGTCCTGGGACTCTTTGACCTACTGGGTTGTGGTGTTTTTCCTCCTCATTCAAAAAGGTGGAGTCAGCAGTGAAAGGAGTGGAACTGAAGACATCTGAGAGAGGCCTGGAGGGAAGGTGGGCGGTCAGGGCAGCCTAGTCTGGCTCTTAGATTTCAGAGACAGGTTGGAGGCGAGTGTCACTGTCCCCACTTTACAACTGGGCCCCAGAAGTGGATAAGATCAGTGGAATTTCAGAGCCAAGAATAGATCCCCTCTCACTCCAAGGTTTAAAGAATATCCCCTCTGGGAAAATAGCACTTCTGAAACCTATTTCACGTCTTTGTCTCATTTATCTCCACAATCACTTATTTGGGGTCAGATATTGATGAATTTGACAGCAAAGCAGAGCAAGATGCTGCAGTGATTTTCAAAAAATAAATCATTGCAGTAAATAAATATATAAATAAATTGAACTGAATATGTGTACACACACACACACACACACACACACAACCTGCCATTTGAACAATTTTAAGTGTCCAATTCAGTGGTATTTAGTGTTTTCACCATGTTATCCAAACATCACCACTCTCGATTTCCATACTTTTCCATCACCCCAAGTAGAAACTCTGTCGCCATTAAGCACAACCCTTTATTACCTGTTCCCCAGCCCCAGGTAACCTCTAATTTGCTTTTTCTCTGTATGAATTTGATGATACTGGATACCTCCTATAAATGGAATCATATGAGCTTTGTCCCTTTGTGTCTGGATTATTTCAGTTAGCATGATGTTTTCAGGATTCATCAATATCGTGGAGCATGTACCAGAGAGCCATTCCTTTCTATGGCCGAATACTATTCTATTGTATGGATGTACCATATTTTGTTTACCCACTCATCCATCCGTGGACACTTGGGTTGTTTTCACCCTTTGCCTATTGTGAATAATGTGGTGATGAACACTGGTCTGTAAGCATGTGTTTGAGTCCCTGTTTTCCATTCTTTGGGGTGCATATCTAGGAGTAGAATTACTGGCTCATACGGTAATTTTATGTTTAGCTTTTTAAGGAACTGCCAAACTTGCCTCCTGGCTATTTGTACATCTTCTTTGGAGCAATGTTTACTCAAGTCTTTTGCCTGTTTTTAAGTTGGGTTGTTAGTCTTTTCCTTGTTGAGTTTTAGGAAGTCTTTACCAGATGTATGATTTGCGAATATTTTCTTCCATTCTGCAGGTTGTCTTTCCATTGTCTTGATAATGTCCATTGATGCACAGGTTTAAATTTTGATGAAGTCCAATTTATCTATTTTTTCTCTTGTTGCTTGACCTTTTGGTGTCACATGTAAGAATCTGTTATCAAACCCAAGGTCATGTAGATTTATCTCTTTTTTTCTTCTAAAAGTTTCATGGTTTTAGCACTTCTATTTAGGGGTCCAACTTCATTCTTCCACATGTAGAAATCCAGCTCCCCCAGCACCATTTGTTAAAGAAACTGCCCTTTCCCCATTGAGTGGACTAGGCACTCTTGTCAAAAACCAGTTGGTCATAGATGTATGGGACTCTCAATTCTATTCCACTGGTCTGTGTGTCTGTCCTGATGCCAGGACCACACTGATTTGACGGCTATCGTTTTATAGTAAGTTTTGCAATCAGGAAATGCGAGTCTCTGATTTGTTGTTCTTTTTCAGGGTAGTTCTGGCTATTCAGGGACTCTTGCAATTCTGTATATATTTCAGTATAATCACTTTTGGATATATGTTTTCATGGATATAAGTACTGATTTCTGTTGGGTGAATACCCAGAGATGCCGCTGTGCCATAGGATATAAGTATGTTCAGCTTTAATACCCAGTGTCTATTTTACAAAGTGATCATGCCAATATATTCTTGTACCAGCAATCCCTGGGAATTCCAGCTGTACATCTTTTATCAACATTTGGCAATGTCAGTTCTTCTGTAAGATTTTAGCCTTTCTGGTGCGTTGCCCCCAGATTATGAGTCACACATTGCTGCATTTTTCAAGGACCGTATAGGCATACCCATCTTTGTTCAGGTGCTCCTTCTGCTGGCACCAAGTGTTGGAAAGTGCTGCTTGCTTCCTGCCCCAGCAGCAGCAGCAGCAGCAGCCAGCTGCCTCAGCTCCAGAGCCCGGAGATCTGGCTGGTAGGCTGCATCTTTCCAGCACCAAAGCTCAGCCTACAGGAGAGAACATTGGAATTTGGAATGTGCGTGTAGAATTGCCAAAGGAAAATTGGTAACTGGACTCTGTCCTGGCTGCAGCAGTCAGCCGTATGAATGCTAGTGTGGATGAAGCTTCTGGAGCTGTGCCTAGTTCCTGAGAGAGATCAGTTCTTAGGTAACTGCCTCCCAAGAATGAAGAAGCTAGCAGAGCTGTTCCATCTGACCTTCGGCATTGGCTCCTAGAAGAAGCTCCTTCAGACGCAGCCTGAGTCCAAGGAGGGTAAATGGCTGTTCCTAGCCCTGCAGGCTCTCAGACCGGGGCTTGTGTTTACCCAGTTTACCCAGGGCAGTGATTGCTCTCTCCTTTTTCAGCTTGCCGGGTAGCCAAACTCAAGTCATATATTTCAGTAAACATTTACTGCAGGCCTCTGTGTACCAGACGTGGAACCGGGCACCTTGGGAACTACAAAGGTCAAGATGAAGCCCCTATGTGTTGTTCATCGTCCAATAGGGGAGGAAATACTTGCACGTATCATTGTAATAAAGGAGGGCAAGATCTGTGCCTAGTGAGGGGTATACATAATGTGCTTTGGAAACCAGAGGCCGAAATGTTCTTGTCCAGCCAAAGGGCTGAACTGGCTTCCTGGAGGAGGTGGCATTGACAGTGGACCTTAGAGGATGAGTAGGATTTTGTTGAGCAGAAATGAAAAGAGGGAACTCCAGGAAAAGAAACATAAAAAGCAGAGGTAGAGGTGGGCTCTTCCAGGCATTTGGAGAAAAGCATGTGTAGTCAGATTACTGGATGCTGACAAGGAGTTTCCTAGATATCAGCCTGGGGGAGGTGAATTTTATTCTGCAGAAACAGGGAGCCCCTGCAGGGTTTGCCTGGGGATGAGTCATTCAGTGTCGTTCCTGACCAGAGAACATTCTGGTAATACAGGGAGACCACGGGATTGCCCCATCCTCTTCTGCTTCTGCTTCTGCACACACATGCACACACATGTGCAGAAACACAGATACAGTTCACACATCAAAGGAGACATACACACTTCCAAACATACATATAGGAACCAGGACAAACACATGCAAGAGACCCACACATCAAAACACATGTCCATATATGAGACTTACTGAACACACACACACACACACACTCACATTCACACAGACAGAAGATACTATCCTGAAAACTGAAGGACACCTGCATTCAACACCACGTACATGTCCTGGAACACCTGTAGACACACTAACACAGGTACCCACACATATCAAACCACACTAATAATATAAGTCACACATACAAGACACACACTATGGGACAGACATACACATATACCCACCAAGCCAAGCAGGTAGACTTATCCATACCGTGAAACACTTTTAGTTACACATACACAGCCAAGCAGACTGCTCACACTCACTGGGCCACACACTTGGGAACTGAAGTGTTCAGGCTCAGGGAACTGAAGAGGTTCCCAGGGGCGCAGAGGTTGTGTGCTTCCCCACGGACTCCCAAACGCATGCTCAAAGGCACAAGCACAGACACACCCACGAAGCAGTCACACCACAGCAGAGGCAGACACAGACTCAAGTGGGTGCGGGCTCGGGCCGTGCTGCTGTGGGGGTTCCTCACTGTGTCCTCCCAGCTCACTGCTGAATGGCTTCCTTCTGGACGGCCACTGCCAGCCCCGTGTGATCCTGGGGTCTCAGCGCCGGGCGGGCCCACAGAGGGGCTCTCCCGCTGGGATTTCCACAGCTCCTCTGACAGGGGCCACCCACAGTGCTGCTCAGATCCTTCAGACGAAATACTTCACGACTGCAAATTTCCTGTTGTGATGGAATTCACTTTCCATCCCAGGAAGTGATCATGAGGCACCCAGAGAGGAAACTAGACCCTTAGCCGGCACAGTCAGTCAGCAGTCAGCTAACGACTGCAGTTTGAGGGCCCCAGGCTCACCCAGCCTGTCCCTGTAGGCAGTCCCTTGGCCACACTCTGGCAAGGTCAGCCGTCCCCCAGATCATTTTATTGCTGATCTCTTCTGGTGTGGAAGAGCGGGCGGACTGGGCTTGGCACACGTGTCCTCTCAGGGGAGGGCAGCGGGTGGCAGGGGGGTGAGCCTGCGGGGTGTGGGGGTGGGGAGCCCCGCCTGGGACCTGGGATGGGATGGAGCTCTCCTGCAGGCACACCAGCTGTTTCCATGGCCCCAGCCGTCCTGTCCTGGTGTGGGCTGTCCTCTGCGAATGTGACCCACATTCAGGCCGGCCAGCCTGAGCAGCTCCCCAGGCTCCCTACTGCCTTCCTTCCTTCTGGCTGCCACCCCCTTCCCACTCCCCATTCTGCACTCGGCAGGCCGGGGGCGGGGGGGGTGGGGGGGTGGGGATGGGGGTCGGGGGCGTCGCCTTCGGTTGAGAAGGAGGCTGTGACACAGCTGGCTCTGAGCGATTGGCCAGTATGGCTGCCTCCAAAGAAGCCTCCAGAAACCAGGAGAACTCCAAAGCAATGGGACAGCCCTACCCACTGGGCACCCCCCATTTGGATGATTGCCTGATCCTCAGAATCTAACCTCCTTTTGTTCCTCTTCAATGTGGGACAAATCTGGTCTCTCCCTTAACCCCGTCTACCCTGCTGATATGGAAAATGGGCTCCCTCTGCCCCGCCCCCCCAGCCTGGGGTGCTCCCCTCTCTTCTGGCTCTGAACCTAAGGGCCAACACCTTCCACTCTGGTTGTGCCTTTCTCAGCTCCCCTTCCCACATTCTTACAAACTCCACTAGCCCGAGTTCATTATAAGGACGAGAAATGGCTCAACAGTAGCCCCCCCCCCCCCCCCCGCCCCCGGGGAAAAGGCCAGTCTGGGGCCAGTCTGTGGGGCAGGAGGGAGCTGGGGCCAGGGGGCTACACTGTTGACTTAAAGCTCAGTATGAGGCAGTAATGGGACTCGATGGTCAGAGAGGCACTGACTGCAAGGTGAGCTTCCCCAGAGGAACGGCTGCATCCGGAACCAGGGCTGTCTTGTGCGCGGGCGATTGCACCATACTGTTAAGATACCTTTGCCTTTTAATGAAAGTAGCTTGTGTTCTTTGCAGAAAATTTAGAAAATATAAACAAGCTCAAAGGAAGAAGCGCAAATTATCCATAATGTCGCCACCCAAAGAGCCATTCTTACTGTGTTTTTGCAATCTGCTCTTTTCACTTAATAGTCTTTCATATCATTAAAATAGTATTCTGCATTGAGGAGGGTACTTGTTGGGATGAGCACTGGGTGTCGTATGTAAGCGATGAATCACGGGAATCTACCCCCAAAACCACTGCATGTTAGCCAACTTGACAGTAAATTATATGAAAAAATAAAATAAAATAGTATTCTACATTATCTCATCATTTTAATAACTATGTAATATTTCCTGGCTTATGATAGTAGTAAGAATCCAACTTACTTTTTTTTTTTTTTTGGTATTTGTCATATGTGTCCCGAACTATCATTCATCGAATTTTGTTACTTGAGATTGATACTATCATTAACCCAATTATACAAATAAAAAGAGTGAGGCACAGAGAGGCTAACTAACTTGTCCAAGGTAACACAGCCAGTAAATGGCAAAGCCAGATTTTGAACCCAGGCCTCTGGCTCTAGAACCCTTATTGTCACATGCTACTTCCTGCCAAACCATGGACATGCCATAGTTTATCATTTCCCCTGGTGATGGCTGTTTACACGGTTTCTGACTTTTTACCATTATAAACAATATTCTGATCAACATTTGTGTGACTCACTTTTATATTCTGGTTATCCATGATTATTTACCGAAGATCTACTCTCAGAAGTAGAATTTATGAAACAAGGCATAAACATTTTTAGACTTTTAGATCCATTTCCAGATTTCCCTCCAGAAGAATGTTAGCAAGGTACACTCTTACCATCAGGATGGGGGGGGGGGGGGGCTGGCCTTTACACTTTAAGAGAAAGCCTGAGAGATGCCTGGGTGGCTCAGTCAATTAAGCGTATGACTTTGGCTCAGGTCACGATCTCACGGTCTGTGAGTTCGAGCCCCGCGTCGGGCTCTGTGCTGACAGCTCAGAGCCTGGAGCCTCCTTCGGATTCTGTGTCTCCCTCTCTCTCTGCTCCTCCCCCACTCGTACTCTGTTTCTGTCTCTCAAAAATAAATAAACGTAAAAAATTTTTTTTTAAAAAAGAGAGAAAGGCTGACCGTCAGAAGTGTGGCATCACAAGGGGAACAGGACAGTGCAGGGATGGAAGCAGCTGCATGGGGGGCAGCTGGCAGGACTGGAGATGTGCGGTCTGGACAGGACTTGGAGTGTTGGATGGAAGGTACATGGCTGCAGTCAAATGTAGTGATGGGCTGTTGAGCAGAAGAGAGAGAAATTTGTCCTGAGGCCCTAGAGCAGAAGTGGACGAGTGGGCTGATGTTGACCTTAAGAGAGCCCTGGTCCTCTGTGGGGCCTTGGATGGGCGGGGTGGGTGTTGAATAAATGTTACGTGACCTGCTGTCATCCCGGCTTGGGTTGGGGTAGGGCATGCATATGGGGGGGGGGGCGATACCACCCACAAAACATTACATCTCCTCGTCTTAACTGGGGGGTCTGCTCCTCCTCCCACCCCTGCCTCGGGGAGCCTGGCCCAGCCTGGTACTTCCCTCGGTCTATCCCTTCAGAGCCTGAGCAGCACAGCCTGGCTTGTGCCATGGGCCACATAACTCCTCCATTATGCATGAGGGGGACCCGGCGGGGAGCGAATGAGCAAGCCGTGGTGGGGGCGGGGGGCTGAGTGGTTATTAATAAACGAGTGTATTGTGTGGGATTCCATTCACAGCACTTTCAGAGGACGCGGTGGGCTTGAGATAATAAAGCCCTGTTTCTGCCACGGAGGGCTGGGGAGGTGGCAAGTGGGAGGTGGCAAGGAGCAGGGAAACCAGGAATTATTTTGATTCCGCCCAGGGCAGGGCTGCTGCATTTGCTCTGAGACCAGCACCCAGGGGGACGGTCCAGCTGGGATTTTGCTCAGGCCTCCGTCTGCCCACTGGAATGGCCTGGGGTCTAAGAAACGCCTAGCTTTCCATCCCCACCTGTCCCCATGGAGGGAGACTGAGATGGCACTGGATGAACCGGAGCTCGACTCGTTCAGGAGACAGGTGGGGTAGTCTGTTCCACCCTGCTCCTGGCCTCCTGCCCCACCCCGTTCCTCCTTCCGGGTGAGTCCTTCTGCTGTGCCCTTCAAAGACTCCAGAGTGGCCTGTGCTAGGACGGTTCCTCATTTCCTGACGATGCTGGAGTTGTGTTTGTGTGCAAGGTCTTCGTGCAAGAAGCAGACCGGCCTGGTGTTAGCATGTGGAACATGAAGCGAGCAGGCCAGAAGGGGGAGAAGCGATAATGAGGGATTAGCTGCAGTTTCAGGGCAGAGCGGCAAGGGACAAGGCTGCGCAGGGGAGCTTCGGCCTGAGGAATGACGGGTGTCTGGGAAGGTGAGGTGCTGAAGAGCATTTGGCGGAGGGGGGACTCGGGCTGTGCCTCTGATTGCAAAGCCCGTATTGCCTCTGTGACCTGTCCCTCTGGGTTAGCCTTCCTGAGCCCCTCCCTTTCTCTCCCCCAGCCCTTGGCTCTGGGCCCCACCATCCCAAAACAGCCCTCTCCCTCTGGCCGAGCCTGTCCGTCTCAGTCTTGGCGTCTCTGGATCTCAGCCCAGGAACGCAGAAGCTGCTGGTTGGGAAGGAGGGAGACCAAGCGGTTTTGCTTTCCGCCAGCTTCTAGGGATGCCGAGCAGGTTCTGATTCAGGGAATCCCGGTCCCCCTTCACTTAGAGTTGAGCCAAAACAAGAGGGAAGCAGGGCCCGGGGCAGACGTGGGTCACCCGACTCTGTCAGGAGCTAATGGTGCTCCCTTTGGCTTTTGTAAGTGGCTCTGGCCCGGAGCTCCCCTGATTTAGGAAACATTTCCTTCTCAAACCAACTCGAAGGACTGCGTGCTAGTTTGGTTGGGAGTTGGGAGGGAGAAGGAGGCCGGTGGCAGGGACTGTCTCTCTTGCCCTCCTCATGGATACATGGCTCCTTGGGGCAGGGCTCGGACTCAGTGACTTGAACTTTTTGTTTGAATTGAGGATTCTGTGACCTTACTTAACCCAGGAAGGTTTGAGGCTGCATTAGAGCCAGAATGGGCTGATTCTAGGTTATTGGAGGCTCAAACCGGAAAGGGAAAATCTCCCCAAAGGCAGGCCAGACCTTTCCCTAGGGCAGTGTCAGGGTCTTGGAGCTGTGCAGGCCCCTCCCTTCCCCGAGTGCACAAAGCAAACAATGCAGGCTTCCTTGAGCGCACTGCATCCCTGGATGGCCTGCCCTGATCCTGGTCGCAGGGCTGTGGGGTGAGGAGGTGGCCCTGCAGGGAATTGAAGCTCCAACTTGGGCTCTCCATGCCTGCAGACACTGTGGACAGTCACTTCCCTTCCCCTCCCACGGTCTGAAGAGGCGGTGACTATTTTTAGAAGCATCTGCATGCCCCTAGGAGCACTGTTCTGTGATTTATGTGCCAGCCTGGATGCTGTTGTACTAAGAGAGGGCACCAGAGCTGGAGACACCTCTGGAGGTCAGGAGTGGGAGTGTGCACGGTCAACCCAACTACAGTCCGCCCAGCTGGGCACCTGGCCTGGAGGAATGACCTGGCATCTTCCACCAAGATTTTGGGGGGTTCCTACTGACTGTTTTATGGTTGTCAGTTGCTGCAGGAGGTTCCTGGGTGATCCAGGAACAGGGACAAGGACCTTCCTCAGAGAGGCAGGCAGGCTGAGTCATGCCATGGCGACTCCCGTCTCGAGAAGACATACCCGCTGTGTACCAGGAGGGGTAGGCAAGGTGGCCTTTCCCAGGGATGGGAAAGCCATTGGCAACTGTAACTGTAACAGGCGACTACTCCCTGAGAACTTATCCTGGGACAGGCACTTCTCCGAGTACTTGACATCTGTTGTCTCCTGCAACCTCCCAACAAACAATCTGTGCTGCTGTCCTTTTAGAATTGAGGAAACCGAGACCCAGAGAAGTTAAGCATGTTGCCCAGTGTCCCATTGTCCATGACCAAGCCAGCGGTCCATCCCGGCTCAAGCCCCTGCTCTCTTGAGCCCTTGGGCTGGGCTGCCTCCCAGTAGAAGGCAGCCACATGCTTTGTTTTGGAAAACACAAGACGGACTGAGATCAAATGCAAAAAAAAAGGACTTCCCAATAGCAGAGGGGTCGTGTGGAATCTTCCTTGGAGATCTTTGAGGAGCATCTAGCACTTCAGGAGGGGGCCATCCTGCAGCCTGGACTCTGAATTGATGACCATGCCAGGGATTTTCTGTCAGGGGCCTGTCCATGAGAGATGCTGGACCACGCATCAGTAGCATAGGGTGTGACCAATCAGCAGCCTCCAGGCATGCCAAGCACCCAGCTGGGATTTGGCACCTGGAAAAAGGGCTGGCAGGGGGGAGGTTGCTGAGCATTCACCAGGTAGGGAGAGGAAGCCAAGAGATGCCAAGAGAGGCGTCTCTGGAGCAGCCTGTTGGTTAATAGGCTTTTCATTTTGGTCTTTAGGTCAGACGTGCCTCGTTCACCCAGAAAGAAATCCATGGCTTTGCTAGGGCTCTGTTCCTGGAACCACACCCCTTCCATAGGATGTAAGCATCTATAGTTCACATTTGATTAGGGACCGCTGCTGGGGGCTCTCCGAGCTGAGGTGGAATTGACGAGCCATCTGGGTGGGATGGGGGCTCCTTCAGCCAGGCGCCTGCAGGGCCACTCACCCCATTTCTTGCCCTCTGTCACCCTGATCTGTACCATGGGGGCAGCCTCAGAGAAGGACGTGTGGGGGTGGGAGCCCTGTCTCTTCTCCCTTGATTTGTGCAGTGAGGAGCGAGTGCACCAGCACCTGGAGGTGGTGTGTGGGAGTGGTCAGACACATGGGTTCCAGTGTCGGGCTTCCTGGGCTCCTGTCCAAGTTCTACCCCTGGTGGGTTGACCTCCCAGTTTCCTCATCTGTCAAGTGTGACATTAATAGCACCTGTTTCTTGGACTCTGTGAAGGTAAATGAACTAATCCGTGAAGTCATTTAGCACAGGAGGAGGGAGGAAGACCCCTCTATCCAGGACCGTACAGCCATTTTGGCCTCTCTCCCACCCAGCCCTGCACTGTCTTACACTGGGTCCCGGGCCTGCATGGGGGAGGTGGCCTCACCAAGCGCTAGGAGTTCTGCTCCTCACCTTGACTCGGGTTAAATAACCCAGCGGTCCTCTGGCTGCGTCCTGCTGCCGTTCCCTTTAGCTGGAGGAGCCAGTGCTAGGCCCGTGCTCAGGGTCCAGGACCCCTGCTCCCTGGGCTGCCTTCATCACCATTTATGTTGGGTCTACAGAGATAAGAGTCCACTTCTGGTTTATTCCCTGTTTCTGACTTCGCACGTCTTCCCCACAGCTCGGCCGTTACCAGCTGTTTCGGGGGCCTGGGATTGAATCATGGTTTTATTCTGCCCTCCCTTCTGCCCCGTGATGGGCTCTCCAGGGCCCTGCTTCCAAGCACTGCACATCCAGCCCACCGTCCCGCATCCACCTTCTTCTCTCTGCCTCTTCGGCCCCTTGTCCTGATTGCATCTGCCCCAGACCCTTTCCTTTCTCTGCCAGCATCCTTCTCCTTTTCCCACCTCTCCCCTGTCCCTGGGCTGAACGTTGCCCAGTTTCTACTTCTCGGGGATTCAGGGACACTTTGCACGACTAAAGCAAACATCTGTTGATATTTAAAAGTTCTTAAGGACCCACATTCTCATCTCCAGGCGAATGCTGCATACTGCTCCTCTGGCATAGGAAGCTTAATTAAAGCAGGGCCCTGTGATAGAGTCAGCCCCACATTGATGGTCATTTTTGAAAAGGAGAGGTAACTTTGCACTTGGCTCCAGACTGAGCAGGGTCAGCATGAAGGAGTTAAGTGAAGAGGGTGATACAATGCTTTCTGGCTGCCCCAGTCACTGCCCTGTGCTTTTGATGTATCTCCTCATGCAGTCTCATGGACAACCTGATGAGTCAGATACCACAATCCCCATTCTACCTGTAGAAGGGAAAACAGAGAGGTTAAGTGACTTGCCTTCGGTCACACAGTGATTAAGTGGGAGAGCCGGGATTTGAGTGTGGTTCTGTTTTTCCTAGAACCACGTATCCTCAAGAGGAAGGTGGGTTGGACAGGACATGTTAATGTATGAAGACACATCTGAATTTTGACTACCCTGGAGCTGGATTTCTGACTCTGAACAAATCCAAGTGTCCTCCTCATGTCCCTTCCTCCTAACTCCCATTCCCTGGTTGTGGACCTCTGAAGGGAAAAAGGGAGATCCCCCCCGACCTTGAACCACTGTCTGTCAGCCTCCAGGGTGGGCCAGCAATGCGGCCACACTGCTGAAGCCATCAGCTTCCCACAAACCACACATGTTGGAAAACACTGTGTTTTGCTGGGAGAAGAGGAATAAAAAACAGAATAAGGAATCTGGAAGTACCTGAATAATACAGTATTAGAAAGTTAAAGTGCTTTTCCTCCCTAAAAACAGTCTGTGAGGGAACATTCTGCAAACTGCAGATGCGCCAGAGGCCTGAGGGCCAGAAACCTGCACAAGCCATAGCAGTAACTGCCTCCAATCTCCAGGCTCTGGGCTGTTCTCAGGGCTCTCTCCCTCCCCATGCCCCTCAGCTCCCCTGCTGGGGGCTCTTTGTAGAGGAAGACGTTGTAAGTGACATGGTAATGGGCCTAAACATACCCCAAGAGCCAATGGTAGGTGCCAGCTGCCCTGTTCCCCCCCACCCCCAACACACACACAAATCTCTACTCAAGACAGGATGTGATTAACCAGTTCTGAGGAGCGTTTGGAACTCAACTTTCAGCAGCCTGAGGAGAGGTCTGATGGGGTCTTTGTTTGCCTGAATGTGAAATTCTGGGGTTGGTGGGGAGAGGTGGAGGGAGGAGGGGTCTTCAGGCCCTTTAGACTCAGCGTAGAATCATAGAATCGCCTGGTAAATGCACGGTCATTTGGGATGCATTGTCTTCCTGCGTAAGCCTTTAAGATCTGCCTTCTAAATTACTACTAAAGCATGTGACTCTTGTACCCGAGCTCTTAGGTTTTTTAATTTTTTTCACTCTTAAATTCAACTGTATTGGGGTATAATTTGCATTCAATAAAATGTACTCATTGTTAGGGTATAGTCAGATGAGATTGACATATGCATATACCCATGTAACCACCATTCCAATCAAGTTATAGAATATTTCATCACCCCTGAAAATGCCCTCATCCCATCTGCAGGCAGTCTCCCCCCCAGCTGCTGGCCCCAGGCAACCACAGAGCAGCTTTCTGTCACTATAGATTGATTTGCCTGTTCTGGATATCCTTGTGTGTGCAATATGGTCTTTGTTGCTGCTAGGGATAGATAAGCCTCAGGGGAGAATAAGTTATTTGAGACTCCTGCACAGGCGTGGCCCCTGCCAGGGGATCTCCCATCTCTGCACCCTCTCTGTCCCTCTTGAGCCCTTTAGCCCACTGCTGCCTTGGGTCTGTGGCAGGAGAAAGATCACCCTCTTCCCTCTGCTTTGGCACTGACTCCAGGGAAATGGTAGGGAGAGGAGGTTTGGGGGAATTATGGGCTGTGGATGCAGAACTCAAGATGTGGGGGATGACTTTCAACCATGAGAAATGGATGTGGGGTTCTGAGAGGGAAAGCCTGGGTAATGTGGTGGTAGACAGGCAACTGAGCTGGCCTCTCTCCTGCCACAGGCTTTGTTACCACTGTCGCTGCCATTCTTGGCATCTAGGTGGGTATGAAAGCTGCTCCCCTGAAACTCAGGGGTTCTTTTAAATGAATTGAGAGTCAAGGAAGGAGAGGAAGCAGACTTCAGGTCCAGCCTGTGTGTGTCCTGCCTGGCAAGGATGTGTTGGAGGACGAATAAGGAGCCTGGCTTATTGGCTGTCTTGGGGACGGGGGCTGACCACACCACACCCTTCTCCTTGTGCTCAGGTCTGCAGCTTCCCCTCTCCTGGGGCAGGAGGGAAGGGTAGCACATGACACTGATTCTTACATAGTGGCAAGACCCAGTGCCAACCTGGTAGAGAAGGACACAGTGCTAAGGATTTGCTGCAATTTGCATAACCCTTCTGGGATCCCATCATCTCTGCAAGTGAGCATATTTTAAGGATATTTTAAGGGTGCTTTTATCTCTTGGGGAAAATGGATAAAAACTAAAGCCAAGATGCTGTCGTTATGGTATTTTTTCTTTTCTTCTTCTTCTTCTTCTTCTTCTTCTTCTTCTTCTTCTTCTCATCATCATCATCATCATCATCATCATCATCATCATCATTATTTCTCTGTGGTAAAATACACTGTTGGGGAGGAAGAAATTTTTCCATGTCCGTCAAGATTCTTCTAGCTGAAATGAGAATTAAATTGAGATGAAAGAGAGTAACAGGAGAACATCAAATTTAATTTCATACATGTAGGGAATCCACACAGACGTGAAAATCCAAAGACAGTCAGGCAAATATATAAGGAGAAGGGGTAGGGGTCTGGGACTTCAAAGGGAAGGAATGCAATTCACAGGAAGATGAAAAAAGAGTTTGGTAAACAAATGTTTGCTGTGCCACTCAGAAACAATGGGACACGGAAGACTTTGATCAGTCAGGCCTTACTAAGTTCCTCCCTGTCTCCCCTGTCTAGTTTATATCATAATGTAGTTGTCTGTGGTGATAGAGCTTCTCCTGGAACATCTTTGTTTCTTCAAGGAGAGAAAAGAAACTAAATTCTTTTAGGCAGTTGTGTATATGTAGGAGGCAGAGATCAATGTCTCTTCCAGAGTCTTCTGGGTCTTGATTGTTTTCAGCTTAAGAACCTTTTTATAATCTGCATGCCAAAGTTTACCATTGTCAGCATTTTTGGTTGTACAGTTCAGTGGCATTAGATACATTTTCATCATTGTGCAACCATCACCACCATCCATCTCCAGAACTATCATCTTCCCAAACTGAAATTCCATACCCATTAACTCCCCATGCCCCACTCCTCCTGGCGCACCTGGCAGCCATCATTCTACTTTCTGTGTCTAGGAATCCCACTGCTCTAGGTATGTCATATAAGTAGGATCATGTAGTGTTTGCATGCCTGCCTTGGATCACTTAGCGTAACGTCTTCCAGATTCATCCATGTTGTAGCAAGTGTCAGAATTCCATTCCTTTTTAAAGCAGAATAACATTTCATTGTATAGGTAGACCACATTTTGTTTATCCATTCATCTGTCAATGGACATCTGAGTTGTTTCTGCCTGTTGGCTGTTGTGAATAATGCTGCTATTATGAACGTTTGTATACAAATATCGGTTTGAGTCATTATGGTATTTAAATGCTCAGCAGCCCCTCCTAGCAGCTCCTCCTGCTTAAATTCACTGCTGCCCAAGGCCCAGAGTGGTGTGCCTTCATGCTCCCCTAGCCTGGTACCCTGTCTCCTCTAAGTTGGTGCCTGTGGCAAATGGTACCCTTCAAATACTTCAGTGTTTGATGGGTAGTGGGCACTTAGGTTTTCCAGGCAATGGAATTTTGAGTTCTTTTTTCTAGAAGCTTTCTTTTTCAGTGTGTTTTAGTTACTCTTGGCCCCTGCCAGACTTTTGGAGTTTGAGTCCGTTAAGCTTCTTAATATAAGAATACAGTAGAACATCTTTGTTTCTTCAAGGAGAGAAAAGAAACTAAATTTTGTCAAGTATCTATTATGTGCTATCAGATACCTGTGCTATTAGGTACCGTTCAAGGTGCTACCAAAGTACTGCTTGCTTTATATCTTTTTATAGGGCTGTCCTATGAGATAGGTCACAACCGGAGTTTTAAGGGTAAGGAAGCCGAGGAGAGGCTCCAAGAAGTTAAGTCACTTGCCCAGGCTCACTGAGGCCAACACTCTTTCTATACACCACCTAAATACCTCCCTGGTCTTTCAGATGAAAATGAGCCACAGAAATTTCCTGGACGTTTTCTTTACAATGGAAATCCAAGCCTGGAGTTTCCCCTGTGATTTGAAAAGAGCAGTCCTTTAGGCTTCCTTGCCCTAGTTTTGGTAAAATATGGAATTATTAATTAAGGTTTTGGGTTGTTTTTCAGAATATACAAAAGTAGAGAACACTATCATGAATCCCCATATACCCATCTCCCAGCTTCAATAATTATGGACACTTGGCCTGTCTTGTTTCATCAATCAGGTTCTTCTTTTTGATCCGTGGGGTCCTCCCAAGTGGTATGGCAGCAGTTGGTGTTTTCTGGAAGAGAGAAGGGGACTCGGCAGGTCTGGGAATCGCAGAGCTAAATCTCTTCCCAGCTGGAAGAGTGTTAATTGCCACCGGTTGGAATCCCCTCTGATGGTTCATTATTCAGCTGGTTACTGAACACCGTCCAGGAGGCAGGGGGAGGAGGGCACATCTTTTGAGAGGCCTGGCGGGACCTGGCAGGGTGGTATGCAGAGAGGCTTCCCTTTCTTAGAGCATTTTCCTCCTACTGTTTGATTTTATTGGAATTCTCCTGAGCGGCAAGAGAGAAGGTTATGTGAGGATAACTGTCCCCTTAGGAGAACAATGCTAAGCCAAAGCTGTCTTGCGGTGGAACAGGGACTGGTGGGAAATAAGCCTAGAGCCTCTTCAACTAGATTTATTTAGCAAACATTTTCCCTTTTTATTTAATGAATATCCACAGTGTGCCAGGCACCGTGCTAGATGCAGCAGACCCAACCAGGAAACCTTGGTATCTGCTCTCAAAAAGTTTGTGGTCCACAAAAATAAGGACTGGTAACAACCAACACTTGTATGTGCCAGATGCTGCCAAAGTACTTTATGTACATTGTCTCACTTAGACCCCCCCACCCCACCCCAAGCGATCTGTAAGATGGGTACAATCACGTCCATTTTACGGATGAGGAAAGCGGGGCTTCATGCTGCCCTGTCTGTGCACCGTGAGTATAGGCAGGGGAAGACCCAAGGTCAGGAGAGCGCCGAGGGGGCCGGGACCGTCTCTTAGGCTGCAGGAATGTGCTTCTGTAAAACCCCACCAGATGTGCTTCCTCATAGGATTGAGGGCAGCCAAATGGCACATTTTCCCTCTGGACTTTATAGAGGACCGTGGGATTGATTTTTATTTCAAAGACAGGGCAGTTCTTTGGGAGGAGGGGAGGAGTGAAGACTGGAACGTGAGAAAGAGTTCTTCCCTGAGGCTGTGGCAAGGGATGAAGAGTTTGAGTTTTATTTAAAAAGGTTTGGTGTCTTTCAAGCTGGTGGGACGGAAAGAGGTAGTTTTAAGGAGAGGAGAGGAGCAGTTTCGGATCTGGGCTGACCCTGTCCAGCGATCAGGTGATTTGGGGTTCTCGGGGCGAGTGGGGCCCCCGGTCACAGGAGCAGCTGGTGGTGCCATCCCTGTCCTTCTGGGGTGAGGCCGGCTCCGTGTGCCCAGTTTCTGCATGGAAGCCTGCTTTGTGAGTTTGAACGTATTTTCTATGATTAGCTTGGCTAGTGTCTCTAGCAGGGGGCAGTAAATGATTTATTTAACAATTTTTTAAGTTTATTTTTTTATTTAGAGAGAGAGAGAGAGAGCAGGGGAGAGGCAGAGGGGGGGGCGGCGGGGGGAGAGAGAATCCCAAGCAGGCTCCACACTGTCAGCACAGAACTTGGACGTGGGGCTCGAACCTACAAACCTTGAGATCATGACCTTAACCGAAATCCGGAGTCAGACGCTTAACTGACTGAGCTACCCAGGCACCCTAGTTAATGTTTTATTTTAAAAGACAACCTATGAACCTCTTTCCACTCACCCCAGGCAGCTCTTCAGCCCTGCCCACGTGTAAGCCATAACCTGCAGGGTTAAGGTAAACTTAGAAGGCTCTGTCTGCCTGCCCGAAAAGAGATGTGAGGGCTGGGCTCTCCTTAAAGAAACTGAGAGAAAAGAGAAGTGTTTATTATTAGCAGTCTGATTTTTTTATTTTAATTTTTTAATTTATTTTCAAAACTAAAGACAGATTTTTCTACGGTGAGATCAGGTGTGAGGCACCATCTGGACCAGAAGCAGGAGGAAGGAACGTTTCGAGTTCCTTCTGGTTATGTCATTTTGGTCTTGTTCCCTCGTGGTCCCCACCCTGGGTTCCCAGGTCATTGAAAAGCAAGATTGAGGCAGGATCAGCCTCATATAGAACCCCAGAGAAAATCCTGTCTTCAGATCAATGCACCGTGTCCATTTGGACCTTGGTGACAGAGAGAGGGGACATGAAAATGGATGAAGACACCTCTTTCAGGAATGGAGGGCGTCCCAAACTGGCGAGACAAACGTGTCTGTCCTTTCAGAACAGGCCAGCACAGAGGGCGGCCGCCTGCCCGTCCTCGGAGGACTGCAACTCATAGCTGATGGTTGCTATGGATACGGGCCACTGGGGCTCCCCTGGGGCAGTGCAGAGTTGGAGGCATGGAGCTGTTTGTTGCAGTGCTGTGAGGCCTGGTGTCTGCTCTGTCCCCACTGTGGAGCCACGGTGTGAGGGACGGGGGGACCAGCCTCGACTGAGTGGTGCCTGGGCCTCGAGGACCCCAGGTGGCCCACCCTGGGAGGGGCGGGTGTACCTGAGGTAGGCCACACCTGTGCAGAGTCACTGGGCTTTAGGTGACACATGGGGGACCTGTCCATTGGTGCTGGATGCTCAGTCCTCTCCTTTTCCTCCTGATTTTGGAGGCCTGGCAGAGCTAACGCTCATAGCCCCCCAGACCCGGGAGCACATTTCTGGATTGGAGGCGCTACCCAGTGGAGCATCACTGCGAGTGGGGCTCTATGCTGGAGGCTGCAGGGAAGGTAGGAAGAGCATAGTTTGTGCCATCTGGGCACTCCTGGTATGAGGGGAGAGACGCTGCCCCTGCCCTCCGTGAGCTTCCCGTTTGGTGGGGACAACCAGAGGTACACGAAGGACTCAGGGGAGTGGACAGAGACAGGGGTGAAGAAACCTGTCACTTCACACTTGCCATGAAGTCAGACGCCTCGCAGGTGTCCTGGGTGCGTACGGGGGCCCTTCCTGCCCCTCAGGACTCCCTACGGCCGCCCCTCCCCGAGGCTCCCCCCACTTCTGCCACGCTGGGCCCTGGGGTCTTCCTGAGACCCTGGCTGGCTCATGCAGCGGGGCCCTTCCTTGCTATTGCCTTGTTTGGGGCCTGTCTTTCTCCATCACCTCCCAGCTCCCTCCCTGTGCCACCTTATTTACTCAGACCTCTGCTGTGGTGTCATTTCCCGACCACCCTGTGGCAAGCAGCCCCTCCGGGCTTCCCACATCCCTCACTTAGCCTCTCTGCCTGCTTTACTTTTCTTCACCGCACTTGTGCCGTCTACTAGTCTACTGTTTCATTGCCTGCCTCCCCCGCTGGACAGTCAACTCCTCCAGTGCAGGGACAATGCCTTGTTTAGCACTGGGTCCCATGGCTAAGAGTATCACCTGGCACCTGGGAGGTACTCAATAAATATTGGATGAATGAGTGACAAACTGGGTAGCTCAGGGTTCGCACTGAATTTTCTGAGAATGTTGACAACCGCTTTTATATTATTCTACCACTTGTAAAGATAAAACTTCTCACTTGCGATTCTAATTTGTGATTGAAAGACATCTTCTTAAAATTAGATTTTGGTTTCCTAAGACAGTATCTCTCACATGGGGTATAGACACCCCAGGAGTTACTTAGCTATAATCATGGGAGTTGGGGGATTTTTGTTACCTTTGGAGGACCCGTGTGTAGGTCCTGGAAATCACGTACGTACAGCTTGTGGGGTAGGGAGCATTGGAGGTGCCCTCGGGAGAACTTTCTGGAAAGTAGACCTTGAGCAGCAAGTTGAAAGAAAGGGGCAGGCCTTTTTTTTTTTTTTTTAAGTTTATTTATTTTGAGAGAGAGAGAGATCATGTGAGTGGGGGAAGGGTCAGAGAGAGAGGAGAGAGAGAATCCCAAGCAGGCTCTGTGCTGACAGGGTAGAGCCCGATGCAGGCCTTGATCTCACAAACTGTGAGATCATGACCTGAACTGAAATCAAGAGTCGGACATTTAGCTGGCTGAGCCGCCAGGTGCCCCGACAAGGGCAGGTCCTTGTACAAGACAGAAAGGCATTGACTTGCTTTCAGGGTCTGGTTTATCGTGGTAGGAGGCCATGTGGGGCCAGCCCCCACGGGCCATTGGATCCCAGCATATCTACTTATCTGACATGGAGTCTCAGCTTGGACAGAGCCAGGTGAACCAGCTTTCGTGCCCCGAAAGCCTGGATTTGAGTGACAGCCGTGCGGGGCTGGGACTGCACTGGAGCGATGACCCGTAAACCCTGCTCTCTGGCCCCCTCCCCATCACTTACATCTCACTGAAGTCTTGTTGGCGTGACGGCCCCCCAGAGAGCACCGCCCCACCCCCCGCCGTGGCCTGTGCAGCTGGGGTGTGGAGTCTGTGCAACAGTCAGCTGGCAGGTGGAAGATGACCCAGCCCTCGGACGACAGTCCTGGGCTCACCAGCTTGCAGTCCTTTGTTTAACTGGGAATCAACCAGGCCAGAGGTCAGCATTTTCCTTCGAAGACTGTCAGAGTCTGCCTGTGGTTGAGGGGGAGCAGGGTCAAGTTCCCAGGGAGTGTGCCAGGATAAGGCCCTATCTCCGGAATCAGCTCTCCACTGTCTGCAGCCTGGTCACCGAACTCTAGACCTGAGCCTTTGGGACGCCCTTCACAGACCACGCAGTGACCTCCTTGCTGTAGGGATGAAGTGCCTGAGGCCCAGAGTTACCGGAGAGCTGGGACCCGGACTCGCTCCGTGCTGTTTCTGCCGCCTCCTGTTTGTGTCGGGGGCCCAGGTGGCCGTGAGATACGTGCCACAGGGTCTCAGCACCTTGGTTTCTACACTGCGCGCAGAAGTATTAAGGTCTGCTTTGGGAGGTTAAACATATCCCGCTGTCTGCTGGAGTGACACTTGTTCTCCTTGGACACGTGGCTGTGATGTGGCTTCCTCACCCCGTTGGGAGCGGTGGAAGGCACGGGCACAGGACGCCCAGCCGTGGAGGTGAAGTGTGTGTAGAGCGTGGCCCTGAAACGGAGGGGAGGGGTCCGTGCCCGGCAGGGCTCTACCCTTCTCTGTCCGCCAGCTTCCCTTCCATCTGCCCTAAGTGTTTCCAGGGTCACTCATCGTGGTGCTCGTTCCCGAAATCACCCTCTGGGTTTTCAGGTCCCTTCCTCCTGCCCCGTCCCCAGCCTGGAGGATGGGACTGTGCGGAGGCAAGCAGAAGGGGGCTGGGGCAGGGAGGATGTCTGACGTAGAAGATGCTGAAGGCCTGTTCTACCTCCTTAATTTGGGACCTTGAGGAGGGAGTGAGTGATGTCTGAGTGTGAAGAGCTCTGGTTTGGGAGCCCAGGAGACAGACTGGCACCCAAGCCCCTCCCCCTAACCTCGAACAGGCTACTCAACCCTTCTGAGCCTCAGTTTCCTTATCTAAAAAGGAGAGTTAAAAGCACCTCGCACACCACGCTGTGATGACGACTCACGGAGATACTGAGATATCAGTATCAGTACTGATACTGAGTACAGTCAGATCCTGAGATATCAGTAGAGTAGTTATCCGTGTGCCCAGCCCCTAGTAGGTATTCGTGATAACGTAACTCAGCACCGTGGTCCTCACCACATGATGGCTGAGTGCCTGCACTGTCCCCAACACAGTGCTGGATGTTATAGAAGATAGAGGGAATTGGGGTGCCTGGGTGGCTCAGTCAGTTGAGTGTCCGACTTCAGCTCAGGTCATGATCCGACCGTTCAGGAGTTCAAGTCCCGCGTTGGGCCCACTGTTGTCAGCACAGAGCCGGCTTAGGATCCTCTGTCCCCCTCTCTCTGTCCTTCCCCCACTTGTGCTCTCTCTCTCAAAAATGAATAAATATTTTGAAAAAGAAAATAAACAGAATCACACACACCAGCCATTGGGCATTGGTCTCACTAGAAAGAGGACTAAGTGAACACTTGAGAATAACACAGTGGGCTTCAAGGAGGAAGTCCATGGCCGGGCAGCCAGTAGCCCGGGGAATGTTCACAGTCACCTTGCCCTCCTGGGGGCAGAGACCACCGGAGCCTCCTTCTCAAAGACGAGAGCGTCTGCGTGGCCCGACAGAGGAAGAATCTTCCACCCGCTCCGCTCTCACTGGACTCTGTGGGATGCTAGGAATATTTTTCAACCCACCGAAGGAGAAAGAACTGACCAGGGCTGGTGCCAAAATATTCAGTAAATTCAAAAGAGTCTTTTGTTCGATGAAGAAAGCGGCTGGCCTGGAGCCTCCTCTTCTGATTTGACATCACAGCCTGGTGGGCCGGGCCTATCATTCTTGTCCAGCCCCGATTTTACCGGTGGGTTCAAAGGCAGTTAGCCTGTTCAGGATTCTCTAGGAAAGCTCACATCTGGTTCCACCTGTTTGTGTGACAGCTGTAGGCAAATCCTTGGGCCCCTCTGGCCTTAGCGGCTTCACCTGTGAAATGGCCCCCGCTGGCCCCGCTCTCTGACGGGCGAGTGCTGACCGGGGGGTCCCCAGCTCCAGCTCTCAGCTCTGAGCTTGGAGAACGTGAGCGTCGCCCCTTCCCAGATGGGCACTCCGGGATGCCAAACGTGCAATTCTGCCATTATCTGAAACACGTTTGAGCTCTGCTTTGGAATTTGCCTTGGAGCTGGGGCACATACTTTCAATATCCTCAATGTAGGGCCAGTCTTTTTCCTTCTAGAGGAAGCTGATTTCCTCATCAGGACAGTAAGTCATGTAGTGTACATATGTCATGCCAATAAGGATATGATCGAACTGAATGCAGATACTTTTAGTTCCAAACAAAGGAGGCTGATTTTGTTGTGCTTTAAGTGGACTCGGAAGTCAGTTCCAAGTAAAGTGGTTTTTGTTTTTGTTTTTTAATTTTTAGTGTTTATTTTTGAGGGAGAGAGAGACAGAGCACAAGCAGGTGAGGGGCAGAGAAAGGAGACACAGAATCCAAAGCAGGCTCCAGGCTCTGAGCTGTCAACATAGAGCCCGACGCAGGGCTCGAACTCACGAACATGAGAGATCATGACCTGAGCTGAAGTCAGATGCGCAACCGACTGAGCCACCCAGGAACCCCCCCCCCCCCCCCCCCCCCGTGTAAAGTTTTAAGAATTTTTTGAGCAGGAACCACCTCCTGAGAACGCGGGTGGTCGCCTCTTGTGATTTTAAGGACAGCACTCCTTTGGACACATTAATTCTGACTTTTGAAAAATGAACTTGCTCCTTTCTGTTTACACCTCATGTTTTACAAAAGTGATTATCCTCTTTATTCCTGTTCATTTCCTAATGCGTTTGTTTTATGTTTGGGTGTTTGTGCTTTTTATTTTCTTAACGATGTGGCTTGTCCGGATCAGTATCTGTCATAAAAACGTAAAATGTCCTGCCTCAGTGGTTCTCAGAACTATCTCGGCTTGTTCACACCCAGACTTCTGGGCTCTCACACGTCTTCTGATTTGGTATGTCTAGGGAGCTTTTCAATTTGCTTTGTTAATATACTCCATTTTTTTAAAAATTTTTTTTAACGTTTATTTATTTTTGAGACAGAGAGAGACAGAGCATGAATGGGGGAGGGTCAGAGAGAGGGAGGCACAGAATCTGAAACAGGCTCCAGGCTCTGAGCCGTCAGCACAGAGCCCGACGCGGGGCCGAACTCACGGACCGCGAGATCATGACCTGAGCCGAAGTCGGCCGCTTAACCGACTGAGCCACCCAGGTGCCCCAATATACTCCATTTTTAGTATACTCCCCTGGCCTAACTGAAGGGGTTTTGGTGATCGAATCCAACACCCTTGTTGTACAGATTGATGAAAAACTGAGGTATGGGGAGAAGTGCCTCCCTTGCCAGGGGCTCTGTAACTAGTCTAGTTACACAGCTGACAGTGGAATCCAGGCATCCTATATGCCCTGTCTGGTGCTTCTCAAACTAGACTTTCCTGGTTGGAGACTGGTTAACATGACCATCGGCTTTGAGGACTTCGCAGAGCCTTCTTAATTTCAAATGATCTGGCCCGTCATCCCCTTTAGTACCACCAAGTCATGAGTTTTCATCTCACCACAGAAATAGCTTGTGTCTAGTTTGCCTTCTTTATTGTGATAGAACCTACACGACCTGTAATCGTGCAGTTCTTTAATGTGAAGTACACACACATCGTGCGGCCATCAACACCATCCATCTCCAGAACTTTTTCACCTTCCCAACCCGAAACTCTGTCCCCATTAAAGAGTAACTCCCCAGATCCACCTCCCCGCCCCCCCCAGTAACCACGGTTCCACTTCCTATCTCTGAATTTAACCACTCCAGGCACCTCAGAGAAGTGGAATCATACAGTATTTATTCTCTTATGACTGGCTCATTTCATTTAGCGTAACGTCTTCAAGGTTCCTCCGTGTTGTACCACTTATCAGAATTCCTTAGCTTTTAGATTTTATTATTTATTTATTCTTTAGTATGTATGTATGTATTTATTTGAGAGACAGGGCTCAAGTGAGTGAAGGGCAGAAAGAAGGGGCAGAGAGAGAGAGAGAGAGAGAGAGAGAGAGAGAGAGAATCCCAAAAGGGGCAGAGAGGGAGAGAAAGGGAGAGAGAGGAAGCAGGGCTCACCCAATGCGGGGCTCAAACTCATGAGCCACGAGATCATCATCTGAGCTGAAGTTGGGTGCTTAACCGACAGAGCCACCCAGGCGCCCCTCTGTCCTTTTTATTTATTTATTTATTTAAAAAAATTTTTTTTTACATTTATTTATTTTTGATAGAGACAGAGCACAAGCAGGTGAGGGGCAGAGAAAGAGGGAGACACAGAATGCAAAGCAGGCTCCAGGCTCCGAGTTGTCAGCACAGAGCCCAGCGCGGGGCTCAAACTCACGAACCGCGAGATCATGACCTGAGCTGAAGTCGGATGCTTAACCGACGGAGCCACCCGGGCGCCCCTTCGCCCTTTTTAAAACTGAATAACATTCAGGGTTCCTGGGTGGCTCTGTTGGGTAAGCGTTCAGCTCTTGATTTTAGCTCGGGTAATGATCTCATGGTCATGGGGTTGAACCCTAGGCTCAGTGCTACAGTGCGGAGCCTGCTTGGGATTCCCTCTCCCTCTGTCTCTCTCTCTCAAAACAAACAAACAAACAAACAAACAAACAAACAAACAAACAAACTTAAAAGAGTACTGAACAATATTCTGTCGTATGTACGTACCTCATTTTGTCTATCCATTCATCTGTTGACGGACACTTGGGCTGCCTCCACTTTTTGATTATTGTGAATAATACTGCCGTGAACGTGGGCGTGCAAATATCTGTTTGAGTCCCTGCCTTCAGTTCTTTTGGGTATATACCCAGGAGTGGAGTTGCTGGATCAAACAGCAATTCTGTGTTTAATTTTCTGAGGAACCTGCTTTGCTCATGCTTCTGGGAGCTTAAGGATCTGCTATGGACAAATTTGTGGTTCACAGAGTCTGAATAGTCCTCGGCTCTCGCCCCTGTGTTGTTGGCATTGGGAGGTGATCGGCTGCCCTGAGGCCTGGGGACAGAGCAACCCTGTTATTCACAATTTACTGCCAGAGGCTGCAGGTAGCCTTTCAGTTGTCTCTCTTCTTCTCCTGGACTCTGCTCTGATGTCACTGTCACCAGTGTCCGTTCGTGTTTGTCTTTGGCATTAATCTGTTTGTATTCCAATTCACCAAAGCTCACCAGCCTCAGACCATTCCCACTGCATTGCAGAACGAAGTCGGGAACGAATGGGTCCAACCCTATCACACTGCCCCGTCCATTCTCTGGCTGGAATAGGACTGTCCTCTCTGGAAGGCAGCATGCCAGGGGATAGGGGGGAAAGACCTCACACACAGTAGAGATGAAGAAATACTTACAGAATTAATGGATGAGTGTGACAGACGGGCTGGAATGCCGTCAGGCAGGGTTCTCAGGCTGGGCGTTTTGCACAAAATAGCAACTACTTGGCTTGGTTTTTGCCACCACTCACCTGTGTCTGGGGCTACACCACCTCCGGGGAGCCTCACGTTGCCCCGGAAATAGAGAGGGCAGTTGGGAAGTCTAGTGCCTTCTGCTTCTGAATAGGTGCCAGCTTGAGGGTTGGAGAACGCGTCTTCCTCGGGATCCCCCCTCATCTGGGGGATCTAGAGCAGAGACTCTTGGAATCAGCAGGGCGCTGGGGGCTGAAGAAGAAGGAACAGGCTCCAGACTTGTCAACTTGGTTCTAGCCCAAGTCTGCAAAAACCCAAATGTCTCTTCAGCTGACTCGAGAGGATGTTGTGAAACTTCAAAACCAAAATCACGGTATTTTTAAGTTTAAGGAAAATCAAGACTACACAGCATTCTCTTCCTGGTTGATTGACAGAATCCTTCTATCAATGAAGCAATAGCAAGCAAGCAAAGTGGATTCCTAAAAGTGGGTCAATTTCTCACTTCCACTGTGCCCGGTTCACTTACGGAGTGACTAGGTCACTTAAGAATGTTTTTTAAAACAACAAGACGCCCATTATTGATGTCATCAGAAATTACTCTTTTGGTCTAGTTCTCGTGCCCCATTATCCAAATTAACAGAGAGAAAATGAAGCAGATCTGGTAGTTAACCCATGGAATCCTTATTGGCCAAGAATAGCATCCTTTTTATTGATTTTGTATGGAATTTGATGGTTAACAGTTCACTTTTACTGACCTGTCTCTACACATTGGCAATCGGCTTGTCAGATCCGGGGACTTCATGTTTCTCTTCCTCCAGGCCATTTTCTTGGAAGGAGGTAATCCAGACATCCACCCCCAAGTGTGTAGTACCCTTGTTTCCTTCCCTCGGGTGGGAATGGGGGCTTGTAAGAGTGCCCAGGTCCCAGGAACAATCAACCAGGGAAGGTAAATATACTGGGTGGTTATTGGTGATATCTGTCTGGCTGCCGGGAGCCATCATCGGGTCTTCAGAGGACAAATCGGTCTGTTAACGTCAATGCTTGGTGCTAATTGGAACCAGACCCCACCTTCTCTCAGCATCTTGCTGCTGCTTTAAAAAAGCAGTTCCGGGGCACCTGGGTGGCTCAGTTGGTTAAGCATCCGACTTCGGCTCAGGTCATGATCTCGCGGTCCGTGAGTTCAAGCCCCGCATCAGGCTCTGTGCTGACAGCTCAGAGCCTGGAGCCTGCTTCACATTCTACGTCTCCCTCTCTCTCTGACCCTCCCCCATTCATGCTGTCTCTCCCTGTCTCAAAAATAAATAAACGTTAAAAAATTTAAAAAAAAGCAGTTCCCCTCCGGGAGCTGAGTACTCTTTCCTGCTGCTCTGTGTGTAAAAATGAGAGAATGTTTATTTCCGGTAGGCTGTTGCAGAATCTTCAGATGAGACCAGCAAAGTCTCTGTGGTCCTCCCCCATCTCTGAGAGCTGTCTGTATACATCTGCTTAGGGAGAGGCAGAGCACACAAGCAAATGTGGCTGATTCTCTGGGCAGTAGACCTCCGAGAAGAGTTGTTCAGTGCTTTAAATCCCCTCAGACAGAGGCCGTGAGATACCTGCCTGGTAACATCCCTCCCTTCCCCCATCTATTAATTCAGGTGCTGTTTGTTGAGCATTTGGGTACTTGTGCTGGGAGCAGCCCGGCAGTCATAGCTGTGTGACACCTGGCGTGTGACATCTCAGAGCCTCCAGAGTGCTTGAGGAGACCAGACTGCTCTGCATGAAAATACAGGCAGCAATACAGGGCAGGCCTTGGGCAGACAACCCTATCATGTTCTAGGTGAATAAAGGGAGCCTGTGACTCTCAAACTCTTGCTCCTGACTAGACATGATGTAATACCAGGAGTGGGGGAGAAGTGAAGCGTTTTAAATGTCTTAAGTAAAAGTACTTACAAGATGGTGTCTGTATCTTTGGAAAGTGGGGGGCCTTTTCCAAGACGTGAATATAAGGAGAATGACAGTGCGTCTGCATCCCCCGGTGCCATGGTAATGGGCCAGGCCATCTTGGGCGAGCATAGTGGGGTGGGCAGAGAAGGTATTACCTCAGCTGAGAGCCAAAGAATTTTGGGTCCCCACTGAAGCAGCTAGACATAAGGTGCCTTGAGTCATACCTCAGGGTAGAACATAAAGATCTCCTCCCAGACAAGATTCTCGATAACTTGGCGTTTTAGCCGGGAATCCCTAGAACCCGGAGCCTAAGGCAAGGGCTTATGTGCTACAACCTCGTTAGGGAGCATAATCTCAGAGAGCAGAAGTAAAGGAAAAAGTGAGAGATGCAGGGAAAGAGGGTGAGGATGTGAAGATACGTTATTGATCTGATCACCTCTCTGGATCAAGCCCAACCAGTGGCTCAGTCTTTCAGGTCTGTAAAAACTGACTGCTCCTCAAGACAGTCTATCGGGAGAGGAAGGGCTACCTTCTGCCAATGATGGAAGGCTTGTCTCTGCCTCTGCCTTTCTGGGTGGCACATAGCTGGGCTCCCTGAGTGGCCTTGCATTGTCTCACTCCCCAGTGCCAGTAAGAAGCCCTAGGGATGGAAGCAAGAGTCATAGGGAATGGGAATTAGTCTAGGCACTGTTGGTGGTACCCATGTGAAGTGGGTAGCTCTCACAGAGCCGGTCACTACGGTAGTGTCTGGGACTGGAAGAAAAGGCCAACGGCCCTGGAAATAGATGTGGCTGAGAGCCACTTGACCACATACCTGTACACCATTGTGGACAGGAGGCAAGAAAGATTTTCTTTCGATAGTGGCAAAAGTGTGGGGTGGAGAATGGGGTGGGAGGTTGGGGCAGGAGTAGCCCAGAAGCATTATTAGTTTCCCTATGGGAGATGGATATGAAGACCAGAGACGCCCAGGTAAACAGCTACAGCTGCCACTTACTCTGCCATGGCCAAACCTCTGTTCGGACTCACCCAGTCCACGGGGAAACCATTTTCTTCTGCAGTCCTGGCCTCCATGAAGCCCTGCACCTGACCTAGCCAAGGGAAAGAGATTCTGTGCAGTCCTCTGTTACTACTGAGCCCCAGCATGTGCCTTGTATTGGTATAGGCTTGTCATACTTTTTTTTATTTGAATAAATAATTGAACCCCATAGTAAGCAGTATATAAGCATAAGAAGGTAGCTCGAGGTTGGTAAAAATGGAAAGATTTTGAATAAAGTGAATTCTCTGACACCTACTACCTGGGAAAGTTGCTTTTGCTCAGCTACAGTGGCCTTCTCTACCCTCTTGAATAGTTAGCTCCTTGCTTCCTTGAACTCTTATGACTGGGTTCTTCAGTAAAAGTAGCAGCATCGCTTGCTACTGTGTCAGTTAGCTACTGCTGTGTAACAAGCCATCTCCAAACTTAAAACGACAACCATAGCATTTGTTCTCAGTTCTGTGGGTCAGCAATTTCAGCCAGGCTCAATTGGGACATTCTTCTGATGGTCATGCCTGGAGTCACTCATGTGGCTACAGTCACTTGGTGGGCCATATGGAGTTGGATGATCTAATATAGCTTCACTCATCTGGCATGTGCTGCTGTCAGCTGATTGGTCCAGGGCTGTGCTGTTCGAGATGGTAGCAACTAGCTACAAGAGGCTCATTGAGCACTTGAATGTGGCTGGCCCCTTCTGAGATGTGCTATAAATGTAAACTACGCACACAGTGGATTTTGAAGACTTCATAACTATGTCTAATGTAAACCATCTCATTTAATAATATTTATATTGACTACATGTTGAAATAATATTTTGAATATTGGGTTAAATAAAGTACATTAAAATTAATTTTACCTGTTTCTATTCAACTGTTTTTTAGTTTTTTAATACAACTATTAGAAAATTAAAAATTACATATCTGGCTTGTGTTATTATATTTCTCTTAGACAGCATTGCACCATATGAAAGAAATATGTAGTTGCATTGCACATGGATTCATGACACGCATTTCAGTTTACGCATATAACTAATGAAGTAGATATGTGTTCCTGCCTTTCCCCTCTTGCTCAGCTACAGTCAGCCTTCTTTACCCTCTGGAATAGTTAGCCTCTTCCTTCCTTGAGCTTCTGGTGGAAGAAGGATCCAGAATCACTTCAGCTTGGGGAGCCTGGGCTGTGATGCGGAGTCTTGTTTTGCAAAACCTCTCTTTGGGGAAGAAGGGAAACGAAAGCCCAGAGAGGTAAATGACTTTGTGAGAACCGGAACCCAGGATTCCTGCCATCCAGCCCTGTCTAAGTTGCTCATGCCCTTCAGTGACACTTGGTTGAGTCCCAGCCTTCTCCATGGACCATCTGCTTCTCCAGCTTAGGTGCTTTCCTCTTTCTAGACACCCCAGGGCCCTTCCCTAGCCCAATCACATGTCTTGCCTTCATGCCACAGGCAGCCCAACATTTTATACTCAGTCCCAAGCACTGCAAGCAGATGCACAGATGCAGTAGCTCAGAGTCCTACAGTGTGATGCCCTGCCAAAATCAGCTGATGTTCACTCACCTGACCTGCCCAGATGGGACACGGCTGGGAGCAGGGCCCCCAAAGCAACCTGGAACCAAGAATGAAAAGAAGAGACCATGTGATTACTGACCATCAGTGAGCTGGCTGGGCTACAGCACATCCGCCTAGCCTTTTGACCCAAATGCTCTGAGGTCCTAAGGGAGCCTGCAGCTTCCATGGCTAAAGCAAAGCAAAACCGTGGCCTACACCTTGCCAGAAGCTCAAAGACAAACGTTGTTAGGCAGCAGGAAAACAATTATCACGTTTTGTAGGGATCTGGTCGAGACTTGAATTAAAGCACAGCAGGAAACATGAATAGGAAGGGACAGAGTAATTAGATACTTAGGAGTTAAAATTGATAGAAATTGGGTGTGGGAGGCTTGGAGAGAGAGGAGTCTGATTCTCAAGTCTAGCCAGGAGAACCTGTTGGATGAGGTGTTGTTTACTGGTAATGTGACTATAAGGAAGAGGAGGAGGTTAGTGGAGAAGATCATAGGTCTGGTTTAATTATGTTGGGTTTTTTTCTAACCTTTATTTATTTTCAGAGAGAGAGAGACAGCGTGCAGACATGCAAGCGGGGTAGGGGCAGGGAGAGAGAGAATCCCAAGCAGGATCCGTACTCAGCACGGAGCCTGACGTAGGGTTCAATCTCACTACTGTGAGATCATGACCTGAGCCAATATCAAGAGTTGGATGCTTAACCAGCTGAGCCACTCAGGTCCCCTTATGTTGTTTTTAAGGTACCTAGGGGAGGTCCAAGTGGAGAAGATCAGTACATAACTAGAAATTAATCTTGGGTGAGAAGGAAGAACATGAGAAATCAGTAAAGGAATCATGACTGAGTAGCAGCAGGAGGTTGAAACCATTGGTGGAGATAAGACTCTTGAGGGGGGCTGTGGAGACTCAGAAGACAATATCACCAAGAGTCAGACCCTGGGAAATGGGCGTGTTTCAAGTGCAGGGAAAGGAAACAGAGCCTTTGAAGAGGACCAAGAAGTGATCTAGCAGTAGGGCCTGGGACTTAACCTACAATTGCTAACAAAAGGGAGAGAGATTCCTGGAATGTAGTGAGCTATGTGTTGTTCATTTTTTTAATTCCCCAAAGGGCTTTTAGAAGACACACAATTAATGTTTGTGAAATTAAATTGAGTTGCATGCACTGATTTGAGCTGAATTGACTTTACTACTTCCTAGGCTGCTTCAGCAGTTTTAGGCTTTTCCCCTGCTCTGTCCAGCTTCTCCCCCTTTCCTTTCTCTTGTTCACTAAGTCCAGGAGACAGCAAGAACTTTGTTGCCCAATTAAACATTTCAAGGTCTTAGGGAAAGCTAAAGATTATCTCACCAATTACCATTTGCCTGCCTTCAGGTGGTTGTGATCAGAATGCCCAGATAGCAGAGGCTTAGGTAAAAGGACACGGGATGACCTCCCCTAATAAATAGTCTGGAGGTAGGTGGTTTCACAATTTGGAGCAGGACTTTGATTGTCAATGACCCATGCTTTTTTTTTTGTTTGTTTGTTTCCACTTTGGTATCTTTACTTTGTCAACTCTCAGTTCCTACATTTATCACCTCATGGTTTTGAGATGGCTGCCATAATTCCAAGCAGCATGTCCTAAAATAGTCAAGTTCTTGGTAGGAATAAAATGTCAGGCCTCTGCTGTATCTTTGACAGAGATAAAAATCTTCATCAGAAGTTTCCCCAGCTGACTTCCTCTTATGCCTCATCAGCCAACTTGGCCATATGTCCATCCCTAAACCCAACTACTAACAAAGCGGAATGGTATTACCATGTGTGGCTTAACCAAATCATGGCTCAGCCCTTGGAGCTGGAGGAAGATCCACCTTCCCTGGGCATGGTACCACCAGAAAAAAAAAAAAATGGTGCCCCATAAACTAGAGAAGAAGGAGGGAATGGCTGTTGGAAGGAAATCAGTGGTGTCTTCCTTACTCATATTTTGGTCCTTGTGACTTAGGTTTAGAAACATTCAGTTCAGGGGCGCCTGGGTGGCTCAGTCGGTTGAGCGGCCGACTTCGGCTCAGGTCATGATCTCGCGGTCCGTGAGTTCGAGCCCCGTGTCGGGCTCTGTGCTGACAGCTTGGAGCCTGGAGCCTGTTTCAGATTCTGTGTCTCCCTCTCTCTGACCCTCCCCCGTTCATGCTCTGTCTCTCTCTGTCTCAAAAATAAATAAACGTTAAAAAAAAAAAAACTAAAAAAAAAAAGAAACATTCAGTTCAACATTTATTGAGTACTTACGTATCAAGAACAGTTATCTCACCACTGAGGCAGATAACAGGTCAGATCTTAAAATCTGAGCCAGTCCTCCTGCCTACCGCCTGTTGTTGGACTCTGTTACTCCTTGGAGGACTTTTCTGCTTGGGATGCTGAACCAGCCCTCTGGGTTCTAAACTGATAGTGGAACCAGTTCCTTCACCATCTTGGTTGGTGCAGCTACCCCCGACTTAGAAAATCCTGTATTCCTATCATCTTTGTTGTGTTTGTGATGGACCTTGTCTTCTGTACTCCTGGTCTCCCGCTCAGCCCCTCCTTTTTAAAGTCTCCTACCGCCTGTCCTCTTGTCTCTGATCAGTCTCCCTTGGTCTAGTTCCCATCTGTCAACCTCGATGCTGGCATGCTCACTCTCCTTTTTCCTACCCCCATTCACTGTCTTCCGCCTTGTACCTTACACCACTCCAGGAGTACCTGCATACGTCTGCTGACTGTGTGCAATTTGGATGCAATCTCTGGCTCGGAAAGTTCCAGAGAGTCCCCATTGCCTGTGACATGAAGTCTGAATCTGATAAAAGGATAGATACCCAGCCAGCAACAACAGTGTTGTTGCCTCTGTACAGGGTACTTGGGTGAGGCGTTCCTTAATGTCATGTGCATTGTTTGAGACTTACTGCAAGAATGTATTCCGTGTGACTTGCATAATTAAAAAACAAAACAAAAAACCTCTAGCCCAGCATTTTGAGCTTTCCACATTCTTTCCAGCTCCTCTCCCACTACTCTTCTACATGAACTTTCCTCTCCATTCAGATTGGCATCCTTCAAGCCCTGGAGACCAGCCTTGAACTGTTGTTGCTCAAGACACAACCCATTACCAAATGACCTGTGCCTTTTCCTCTTGACTTAATCCATCTCTGCCCCTTTCTCCAGCGTCCAAGACTTAGACTAACTAACACCTTGCCCAACAGCCTCATCCCATCTCCTGTCAGCCCCCACCCCTGCCCATAAACCTCCTGCAGTTTCTTCTTTGTCTGCACTCTCGGTGTGCTTTTGCTGTTGTACCTCGGGACTCCGAACACTGCTGCCCCTGTATCTTTGCTCTGTGGGTGCTGCCTGATGGCACATCCACTCTCACTGCCTTTATTCATTCATCCTGAGTTTTGCTGGTGACACTGAATGTGGCTGGAGTGGCTGAGACAGAATGTCAGCTGACAGTAGTGGGCTTTAAGATGTCTTCCTAAATGGACTGACAATGAACAGAAACACTTGCCTTGTTCATTTGGCTTTTAGATGTTTACTTCCAGGTTATACCTCTGATATCGTAGCCTCGAGGCATTGCTTAAATGCTACATTGTTACTCACTACTTCCTATATATTTTATCCACCGCCTAACAGGATTGTAAAGCATAAAGGGCAATGTCATATCTTACTTGTTTCTATCTACCGCCCCCCTCCAAGTCTCTTTCTCAGTAAATACTAGTTGTTTTGGCTTTAATTCAATTTGCTTACAACATTTTCTTCACAGCTGCATTTTCAAACTAGCATTCACAGACTTACTCATTTTTTAAATATTTAAGATGCCACGTTTTAACCTGAGGGTTGATGTTTCCAACCCCCTTTACGTAGCTGACCCCTCGAACCCCATAATTACCTACTTGTAGGTTCAGAGCCTTGGAGAGCCTTCTCTGGGTTTCCACTTTCCTCCCTAATCCGTAGGAGGTTGAGAATGAAGGGAATTGGTTCTGCAAACGAGATAAGTTGCCGGGAAATGGCCTGATGCACTGGTTTCCTTGAGATTTTTGTGTTGTGTAGAAGCTTCTGAACTGCACACAGCTCTGCCCACTCCCTGGCCTGAAGGAGGCAGCAAGGAGTGGGCCAAAAGGAACAAAATGGAGGCGGGGGAGCCGGGGTGGGGTCATTGGAAAAGCTGAATGCAGAGAACTGAGGCTTATTGCCTGAAGTTGCAGCAGAGTTGGTCGTAGGGGAGCATCGCACCCCCCGCTGGGACTGCTGCTCCGTGGGTTTAGTAATTGTATTCTGAGAAGCATTTAGACTGGCATTTAGTCAGGCCTAGAATGTGAATTCTTGCAGGGGAGGCAGCCAGCACAATCCTGCTTTGTTCCAGTTCTTTGAGGACTAAGGAAATAATTTTTAAAACAATACCCTCCTTCCTGGGCTGTCACTTGCTTGTTTGCCCTGGGGATTTCTCAGCGACTCTTTGGTATCTGTTGTTTGTGTTTAAACTCTGTGCTCCTAACCACAAGTAGGAATTGGTAGAAGGGAGGGTTTGGGTTTATATGAAAGGCTGACGATGCATTCCTTGTGCCATTCTGCGTATGTTGGATGCTCATAAAGGACCATGGACCAGGGTCTCTCTTTCCTTTGCTCCTTTAGGCATCCATTCAACACTTTGCAGGCCTTGGTTTTGTGTCCAGGACCCTTGTAGGAATCCTTGCGTGTGGGGGTGGAAGAAGAAGTAAAGGACATACTATAGTCAGTACCCGATATTATTATAAATGGCTGGTATTATTTATTGAATTTCTTTTACTCTGACCAGAAACTGGGCTAGAAACATTACAGGTGTTGCCGAGTGCAATCGTCAAGCATTTCTTGAGTGCTTCTTATCCAGGCACTATGCCAAGGCCTGGGGAGGGGACTTAGTCTAGCAGGAAAGACCGATTGCATTAAACAAGTGTGTGTGGGTGCTTTGCCACACTCTCAAGGGTGCTCCTCCCAGCTGCATCAGATCACCTGGAGCTTGTTGGGAGAATGTAGCCCCCCCCTGCCCACCAAGACATGCTGCATTTTAACAAGACCAGTGGGTGATACATTTGTGTGTGCAAAGATGTTTGAGAGGCACTGCCAGCAGTCCGGGATTCAGCTTGCTCTGGGAGAGCAAATCAAAGAAGGCTCTCTGAGGAAGTGACTTTTTAAAACAATTTTTGAAAGAGAGAAAGAGAGATGGAGAAAGCTCACGGGAAGGGCAGAAAGAGAGGGAGACACGAATCCGAAGCAGGGAGACACGAATCCGAAGCTGTGCCGACAGCTCAGAGCCCGATGCGGGGCTCGAACTCACAGACCTCGAGACCAGGACCTGAGCCAAAGCCGGATGCTTAACCGACTGAGCCAACCACGCGCCCTAGGAGGTGACTTTTAAGCTAAGAAATGATGAGGACCTAGCAGAAAAGAAGATAACAGGTGGAAGGTGAGGTGGAGCACATCTCAGGCAGAGGGAGCAGCCTGTGCGTGCTGGGGTGTGAAGCGCAGTATATCAGAGCTGAGGGCCAGCTGGGGGAAAGCCTTGTAAACCAGTGTAAAGAATTTAAATCCAGAGTGAGTGGATTGAAGAGAAATACTGTCCCCAATTTATAGATGAGGAAATAAACCAGAGCTCAGCCAGGTTCAGTAATTGGCCCAAGACCACACAGCTGGTAGCTCATTGGTAAACTAATAAGAGCTGGAATTTCTATCTGGGTCTCTAATTCCAAAGCCCGTTTTCTGATCCCCTCCATGATTTTGTCTTCTCAGGTCATTAAGAAGATGAAATGTAATATAATTTTAAAGCTTCTCTGTAGTATTTAAGATTGAATGATCTTATAATAAAATGGCTCCCATAAAACAAGATGATTACATTCGGAATAAAATAAGAAAACTCATGAAGTCAGAAAAGATATAAATGCCATTTGAGCACAGATTTTTTTTCCCCTCCTTTAGGACGGAGGGAGACAGGGTACAAGTTTCTTAGGAGATACAGTACAAACGGAGACGCCATACATCATACAGATAACTCTTGTTATCTGAACAAATAGATGGTTCTTTCAAAAAGAACCTTTTTACTTTTCCTGCCATTAGACTGTGAGAGGAAGCTTGAATTGGTGAATTGTCAGAGTGAAGTGCAATATGACTAAACCAGGGTTATTTCCTTCCCTTGTGCTGCTAGGCGGAGCAAGCCCTAGCTTCCCTCCTTTCTGTCTGCTCGTGGTGGGGGCATCAGTGCCCATGTGGCCAGAAGGCAGGAGGGGAAAGAGAGACCAGGCACAGTCTGTGTGCTCCACAATCCAGATATGTGAGGTTTGGCATTGGCACCAGCTCAGAGGATCTCTTCCCAGGAGACCCACCAGGTCTCAAGTGGCTCGCTTATTTCTAAGAGGTCACATTGACCAATCCAGCCACTGCCGGTGAAGAATGAAAGCAGATCCCTGTCCTTGGTGTAGGGGAGGTTAAAAGAGGAGGTAGGAGCCCTGGGGCTCAGCGGCTTCCAAAGCTATTGGGAGGTATGACCTTTAACTTTGGGGAACTTCCAGTCTAATGGGAGAGGCACAGTCCCTGACTTCAGAGAGCTGCAAGTGTGCTGGGGGAGGCACAGCTCCTGTCTTCATGAAGTCCAGACTGAAGGGGAGAAACACACCTGCCCCAGGGAGCCTCCAGGCTGATGGGAGACACAGAAGGCAGCACAATCATCAAAGTTTCCAAAGCTGTAAAAAACAAACAAACAAACAAACAAAAAACACCACAGCACTCCTGATTCCACGCTGCCATCAGGACTTTGGAAGATGACAGTTTGCTTCTTCTTGCTTTTTCCTGGCCAGCTACAAAAGCAACACGTGCTCATCACATCTGCAAAAGTAGAAGTCAATGAAGACAGTGATGTCCCCGATCATGCTCCTCTTAATTAAATGGGTTCTCTCTGCCCAGGGTTTATTTTAGGCTGTTACTTGCAATCCTGGCAGGAGAGAAGCAGGTAACTCCTGAAGCTGAGACAGGTAGCTGGGCCACACTCAGGCCATCGCTCCCCCCTCCCCTCACCCAACCGCCAACTTTGCTCACAGTTCACACTCCCCTGCATTGCCACGGCCCGTGGCACCAGTAGTGGGTGACACATTTGCCAGTTCCCACCTCTAGAGAACAGCTGTGCCTTCCAGCTTATGCTCTAGAACACTGTCTAGCGTGTGGCATATTTTCCTGGTCTTGGCAAAAAGGGGATCCTTCTGTCTCCTTGCCCTTCCTCCCCAACACCTCCCCTGGAGACCATGACTGCTGACAGCAGGCAAGAAAGAAGAAGAGCTTGAGATTTACTGAACAAGGTGTTGGGTTAAACAGGAGGTTCTTGCTTTTGTCCCACAAATGACTTCCATATCTCCTTGAGCATCAAGTTCTCCTCCATTCCTGTTCTCTGCTACCAGGACCACTATGTTCCCATTGGTATTAAACTAGGGAAGCGTGGTGGACAGACAAGACCACATGAACTGAAATCATGAGACCCAGGTTCAATTACTAGCTCTCCTACTCCAAGGATGACCTTGGACGAGGTCATTCTATTTGCCCTCAGATAAAGGATTTTTAATAATCATGTGAGCTTCAGGTTTCTTACCTGTAAGGTGGAAATGATGATGATGGTGATACTTTCCATGCTGGGTAGTTATGAAGACCAGTTGAAGTGAATATGTTGAAGTGCTTTGAAACTTTTAAAGCATTATAATTGTTTAATGTTTATTTATTTTTGAGAGAGAGAGGGAGACCCAGATCGGAAGCAGGCTCCAGGCTCTGGGCTGTCAGCACAGAGCCCAACGCAGGGCTTAACCTCGGGAACTGTGAGATCATGACCTGAGCTGAGGCCGGACCCTTAATCGACTGAGCCACCCGGACATCCCGAAATTTTTAAAGTATTTAATCACCAGTGAAGGGAAAATGGATACCCTTCCCTTTTCTCCTCACCTTGTTGTGGTGTTGATAATATTGAAAAATATATATATATCTGAAAACAAAAAAGTTCATTAAAGTATAAAAGATAGAGGTATCCAAAATAAATATTGAGTTTACTCGGACCCAAGAGCCTGAGCAGTAGGAACAGCTAATTGATGATCAATTTTGTGCCAGGGCTGAGGGGGAGGAAGGATAGATACGGAGCCAGGTCTCAGACTCAGAGAAACTCAGAGTTTAGTAGGCGAGAGAAGAGTAAGAATGTGGCAGTAATACATAATATTAACTGCTGTGTTTCATATTCTAAGTGCTGGGGAGGTTCAAAGGAATCTGGGAAGTCTGCGTAGAAGAAACACTTTTTACTTTAGCTCCATGTATAAATATATTAATTTGTTGAACAAATATTTTTGGACCCCTTCTATGGGCTGGGCACAGTTCTGGAAGTCAGAGATAAAGCAGGAAGTAGATAAAATCCCTGCATGTCAAGGAGCTTACATTTTAATGAGGAAAGACAGGCGATAAACAAGGGAAAGAAATATGTGGTATATTAGGAGGTAGCAAGTATGAATGAGTTATAAAATAAAGCAGGTATAAGGGGGATAGGGAGTGTTGGGGCAAAATGGTCTTCAATTTTAGATAGTGTGACTAGGCAGTCACTTACTGAGAAAAAGGCAATGGAACAAAGAAGTGAGGTAGAAAAAGAAGATGGCAGGCAAGAATGGTGGTATGGACCAGGGGAAAAGAAGGAGAGGAATAGGCAATAGGATTTGCTGACAGCTCAGGTGTGAGGTGAGAGGGAGGGAGAGGAGTCACAGATGATGCTAAAGGTTTATCATGAATACCTGGAAGAAGGGTAATCATTAACTCGAATGACATGTTGTCGGGGAAAGAGAGATGCAGGTAGGCAGTTAGATATGTGGGTCCAAAGTTCAGTGGAAGGATTCCAGGCTAGAGGCTTGAAATTGGGAGTTTCCAGCATATAGATGGTATTTAATGCTATGAGACTCCATGAGGTCACCAAGGCAGAGAGCTTAACAAGGGAAGAGATCCTAGGACATAGCCCTCTAACAGAAGTTGGGAAGAAGAGGAGGAACCAGCACCAGAGACTGATTAATAGGAATACACTGATAAGGACATTGATAATAAGGAAGCAGTAAGGAGAAGATTGTGGAGATTGTACTGTTCCAGATTGTGTTGTTCTCAATGCCAAGGGGAAGAAGCGTTTCCAGAAAGACAGAGTGACCACTTGTGTTAGGTCAAGAAAGATGAGAACTAGGGACTTATTTGCCATTGGACTTAAACTGTTGAGGTGACCTTGAGAAGACCTTGAGAAGACCTTGAGTGAGTGGGGTGGGGGTGGGGGTTGGAATCTTGATTGGACTGGGTTTCAGAGAAATTTGGAGAAGAGAAATTGGAGGACCTAAAAGTGGGCAGGTCTTGTAAGGAGTTATCCTGTAAAGGGAAGAGAAACAGGGCAGTTGCCAGAGAGGAGAGTGGGGACAAGGGAAGGCTCTTGAGATTGGGAGAAATCACAGCAAAGTTTGTAAGCTGGTGGGAAAGATCCAGTGAGCAAGGAAAATTCGATGAGGCAGGAGGAAGAGAAGAATTGCTGCAGCTTTGTCGCCAAGTAGGTGAGAAGGGATGGGGTCCCAAGCCCAGATAGTTCACCCCCAGGAGCAGGAGAGAGGCTGGAACACAGGAGCACAGAAGCAGGGAGGCCGTCAGTGGGGGGCTGGCACCGGTCAAAGTTCCCTTTGTTGCTTCTGTTTTCTATCAAAGAATAAACATGGCCATCAGCCAAGGACAAAAGGATGGGAAAGCATTTTTTTATTTAAAAAATACAGTTGGGGGGGGGGGTGCCTGGGTGGCTCAGTCGGTTGAGTGTCCAACTCTTGATTTTGGCTCTGGTCATGATCCCAAGGTTGTGAGATCATGCCCCGAGTCAGCTCTGTGCTGTGCGTGCAGCCCGCTTAAGATTCTCTCTCTCTCTCTCTCTCTCTCTCTCTCTCTCTCTCTCTCTCTCTCTCTCCTCCCTTGCATGTGTGCGCTCTCTCTCTCAAAAAAACAAAAACAAAAACAAAAAAAATTAAAGTGTAAGGGGGAAAAAAAGATACGAAACTGATAGATTTAAAAGAGACATAAAACACATATGAACTAATGTTATCAGTTAGGACCTTAGGACCTTATTTGAATTTGGATTCAAACAAACAGCAAAAAACAAAAACAAAAAACCAAGATTCTTGTGAGGCCATTGGAAATCTGGGCACTGAATGGATATTTGATGATAAAAAATTATCGCTAATTTTGGAGTTGTGATGTTAGTGAGGTTCTGTTTCATAAAAGCGTCAGCCCTTAGAGATAGATGCCGAAGTGTTATAGATGAAATTATGCAATGACAGGGTTTTGCCTCAAAATAATCCAGTGGAGACATAGGGCAGGGTATGCAGATGATGTGTGGTTGGCCTGGGGTCAGTAATTGTTGAGGTTGGCTGGTGTGCACATGGAGCTTCGTTATGCTTCATAATGAAAATTAAGACAAAAGAAAAAGAATGGGGAGGGAGAAGTGGGGGTTCAAGAAGAAAGGGGAAGGTACGAATTGACATTTGGAGGGCAGATGAGGGGGCGATCCATTTGATTATCAGATGCCCACTGGAGATTAGAGAACGTGAATCCAAAGTGAGGCCAGACAGCGTGGAGGTGTGTATTTCCTCGGCCACGTCCATCGCGTGGGTGTAGGCACAGAATAGGTGGAGAGCTGGATTTAACCAGAGTTGTGGGTTTAGCCAACTAAATACAAGGAATCGAGAATATCACTGGCCCATCATGTTGATAAAGTCTTGGAGGACCGGGGTGGTGTCTTTGCTTCTGTGAACTTACAGCTAATTTGACTAGCTGATTCTGCAGTCCACCCACAGGTTTTGACTAAATTTAATACTTCATCGCACGTACTTAAGAGTTATTTATTTGTAAGTGCTAAGGAGAGGGGGGTAGATTTATTGCCAAATGGATATGGAGTTCCAGTTTGGGAAGATAAAAAATTCTTTGGTTGGCTGGTGGTGATGGTTGCTTAACGGTGTGAATGTACTTAATTCTACAAACGTACACTTAAAATGGTTAGAATGGTAAATTTTTTGTATTGTATATTTTACCACAATCTTTTTAAAAGAGATTTTACCAGGTTGCATCTATGAGAAATTAGGTGGCAATAGAAATTTGCCTTGTGTCCAATTGCCTTGTGTCCCACGCTCCTCCCCCTTGGCCCTAAGTACAGAGCGATCTTGGTTTGAGTGTTCTTTCTCTCCCCGTGTGCTTGTGACTGGGCAGGTATGACATTAATGCCTCTGTTGACAATGACTTCTGCGTCATAGCCCCCTATCCATTTGTTAGCTTGTTCTGTGGAGGATGTAATTGAGGGCTGGTTGGGAAGGAAAGCATCGTCTAAAATCACAGGTGTTTCCCACATCTGTGATTCATCCTTTGTTGGGTGCTCCCCTTGGCTCCTCCTGTCTGTTTCCCAAGACTGTTCCATCTGAAGCAGAAGTTCTCTTTCACTGGATCATTTCTGTGTAGGTCCTAGTCATGGGACTGGGGGTCTAGCTGCTATGGCTTACCTGCCTTATCTTTCTTAGGAAGAGATGTGTCATAAAGCAAAATATTACTCTGGGCAGGTCATGTTATCAGTACAAATTTGTCTCTGATTAATTGTATATTTTAAAGCCAAGACATATTGCATATGTAAACCAGTTATGACCACTCTCCTTTTTTTCCCCTTGGGAATAACAACAAGGATTCTGAGATAATCACAAAGAGGTGTGTGGTTTGTTCACCCTTGCGTCTTCCACATGGCCATTCACAAAGCAGTGGTTGAAATTTTGTTGTATTGCTGTGAAGTGGATTTCAGCATGGCATCAAAGAGCGTGGGCCTTGGGGACACTGACATGGTTTAGAGTTTCGGCTGTGCCACTCACCAATCGAGAACCCCTAGATGAGGCATTTAACATCACCAGGCTTCAGGTTTCTAATGTGTAGAATACTAATAATGCCTTTCTTAGAGGAATGTTTTAAGGACTAAGAGGGATGTTTGCTCTAGGAGTGAATGTTCTTACCTTTCCCTTGTCTCTGCTGCCTTTTGTTGCCAAACATAACTGCAAAAGGGTTAGAATATAGATGGCCGTGTGACCTTAGAGAGAGCACTGAAACATCTCTGAGCTTCATTCACATTTCTCACGTATCTCTGTATTACTTTTCTCATCACATTGGACGATGGACTTCAGTTAGAGATTTCTGAGATCCCTTTCATTGTAGATAATCTAAGATTCCTTTGACCCATCAGAACAAACTTTCTTTTATTTTGGACCTCAGGTGCACAGCCTTGGGTTAGCCGTAATCTTTGGTTCAGGACTCACTCTTATCATCAGTCCTGCATGTCCTGCTGGGTTTTTTTCTCTTTTATTCCTGTTCTTTCCCTCCCCTCCCCTCCCCTCCATCACCTTTTCTTCTCTCCTTCCCAACTTTCTCCTGTCCATCCATCCATTTATTTATCTATATAGTAAGTACCTGTAAACCCATACCCACAACAAAAGATAGAACTTTCATGATTAGCAAATATCTAAGCTTCAGATTCCACTACCATCATCACCAACCCATCTTCTCTACCTCCCTCCTACCAGAAGTAATCATTACTTAACAAATTTTTTACACTTTTAATTGTGATAAAATATTCATGACAGAACACTTGCCATCTTAACCATTTTTAAGTGTACCGCTCAGTAGTGTTAAGTACATTCCCTTTGTTGTGAAACTGATCTCCAGAACTCTGTTCATCTTGCAAAGCTGAAACTTCATACCCATTAAACAACTACACCCTATTCCCCCCTCGTCCAGCCCTGAACAACCACCATTCCTGCTTCCGTCTCCATGAATCTGACCGCACGAGGTACCTCATCGAAGTGGGATCATTCGGTAGTTGTCCTTTCATGACGAGCTTATTTCACTTAGCATAATGTCCTCAAAGGTTATCCATGTTGTAGCCCATGTTAGAATTTCCTCCTTTTTGTGGCTGAGTAATATTCCGTTGTATTGGTATGCCACATTTTGTTGATCCACTCATCCATCCCTGGACACGTGGATTACTTCCACGTTTTGGCTGTTGTGAATAATGCTGGGAAGAATATAGACGTACAAATACCTCTTTGAGACACTGCTCCCAGTGCTTTTGGATATACACCCAGAAACGGGATTGCTGAATCATATGGTAATTCTATTTTTTAGTTTTTTTAAGAACTGCCATGCTGTTTTCCATAGAGGCTGCCCCATTTTACATTCCCACCAGCAATGTGGAAGGGTTCCAGTTTTCCACATCCTCACCGACACTTGCTATTTTCTGTTTTGTTTTTTGTTTTTTAATAGTAGCCATCCTAATGGGTATGAGGTGGTATCTCATTGTAGTTTTGATTTCTATTTCCCTAATGATTCGTGAGGTTGAGCCTCTTTTCGTATGCTTGTTGGCCACTTGTATATCTTTGGAGAAATGTCTACTCAAGTCTTCTGCCCATTAAAAAAAAATTAATGTTTATTTATTTTTGAGAAAGAGAGAGACAGAGTATGAACTGTGGAGGGGCAGAGAGAAGAGGGAGATGCAGAATCCCAAGCAGGCTCCAGGCTCTGAGCTGTCAGCACAGAGCCAGATGCGGGGCTTAAATCCACAAACCGTGAGATCATGACCTGAGCCAAAGTTGGATGCTCAACCAACTGACCCACCCAGGCGCCCCCCTTTGCCCATTGTTGAGTCAGGGTGTTTGTTTTGCTGTTGAATTATAGTAATTGCTATCTTGAATCCTGTTTTTTTCTTTTCCTCTTTGCTTATTATATAGTTTTACTGCATAGCACTCTTATTTCACCTGCTGCATAATATTTCATTGTTTGATTCTACTGCAGTTTAATTGTCCATTTCTCCATTGATGAGCTTTTGGGCTCTTGCTAGGTTTCTGCTATGATGAATAGGGCTGCGAGGAACATTTCTGTGCATGTACAAGAGTGTCTTGTGGGTACACAGCTAGGAGTAGATTTGCTAAATCATAGTTGGTAAATGTTCAGTTTTAGGAGGTAATGTAAAACGTGTCCCAAAGCGGTTGTATCCTTAGCAATGTATAAGAAATCTTCGACGTCTTTCAACCCTTGATATGGTTAGACTTAGTAATTTTTGCTAACTGACTGAGTATAAATTAGTATCTCATTATGTTCTTGATTTGCATTTCCCAGATCACCAATATGTTTATTAGCCACATATATTCCAGTTTGTCTCCTGCCTTAATTCTGTTGGTTTGCTATTCTCTTATTTGCTTACAGAAGCTCTTTATATATATTCTTGATGGTAATCTTTTGTCAGGTGTGTGCATACCCAGTATCTCCGCCTGGGTCTTGTCTTTTCATGTACCTTAAAATTTTTTCCAAGTGAAGTTTATTAAGGTATAACTTAGGTAGAATAAAATTCACCTGTGTTAGGTGTAGAGCCTTATGAATTTTGCAAACACGTATAGTTATGTAATAACCGTCCTCATCCAGATATAGAGCCTCTCCATCATTCCAAGAAGTTCTCATGTACCCCTTTTTGGTTAATCCTCTCCCCACTGACCCCAGTCCTTATTATGTCCCTCCAATTTGCATTTTCTTTTTCTTTTAATTTAAAAAAAATTTTTTTTAACGTTTATTTATTTTTGAGACAGAGAGAGACAGAGTGCAAGTGGGGGAGGGGCAGAGAGAGAGTGGGAGACACAGAATGTGAAACAGGCTCCAGGCTCCGAGCTGTCAGCACAGAGCCCGACGATCCCACGGACCGTGAGATCACAACCTGAGCCGAAGTCGGACGCTTAACCGACCGAGCCACCCAGGCTCCCCCAGTTTGCATTTTCTAGAATATCACACAAATGAAACATACAGTATGTAGCCTTTTGAGACTGACTTCTTTTACTTAACACATTGCATTTGAGATGGCTCTAACTCGCTCCATGTATCAGTAGATCATGTTTGTTTATTGATAAGTACTACTCTGTTGCATTATATACCACAGTTTATTTATCCCCTCACCCGTTGACAGATATTTGGCTTGTGTCTAGTTTTTGGCAATTCTGAATAAATTTACTATAAATATCCACATGTATGTTTTTATGTTGACATGTATTTTTATTCCTCTTGGATAAATACCTAAGAGTGGGATTACTTGTTCATATATTAGCTGTGTGTTTAACTTTCTAAACAACCGCCAAACTGTTTTCTAAAGTGATGTACCATTTTTTATTCCCATCAGCAATACGCAAGTTCCATTTGCTTCACATCCTCACCAGGACTTGGTATTATGAACTTTTTTGTTTACTGAGCTCTTCTGACAGGTATAAAATGGTATCTCGTTGTGGTTTTAGTTTGCATTTCGCTGTTGACTAAAGATGATGAGTATCTCTCTGTGTGTGGATTTGCCAAAAATACATCTTCGTTGGCGGAAGTGTCTGTTTAGACCCTTTGCCTGTTTTTACTGGTTTATTTGTTTTCTAATTATTCAGTTGAGAATTCTTTGCAGATTGTGTGACCAGCCCTTTATCAGATTTGTGTTTTTTAAACATTTTTTTCCCAACTTGTGGTTTGTCCTTTATTCTCCTACCAGTGTCTTTCCAATGGCCGTGCAGGGCCACCTAGCCCTCCTGGTCATTTTTCCTGCTGACTCGGGGGCAGGCATAGCTGCGGAGACTCACTTGAGGCTGAATTCTCCACCACCACCAGCAATTGCCTGGGGGACCTTCTGAAGAGACTGATTCTCCACATTGTTTGCTGTTGTGTTTGGACTGGTCTAATTTTGCTGGATCTGTGGGTGCGAGCGCTCACATCTATCTTGAACTTTCCAGAGCAAATGCCCATCTTCCTTAGTTAGAGAACCTCTTTTGGCTTCAGAACACAGGTCCAGCTGTACTGAAATAACAGTGTCCGATTTTAGCTGGATTTTTTTGCACCTTTGGAATGTGAGATCCACTCACTGAAGCAAGTTATCAAGGAAAGTTAGCGAATCTCTTTTCTTGGAAATGTCATTGTTGAACACTCATGATGCTCAGCCCTGGGCAATTTATTCTGAGGAGAAATAACTTTTAAATACATCTGGGAAAGTGTTTTGAGTTTTTAGAAATACTGTCAAAATTCTGTAATCCATGCAAGCCCATGCAATGTTAAAAAAATTATTTCTGTCCAGTTTGTATTAATTTATGTGGTAGTAGGTTTTTCTTCCTAATTTGTTTTTGCATTGACTAACATCAAATTTAATCTGCCAAGAGAAAGAAATGAAGTATTAAAATTGGAAAGAAAGAGATGTTATGATTGCTTATAGATGATACAGTTATTTATACAGAATACAAAGAGAATCAAAAACTATTTTTTTAAGTTTATTTATTTAGTGTGTGTATGTGTGTGTGTGTGTGTGTGAGAGAGAGAGAGCACGAGCAGGGGAGGGGAAGAGAGAGAGAGAGAGAGAGAGAGAGATCCCAGACAGGCTCTGAGCTGCCAGGGCAGAGCTTGACGTGGAGCTTGAACCCACAAACTGTGAGATCATGACCTGAGCCAAAACCAAGAGTCAGACGCTTAACTGATTGAGCTACCGAGGCGCCCTCAACTGAAAGCTACTTTTAATTAAACTTTTTATTTTGAAACAATTATAGATTCATTGGCAGTTGTAGCAAATCATACAAATAGATCCCTCATATACTTTGCTCAGCTCCCCCCAGTAGTTTACAAAACTGTAGCACAACCTAACAGCCAGGTTACTGATAATATATGGTCAAGATCAAAACTATTTCCGTCACAGCAAGGATCCCTCTTGTTGACATTTTAAAGCCACACCCATCTCCTCCCAACACAACCTACCTTCCTTAACCTGCGGCAACCACTAATCTATTCTCCATTTCTATAATTTTTGTCATTTCCAGAATGTTATATAAATGGAATCACAATATTGTGATTGGCTTCTTTCATCCAGCATAATTATCTGGAGATTTATCTAAGTTACCACACATATCAATAATTCTTCCCTTTTTGTTGCTGTGTAGTATTCCACTGTACTATACCACAAGTTTAACCATTCACCCATTGAAAGATACCTGTGTTGTTTCCATATGGGGGTATTATGAATAAAACTGCTATATGCATTGCTGTACAGGTTTTTGTGTGAACATAAAGTCTTTATTTCCTGGGGATAAATGCCCGGAAGTGAACTTGCTGTGTCATCTTACAGTTACGTCTAATTTCTTAAGAAACTGCCAAACTATATTGTAACTCAGATGTACCATTTTACATTTCCACCAGCAATATATGAGGGATCTAGTTTTTCCACATTTTACCAGTGTTCGGTGTTGCCATCATTTTTTTAGTTTAGCCATTCTGATAGGTCTGTAGTGATGGCTCATTTCCCCCCCCTTTTCATTGTGTGCTTCATTTGCATTCCACTAGTGGCTAGTGATGTTGAACTCCTTTGCAAGTGCTTATTTGCCATCCGAGTATCTACTTCAGTGAAATGTCTTTTGGCCATGTTCCAATTGGATTGTTTGCATCTTTGCTGCTGAGTTTTGGAAGTTCTTTATATATTCTAGAACTAGTTTTTTGTCATATGTGTGATTTCTCCCACTCTTAATCCTCTTTTGCAGAGCAAAGTTTTTAATTTTGGTGAAGTCCTGATTATCGTCTTTTTTATTTTATGGATCATGTTTTTGGCATCAAACCTAAGAACTGTTTGTGTATCCCTAGATCTCAAAGATTTTCTCCTACTTTAATTCTACAAGTTTTACAGGTTTGCATTTTACATTTAAGTCCACCATCCATTTTGAGTCCATTTTGTATAAGGACTTGGGATGAGATCTTTTTTTTTTTCTTTCTTTTTTCTTTTTTTTGTCCTATGGATGTCCAGTTACTCCAGCACCATTTGTTGAAAAGGCTGTCTTTCCCTCCATTCCCCTATTGCTTTTGCATCTTTGACAAAAAGCAGTTGAGCACATTTGTGTGGGTCTACTTCTGGGTTCTCTATTTTGTTCCGTTGATCCATGTGGCTGTTCCTTTAGCAGTAGTGCTGGATTTATATAATGAGTCTTTCAGTTGGGTGGATGGGTCCCTCCCATGTGTTTCTTCTTTTTCAAGATTGTGTTAGCTATTCTAGTCCCTTTGTATTTCCATATACATTTTATAACAATCTGTCTGTATCTACTAAAAATCTTGCTGGGATTTTGATAGAGATCGCATTGAGCCAGTATATCAATTTGGGAAGAATTCACATATTTATTGTGTTGAGTCTTCTAATCCATGAGCATCATGTCCTGTCTCTCTGTTTAGATTTTGATTTTTTTGGTAAGTGTAGCGTAGTTTTCTGCATACAAATATTGTACATGCTTTGTTCATTTTATACCTAAGTATTTCATTCTTTGAGGGACTGTAAATGGTATTGTATTTTTAATTTTCCTATATGTTCATTGCTTGTATGTAGAATACAGTTGGTTTTTTAAAAAAAAATTTTTTTAACGTTTATTTTTGAGACAGAGAGAGACAGAGCCTGAATGGGGGAGGGTCAGAGAGAGAGGGAGACACAGAATCCAAAACAGGCTCCAGGCTCTGAGTGGTCAGCACAGAGCGCGACACGGGGCTCGAACTCACGGACCGTGAGATCATGACCTGAGCTGAAGTTGGACACTTAACCGACTGAGCCACCCAGGCGCCCCTACAGTTGGTTTTTAAATGCTTGGTTTGTATCCTAAAATGTTGATGATTCCATTTGTTAGTCCCAAATGGTTTTTTTTTGTTGTTGTTGTTGTTTGCTTTGTTTTTTGTAGATTCCTTGGGGTTTTCTACATAGACCATTGTGTTGTTTGCACATAGAAATAGTTTTATTTCGTCCTTTCTGCCCTGTATTCCCTTGACTGTCTTTTCTTGCTTTATTCCACTTGCTAGACCTTCAGGTGCTATGTTGAATAAGAGCGGTGAAAGTGGACATCTTTGCTTTGTCTCCAGTGTTAGGGAGAAAGCATTCCGTCTTTCACCATTAAGTATAATGTTAGCTGTGGATGTTTTGTAGATTTTTAAAAATCAAGTTGAGGAATTTTCTCTCAATTTTTTTTCTGAGAGTTTTTTTTAAATCATGATGGGTGGTAAATTTTGTCAAATGCTTTTCCTGCATTGATTGATAGGATCATGTGATTTTTCTTCCTTAACTTGTTAATATGGTGCATTACTTTGACTGATTTTAGAATATTAAACCAGCCTTGCATCCCTGGAATGAACTACCTGGTCATAGTTACAATTCTTTTTATACAATGCTGAATTCTATTTGCTAATATTTTTTTTAAATTTCTTTGATTTTTTTTTTATTTTGGGACAGAGAGAGAGAGAGAGAGAGAGAGATAGTGGGGGAGGAGCAGAGAGAGAGAGGGAGACACAGAATCTGAAGCAGGCTCCAGGCTGCTGTCAGCTCCAAGCTGTCAGCATAGAGCCCGATGTGGGGCTTGAACTCATGAGCTGTGAGATCATGACCTGAGCCAAAGTCAGATACTCAACCGACTGAGCCACCCAGGTGCCCCTATTTGCTAACATTTTTAAAGGATTTTTGTATCTATATTCATGAGAGGTATTATTGATCTTCAATTTTCTTTTTCTTTTCTTTTTTCCTGTCTTTGTCTGATTTTGGTATCAGAGTAATATAGCTTCATAAAATGAATTGGGAAGTGTTGTCTCCTATAGTATGGAAGAGATTTTTCTAAAATTGGTGTTGATTCTTCTTTAAAAGTTTGTTAGAATATTTCAGTGAAGCAGTCTAAGCCTGAAAATTTCTTTTTTGGGAGTTTTTAAATTGTGAATTCAACTTCTTTAATTATTATAAAGCCATTTAATTTTCTGTTACATATTGGGAGTTGTGGTTGTTTGCATTTTCAAGGAATTGGTCCATTTCTACTGTTTTTAAATTTATTTGTGTAGAGTTGTTGATAGTGTTTGTTTATTTTCCTTTTGATGTTTGGAAGGTCTTTAATGACCTCTCCTTTTTCATTTCTGATATTGGCAATTGTGTCATCTTTTTTTTCTCTTCTTCAGTTTTGTTAGAGGTTTGTCAATTGTATTGATCTTTTCAAAGAACTCACTCATGTTAAAAAAAAAAAAAAAAAAAAAAAGAACCAGCTCATGTCATTGATTTTCTATATTGGTTTTGCTTTCTAGTTCATTGATTTCTGTTTTTTCTTCCTTCCTTCCTTCCGCTTACTTTGGGTTTATTTGGTCCTCTCTTTCTACTTTCTTGGTGTGGGACCTTCCATTATTGACTTGAAACTTTTTTCTTCTCTAATGTCTGTATTTAGTGCACAAATAAAGTCAGGATAAAAATAATGGTGTGGACAATTTCAAGCTCCTCTTACAGATAAAGAGGTAATTTTCCTAGTAAATAAAAAGTTCCCTCAAATTGCTAAGAATAAACCAACTGCCTGGTAGAGAAATGGGCAAAGAATAGGAACAATTAAAGAAAAGGAGGGACACCTGGGTGGCTCAGTGGGTTAAGCGTCCAACTCTTGGCTTTGGCTTGGGTCATGATCTCACAGTTCATGGGTTTGAGCTCTGTGTTGGGCTCTGTGCTGATGGCGTGGAGCCTGCTTGGGATTCCCTCTCCCTCTCTCTCTTCCTGCCCCTCCTCACCCCCAAAATAAATAAATATTAAAAAAGTAAAAATAAAGAAAAGGAAAATACTCAACCTCACTCATAATAAGAGAACCACAAAAGAGACACCAATCTCAGTGCATTAGATTGTCAAAGACCAAAAAAAAAAACCTAGTAATACGCCATATTGGAGAAGTGGGAAACAGAAACTCAAATATTGCTGGTGGGAGTGCTTGTCTCAGCCTTCATGGAGAGCAGGTTGGCCAAATTTTCTTTGACCCAGAAATTCTGCATCCAAGAACTTATCCCAAAAATATTCTTGCAAGTGTGAGAAATCACATATATTCAAGGATCTGTACTGCAGCAATTTTTTGCATCCAATGATCACAAATATCCTAACTGTCTGAGAGTAAAGGATGGAGCAAATAATTAGGATATGTTCATACAATAGGATACTATGCCACTGCTAAAAGCAGTTTTACATGAGCTAATACAGAAAGATATATAAGATGTTTTCTAACTGAGAAAAACAAGGTAGATGAAAAATATGTATCATATGTTGTAATTTTTTAAAAAAGGTATAGCCATGCATATACCACCAGCCTCTGGAAGGATACACAAGAAACTGGTAACAGTGGATGGCCAGGGGGAGGGGCTGAGTAGAACTGGGAGGCTGGGGATTGGGGTTCGAAGGGGAATTTACTTATATATACTCATATACTTATATATATTTTATTATATACTCTTTTGTATCTTGTGAGTTTCATATCATGTGAAGGGATTACATATTCAAAAAAAAAAGTAAAATAATTTTTTAAATGCTTAGCTTAGGGACGTCTGGGTGGCTCATTTGGTTAAGCATCCCACTCTCGGTTTCGGCTCAGGTCATGATCAGAAATAGTGACAGAGACAGAATAAGTCTTTATTCCCCGTGCACAGACTAAATATCCAGGGGGAGAAGGGGCATGAACCAAGACTCAGGAAAATTTCGATTTTATATGTCTTCAGAAATACACACTTACACAATTATAGGATTCTAAGGCAAGAAAGTGTTGGAGATTCCCCAGACCCACTTTTATTTTGTGACTGAGGGCAGGACAATCTGAGAATAAACATTTGTTAAGAAGAAATCTGTAAACACTCCCCAGGCAGACATTAAGGTAGGAATGCCAGGAGATAACAGTTTGGGAGCTGGCAGACATTCCTTCTGGTCATCAGTTGGACATACTCTGCCTTCTCCTTGTCGCTGGGGAACACATTCCACTGCCCACTGTGGCCCCCTGTAATGCAGGCCTCATTCAGATGAACCCAGAAGGTGTCTGGCCTTCTGGAATCTGGAGGCAGTGCCCAGCAACCTGGGAGTGGTCCCCACCCATCTGTGACTGAGAGCCACTCTTCTTGCAGCCTGTTGGACATCAAGTGTCTTTGTTGATCATGGTTCCTCCCCAGAGCATCAGGTGTCCGTCCTGGAAACTTCCTACCCCTGGGTCAGGTGGAGAGTCTTCATCATGGATTCCAAGGCTCCCTTCTCACTTAACCCTGAAGTCCTGTGAACAATGATGATAAATAAAAACATTGGTAGTGATTATAACCTCCTCATCTTTAAGGTTATCTGTCTGTCTTTATATCTGTCCATCTCTCTTTAAATCACAGCTCTCATTTGATACTCACAGCAATGTGATACTCATAAGGCCAATGTGATCCCTAATTTTCAAATAACAGTAAAATATTTGTACAAGGATTTGGTTTTCAAGTGCTTTCCTATACATTATCTCATAGCAGCCCTCCCAGTGCCCTCATGCAGGCAAGGAAAGTTTTATTAACCCAGATATACAAATGGGGGTATTAAAGAGGCAGGTGTGGGATAGTGGGCCTTTGGGATATGAACATGTGGGTTTGAATACTGACTCAATGGGCTTATTACACCTATTTCCTCCAGTGTAAAATGGGGATAATAATATTTGCATCCTTTGTCATCAGACTGGATTGTTGTTAGGATTAAATGACTGTAGTTCCAAAGGATTTCAAGAATTAGCATTCTAATGATTTCTTGTTTCTCGATCTAACATTTAAAATTTATTTTTATTTTGGGGTGCCTGGGTGGCTTAGTCAGTTAAGCTTCTGACTTTAGCTCAGGTCATGATCTCACAGTTCATGGGATCTAGCCCCACATGGGACTCTGTGCTGACAGCTCAAAGCCTGGAGCCTGCTTCAGATTCTGTGTCTCCCTCTCTCTCTGCCCCTCCCCTCACTTGCACTCTGTTTCTCTCTCTCTATCTCAAAAACAAATAAAAACATTTTTTAAAAAATTAACAAAAATTGTTTTTTTAAATGTTTTGCAAAGGAAGAGATTAATATAATGAACCTGATGTACTCATCATTATCTGCAACAGTCACCAGTACAAGGCCAGTCTTGTCTCAGCTATACCTCTATCCACCCTTTCTTCTTTTGCTTTATTGACCTGTTTTCAAAATAATGAAGTATTTCCCTAACATCCTCAAGATGGGTTGTGTGGAGTTTTAAAAGTTATTCTTAGGGATTCATAACATATTTGTTATGTTTCAATCTATTGCAGATATGATCCTTACTGCTATTCAGCTTGACCAAGGAAACCTTATTCTAGTTGACTTTTGAGTCCTTTTGGCATGATTCTTGTAGTCTGTGACACTGCATTTGCTTTTTTTGGTTTGACGAGATGTTCTAGACTCATCTTGTACATTTACTGCCTCAGATGTTTCTTCAAAGAAGCCTGATTTCTTTGTGGGGGGATAGTATTTAGAGTTCCTAAACAGATCACCAGGGGTGCTCAATGTTACTGGGATGATCCTTGTTTCTAGGTATTACAGTGAACAAGGCTAGGGAGTGTGTGGGTTTTTGTGTGTGTGTGTGTGTGTGTGTGTGTGTGTGTGTGTGTACACATATGTACAGATAAAACATATGAAGTTCATATTGATACTCCAGTTCACAGTCAGGGCTACAGACTTTTTACTTGATCTCTCAATCTTACATCTGTAGCACCTTTCAAGAAGAACACCTTTTTTCTCAGCAATATCAGTATTATTATTCATTTGACCTATCCCACGATATATTACAAAAGTCTCAGAGTAACAGTAACATCAGTAATATGATTATTGAAAACAGTTTAGGGTTGGGATGGCACAGGAAAGAGGCAGTTCTTTTTATTCTTAGCCGTGTCTTTCCAAGGATATAGAGTCAAATTACTGTGTTTTAGTTTCTGTGTGTGTAGGGCCAACCAACTGGACACATAAACTCATTTGTGGATTTTATTTTAATTTTAGGCATTTCTTTTAGAAACAGTAATTGTGCTTTTATAAGTGTGTCAGGTATTTACGTGTTCCAAAGTAAATCCACAAAATAAGGTCTATTCAAAGCCCAGTTTCTGTCCCTGTCCTGTCCACTTCAATCCCCCGCCCCTACCCGGTAGGTCTTTTAATTTTTATTTTACGCTTTATCCTTTTATTATCTTTTTAAAAAAATAAGTGAATACATATTTGCCTGTGCATTCCTGCCCCTTTCTTGAATAAATTATACCATATTAAGCACACTTTTTCCTATCATGTTTTTCTTCACTTGCTAGTAGAGATCACAACATAGGTATACAGGATATATTTCAAATGGATTTCTAGAACTGGGATTGCAGGTCAAAGAGTGACTGAGTGCATGTGTAGTCTGATAGATGTTGCCACATTCCCTTCTACAAAGGTGGATTTTATCATTTCCTGCAGACACATTTTTAATGTTAAAGGAAGTGATTAAGTGAGATGTGTCATCTGCACGGAGAAAGGTTAAATGGTTGCCCAGCGGGACTGGCACTGGGCTTGAACTTGCAAATTCTAACTAATGGCCTGGTGGTCTGACTCACTCTACAGTACCTTCTCCCCACTTTACAGATGAAGAAAATGAGACACATGCAGGGAAATGATCTACCCTAAATGTCATAACAAACTAGAACTTCAAATTCATGTCCCCTGACCCTAAAATTAGCTCTCACTTCTACATGCTATAGATTTATTTATGGTGAGCTCAGTTTGGTTACCTGTAGGTGGGGAAGAAAAACACAGTAGTTCTCCTAAGTTAAGACAATTAATGAGATAATTATGGGTAAATTTCCCCATAGGTACAAGAGAAATTCTCCAAGATACAGCTTAACTCCTTTAGGTGATGGGGAATCCGCAATTAGATCTCGATGTCAGGGCACTCACTAATAACGATCTTAGGAATGAGAGAGACCACCAAAGTCTGACACGTTTAGGCACCTTGCAGAATCACTGTCATTTCTTGCACAGCACCTTGAATCTCTTTAAACAAAGATGTCATTGTGCTATGCAAAACTTTCCAAATGGTTGTGGACAAAGATGTAATTTCCCAGTGAATGAACAGGCTGCAAACCACAAAGCCTTTTCTCTTCCTTTCCTAGAGTGACCCTGGGGCTCTTCTTTGTGCTTGCTTTGTGACAGGTTGATTGACTTATGTGCAATTTGGGACCCTGGAGTTTTCCTTCCTGCTGTGGGCTGGAAGAGAGCCTCTGGTTTTGCAAGAAGGAGGCTGAATGAGGCAGAGACGGTGAGTGTGTGAGCACTCGGGCTGGTGCACAAGACTGAGAGGTGGGGGTGGGGGGAGAATCTTGCCTCCTGCCCCTTCTCTCTGATGAGCCAAGGTTCTTTGGCCCCCAGAGTCTTGTGAAAGGACATACCCTTCCTTCTCCCTAGAGTCGGCCACAGAGTCAGACCTCCAGGCTCTCCTTTGCAAGGAGGCTGGCACTGGGGAAGCATTTACTCCTTTTGTCCAGCAGATGCAGTCAGCGACATTAGTCTTGTCATTGTCCCAACTGTCCACCTGAATTGAAAGATTGGGAAACAGCTTTGTGACCCCCAACCCTCCCCCTTAGCCTGGCCTCTACAACCTGGGAGCCTGCTGAATGACAGCTTCAGCATATGGGGGGCAGTCTGGGAACCCCTCCTCTGGGCGGGGAATTGGGCCCTGGCAGATGGACAGCTGTCCACGGCGCAGTAAGCCAACCCGCGGCCGACATCACTGACGCAGACCCTGTATGCACGGCCTGCATTGTTCCATTCTCGGCTAGAATTTCCTGCTGCCCCACGGCTCCTGTTTTAGTCTCAGGCTGGGGTGGCAGGGGAAGAAATGCGGGAAGAGAGGGCTACAGTTTTAACCGAGGAGTTATTGGTGACAGATCACAAGCTAGCAACCCAGAGGTCTGAACAGGGAAAGGTTTCCTCATTCTTGGCTTTGGGCACCTCTGCCTCATGGCATTTTGTCTTTCTCCAGCCCTCTTTCCCGACGTCTTCTGTTCTCCCAGGAGTTGGAGATGGGGCTAGAGCAGAGCGGGGAGGGGAATGCAGGGAGGGGGTCAAAAGGTGGGAGCAGAGCATTGCTGACATGGATTCCAGATCTGGACACAATCCAGCTCCACTCGCTCGGTGACTTTAGGAACGTTTCTAACTGCTCTAGGCCTGAGTTTATACAATGGGGACGGTAATGAACGTCTTGTAAAGATTAAGTGTATAAAGAGCCCTGCGCAATGCCTGGCATGTAACAGGTGTTCAGTAAATGAAAGTTACTATTATTTATCCTATCAACAGAGCTCAGATATGCTTGTCTTATCAAAGTAGTTTCTGTGTGGGCCTTTTGGGGGCCACAACTGGCTTCCGACACTGTCAGGTTTCAGGGACCGCTTGGGAATTCCAAATGACCATGCGGGGCTTTTCAATGGATCATTGTTACTAAGTATCGAACTTGAACGTACTGCTTGACACTGGGGGTGGGGGAGGTGCCATTCTTTTGTTTTACTGTATTTGGAGGACCCTGATTGCAAAAGTGGTATATACCAAGCTATTTTCATGAGCATGTAAAGATAGGTAACACAGCATGGGAACAGACCCCCAGGTTTGCGACAGAACCCGGAGGTCGTCTGTTGTGTTACCGTGCCCCCTCTCTGCATGCAGTCTCCCCCCTGTGCCCCCCGAAGCCCGTCACCACCCTCCCTGGGCACCGTAGGTGGCCCCCCCAGACCCCCGCCTGAGGAGCCCCTCCCTTGTCAGGTGATAGCAACTTCGCAGCCCGACAGCACATCTGGCTAGCAGCCCCAGTCTCTCCCTGAGGCGCGCGGCGCTGCCTGATGCCGAGCAAACCTGTGCTAGCTCGCACGTCGGAACACTTCCAATCGGATCAGCAATCCCTAACACTGGTTCCAAGCTTTATTTTTATAGTGTGTCCGTTTCATTATGCCATTCAACTTTCATGACAAGTCAGGGGTGCGAGCAAGGCTGGTGTCCTCATGCCATTTGGCTGATGAGTAAACTGAGGCTCAAGAAGTTATTTCTCCAGGGGTCCACAAAATGTATTAGCAGCCGAGCCTGTTCTAGAATTTAGTTGCCCAGAATTACAGGCTGTTTCTCGCCGTGACACCGCACTGCGGCCTCCAGGCAGAGGCACCTGCACAGCACGAGGGGTCAAAGGGTCAAAGGACTTTCAGCTGCATAGAGAAACCTTAAAGAAAAGAAAAGAAAAGAAAAGAAAAGAAAAGAAAAGAAAAGAAAAGAAAAGAAAAGAAAAGAGTGCAGAGAATACATGCGAGCAGGCACATATGGCTGTTGAGGGAACAATAAGTTCTGAGAACAGGAGAGCTGGTCCAGCTGTTTTAGAGGGTGACGATAATCGTCATTATAATAGTCAGCGCTCTGAGTACTCCCCATATGCACCGGGCACTGTGCTGTGTACTTGACGTGCATTTTCCATTTTATCCTCACAACAAACCTACGAAATAGGGCCTATTATTATTCACATTTTATCAGTGACAGAAATACAGGAAGTTTCAGGCGTGTACCCAAAGCTGCACGTCTAAGAAAGTGCCAGCAGCACTTTGAATTTGAATCTGGGCAGTCCAGCCCTGGGACACACACAGCTGGGTTTGGGGTGGCCTGTTCCAAGTGTTCCCGGAAACTCTGGGTAGCCTCTTCTCAGCCCGCCTCCAGCCAGGTTCCAGGTGGGAATCTGTTTGCGGAAGCCTCATGGGGCAAGTCCTCTGTTTCTGGGTCTTCCTTCCCTCTGGCTCTTCCCCCTTTTGTTCTGAGGCCACTGCCATCTGGAGCTGCCCCAGGCATCTGCTGTCAGCACACTCCTCCCTCCCCACGTGAGGCACCTTCCCCGCTCAGACTCTTCGCTCGCTCCCCTCCCTCCTCTCCCCCACCCCGCGCTCCACCTCCGGGTCCCCACCAGGCGCTCAGAACGGACACCTGCCCTCTGACGCAAGACAGAGAAACCCCTCGGTTCTCCAGGCCTTCAGTTTCCCAGAGGGATCCATTCGGTTAATTGCACTCACACTCCTAAGCCCTTCTGCCCGAGCCTCCTCTCTCCAGAAACACGATAACAGGCCACCTCGGACAGCATGGGCTCAGGACACCATATGGGGTGATCAAGAGGGGCCATGGGTCTTCATTAGGAACTGTTTTGCCCCAAGACCAATCCCAGGCCCCTGAGGCAGTGCCCATGCTTAGCCCCCTTCTCCTGGGGGCGCTGAGATCTACAGGCTAGGTGTGGAGACGTGGTAGCAGCAGTGAGGTAGGTCAAAGCTATTCCCCTAATAGCTGTCTACACCATTTCTGCCGAAACGATGCGCTCTCTTCTCCATTCCTCAGCCTTTTCTGCTGCCCCGCTAAACCCACCTGTTCAGCAGAAGCTGGGCTGTTGAGTTGGAGACACCAAGTCGCTTCTGAGTTTCTATTTCTCATAAGAGGACCACATCTGTAACAAAGGGAGCCCCTTCTACGTGCTGATGCACGCGCTTCTCAGGGCACAAGACACAAAGCTTTCCTCTGCACCGCTGGAGCCGATCTTTCGTGTAAGCATTGTAGCTGCCAGCACTTTGCAGCAGACTCGCAGACACGTGGTGCATCTTCCAACGCAGGCGACAACCTTCCCTTGTCTGTGCCACCTCCCTCCTCCAGGCTCCTGCATTTTCACACCCCCGGCCTGCAGGAGCCTGCCGGGGTGGCAGTTGGATCCAGACTGATGTCTGTCTGAGATGTAAATGGAGGGGGCTGGAGGGAGACAGGGGGGACAGATGCCACTCCCTCCTGCTGTCTTAGCCCTTTCCTCCCTGTGCCCCTTTAGCAGCCCAACGGGAACTTTTAAAACGCAGCTGGGTGTGTGCTGCCCTTGGACTCTCAGCTGCTACGCCAATATGGATAGCGGGTTGGAAGTTACCTCCGTAGAACTGACATGGCTCCCTCTCTGGGGCTGACCCATTGGCCATGGGGCATTGGTGGATGAAGCTGATATGAATAAGGGGTAGAGGAAGGGCTTGGGATCAGGAGACCCCAGCAGAGGCAGGAAAGAAAGGGGCCCACCGCTGCTTTGGCTAGTCTGGGATCTTGCAGGAGCCTCCTTTGCCCTCTGGTCTGAAGCAGACAACTACTGTGCACATCACCATATGTTAGCTTTAAGATTGATATTAACTCCTTGGCCACAGAGCCAAGGCTAGGTGCACAGGCATTGTTGTGCATTTCATACATCTACAAAGTAGACTTCCGTATTCCAAAGCCCAACCTGCCCAAAGCTATGTAGCGATGCAATACACTGGCCATAACTTGGGAAAAAGGGAGAGAGGACCAGTGACTTTGAATGCTGGGTTTGTGCCAGGCCTTGGTTTAGATGCTATCCATATAACTTAGCCCATTAATTGATTTAAAATGAATTAACTCACAACAGTTCATTGAATTAATAATCACTGAGGGGAGCCTGGGTAGCTCAGTCGGTTGAGCGTCTGACCTTGGCTCACTTCCTGATCTCCTGGTTCGTGGGTTTGAGCCCTGCGTCAGGCTCTGAGCTATCAGCACTGAGCCTGCTGCAGATTCTCTGTCTCCCTCTCTCTGTCCCTCCCCTGCTCTCACTCTGTCTCTCTCTCTCTCTCAATAATAACCAAACATTAAAAAAATTAAAGAAGAACTAATCATGGAAACAACCTTTTATTAAGTGTATTCATCCCACTCTTAAAGACAAGAAAACTTAGGCTCTAAGAGAGAGTAAACACATTGCTGAAGCAGAGGGCACCTGGGTGGCTAAGTCTAAAGTGAAGAGTCCGCCTCTGGATTTTGGCTCGGGTCATGATCTCACGGATCGTGGGATCAAGCCCCACGTTAGGCTTCTGTGCTTACAGCAAGGAGCCTGCTTGGGATTCTCTCTCTCCCTCTCTCTCTCTGCCCCTCCCCTGCTTGTGCACGCTCTCTCTGCCTCTCTGTCTCTCTCAAAATAAATAAATAAACTAAAAAAAGATCATGCAGCCTGTGGACAGCCGAGGTGGCACTGAAGCCCAGGTGTGTGGCTCCAAGTTCATGCCCTTTCCACGTGCCAGAGGAATTACATGTACGTTCTCTTGAAGCCCCATCTCTGAATCCATTTCTAGTGTGTTTTCCCTGGTCTGCATGGTTTCCCAGCTAGTTCATTGTTCGCCTCTATTGATTAAGCCCAGCCCTGTTCTGTTTTGAGCTGGAGTTTATTCCTGTGAAGGATGCAGGAAAGACCTAGAAGCCACCGCCCTCACCCTCAGAAAGCTCACAGTCTGATTAAGGGACTGAAGGTCCTCCCTCTTTCCTGCACCCCAAACAAGCTTCTCCTATAATCTTGTCCCTCTTTTCTTCCTGCTTGAGTTCAGTCTGTGGTTTTCAAATGGCTTCAGAACCTTGGTCTGTTGAAACCAGGCTTAGAATCCCACAAATAGAGGGTGGGGTAAGCAGCTTAACATGACTGACGTTGGGAGCAGATGGGTCCAGATGGTAGGTCCTCGTGTGGACAGTGGCCTGGGCTTCAAATGGAACACCCCACTCAAGGAGCCTGGGAGCCCACTGCTCAGAGCCTGGGGTAGGAAGCTACATTTGAAAGGAAGATGGCTGAGGTTTTGCACAGCTGTCTTCCCTTAGGAAAGCTTCTGAAAGGGATGGGGTTTCCTACCTGTTCTCTCCGCGACATTCCCTCTGTACAGCATTTTGCAGTTTTCTATGGAGTTAGGAACAAAACTGTGACTCCTGAAGGTGGCATATGAAAACTTAGCCTTCCGTCTTTTTTTTTTTTTTAACGTTTTTTTTTTTTTTTTAATTTATTTTTGAGACAGAGAGAGACAGAGCATGAATGGGGCAGGGGCAGAGAGAGAGGGAGACACAGAATCAGAAGCAGGCTCCAGGCTCTGAGCCATCAGCCCAGAGCCCGACGCGGGGCCTGAACTCACGGACCATGAGATCGTGACCTGAGCTGAAGTCGGACGCCTAACCGACTGAGCCACCCAGGCGCCCCACCGTCTTTTGTTTTAAATCAATATCCATGATGTTAAAATTCTCAATCCCCAAGCCGAATTCTTCCTTAAACTTTTCAACTGACAAATGTTACAGTTTTCTTCATAAATCTTGTAAATTTTGACAAACGTGTTTGATCCCATTAAGAAACTTAGTTCATTAAATCCCGTTGAACATTTGAAACTGTGTTTGTCAATTTTATCATTAACTTTCCTTTTTGAAATATCACAGTTTTGTAACAAGAGCCTTCCCAGTCCTTATGTAATTCTTTTTTCTTTATTTTTTAAAGTATTTTATTTTCTTCTTTTAATGTTTATTTATTTTTGAGAGAAAGAGAGAGAGAGAGAGAGCGTGGAGGAGGGGATCCATGTTACATCCACAGGATCCAAAGCAGGCTCTGTGCTGACAGCAGAGAGTCTGATGCAGGGCTTGAACTCACCAACCGTGAGATCACGGCCTGAGTCAAAGTCGGGTGCTCAACCGACTGAGCCACCCAGGTACCCCTGTAATTCTTTTCTCTTACTGATAGTTTAAATAGTTTAAATAACAGCTCTATTGAGATATATTTCCTATACCATACAATTTGCCTATTTAAAGTATACAGCTCAGTGATTTGTAATATATTCACAGAGTTGAGCACTCATCACCAAAATTAGTTTTAGAACATTTTCATTGCCTTTGCCCTCCAACCCCCACAAAACCCCTACCCATTAGGGATCCCTCCCCCTCCCTCCACTCTCGTCCTTCTCTAGCCCTAGACAATACTAATCTACTTTCTACCTCTATGGATATACCGACTCTGGACTTTTTATATTCATGGGATTATACAATGTGTAGTCTTCTGCGACTGGCATCTTTCACTCATTATGATGTCCTCGAGGTGCATCCATATTGTAACATGCCTCGGTGCCTCGCTCCTTTTTATGGCTGAACAATACCGCGTTGTATGGATGTGCCACATTTTATGTAGCCACCCATTGGGTGAGGGACATTTGAATCATTCCACTTTCTGGCCATTATCAATTATGCTACTGTGAACGTTCCTGTACAGATTTCATGTGGATGTGTGTCTTCAGTACTCTCTGGTCCATACCCAGGAGTGGCGTTACTGGGTCGCGTGACAACTCTGTGACTCACCTCTGTGACCCTGGGTCTTGTCATACTAAATGCAAGCCTCCTTCTCTGACCTTTTACCTTCAGTGTTCATCTTTTCTCCCTCCTGGGTCCCTCCTTCTTACCTTACCCAAATCTTGGGCCCCACCCTTGGAGGCCTGTCACAGAGGATTATGATCACTTCCCCTCCAGCCTTGCATTGAGCCACTTTCCTTTAATGGCAGGCCCCAGGGAGGCAGCTGCTGCCATCCTGGATGTCTTCCCCACCCACTCAGAGAGGGGGTGGGAGCCTCCCCATCCTCTCTCTCCAGCTGTGAAGAAAGATGTGCGTCTAATTGCTGTGAAACTTTCTCCCCGAGGGTAAAAGACAGGGAGCCAGACAGGGAGAAGCTAGGATGCTGAGTGGTAGGGAGGTGGGGGCTCCTTCCTCCTTCCTGGAGGTGCCAGGATTCCTCTCCAAGGGGGTCCTCCGAGGCCATCTTTCCTGGTGTCAGTTTGGTTTATGCTGATGGCTCTGAGGTGGAGGCAATCCGCACACCCTACGTGTTAACTTCCGTTTCCTTTATAGGTAGTCTTTATACAGAAGGAGACTGGTCAGAGCTCAGTTAACCACACGCAGGGCCAGTGAGTGGAGCCTGAACCATAGGAAGTCACAAATAGCCACAAACCTTATTCAAGCCAGCATGTTAGATCCGCCAGCCCTCAGCTACACTGGCGACGCTGGAGAGACTGTTCCATTCCATGCGTGTTTCCTAGTCCTGCCTCTCAGAGGACGAACCAAGAAGCGACAACAATAAGGGGGAGAAAACGCACAGCCCCCGAGAACTTCAGACAGCTGGCTGGATTATAGTACTGGCAGGTTCTTCCCAGTGTGACCAGCAACCGCTGGCCCATATGGGAGCTGTCAGCAGGGCTGGGCTCTGGACCAGGCCACCTGTATACTTTGGGCTCCCTTGCCAGGCCAGGCTGAGACGTGCCAGGCTCCAGTTGGCCTGGAGTCAAAGAGATGAGACGATACAGCAACCCCTCTTTCTCCAAGTGTCAGGCTCCATGTACGAGGATGTTCACTGTGGCATTGTTGTGATGGGAAAACAAAAATAAGGAAGAACAACCTAGAAAAGTCTTTTACGAGTAGATGGTCAAAGGCTATGGGGTGGACGCTCACCGTGCAGTTACGAAAGAGAACACCGCAGGTCTCCGTGTCCAAGCCCCATGGCGTTAGTGACCCAGCCACGTATGCCATGACAGACAGATGTCAGTGCCTCCCCACCCTGGAAGGAGCTACACTCTCTTGGTGGGTGCAGCTTCTTTGGGGGCCCCGGCCTGCCCGGAGGCGTATGAGTACCAGGGTGCCCTGTAAGTGCCGTGTGCCCCTACGGAGCCTGGTGCGAAGACTGGGTATTCAGCAGACATTCACGGCGGTCACCTTGAGGGAAAGTCCTCTTCCCCCTTTCTTCTCTCCCATTCCCTCCCTCCCTCCCTCCCTCGCTCCCTCGCTCCCTCGCTCCCGATTTAATAAATAGCCAAGTGGTTCAGGTTTCAATCTACAGATCAGTTCTGGGTGTTGAGCAGGAAACAGCTGTTTTCATCCAAATCCCTAACCTTAAACCCAGGTGTCCCCCTCGGCCCCCTCCCCAGGCAGGAATCAAGGGTCACCTGATACTGTTGTTTCCCCCCACCCCCCATTCCCCCTGAGACCTGTGGCCTCTGTGAACTTAGCTGAGGCAGGGAGAGGAGGGGCCGGGTCTGCTGGGCGCCCCTGTCACTGTCACCAAGTGGATCACTATCAATGGTTAAACACACAGCCCCTCACTCCTCCCAGATCTCTCCCCCTGACAATGAAAGGGAGCCAAGGCTGAGACAGCCACCGAGCAGATGGAGACCACCCCCCTCCAACCCTGGGAAGGGAGGTGGGAGAAGGGGGGAGTCGAATCCCATATACTAGGCTTTCTTGGCTATTGGAAAATCCCACAAGACAACTGGTTCGACCCCACACGGCTGCGGCTGCGAGGAAACTGGGTCTCTCTCCCCCTGGGCGTGGGGAGAGGCCAGCATCTAGAAGCAGGCTGGTGAGTGCTTTCTTAGGCTGTCAAGCCCCGGTGCCCCAGAGGGTTCGGTGTAGTTACAGACAGCCCTTCAGAGCGGGAGGTGGGAGGATTGTGTGGGCAGATGCTTTCTTCTAGATGCTGAAACATGCGGTCATTCCGTGGGGGTGAGGAGGGGGACGTGGGGAGATGTAATCTTTTGGCAGGTGCTCCCAGAAGCGGCAGCCAGGGAGCTCCTCCCTGCTGCTTCCCCTTCAACTCTTGTCTTCCTCCAGAGATCCCTCTGTCTCTCTCCTACTTGCTTGGCGCTCTGGCTCTTTGGGACAGGCTGATGATCGGCAGCAGGGGGCATTTCCAGTTTCCTAGGAAACCCACCCCCTGGCCTTTAGATGCCTGTGAGCAGAGGGAACGGAGCAGGCTCGGGTCACCATCTGTTGAATCGTTTATTCCTTGGCAGGAGAGAGATGGAAGGGAGGTGGCGGTGGGGATCAGAGGGCAGGAGGGGGGGGCGGCGAGGAGGGTCCCCTGTAGCACCCACAGCAGTCCCTCCGCTGCAGGTGGACCTCAGAACCCTGGCAGCTGTGCTGACGCCCTCAGGGCTGAGGGGGCAGTTAGGCTGGGAGTGGAAGGGACAGCAGTTTTGCGACTAGTGCCTGGCACAGCTGAGCCCCTAGATTCTGAGGGCCTGTCTGTGGGGTAAAGAAAACAGTGTAACCCTGACAGATCGGACAGAAAGCTCTGAGAACGGGGAGGGGGAAGATTTCAGAAAAAAGGAGATGAGAGTGTGGGCCGAGAGGATGCTGGTGAGATGCCCTTCTTGGGTTACTGTGGTTATTTTCATTATCAGACTTATATCTTAACAATGGTTTCATCCTGTTGATATTTGCCAAGGATCTGTCATATGTGGATTTGCCGATGGGATAACTATCTCCCAGTAATAGGAAGTATCTGGTCAGCTACTCATCCCACACATATTTTTTGTACTGTCTTCCTATGGAGGGAGGAAAGACATGGGCTCTGAGCTCAAGAAGCTGAGAGTTCGGGGGCACCTGGGTGGCTCAGTCAGTTAAGCGTCCGACTTCGGCTCAGGTCATGATCTCGCGGTCTGTGAGTTCGAACCCCGCGTCGGGCTCTGTGCTGACGGCTCGGAGCCTGGAGCCTGTTTCAGATTCTGTGTCTCCCTCTCTCTCTGCCCCTCCCCTGCTCATGCTCTGTCTCTGTCTGTCTCAAAAATAAATAAAAACATTAAAAAAAAAAAAAAGCTGAGAGTTCGATGCAGGAGACAGACATGGGAATCCCACGGGCAGGAAGCAATGACTGCTGGAACAGAGTTTGGTGGCGCATCGGGAAACACAAGGGAAATGCAGCCTATTTTCAGGGCAAAAGCAGGGCTGGTGTCAGGAAGGGGTTGCCACTCGGGGGCCTTGGTAAAGAAGGGGGGCTGCACTGGAGAGAAGTGAAGGAGTAGCATTGTGGCCTGGGTGAAGTGGGAGCAAAGGTCAAGGTCGCCGAAGGTGCCTGTTTGGCTGGAGCAGAGGCTTCGATTAGCGTGAGAGCTGCCCACGGAGCGCAGATTGTGCCTCTTAGGCCGGCTCCTCGACCAGTTTTCCTGCCGAGAACAGACAGGATAGAGGGTGAGCATGGGCAGGATGCTGGCTCTTTGTTCTTCAAGTAAGAAGGCGGTAGGTGAGCGGGAATGTGGTTATTATCATAGTGATAACCCGAGACGCTGGTTTATATTTATGTACAAGTCAGCTGTGACTGTTACGCGTTTGTATGGGGAGCAGACGAGCTGAGAAATACCTTAGCTCTGAGTCTGGGGTCCCAGCTAAGAAGGGCTTCCTGCCTGTCTGCGTGAGCCCTCCGGCCCAGTGTGGGACACCTCTGAGCTCTTTCGGGCCCCACACGCCTGGCCCTGCCCCACTCCTTACTTCGATGTGCCTTTATTTCCTCTTGTGTTTCAGCTTCTCTCTCTGACTGCTGAAGAGGTTGCTTCCGGACAGCTATAGTTAATAAGCCTGCTGCCTTTTTTTTTTTTTTTTTTAATCTGATGCACAATGGTGGAGTTTTACGTAGGCTCTGTTGGGCTTTCATTATCTCTGCTCCCTCACAACATCCTGTGGCAGTGATGTCTGAATGTGTTCCTTAGCTGGTGTGGGTCGTATTGTTCTCGTCGTTTTATTATTTATTCCAGGCACTAATTGCTAGCATGTGGCCTCATAGCACTCATCTGTCTGTACGTCCCAAGGCATTAATCAGGAGCCCAGCCTCCAAGTACCTGCAGGACTGCTCTGTTCATGGCTCGGAGGCGTCCCACTGAACATTTTCGGTTCCAAGCTCATGTTCTCCTTGTGCCCGACCACGAACAGATTCATTCCCTGTTCTGTATTTCTGATACCGATCCTTAGCATTATCCTCATCCAGTTTCCCGACCTAGGAACCTTCATGCCGTCCTTCTTCTCACCACCCACTGCCGGTCAGTCATCAGCTCCTGGTGATCCTACCTCAGAAAATATCCTCAAATCTCAGTGGTCCTTGGCCACTCTGAAGCCATCCGCCTGTTGCACACACACTCTCTCACACTGGGTGCAGAGGCATCTGGAATCTGGGAGAAAGATGCGTGGAGTGGCAGGCAAAGGAGGTGTGGTCTGAGGAACCTCACCCTGGGGAGGAACCTTGGGTCCCAGAGGCGACAGATGCTATGCAGAGAGTGGCCTGGGACTGAGCCCAGACCAGCCCCCTGATGGGCAGGTCACAGGCCCTCTCTCGGACCTGAGTTTACCCAATACTCAAAGAAAAGTCTTGCGTGGGTGGGAGTCAGCTTGAGGTCACCAGGAAGGAACACGATAAGCATAGTGAGAGCAGCTTAATTGGTGTGGTGTCTCATGTTCCTATGCTTTATCCATCTGCTTTTCCAACCACAACCACTGGAAGCAGCCAAAGCAGGAATATCTATTTCCATTGTTGAATTTTTTTTTAAAAACTCGGAAAACAAGTAATTTATTAAAAAAAAAAAAAAAAGTAAGTGGCAGGATTGAGGACTTTACTTGGGTCTTCTACTCCGTAAATATCCCCTTCCAGGCATACACCGGACACAAGAATGATCAGGGCATGGGCTAAGCCTCAAAAATGCCACAAAGAGGAGAGACGAGTTAAGCTAGTGGTGAGCAAACTGCGACACCCCCCCCCTCCCCGCCCCCGGCCAATTCCAGCCCGCTGCCTGTTTTTGTAAATAAAGTTTTATTGGAACATAGCTATGCCCATTCGCTCACTTATTGGCCATGGTGGCCCTCTCACTACAACAGTAAAGTTCAGCAGTTGTGACAGAGGCTGTATGTCTCATAAAGCTGAAAATACCTACGATCTGGACCTTTACAGAGGAAGTCTCCGACCCTTAATTTAAAGATTTACCGGTGTGCTACGTGCCCCAGAGAGGCAGGTGTAATGTGGAGTAGAAATGGAGGCAAGCAGTGGGGCGGGGGTGGGGGTGGGGGAGCACAAGGAATTATTCACGAAGCAGAAGATGCCTGAGTGGTGCAGTGTTGCAGACGGAGTAGGAATTAATCACGTGACAAGGAGGGAAGGCCTTTCCAGCCACCGAGGATGGCACATGTAAAATGTGGACATTGTAAATGGTGTGTCAGTTACGGGGCATTTAGCATTTGGAGGGGGTCTGAGAGCCCTGCAGGAGTCTGATCTCCTGGAGCCTTGCTGCACGCAAGAGTTTGAGTCTGACCGTATAGATTGATGGGGCGATATGGAAACGTTTTCAGCCGAGCACTGACAGCCTCAGACAGGGGTTTAGAAAAATCACTGTAATAGCAACATGGAGAATGACCTGGAAAGATACCAGCTGGGGGGGGTTACTGCAGTAGTCCACGAGACATGACATAGATCAAAGGTAAGAGGGTGGGAGCACGGGAAAGGGAAAGGGGGTGAGAGACACCGAGAGGGCCTCGGTGCCTCGTGTGAGGTGTAAGCAGCGGTGGGATTTCAGGGTGATTCCCAGGTGTCTGGCTTGGGCAAGTTGGGTGGGGGCCATCAACAGAGACAGGGAAGAGAGACAGAGGAGCAGGACCCCAGTGGAAACACGACGAGCCCGTGGCAGAAGGAGAGGATCCGGCAAGGTGATCACTGCTGCTGCGGAGGTTTGAAGGGCCAGAGAGAAGAGGAGGCCGGAAGTGGTGGTTCAGAGGCCAAGGAGAAAAGAATGTGAGGAGGGATGGATGGAGTGGTTGACGGAAGCCGATGCCGCCTCCAAGAGGTCTGGCGAGATAAAGACTAAGGACGCTAGAGTCGGCCGTCGGGAGGCCAACGGGAGGTCTGGAGGGAGCGTTCCAGAGTCTGGTTGGAGGAGGGAAAGAGAACTCAGAAAATAAAAGCAGAAGCCATAGTCCACTCTCTAAACAAACTTTCATGAGAAGAGAGAGAAGGAAAAAAAAAACAAATCAGGTGTATGTAGGGAGGCTGTGGGATCCAGAGAATAATCTTTTGTTTTTGTTAGGAGAGAAACTTGAAGGTGTTTCTCTGCTGAGGCCTGGAGAAGAGTTGGGAGATTCAGGAGCATGTGGAGCGGACAGCGGATGGTCAAGGGCGGGTCTCTGCGGAGGGGTGGGCCTGGGTCCAGCAGACGCCGGCAGGAGGAGGGAGGGACACTTTTTACGCAGAAAGTGGAGGCCGTGGGAAGCGTAGGCATCCAGCTAACGTCCCACGGGCATTTCTGACCGTGACAGCGTGCTGTCAGCTGCACGTGGATATATATGCAGTTGGAAGATCCACAGTTAGGGCTGGCTTCAGGGAATGCCCCGTCAGCGACACCAACGGTGGCATGAAGAATCAGGTCTTTCCCCTCTGCCTTCCGCGGTGTTAGATTATCCTCGTGTTATACACGGAGACACCCCCCCACTCCCCCCTGGGGGACTGGGGATTGTGAAGCAGTCCCAGGAAGCCCCCTGAGCCCGGAGAGCACCGCAGACCTCAACGCAAAAGATGCGAGCCTTGGGACACCTGACGGCTTGCCACGTCCTTCCTCCCAGCCGCGCCTGGCTGTTGCACCCACGCATTGTCGCCGATGGGTTCGGGGTTTTCTGCATTTGGAGAGTCAGACTGCTGCACAGGGATTTCCAGTTCTTTGTTTTACTGACGGAGTCCTTTCTTCAAATAAGACCTCATGCAAAACCCAATATCAACAAACAGGGACTTTGGGGCAGCCCCGGTGAGAGTGGAGTGGGGGTGGGGGCCGAAGTCCCGCTTGTTCCTCCCTCTCCAAATGCTCTCTTCCCTTGGAGAAGGTCCCCGGCACTTCCAAAGAAACCACCAGGCTCCTCTGACCCAATGCAAAAACCTGGCACTAAAAGGTTCTTGAGAAATCTTTCAGCTGTACCCTCCTTACCCTGAATACTTGGTGTGAAACCCCGGGGTGGCCGCGAGGCTGGCTGCATTGGGTGGTTTCATTGAAACAGTGGTGAAGTTTCTGGGTTGGAAAGTGAAGACGCTGGCCCCTCTCTGGAGGGTCTCCCTGCCTCCACTGCCACCTGTCTACATGCCGCCCTCCAAAGAACAGCCAGGGTGGCCTTTGAGAACAGCTCTCATCAGGTCACCCACCACTTAGAACCCTGCAGTAGCCTCCTGGCGTGTTTAGAATGGAATTTAAATTCCTTACTTTCATCCTCAGAGCTGGCCACACTGGTTGATTTCACCTACCCATCTACTTCCTGCCACAGGGTCTTTGCACAAGCGGTTCCCCTGGCCCCGGATGTTTTCCTGACCCACCTTTATAAAGTTGGCTCCTCCTTGCCATTTAGGTCTCCGTCAAATGTCCCCTTCTCACAGAGGCCTTCTTTGACCATTCACTTCCCTTTACCCCATCAGCCTATTGGGGTTTCTTTCCTTCTTCTTCTTCTTTATTTATTGACTTGATTTTTTTTTAGAGAACTTTTAGATTTACAGCAAAATCAAGCTGGGAGGTATCGAGATTTCCCGTAAACCCCCTACCCCCACACACGCACAGCCTCCCTCATTAGTACCACCCCCCACCGGAGAGGTGCAGTTGTAACAAGTGATGAACTCACCCTGACACATCCTAATCACCCATAGTCCGTAGCTGACATGAGGGTTCACTCCCCGTGCTGTCCTTCTGTGGGTTTAGACGAATGTGTAATGACATGGGCCCACCATCATAGTCTCATACAGAGGAGTTTGATGCCCTGAAAATCCTCCGTGCTCCATCTATTCATTCCTTCTCCCGCCCCCCCCCCCCAACCTCTGGCGACCACTGATCTTTTTACCACCTCCATAGCTTACCTTTTCCAGAATGTCACGTAGGGACATAGAATCATACTATACACAGCCTTCCCATGGCTTCTTTCACCTAGTGATACGCATTTAAGCTTCCTCCGTGTCTTCTCGTGGCTTGATAGCTCATTTCTTTTTAGCGCTGAACAGTACTCCGTCGTGTGGATGCACCACAGTTTATGCATCCATTCACCTACTGAAGGATGAAGGGCATGTAGGTCGCCTCCATATTCCGGTGATTATGGATGAGATGCCGCAGACGCCCGAGTGTGCAGGTCGGATTGTGTTTTCTTCACCGGACCTACTGCTACCTGATTTGTTTTTGTTCACTGCCGATTTCCTGTCTCCCTCACTGGAAAGAAGGCTCCACCAGAGCAGAGAGAGCTTATCTCTCGTCCTTGTGTTATATTCTCTAAAGCAGCACCTGCTACCAGATCTGGTAAATGAATGAGTGGCCTGCCGACTGCCACCCAACAGTCCCGGCGGGGGGGGGGGGGGGGGGGGGGTTCTGCTCTCGGAGATGTGGAACTGGCAGCTGAGCCACGTTTCAGCCCCGCCAGTCTTTCCTCCCATCATCACAGATGTGTTGTGACCACTGGCACAGCCCCGCCCAGAACGGGGCTGCGGGAATGTGGGGGGCTCCCGGTGATGACAGCTTGTGGGAGCCATGGGCCTCTCAACCGTCTGCCGGGGACAGCTTGTGGTGCCAACCCCAGGGGCTCCCCAGTCTGGGGAAAGAAAGCAAACCAGGATCCAGAAAGAAGGAAAAATTGGAAAGCACACTGATTGCGGGTGGATTATTATTACTAGTAGCCGCTGTTACCAGTAACGTCACATAGGTAACCAGGATGCTTCCTTCATCCTGCGAACTCAAAGCCCGCCCCGGGGCAGCAGCTAACACGTACTGAGCGTCACTCTGGGCCCTGTGCTTTGCCAAGGGCTTTAAGTAGGAATTGTGTATTAAGTCATCCCAGAAGCCCTCTGGAATAGTCCTGTGTGAGTTTTTCAGATGAGAAATACAGAGGTCTGAAGGTTCAGTACTTGCCCGTGACCCCCACCCCCTCAAACTCAAGACAGTCATGCCGCACAGACCATGCTCTTGAACTTGACCAAGAGAGGCTGTCGTGTCCAGCAGTCTGCACCAATGGCTGACCATCACCCGACTCCCACACCCTTCCTGGGCCCCGTCTCAGACATTTTGAATCTGAATCTCCCACAAGGCTTGCAAATTTAAAGTTCCGGAAACTTTAAAGCTTCAGTTCAGGGAGGTTACCTAAGTGAAGGAAGCATCCCACATAAGATAACAGAATTTCTAAGGGCATTCAAATCCAAAAAAAAAAACAAACCAGTTTTTTAAATCTGCAGGCCCGATTTGGCCCCTGCCTAGAAGTTTGAGGGTCCAGGGATCTGTGTATTTAAATAGTGCCCAGGAGTTTCTGAGAAGCATCCAGCTCCTTCCCGTGTGGGTACATTGTCAGCCCAGCACCTGGCCAAATGCTGCTTGGATTCTTTATGAAACAGTGAGCTCAGTACTTCACCAGGCAGGACATTCCATGTTTGGGTAACTCTGTTCCCTCTCTCTTTTCATCTCTTTTCACACAGGGGTTGCAGGGCAGGGGGAGGATTTCAGAAGTGCAAGCATCAAATTAATCTTCTTCCGCAGCGTATACTACACCATCAGTCCACACAAGATTTCTCTTGTGGTTTTATTTGTTTTTGTTCTTTTCCTCACTTTCTCCCCCTGCAATAGCCCTCCATTTCATGTATTTTACATCCTCACGATCCACCTCTAACCTGTTTGATTTGATGTAAAAGGATCTTTCGGACACATTGTATCGGTAGTATGTGTGGGTAGAGTGTTTACTTTCATGGATGGTACTGTAGGATGGCTACATTTATCAGATTATTCTTCCTTAACATCTCAGAGCAGCAGCTGCCTCTCTGGAACCTTCTCCCATTCGATTCTAGTTTTTTCCCTCGTGGAGCCAAACGGAAAAATTCCACACCTTCTCCCAGCATTCCAAGACCGTCATCACGGCCCCTCTTCTGCAGCCCCCATCTGCCCTCTCACCAGATATGGGATTTTCCCTATTTCTCCCCAGGATGCTCTGTAGTTAGATGGCATTCTCCACCCACCCCCACACCTGCCCCTGAGTGATGTCATTCTCTACCTACCCCTAATGGGAGAGGAACCTGAGATACTTTGTGACTGGGCCACACAGCAAGATAGCGTAAGAAATAAGATTTGATTAGAAGCATGCACTTACCTGCCTTCAGTTAGACATCCCTGCCCTTGGCCTTTCCTACCTGGTTATCGGGATAGGAAAACTGTAACCCTTGGTGATGTGGGGGTACCTGCAGGCAGGACATCTCCCTCCTCACTCTGCCTTGACTTCTTTGAGTGCAACACTAGAATCCACATGCCCGGACACCAGTTAACACTCCTGTTCCTTAGACATGGGTGGAGAGTCCTTCAGAATGTACGGGAAGGATTACAAGCCGTGTGCCTCTCCTCCAGGCTGAGCGGACCAGGCTCCGGGAGCTGAAGGTGCCTATATGCCCATGTGGAATAACCCACCTCCTCCTCTTCTGCCGTTTATCTTTATGAGCACATTAAAGACACCGAAACTTACATTTCTTTGTTATTGAGGTAAAATTGGCATATCAGAAAGTGAAGCAATTTGTAGTGAACAATTCGGTGGCATTTAGGACATTCACAGCATGCACAGCCATCACCTCAATCGAGTAGTTCTTATTCTACTCCAGTGGAATCCCTTCCTCATCCCGACATTATCATCACCCCGAAAGGAAACCCCATACCCGTTACTTCCCGTTCCCCCTTCCCCTCTGCCTCTGGTAAGCACCAACCTGTGTTCTGTCTGTATGGACTTACCTATTTGGGATCTTCAATATAAATGAGATGATTCTGTATGTGACCTTTTGTGTCTTGCTCCTCTCAGCGAGCATAACCATCTCAGGTTTCCTCCACGTTGTAGCAGGTGTCAGTACCTGCCTTCTGTGGCCAAGTGATAGTTCATGGAATGTACGTACTGCAATTTTGCTTACGTATTCATCTGTTGATGGACATTTGGGCTGTTTCTACCTTCTGGCTGTTATGAATGATGCTACTATGAACATGTGCACACAGGGACTTGTTTGAGCACTGGTCTTTAACTCTTTGGGGCATATACCTAGAAGTAGAAATATGGGGTCAGATGATAAATCTCTGTTTACTTTTTTAAAGAAACTACATTTTTAAAATTAATTAATTAATTAATTAATTAATTTTTAAATGTTTTATTTATTTTTGAGAGAGAGAGAGGGCACACAAGCAAGGGAGGGGCAGAGAAAGAGGGGGACAGAGGATCTGAAGCAGGTTCCACACTGAGAGCAGAGCCTGATGCAGGGCTTGAGATCATGAGATCATGATCTGAGCCGAAGTCAGACATTCAACCAACTGAGCCACCCAGGCACCCACATTTATTTATTTTTGATTTAAAATGCTTTTGTTTTGGGGGCGCTTGGGTGGCTTAGTTGGTTGGGTGTCCGACTTTGGCTCAGGTCATGATCTCACAGCTCATGGGTTCAAGCCCCACATCGGGCTCTGTGCTCACAGCTCGGAGCTTGGAGCCTGCTTTGGATTCTGTGTCTCCCTCTCTCTCTGCCTCTCCCCTGCTCACCTTCTGTCTCTCTCTCTCAAAAATAAATAAATATTAAAAAAAAAAAGATGCATTGACTTTATATTAAAATGTTTCTGTTTTTGTTTTGAGAGAGAGAGAGTGTGCATGAGCACATGAGCAGGGGAGGGGCAAGGGCAGGAGGGACAGAGGATCCAGAGCATTTCTTTTTTAAATAACAACTTTACTCTGGAACTTTCCTGCATATGGAGAGATGGGAAATTGGGTGAGGAGTCAGGAGATCTGGGTTCTTTTCCTGGCTTTGCCCCTAACCAGCTGTGTGACCTTGAGCAAATCACTTCCCCTCACTGGGCTCTTGTTTTCTCATTTGAAAAGTAAGGGGATTTCATAAAGCAAAATGATCTTAAAAGTCTCTTCCTCTTTTAAGATTTTACTGGGAAAAAATGGATTCCAGAGAGAAGAGGGAGAGAGAATTATCAAACAGCTACCAGATTATCTCTAAGAACTTTCTCTACCGTGTTTTAAAATTGTGAGTTAAAGGCACCCCAAATAATTGGGCTTTTTTTTGTTTCCTGCCAGTGTGTTTCTAGTTAGTGAATAGCTCTGGCTTCTTATGCCCATCAAGATTCCCAGAACAAGATACCCTTCTCCTGCCCATCACTTCCTGTTGCCGGACAGCTCCTGAACAAAACATGGCAGTCATGAAGCCAAGACAGGAGCCAAACCATCCCCACTGTCCTACGTGAAGGAATGTTGAGCCTCACCCCATGCTGGTTCTCTCAGTACAAGGTGTCAGCTGGATAGCCTGAGTCTGGTCTTTGGAGATGTACGACCCAAGGAGGGGAGTTAGCAGACCCTTCCTGTGTCTGTATAAAGACCGTCTTTGGAGGAAGAACCAAAGATGTCCTGTGACGCCGTCCAGCCTGATTTTCCTCCTTCGGAGATTTCTACTCCCCTGACCTTCTTCTAGCTGATTGATCTCTGGCCCAAGTGCAGTGCCTAGGGAGGAAGGGAGTTTTTTCCTCCACTGGAGGGGAGCCTCCACAGTATGCCATCCAGGTCCAAAGCATGTGTTCCCCTGAGCCGCCTGCTGGTTTTCTGGGGAGACCCGAGTTTAAACAACAAAAACAAAACAAAAACATGTGATCCAAGTGGTTTATTTCATTGAGTCAGCCATTTATTTGCTCATTTTTCATCCATCCATCACATATTTTTGAGTGCCTGCCATATTAGATTCTAGGAATAAACAAAATGAGGCACCTTCCCTATGGAGCCTTCCTTTTTTAGTAGAGGGTACAGATGAGTGGCTTTTGGAAAGAACACAATGAATACGAAGTGACAAGTGCTTGACAAGGGGGCCACAAATGGTGTTCAGGAGTACAGACGAGGGACACACAAGTCACACTTGGCAAAAATCGTGAGAGGGCAGATTCAAAGCATGTTCTAGACAGAAGCTAATCTGTGTAGAAGTCACAGAGCACGACACATGATGGGACCTAGGAGATGACCAGTACTTGCTGGAACACAGAGGGAGGGTGATGAGAGGGGAGGTTGGAGAGGGGACTCCATTAGGGAGGATTTCACAGTCGGGCATCTGTGAGCTAGTGAGTTGACTGAGCATATTTGGCCTGGCATATTTGTATCCACACTTTAGAAAATGACACCTCTGGTGATGGGTGAAGAATGAGTCGGAGGGGTAAGAGTGGAAGTGGGGAGGGACACCCGGCTGCCTCATTTGGTAGAGCATGCGACTCTTGACCTCGGGGTTATAAGTTCGAGCCCCACGTTGGGTGTAGAGATTACTCAAAAACAAAATCTTAAAAAAAAAGAAAAAAAGAGTGGAGGTGGGGAGACCACTCAGGAAGCTGCTGTGGTCGCTGCCATGAACTGATGGTGACCGAAACCAAGGTGGAAGCAGCGGGAAGGAAGTAGATGGGGTCCAGAAACACGTGAGGTTGGGCGCTGCTGCTGGGCCCAGCGTCCAGGACAGAAACTGCTGAAATCTGAATCAGAATCCTTTAGCCCGCCCCACATCCTGGCACAGGGGAGGGTCCTCATCCCCCCGGGTCTTCAGAAGTATAACCTTGTCTCCCAGGAGCAAGCCCTGGAGCCCTGCTCCTGTGCCCGACAGCCTCAGTTAGGACAGATAGGAGCTGGTGGTGGTGTACAGGTGAGAGAAGCATCCTGGGGGAGCTGCCTCCAGCCATCCTCTTTGACTTGGCCCCCATGGCAGAACAGCAAACTGGACCAAGTTTTAAGATCCCATGTTCTGGAAACTGTGGCAGTCTTAAAGGACTGTATCTCATTCTTTTTTTTCAAGTATAGTTAACGTACAGTGTTACATTAGTTTCAGATGCACAATATAATGACAACAGTTCTACACATGACTCGGTGCTCATCACGATAAGTGTACTCTTATCCCCTTTATCTATTTCATTCACCCCCCACCCACCTTCCGTAGCCATTCTTGCTTTTCTCTCTCAGGAGGAGGGGAAAAGGGTTTATCTCTTAAGGACTCCTCCCAGGCCCCTTGGGCAGCCATTTTTAATCCTTCCCCTTGCAGGCCTTAGAATGATTTCTTGTGCTTGAGGATGTGAGCATTGGGCGGTCATAATATCGCTCATTCTACCAACCCCCTGGAAGCCCCTTCTTCTGGGTCATAGTCTCAGCACTGCCATTATCTCTAAAGGGACAGCATCAGGGCCACCATACCTTTGTGCACAAAATAACTGCAGAAATTCACTTAAAAAAAAAGTCCAATGAGTAACCAGCTTCCACCTGTCTAACCCCTAACCCTCAGTGCAGCTGCCTTCACTCTGCCCCTGGATCAGAGGACATCAGTGTGATCTTTTCTCTGTGCCCTACCCCAGACTCACTCAAACCCAGGCCCATACAACACATAGGGTTCCTAGAAGCTATGAGATTCGTGTGTTTCTCACTGGCCTAGTGCGTGGCATCTTCTAGGTGCTGGACCAGTGGGACAGTGTTTGTTTCCAGGATTATTCCAAGCAGAGTTGCCCTTCCTTCTAGAACAGTGGTTCTCAACCGGGAGTGGTTTTGTCCTCCAGGGGACAGTTGGCAATGTCTAGAGACATTTTCGATTGGAGGCAGGAGTGGGTTCTACTGGCATCTAGTGGATAGAGGCCAGGGATGCTGCGAAACATCCTGCAGTAATACCCAAGGCAGTTCCCCACACAGAGAATTGTGGGTCCCACATGTCCATCAGGGTTAAGAAATCCTATTCTAGAACACTGGTCTGTGACCAACAGGACCCTGGAGTCCTTCAGGCCCCGGAGGATTGCTAGAACAGACCACAAGTTCAAGAAAAACTCACTTGGCATTGTATTTCTTTCCACAGCTGAACTCTGTCCGAGAGGCCCAGTTAGAGCTGCTGGAGGCAGCAAGACCCCGCGGGCCGGGGAGCAGGGAGCGGGGCCCAGTACTGAGGATGGCCAGGCAGCAGCAGCCGCCGCCCTGGGTCCGCGCAGCCTTCCTGCTCTGCCTCCTCAGCCTCAGCGGGGCCATCGAGATTCCTATGGATCGTGAGTCCTGCCCCATCCTCTTTGATTCTCCTGATTTGGGGCAGAGGAGTTGGGAGGGGCTGGGAGGTCGGCGGGGAGTGAAGAGCAACTTTGGAAGAGGCTGGGGAGAGGGGAAGTGATTCTGGATGCAGAGCTGGGTTTCCCTGCAAAGAATTGACGGAAGCAGATCCGCGTTTGGGAACGTGAGACGAATTGCGTGGCATGATCTCTGAGGACTGTGGCTGAGCTGATGCTGGGGCTGCCTGGAGCCTGCCGAGCAGGGCTGGAGGTGGCAGATTTGAAAGTCAGTGTGGCACTCAGGAGTTCTTCCCTCCACTCTCCTCCCTCCGATCTCTGCAGTCTTGACTTGCCCATCAAAGTGGAGTTTCCAAGGACCAAGTGCAGTGGATAGTTCTCATTTGCCTTCCTAATATCTGAGCTGGATCCTAGGCCCTCGCGGCTGGACTAATCAGGATGGATGGCCTGGGGAGGGTTGGGAAGGGAATTATTTCGCAGAAGCCTGGGGCTAAATGAAACATTAAAGTAGAGCTCCATTTCAATGCCAGGGTCCAAAACCCAGGCGCTGATTCCCTCTGTTTGTTTTTGCCTCTCCCGTGGCGAAGTTGGAAAGTAAAATCTGTATCATTCTGTTTCCCACGGTGGGGGCATTATTTGGCCATCAGAATCATAAAATAAGGGGTTTGGGATGCCGACAGCCATGTCTCTTGCGGCCATACCTGTTGCTACGTTCGTAAGTGGCTCAGTGACTGGCAGCCATGCTCCATGGCCCTGCATTTAGCTGCGTACCCCCCTTTGCCGCCATTCTGACACCTCCACCAGAATGTCTTGGCATTCCAGTGCTCTGATGTGGGCATACCACCTCTGTCCCCTGTGTCCTGGTTCCAGAAATAGATGGGATCCACATGATGCCGATGCTGACTTGGGCTCTGTCCAGGTGACAGATGTCTAGGGAGGGCTGGGAGAGGGATACAGGCTCCAAGAAGTGCCCACTGAGCTCTCCAAAGCCAGACAGACCCTGGGGCCGGGAGTCAGCATAGCTTGGAGAAGAATTACACATACTTCAGCGCCCCCCTCCCCACTCAACCCTACAAATAATAACTGCCCAGAGGAGTGGCCACTTCTGGGTAAGAGAAGGCCAGCAGAAACTATAAGGACCCAGAAACAAGACGGGCAAGGCCCTGTTGCCTTCCCAATAGCCCCAAGTGCATGTATGTGTGTGTGCATGCACGTGTGTGTGCGCGTGTGTGTGTTCACTGAATGGGGGGGGGGGGGTCATGACATGAACTGTTCCCGTGGAGACCATCTCCACTGATAGCTCAAGGAAGAGTCTCTCATTAACAATCCCAGGAAGACAGTCTAACAAGGAGCACGATAAGGCCAAGTCCCTGGAGAGCAGAGGGATACAGAGGAAATTGGGTTATCAAAGAAGTGGTGAAGGCTCATTTCCCTTCTGCTGCTTCTCCTCACTCATTCACTTGCCACTTTGATCCCTGGGGCTAGTGGGTGAGGGGTTCCTTCAAGAAGAACTTATAAATAGATGGCTTTGACATCTTTGTTAGGAATCTGGATTTCTAAAGCTCTCCCGGAGCCATGGGCAGGTGAGCTAGCAGTCAGTCTCTCCAGAGTACCGCGTGTAGGGCAAAGAGCCACAAGTGCCCTGACCTCCCCCACCACCATCTCCCCACCTTAGTGTCCGTGAGGAGGGCCTAGAGTGTCCCCTACTTCCGGAAATGCATTGAAGGAAACATAGACCTTTCCTTGCTCTGGGTCGCACAGCAAATGGGTGATGGATTCATGAATAGATCCCAGGTCTCTTTAAGATGTACAACTTGATGACCAGGTTGGCACTCGATATGTCCCACCCCTCCCTCTGCTAATCCCACCTTCTTTTAGTTCTTGGAACTCACCAGAGTAGCAGCTGCCACATGTCTGGCTGAAAGCTAAGTGCTTTAGAAGCATCTCCTCTGAGTCTCATCTTTCGCTGACAGGTTAGAAAACCGAGGTGCAGAGAAATAAAGCCGTTCTCTCCAGCTCATAAGTGGCAGGGCCAGCACATGACTACAGCACCTCTCTGAATGAGGAGGTGAGGTCTTTTGTGACACCAGGCCTGGTGCCCCGGGCCACCGCACAACAGGAAACTCATGATGCCTGCCCGAAGCATGCCTCCTATGCCTTATACCTCCCTGCCGGCTGCAGGCTCAGTGGCCCTGGTGACATGTCCAGAATAAGCCTACAGAAGATGAATGCAAGACAAGAGAAGGCCAGCCCTTCAGAGGGGACCCAGTTGCCCAGGGAAGAGGTCCTCTTCAGCCAGGTTTTCCCCTCTTGCTGGGCCCAGCCTAACAGGTGCCCCCCAAGTTACCTGAGCCCACCCTTCCTTCTTCACCCTAGGCCGTGGCCCGGTGGGAGGGGCTGGGGAAAGACCATACGTTCTTACTCCTCTCCCCCCAGAGTCATTGAGGTATTTATTGACATACAACATATGTAAGTTTAAGGTGTACAACTTGATGATTTGCTACACGTATACATTACGCAATGATGACCCCATGGGTTAGTTTACACGTCCATAATTACCTTTTGTGTGTATGGGGTGGCAACTTTGAAGATCTGTTCTCTCAACAACTCTCAGGTGTATGATATAGTTCTGTTAACTACAGTTGCAGGCCGTACGTTAGGTCCCCAGAACATACCCATCTTAGAGCTGGAACTTTGTATGCCTTGACCAGCATCTCCCCACTTTCCCGCCCCCCTCCCAGCCCTTGGCAACCACCATTCTACTTTGTTTCTTTGAGTGTGAAGTTTTTAGATTCTACATAGAGTGAGAACATACCGGATCTTTCTCTGACTTAATTTCACTCAGCGTAAGGTCCTCAGGGCCTATCCGTGTTGTCACAAAAGGTAAGAGAGAGATGCCTACACCCCCACGTTCACTGCAGCGTTATTCATAAGAGCCCAGATGTGGGAGAAGTGAAGGCCAGGCACTCTTCTGGGAGAGGCTGCAGGGGCTCTGGCTAGAGGCTGCCCTGTCAGGGGTGCCCTTCCGCTCGCTTGCCCCTTCAGGGGGCATTATCTGTGCCTTGAGGACCGGGGCACTGCTTCTGCTCTGGGGAGTTTGGGCCCAGCAGGCTTCCTGGAATAGCCACCGGCGGCTACACAATCCCTCATTGAAGCCCCGGCCTCCAGCTCCCGCCGCTGTGCCAACAGAGTCACACGCACCCGCCTCACCCCCCCCCCCACCAGCCCCAAGGAGAACAGCGTGACCTTTGAAGAAAGCAAAGGGTCGCCTCATCAACAAGAGTGGGTTTGCCAAAAAGTGAGTCTGCTGGCAGCTCGCCCCTCTGTCCCCCTCTCCACGTCAAGGGACTGGGCATTTTTCTCCTAGGAGCCCACAGAGGAGACGGCGGGGTGGGAGGAACATTTCTTCCTCACTGTCATCCCAAATAGTGCTGCAGGACGACCTCAATACACACACACACACACACACACACACACACACACACACACACACACCCTTCAGGGATGGGTTGGGTGCCAGGGACTGTAAATACCAGCCAGGGAAAGAGAAGAAGTGCATGGATAAAGGAACCTTGCAGACGGGGCAGGCACCTGCCTTACCCCCTGCAGAGCTCATTGGAAGACTTTTCCTCCCCCTTGGAAGGCAGAAGAGCAAACTCATTTTCCACTTGACATCACCAGCAAGTTCTATAGATGGAGAGAAGGGCAGGTGGTGTAACAGAGGGTTTGGGGGGGGGGGGGTTGTCACAGGACTAAGTAGGCTGCCCTTGTCCCCAGGCACGCGGTCCTCACGGTCATCTCCCTATGGTGGCTTGTCCTCTGGTTTGGTTGTGTCTCTGTAATAAATTCCTTGGTGGCACAATGGCGGTTGCAGATGTCATTACCTCCTTAGGGAATTAGACTCTCAAGAGGCCCCTGGCCTGATTTCAGTGTGGGGCTGGGGACAGCATCCAGCCAGCTCTGAGGGTCTCCACTCCCCCCAAGACCTCCCTCCTTACTCTCCTTTGTCCAGAATGTCAAGGAGGAGAGAGTGTTGGGGCCCCACTTGGCCCACCCACCTCTCTGGCCAAGGATGGATCTGTGAAAGGAGCTTTGGACCAGAGTACAGGAGAACTGGTCCTTATTCCAGTTCTGCAGCAAATTTGCTACGTGCCCTTAACTGAATGACTTCCCTTCTAAGAATCTGAGATTCCCTGGATAATGTCTAGGGCTCTTTCCATTGAGCCAACCTTTGATTTTATAAAAGAGAGGCTTGAAGGCCATGTGGGCAAAGCAAAACCCCTGCCAGGACAAGGACAGAGCCCTCCACTGTGTGTGAGGACCCAAGAGACATCAACTGTGTCTTGAGATGAAGAAACCGCAGGCCTGGGCTAATGGTCAAAGGGCCTACTTCTCCTGAAAATGGCCCGTTCTCCCCTCCTCCTCCTCCATGCCCAACCACACTGGCTTTCCAGAACTATCTTTCTTGGGCCCCTGGCAGGAAGATCTTATATGGGTGAAGATGCCATCATGGGGAGTTCCCGGGAGCACGTGTTCAGAAACCACAGATTTCTGCTTTTCCCCGGACTTTTCATTCCTTTTTGTTTCCTGCCGAGGCTGCACCCAGGCAAATGGCAAAGCAGATAAAATATTTCAGTGCCCCAGCAGACACACAACCCTGGCCCACTTGAAAGAATTGTTTTGAACCTTTTCGTGGGTCTTACTCAAGACTTTCATGTACCAACAGTGTGGATCGCAGGGGACTCGTTCCTGCCACACTCCACCTTTCCTCTCCCATGTCTGTCTTCTCTCTCGTGACTCTTCCGGAACCTCTTGGTCCTGCCTTAGCCCTGCCTGCTGCACACCGCCCTTCTCTGGGCCCCTGGACTCCCCTTCCACAACTCACTGTGGCTGAGTCAGAAAGCTTCGAGGTCACCTTGGCTCCCCCACAGCCTTTGCTTCCCGGGGAAGCACCCACTCTGAAGAAGTCAGCCCACAGCACCAACACGTACCTGATATCCGCACCAGCGTGACATACGCACGGCCTGTTACTTCACGATAGAACCATAAAGAAGGGACACCTTACGAAGTTACAGAAACACATGTTCTCCTTTCTGCGAATTTTAACCAAGACCTCCTCCCCAGGAAGCACGTGACCATCGAAGATCCTGCCGTTCGAAGCTGGGTACACAGACCACCAGCTTGTCAGAAACGCAGGGTCTGCTAAATCAGAATCTGCATTTTAACCAGACCCACCCCCCCCCACCCCCCGCCAGCCTGGGTGATTCATACACTTGTCAGGTTTGAGAAGCCCGACCTCAAACATGCACACACCTGTACACGAGCACCCGCACATCTCAGGTGTGCAGACCTTTGCTACCTGCCTCTTTATCCTTTTCGTAAAAAGCACAGAAAGGAGCGGTGGGCTCTGTTTCATCCCTGCACTTGTTTGGAAGAGGGATTTCCGTAGGGCAGCGTATTTCTGCCACGAGCAGAGCCGCGGTGGTTCATCGGTCCCTAGAATTTTCCAAAGGATAGGCAAGGAGGTGCTTGCATGTGGGACAGAGAAGAAGGTGCAGCGGAAGGAGCGAGGCCTGCGGACCGTGCGGGCTTTGCCTCATCGCGCTGGTTCAGATCTGCTGCCAGGCTTCTCAGCCTCAGCCTCGCCCGGGCACCGTTGGCCAGGGGGCCCGCTTTCCTCAGTGGCGTCCAGAGAGGGTGGACGGCATCTTTAGAGCCCAGCCTCCTTCCAGCAGCATCGTTCCGTTCGAGAGTTGGGCTTTCCCGGCAACACCACTTGATCAGAAGCCGGTCTTTCTGCTCAACTGCTTGGTTTGAGCTCCCCGTGGAAATGTCGCCTCTGTGAAGCGCTCGCTGAGTCCGTCCCCACCTCTGGGTGGCTCTCCCACCGAGCGCTGCGGCCCTACTCTCCCGGCAGGCTGGGGCGTGAGGACCCCTGGGCGAGTAGTCGTGTACGATAACCTATAACCTCTGTCTTCTTTTCTCCCCCTCACAATGCTAACCCGTCGGAACTAACAGCAAGCATTCAGAATGAGCGTAAGTCCCCCGGGCGCCTCTGTGCACCTGTGCCTCTGGGAGGTAGGAGGGCAGCAGGGAGGGTGGGAGAAGGCCAAGTGAGGAGATGGGGGGGGATCAGCCGCCTCTCCACCCTGCCTGCTGGGGGTTTCTTGACACCAGGGCCCTGTAGTGCGGTCCCTTACCACACGGGGACGCAGCCATCCACCCGGAGATTCCTGTTGCTGGGAAGGGCAGAGGAGCAGGTGGGTAAGAAGGGCCTCCGCTCCCCACCCTCAGGTAGCTGGCAAGGAGCACCGCGGAGAACATTGGAGGTGGGGACCAAGCGTGAGAGGAGCTGGTTCTTTGGGCCCAGGCCCTGGGAACTTGAACCTGTGAGCTCCAGCCTCACCACAGTTCGGCCGTCTGTTGACCCTCCAGGGCTCAGAACCATCACGGCTACTAGGCTCTGGAATGTGACCTGCGCTGGGTTCCTATATTCGTTCGACAAACATATATCAAGAACTCTTGTGCACAAGGCATCATACTGAGTGTTGGGATAGAAGAATGGGTAAAACAAAAGTTTCTCGTAGGGATCCCATGAGATCTTCGAGGGATTCTTCTTAGGCTCAGTCTTTGGCAAAACCCCCTTTCCTGCGGCCCCATTTAAGGAGCTGGGTCCTCAAAAGGAGGCACTGCCCGCCCCCCGTTTGCCTGCTTGTCCTATGGCTCCTGAAGATGTTAATTTCAGCCATTCCCCGAGCCCGGGGCCCCCGGCAGGTCCCCGCAACCCTGACCGCTCCCTATTTGTGCTGTTGCAGTGTCCCAGCCCCCGACCATCACCAAGCAGTCAGTGAAGGACCACATCGTGGATCCCCGTGATAACATCTTGATTGAGTGTGAAGCAAAGGGGAACCCGGCCCCCAGGTGAGTGCGCTGGCAGGTAAATCCAAGGGGCCCCGCAAAGAGGGCATTGAGACCACACCCCTGCCCTTCAGAGAAGAACCCCCGTCCTCCTGAAGAGGACATGAAACAGAAGCACGGAGATATTACGCCCCTTTGCCAAGGTCTCCCAGACTGAAAAGGGCAGAGCTTAGATTTAAACCCAGGCCTCTGACTGCACTGCCCCCACCCCCCACCCCCACCCCCAGGCCAGGTTTGTCTCCAGCAGACAGAAAACCCTGGAGATTCAGAGATGTTCTGCTATTGGTCCCCCGTCTTCAGAGCAGCCTCCACAGGCTGGACTGTTCCAGAGCCTCGTGCCTGATTCAGACCAAACATGACAGGACCCTGTGCAGGTGTCTGTCAGGGAAAATGAGGCAGGACAGAGCCTTGGGTATATGGCAGCCTTCTTCTACCCACCCCCCACCTGGTCTGCGTGAGCCTGAGAAGAGAGCAAGGCCTCTCTCTCACCCAGGGTGGAAGGAACAGGGTCACCCTGCAGGGTCAGGCAGGGCATGGATGGCCTTACTTCTGAAGTTTGGTCTTTGCCCCCCACGGTTCCTTTGCAGTAACAGTGATTCTGAGACACTGAGCAGCCACTCCTGCTTCTTTTAAGTTATGTTCTGGACAGCTGTGCACACATCCCCACCCCCCCAGAAGGAGAGGGAGATTCTAGCGTCTTCCCCTCTGGGCTCAGTTTTGTGAGGGCTGCTTGTTCTTTCAAAGCTGGCCCTCCTGGGCTAGAAGGTGCGGCCACTGCTGTCTTCTGCACCCATGAGCAGGAGCATGGATAACCCGGGCCATTGCTCTTTGGCTTTGGCTTTAGAGTTGGTTATCGAATGAGACAGGAGAGGTAGAGCCAGCTCCCCGATGTGCTTGGCCTGGGTGAAATATTACAAAAAATCAAACTCCCTGCCTAGGGACACCTGGGTGGCTCAGTCGGTTAAGCATCTGACTCTTGCTTTTGGCTCAGGTCACGATCTCATGGTTCATGGGATCAAGCTCCGAGTCAGGCCCCGAGTGGATGGTGTGGAGCCTGCTTGGGATTGCCTCCTTCTCCCTCTCTCTCTGCCTCTCCGCCCCACCCCACCACTTTCACACACGCCCTCTCTCTTTCTGTCTCAAAAAGAAATAAATATTTTTTAAAAATAATAAAATAAATAAAAACTAAAAGTCCCTGCCTGCTCCCGCAAAGAACATTGTCCCCCGGTGGCTATGTGGGTATCTACCACTTCCAGCCATGACTCCCAGCCTTGGCTGGGTAAGAGCGCTAATGTCAGGGACGTGTCCCCCACACGGTCATCTGACTGCCACCTAGGACTCTGCATTTTATCAGGCTTCCCGGTCAGTTCTGCCGCTCAACCAGGGTGGGACCCACTGGTATGGAGGTGCGGTTATGGGACAGGGTCAGGGACCAGAGCCCCGAGGCTCTCACCTGGAGCCCGGAGCCCACCCTGTTTCTCTTTGTGGTCCTGCCTCTCCCCTCCTCGCCCGTCCCCCGCCCCCATCGTACACAGCTTCCACTGGACTCGCAACAGCAGGTTCTTCAACATCGCCAAGGACCCCCGGGTGTCAATGAGGAGGAGATCCGGGACCCTGGTGATCGACTTCCGCAGTGGGGGGCGGCCCGAGGAATATGAGGGGGAATACCAGTGCTTTGCCCGGAACAAATTTGGCACGGCCCTGTCCAATAGGATCCGCCTGCAGGTGTCCAGTGAGTAGCATGGGCAGAGGGGGGACCGGCATGCCCTGCTTCTGGGGAAATGGGGGGGGAGCATGGAGGGTCATTCCAGAAAGGCCGCCCCTGCCCTTGGCTGCCTTGGTGCCCTGCAAGTCCTGCTTGCTGTTTGCCTCTGAGGAGGAGCGCACCTCCCCCTACTCAGAAAGATTCCTGGGAGAGGAGGCTACCAAACCAGTCTTGAGCAACTTCACCTGCCTTCTGGGCAAAGGAGGAGAGGAAGGAGAGGAGCCTTTGAGGCTGTGCATTTATTTAGACAAATGGCCTCTGTTCTCTCGCTGTACCTTGCCTAGACCCACGGGGGCTCTCTCCCCACTCCCTTGTTCTCCCATCTCCCCTTGTCCTTCTCCCCCTTGCATTTCTGCCTCTAACCTGCTCCTTGCCTCGGCCCCAGCCATCCCCCTCATTTCACCCGCCTCTGTCTGACTCTCCCCAGAATCTCCCCTGTGGCCCAAGGAAAACCTAGACCCTGTCGTGGTTCAAGAAGGTGCTCCCTTGACCCTCCAGTGCAACCCCCCACCCGGACTTCCGTCCCCAGTCATCTTCTGGATGAGCAGCTGTAAGTCTTAGGGGGCGTTTGATTTCTACTTTAATCTTAAGGAGGGGGGTGGGTGTGTGAAATGGGAAGGGCTTGCCCAAGGCTGGAAGGCCTTCACTTGTGAGAAGCTGGTGTAAAGGGGCCACGTGGCTGAGAACACGGTGAGAGGCCGCTCAGGCTAATTTCCTAGCCTGACTGCTGATAGCAAGTTGCTTAACATCTCTGGGCCTCAGTTTCCTCTTCTGGAAGAAATAGGGCTAATCGCTGTCCCTCTTTAATAGGGCCATTGTCAGGATAAATGAGGTCATACAGCCAAAATGCTTATAACAGAGCCAGATGCACGGTAAAGTGCTCAGTAATATTTGTGATGATGGCGAGTTGACAGAAAGCCTCGTGGTTCAATCTCTGGTCGGTCTGGATTTACTGGGACACAGCCAGGCACAGGGATGTAACCTTTGATAAAGGAGCGATAGGGAGACGGTGTTTGCAGAGGGACAGAGTATCGTCGAGAGCTTGTTCGGTTCTGTTTTGGACTGAGACTCTTCACCACTCTGGACCTGTTTCTTCCCACATTTTCAACCAAAATAAGTGGGGACGTGAGTTATAAAGGCGACTGGAGCACCGCTGTCTGTGTCTTCCCGGCTTCCCCTCCGCCTCCTTCCGTACCTGCTCCCCTGTCTGTCCATCCATCGCTCAATGTATAGATCTGCCTGCTTGCCTGCTTATCATGCATCTTCCGTCCATCCCCGAGTTTTTAGCGGCCTGCTTCTGAAAGAGGCTGCCTGTCGAGGAGGCAGAGTTGCGCATTGTTTTGCTGAGGGCGTTGCCCTCATTCATTGTCTCGCTACATCACCATGGTGCATATGCCTGGGGAAGGCTGCCCGGCCACGGGCTGGAGGGTTGGTTAGTTAGCTAACAGCTCAGACCCTCTCATCCCCTGCATCACTCCCGTCACCAGCTTATGTCCATGCTGCCTCCCGAGCAGATCTCGTGACCCTTGCTGGCATCTGTCCAACACAGGCCACCGTCCGCATTTCCCTGGGTTGCCATAATCAGCCATAACTGGCCTCCTTGGTCTTCCCAAAAATGAATCTGATAGTTTCATTTGTATGCTCCGAGCCCTTCACTGTCTCCTCCATCACCTCGGACGAAGTCCAGACTTCTTTCCCTTCCTGATCTGGCTCCCTCTGCCTCCCCAGCCTTTCTCCTACCCCTTGCCCCAGCTGTGTGCACTCACCTTTAGCACACACTGTTTCTGCTGCTTAGAAACGTCTTAGGGCCCCTGTCTCTTCTGTCTGGTAATTGTCATACGGCCTCCAAACCCCAGATGAGGACACCCTGGAAGGAACTGGGTGCTGCTCTTCTCAGCTCATCCCCTTCTTACCAGGTGCTTCCCACTCACCACCCTGCACTGTTTATCTGCTGCACCTTCTGCTAGATTTGGCGCTCTTTCACCAATACTTGGCACAGTGCCTGGCACACAGTAGGCCTGCAGTAAATCTTGGGTAAATGATTTGCAGAACCGACCAGCCCATCGTTGAAGGGTTGGCATCATTAACTTTGAGCCTTAAGAAGTAGCATCTTAAGGGGCTCCTGGGCAGCTCAGTTAGTTGAGTTTCCCGCTCTTGATTTTGGCTCGGGTCCTGGTCTCACGGTTCATGAGATTGAGCCCCTAGTCAGGCTCCGCACCGACAGGGATTCTCTCTCCCTCTCTCTCTGTCCCCCTGCTGCTCGCGTGTGCTCTCTCTCTCAAAATAAATAAACTTCAAAACAAAAAGAAATAGTGACTTAATAAACAACTGTGGGGGGGGGGGCAGGGTAGGAAAGAGTTTGAATTTACGTCTAATGCTTCAAAAATCATAGATAATGTAGTCAGCCTCTTCAGCCACTCCCAGGATGTCACTAATTCTAAAAAACACCATTTTCATGTGTTAACCATCACTGAAATTAGGAAGCACCCTAAAATTGATGGTGCATATCATTGATTAGTATGTATCTCGCGATTATAATTGGTAGTGCTGGTGGGAGTAAGAGCTTCAGATAGAAAACGAGTGAATTTGACTCTTGATTTGGGAAGCAAATCCCTCCCTCTGGCTCGGGGCCAGAGTTTTTCTGGCATGAACAGGAGGCGGAAAAGTATGGCCATAGAGCATGGGTGTGGTGGGCAGACCGGTGTGAATCTGAATCCTGCCCTTCCGTCACTGCTTTTGCAACGCAGGACACATTAAATCCACCCGGACACATCATTAAATCCACCGCTCTCTTATCTGTAAAATGCGAATAAGCCTTGCCTCAGAGTTGAGAGGATTAGACCAAATAACGTTGAATTCCTGACCCACCGGGCGCCCTGTTGGTCCTCGATTGCCAGAACTATCATGATTGTATTACTGTTACCATTACTGCTAACCTCCCTCTGTACCTCTGCTTCCTAATAGCCATGGAGCCCATCACCCAAGACAAGCGCGTCTCCCAGGGCCACAACGGAGACCTGTATTTCTCTAACGTGATGTTGCAGGATATGCAGACAGACTACAGCTGCAATGCCCGCTTCCACTTTACCCACACCATCCAGCAGAAGAACGCGTTCACCCTCAAGGTCCTCACCAGTAAGTGCAGGTCCCTGCCGGGGGCCAGGAGCCAGGGGCACAAGCCCACTGAGCTCATGGAGCCCCAGGCACCTGGGTCTGGGGGAAGCCTTGTCCCCGAGACTGACCAGGGAATCCTCCCGGCTCATTGTGCCTCAGCCACTCGAGCCACTTGAAACGACATCTCTTCATTCTGAAGCCTTGGGTTAAACTTGGTCCCACTCTAAGTCAGTGCCTCTCAAGCTTCGGTGTCAGTCCGAGTCACCTGGCCAACTGGGCAACCATCCCAGGCTCAGCCCTAACCTGCCTCCACGGTCCCGGCCTCCGTGTTCTCCATTAGCTCTCTAGGTGCCCTGGACACACAGCGGCATCGGAGAAGCACTGCTTCGAGTGGCCATCTGGCATCTCTCTCGTGCACACAGCTTGAGTATTTCTTTTATGTCTAGCCGTTGTATGGTTGTCCGTACTTCTAGAATAAAGCCATAGTACAGAATAGCCAAATGAGTAGGGACACCGCCATGAATTGTGCTTGATTCTGTAACACGTATACGCTGGACCGCCTGGAATGACTGCGTTTGCAAGTTGCAGACTTATGTTCTGGTTTTATTTGTTGCCGTTTTTATTTCCCGACGCCGTTTGGCTGGTGCCAAGGGGAGTCGGCATTTCCCGATCCGCTTAGCACCGGTGGCCCTCCACGGAGGAGGGAACCTAGTCAGTTCACAGAGATACTTCTTGCCAGGGACCCGCCGGCCTGGAGCTCTGGCTTCAAGTCCTCAGCCTGCTTTAGGGCATTGGGTTCAAAGTGGCCGTGGTAGTTTGCAGCGTGGGTTTGTAACAGGCCTTCTCGAGAGGAGACCTCAGTCTGTCGGACTCAGCTGTGAATGCCGTTTTCCACACCGTGGACGGTGGTGGTTTTGGGGGAGGCCAGGCAAATGGCATCACATAGGCACCGGCAGCTGCCGCAGGTGGGGGAAAACAGCCTGAACCCCAGAGCCCACACACCTCCCAGAAGGGCGCGGGGAGAGGCCGGGGGAGCTCACTCCTCACTCACGACAGCTGGGGGCCTGGCCCCCTCGTACTGTCATCTTTCCTCAGCGGTCCCTGCCAGTGATGGAAGCAGGTGGTACTGAGAGCCCCCAGCCCCACACTCCGTGTCCACTGGGCATCGGGGTGGACCCCCAAGGAACAGCTTTCTTCCTGCTCCCCTTCTCCTGTATGGAAGTTTTTTCCCTTCTTTTTTTTTTTTTTCTCTTCATTTTCTTCTCTGCTTTCTCACTCTCTTCCTCCGTCCTTCTTCCTTTCTTCTTTTCTCCTCCCTCATCTTCTTTCTCTCTGGACCCCATTGAACCCTCCTCCAGCCCATCTCCCCCACTTCTGCAGCTCCCGACGCACTGTTCTAAAGTTGGTGTCACGCTGCCCATAATTTGCTAACCAATAGGATGGCCAGAAACCCCAGGAAAAGCCCCGCGTGCTCCTGGCAGGATGACCCAGCTTCATTCTGCTTGCTGCCCCTCGCTGGCTTTCTTATTCTGGACCCAGGCCCAGAGGGGACCCTTAGAGAAGAAAGTTGGGCTGCCTGAAGTGTCTCAGTGCACGTCAGGAGCAATCAGCTGCCAGCTGGCTGAGCTGAGGAGGACAGTGTGGTCTGCCCAGGACCTTGGAGTGGCCTCTGGAGCCAGGATGCGGCCAGCAGTGCTGGGCAGTGAGGGCAAGATGCTCACTGAGCCAGTCCCCGGACGGCCTTCGGTGCCGTCACCTGGATTCCTTTCTGCTTGCCCGGTGCAATGCTGAAAGTCAGCCTCCTGTTGGGGGAGTGAGTCAGGTGACCTTCTGTGGTCCTCAGTGTCATGTGGGGTGCACGCAGGGAGATGGAAATGGTAAAGCGTCTTCCTCTGTGGAATGAGGCAGCTAGAGATTCTCAACATAGAGGCAGCTAGAGATTCTCAACATTTAGAAGTTCGACTTTCCAGAAACATCCTTTTCTGTACCAGAGGAAGAAAAGGATATTTATTTCTGCTTCATTTCGGGGTCCCCTTCGCCACTGAAAACTCTTTCCTCCGAATGCCGAGAACCCCCCAGGTGATGAGAACAGAACCCCGTCTGCTTCCTGGAGTTCTCCCAGGGGCAGCTTTGGCTGGGAGCAAGTTCTGGGCATCTGCACCAGCCCAGAATTGGGCACAGTTGCTTAAAATAGCACAGTTGTGCTCTCTCTGCTTTCCTGCCTGGAAAGGACATAGGCTCTTTCTTGTACCTCCAGAACCAGGTCTGGGGGTGGGAGGCAAAATAGCCATGCTAGGACAGCTTCAAAGTCTCTTCTCACCATGCCCCTCCACCACCGTTTGCCCCGTGGGGGAAGAAACCAATCTCATCATGCCTGAGTTTGCACTACCTACGTAAAAGGAAGGGGGAAAAGGTATCTAATACAAAACACTGGGTGATCTGAAATCATTTTTCAAATTTGTTTTGGGTCGCGGTCAAAGACAAACAGCAGAGTCGGGCTCACAAAGATGTGCGTGTCCTACTTTGCCCACACCGGAACAGGTCCCTTTGGGTGCCTTCTGCCACAATAAGAGGTGACCGTGGTGAAGGAGGAGGCTTCTCTGCTGAGGCAGACAGTGAAGCACTAAGCCTGCTTCCTTCTAATGTCACTTCTAATCTAAGTGACACTCTTCGGAGTCAGAAAGCCTCCCTGAATTTCTCAGCTGTGCTGCAGAATCCACAAACCGTGAGGTTAGTTCCAAGCTCGGATCACTTCTCTGCAAAGAGGTGGGTTCTGTTTCACCTTGGTCGCATGGGAGCCTAGGAGCATGAAGCCAGGGCCCTTTTAGCTGTGTGCCCCTGTCCTCCCAAGCCAGAGGAGGACCGTCCCCTCCCAAGGCAGCCTCAGCCCCTCCTCCCCTCTGCCACCCTGCCTCTTCATTCCGCGGCAGGCTGGATCCCACCCTTAGCTCCAGGTGAACCCAAGCCGACTCTCCGGACTGGCTCGGACTTTTCAACATGCCCCATCTTAAGGGATTGTTCTGAATAATGCACATCTCCCCTAGTGGATGTTAAGCAGATTTGGGAAGCGATGCAATACGGTCCCAGCGAAGAGTGTTCACAGCCTCTATAATCGGTTGTAACACGATTTGATCTGTCTTCAAATATGCAAATATTCTGGCACAACGCCTTGCCTCCCTCGGGCGGTTGGACTCTGTCCCTGGCTTCTCAGGGCTGTCTGCTTGGCTTCCAGTCGGCTGTACCCCCCACCCCACCCCCTGTTGGTACCATCAAAACTTGAACCCAGTAGCTGGACGGGGATGGCGGTAGAATGAAAAGCACAGCCTTGGCATGCTTCAGTGCCCTGTTCCAAAATGTCTTTCACAGAGGATTAAATGCCCAAGGGTCTTAATTACCTAACGTCGGAACCAAAGCCGCCGACCTCCTGCTGAAGGGATGACTTCAGCCCCAGCCAGTCTAGGAGCTCTGAATCTCTAGCTTGGTCAGCGGGTTTCTCCCATCCAAGTGTAAAACTCCTAGCCCATACCCTCTCTCTCCTGTCCCAGGCTCCCTTTCTCTTCCGAAAATCTGAACCGCAGCCTGGCTCTCTCTGCCTCCCTGGAGTAGAAGGAGGCCTTCTGCCAGCAGTGACATCTCAGAGACCAGGGTGGTGCCCGCTGGTCAGGTGGGCTGGGGAGGCTGGGTGCTTCTCGCTGGCAGCCCGTGATCACCGGGAGCTGCCAAGGGCCCCTGTGTCCCTCTCTCTCTGTCTCTCTGTCTCACTCTCTCTCTCTCTGTTGATGAACTGTATCTCTTGGACTGTCTTCTCTCACTGAGCTCCCACCACTGCACCTTACCTTCTCAAGGAGGGCTCTGCGCTACCCCCCACCCCCCAAGAGCTGGCCTGATCCAGAGCCCTGGGCACTGAGGATTTTGATGGGAAGTTGTTCAAAAGACCGCTGTGGGATTCCACTAATCCTTATCTCATTTGATTGGAAACATAGGATCAAGCCATTAAAGGTCAAGCCTAATTTCTTTCATTAAAAAGAAACTTATCTTATTATTGCCTTCTTTTGCAGGATTTAACCTTTTCTTCCCTTTTTTGGGCTGTTTTATGTTGCTTGTTCTTCACCAGGCACATTTCCTTTTCAAATTTGCCGTGTCTTTCCTTTGCCAAAAAAAAAACACCGGTTGTTTTCGTGGCTTTGCGTTTCTGTTGTTCTCTCCCCGTTTATGCCTCCATGAGCTCTCCGTGGCCTCCTGTTTGCTCACCTTCTTTTGTTTATTGCAGACAACCCCTATAATGACTCGTCCTTAAGAAACCACCCTGACATATACAGTGGTGAGTCGCCGCGGTAACCTTGGGAGTAACCTTGCCTGTCCTAACCCCAGTTTGCCTAACTCGACTGATACCGTGTCATTAACTCACGCCGGGTGGCAGGGCTGACAGTTGGTCAGACCAGGGTAGGACTTCAGAAGAGCTTCTGGGAGGACTCAGTAGAATCTTAGGAATCAGTGGCGGATGGATGGAGAGCATCTGAGGACAGATGCGTCCGCACGCACGTTGAGGAGGAGACGGAAGTCTGGTTTCTCTTAGTGGTTTACAGTACACAGAAAGCTTTGTGGTACATTTAGTTAGCTCCTACGCGTCTGGATGTGAATTGCCTGCTCTGCAATCTAGCCTTACTTACTGGGGGTGCCGTGTCACAGGCTCCATGTGTCTTTAAAATCCATCTGGCAAATATGAGTGAGAGTTCACTGCTGAGTTCTCTTTTAAGGTAAGTATAAAGGAAGACGGACCATCCGTGGCTCTATTGCCTGGGTCTCTTGCCTCCTCCAGCAGTGTGCACAAATGGGTGGGTGCCCACCCACCCACACGCTTGCAAGTCATGGGACACTTTCCATGAGGCATATTTCTGACGTAGCCCACAACTGGTTGCTCAAGCTGATTAGTAGAGTCATTAGCTATTTCCACACCTGAGCCCCCACCCCCCACCATGGCTCAAGAATGTCTTGTTTCCCTTGAGCAGCCAGAGGAAACATCATTTACTGGCTTTGGCGAGGCAGCTGGCCCCCATCATCCGTTATGCCTTGGAAGCTGAGGCTGTAGGTCCCCAGGGGGGTCATTGTGGGCTCGAATAGATAGGAAGTGTCTGCATTGTGATGTGCTAATATAAACAATGATTGGGGTCTGGAGTGGGGGGTGGGAAGGAGGAGTGTGAGCCGGGGAGAGAGGCAAAGGCTCTAACTTGGCATCAAACAGGTAGAACCACACTGAGATTCTGCCAAAGAGATTTACTGCCCAAGGAAGCGGGGGACCTTTGTTGGATTCTGGGCATTGTTTGTTTTCAAAATAATGGGGCCAACTACCGTGGTGTCAAGAGCCCCGGAGCACTGGTGTGGAATGTGCCTTTCTCTAAATTGGATTTCAGATAATCTATTATGGAAGGATTCTCGAAGCTAGAGTGTAACAGAGCCAGAAGGTCCCTTAGAGACCATCTGGTCCAAACTGCTTGCTTTGTGTAAGATAAACTATTCAGGGAGGCATTGTTTTATCAATGGGATAAGTTTGACTGATTCCAGCCACTTAAATTTTGTGACTAGTGGTAGATGTGATTACAGGTGAATGAGTGGGAGTTGTAAGAACCATCCAGGGCTATGAAACAAAGCAAAGCTCGCAAGAACTCACAATGGAGATGGACCGCCTTCTCCTCAATCCAAGGTAGAATGAATGGGGTTGGCCCAAGGATGAAGCCAGCTGGAAGAGGTGTAAAGTCAAAGTGAGGCACATAGTGAACAAAGGACAGCTAGGTTGAATGCTTCTAAAAAGAAATAGAAAGTGAAAAGGAAGGAAGATGAAGTCCTTCCTGAGTGCAGAGTTGGACAAAGAGACAATGCAATGAAAAATGCCCAGTGCATTTGTCTGCTTGGCCCCCCATAACGGCATTTTGTTCTAGTGATTTCTACAATGGTTTGGTACCCTCTGAACATACGCCAAATGTCCAATGACCTGCTCGGTGGCAGGGGGGAGCTGGTCTGAGATTGTAGCTTGCCACTTGGAATTCACCCAGGCAAGAGAAGAGTATGCACTCGAAGGTAGACAGCCTTCCTTGAATTAAACACAGGCTCCGGGAGGTACCACTGAGTGACCTCAGGCAAGTCATTTAATCTCCTCATCTGTAAAATGGGTATGTTACAGGCCCCAGAGAATTGTCATGAATGTTAACCAGGGTAACGTGCGTATGGTTCCCAGCACGGTGTCAGACACATCAATGATTAGTACGTGTTAGCACATTACTGGTACTGAAGGGAATGGTTTAGTGTTGACTCAAGTTAAGATGGACATAGAGAACCTGAAGAGAAGCCAAAGGAAGAAAGGCTAGCCCAAGTGTGGGAAGAAAGTACTATGGAGGGAGGAACTTGAAGGCAGACTAGAAGACCAAGAGCTATTCAGATCTTCAGCTGTGCTGAGAACTGAATAAAAAAAAGCTTCAACTGGGGTGCCTGGGTGGCTCAGTCCGTTAAGCATCCGATTCTTGATCTCAGCTCAGGTCTTGATCTCACAGTTGTGAGTTCAAGCCCTTGCTTTGGGCTCAGCACTGGGCTCTGTGCTGGGCATGAAGCCTGCTTTAAAAAAAACACACACACACACAAAAACTCCAACTATTGCATAAGGGATTTGGGTTATACTTATGGAAGAGATTTCCTGGCAGTGGAAGGTATCAAATGTCACTAGATAAAGAGATTTTTTTTGTCTTCTGGGATTGTTTGGTCAGCTGTTTCTGGGGCCAGAGAGGTGGATGAGATACCACGGATCCAACCTCATGAGTCCTTAATTCCGAGAATTGAAAGCAGCAAATGTGAGATCCAGCTGCCCCTAAAAGCTGTTTCTGGCAGAGGTTCTTAGATACATCCGATGCATTGAACTCCCTTCTGCTAACCCACAGTACTTGACAGAGGGGGGCAACTCAGATTGTCAGCAGTCTTGACCTTTCCTCTCACAGGAGTTGACCAAAACATTTTTTCATTGGTCCTTTAAAGCCAAGGTGGCCGAGGCAGTATCATCTCTTGAGGTGTCCCCCCTGGCCAGATTCCCCTAGAAACCCACGAGCCTGTTCTTGAACCACAGCCCGGGAGAGCAGGAAAGGATGGACTGTCCTTGGGCTAGAGGTCAGAGGGGCCCATGTGGGAAGCTCTTCCTGAATCCACCAACATGAGCTTTGGCATCTGGGTTCTGAGTTTGATCAGGTATTCGATCTGACCCCAACCCTGAAGAACAGGGAGAATAAGAGAAGCATCATCTGAATCCCCACCTCAATGAGGGTGAGTGAGATCCTATGATACCCTAGGAGACAGTCATCCTCTACCATTTAGGGTCCTATAGAGTAATCACCTTTGTCTTGGAGACTCTTCCTGAGTCTACTTCTCCAGGGAAAGAAATTAGCCATCTTCCCTTGGGAGCAGTGGCCCCCAAAGCCACCAGCTGGCTTATCCTTCATAAATTATCATTTATCCTATCATAAATTGGCACCTGCTGCAGCTGACCAGTTTTTCATAACCTCTTCTTTGGGTCCAGCCTTCTCAACCCTTCATGATACCGTGTGTCACCCTGACTCCTCTTCAAGCCTTCCGTGGCCTTAAGAATCCAGTTGAGATGCCTTTGGAGCCTCCTCATTCCCAGCTTCTTTTCCACGTTGGGCTTGACTTTATTTAATGGCCACTGAGGAGGGATGGCCTCTTAGCTAAGACAATGGGAACAGTATTTAAGGAAAACATAGTGGAAGAGGTTCATCAGGGCAGCTCGCTAAGACAAAAATGTCTTTCTCCCTCACCTCTTTTGCCCTTGGATTTCAGTTTTCTTTGGTTTGAGTAAGAAAGATACTCCCAAAGCTGGCTGTCAGAAGCAGGGACAGATGGGATATCCATCTTTAAAGAGGCGATACAGTATAGTGTCAGAGCACACACTTTGGTGCCAAATGGTCCAGAATCCAAAACACAACTGACTTGTGACCTTGCCAAGTCTGTGGACTCCATTGAGCCTCAGTTCCCTCTGGTGCAAATGGAGGTGGTCCCCCCCAGGTTTGTTGTGAGGATGAACATGACTATGACTATGACGTCTAGAGAGAGCTGTTAGCCCGGGCTTGGCCCGTCATGAATGCTCACCAAATGGTGGCCCTGATTATTGCCTCTGACTTTTAGAATGTTCTTCCCTATATTTTTTGAACCTTGGCTTGTTTCCCAGTAGCTTCTCCTCCTTTGGGATAATTCTGTGGTTGCTAGCCCACATCCTACGAACGGGAGTATTGCTATAACCTTTTTATAGTCACAGCTCCCAGCATTGTCAAGGTCCCCACAGCGAGACTCTGTTCATTTCTCCTCCGTCCCATACTTACTGCTTTGCTGGCCAAGTGTGCTTGTGGTGCTGCGTGCTATGGTGTGAATTAAATGTCCACAGGGTCTCGGGCTGGTTTCTGCAGATTTTGTCCCTGCGTGGAAGGAGTATGCCAACTGAGCTGGCTCTCCCACGTAGTCCGGGGGTTCCCCACACTCAACAGACTCACCAACCTCACACCAGAGCCACCTGCCCTGAAAGCTCCTTCTCCTCATAGTTCCCTTGACCTTGTGTTGTCTTGACTGTTTGGGTGGTTCCACGATAACGGGTGGGAGGAAGCTGCTGCTTTGTATCAGGCTTCCTTGGGACTGAGAGCTGGCTGCCACAAGAGTTACAGACGGTAACCAATTAACCCCATAATGGATTAACCCATTCAGTAGCCACTGTTGTATATGTGTGTGCCGGTGGGACAAATGAGGACCTCTGCAGAAAGAGAGATAACACGCGGGGTAAACTGTTGCCTTCTTGTCTGTTCCCTTCTCCCCTCGAATCCATCCATCCCGCAAACACCGACTGAACGCTCGCTGTGTGCCACATGTTGTGCCAGCCGCCTAACTAACTCTCATCATTTCTTCCCCTGACAAAAGCATAAAATAGACACCAGCTCTAGGAAATGCACTCCCCGATGGCTAATGGAGAGAAGCTGAGTGCCTCTAAGACGGGAGCCCTGCTGACCCAGCCGGGCACCAGCCTGTCCAACAAGCTCCTTTAGGAGACACCGGTGTCGTGGAGACAGGGTTCCCCCGCCGCTCTGTCCTCGCTGCCAGCACCCGTTCACAGCCCCCGCCGGGAAGATGCCCTTGTTCCCCTTCCAGGCATCTCTGAGGGCTCCCGGCCCCTGGCAGCTCTGCCTGCCTTCTTCCTCTCACCTCTCCAGCTGAGTCTAAGACCCCTACACCTCTGGGCAGGGGTGCCTCCTCCAGCTTCCCTTTGCTTTGGGGCTCCTGGTGGGAAAACCCTTGCTCTTCTCCCTTCCGTCTTACTGTGCACAGAGCTCCCGGGGAGAGGTGAGGTGCAGGTAAGGTGGGGTCTGCTGTGCTGGGGGTGTGCCCGGACTTGCATGACCCCGTCCACAGCCAAACGGCCATCCTGGCCGTGTCGATCTCCGCGAGCCACCGGGCCTTCCAAACCCACGTGCACATCACTGATGGCTGCTCCCGCCTAGTTGAATTGTAGATCACCTCCCCCATCTTGGCTGCCACTCCCCACTCCCCCTCCCCCAGTCTCTCACATCCAATTAACACCCTCCTCCCAGCCCCCTTCCAGAGTCATTAGCGAAGAAGCAGAATGGTCTTGGCCCCAGAGTGATTTCCTGTCATCTCTGCTCATTCATTCTCTCCGTGTCTTTGCTAAGCCATTAATAATGCTTCCTGCATCTCTGACTGTTCATCTGGGTCTCTGTGGCTTCATCCCAGCTCCTTGTCTCTAGGGTCGCAAAGAGCAGGTTGTCTGTCCTGTGGCCCAATACAGGTCTTCTCGTTCATCCGCTGCTGCTGAGACGGCCTCCCGGTGGTGGCCACCGCATTGGCCTCTGGGGTCCCAACCCAAGATGCTCCAGGAATAAACTGCTCACTGCCCGGGCAGCCCCCTCCTCCTTTCCCGGGAAGGAGGGGTTTTCCTAACAAGGGAGGAAGCCGGGCTCCTCTTGCCAGAGCCTTTCAGAACTTAGATGTGCTCACACACATGTGCCAGTGGGGCCGAGGAGCCCCGCGCTTCCTAACACACCTCTCTTAATGATGCCCCGGCCCCTCGGGGGGGGGGTGGGGTTCAGCTGGGAGGGTCCGGGGCTTGGTGCCTCTGAGGGTAAGGGAGTAAGCAGGGGGCGTGATGACACTTCTTTCTAGCCTGACCGCTTTGGCCTAGCTGGGTCCACCCTCTGGGCAGGAGGCTCATGAGAGCTCCTTCTATCCTGTTTCAGCCCGAGGAGTTGCAGAAAGGACCCCCAGCTTCATGTACCCCCAGGGCACGGCGAGCAGTCAGATGGTACTACGTGGCATGGACCTCGTGCTGGAGTGCATCGCCTCCGGGGTGTACGTACAGCTCGCACCCCCCCCTCTGGCCACCCTCCGGGAGGACGCGGGTGGGGGTTTGTGCACGCTCTGTTCTTGCCACGGTTTGGGGGGCAAAACATCGTCCTCTCCATCCCGTTCTGGCTGTTTCCTTCATGGGTAATGGGGAAGGGAGATGGGTAGGCATCCTGGACGTGTGTTAGAACCTCACGTGACTTTACGTAAGTCCCTCAGTGCTCTGCAGCCGAGCGTCCCCTCTGTATGGGAGAGGTCGGCTCTCATAGGACACGCGTCCTTCTGGGCCCAAGTCCACTTTAAGGTCACCTGGGTGTCCCAGACTCTGTAGAAGAACAGCAGGGCCGCAGCTGGTGATGAGTCCGTGTTTCCCGCTTGGTCCCTCTCCCAGCCCGACACCAGATATCGCGTGGTACAAGAAAGGTGGGGACCTCCCATCAGACAAGGCCAAGTTTGAGAACTTTAACAAGGCTCTGCGCATCACCAACGTCTCCGAGGAGGACTCTGGAGAGTATTTCTGCCTGGCCTCCAACAAGATGGGCAGCATCCGGCACACGATCTCGGTGAGAGTAAAGGGTACGTTGTGTGTATTTCTCATTATGCTGATTTTGCCAGCCCTACATGCCACGACCACCCTTCCCTCTGGGGGGCGGGCCGGGTGAGCAGGGGAGACCCAGCAACACTCTGGTTCGTGGTAAGTGACCTGCCAGGGACGGTGTCACCCTGTGGATGTGAGAGAGAGAGAGAGAGAGAGAGAGAGAGAGAGAGTGTGTGTGTGTGTGTGTGTGTGTATACACGGTGGGTACTAAGGGAAAGAGACCCACCCTGACCATCACCCACCTCTCTGTTGTGCCCAGGGCTCCCTCCACAAGAATGTACCTCCATGGTCCATTTGGATTTCACCCAGAGCCTTGTCTTTCTTTACTTTCGCATTTTAATTCACGGCGTGTCGTTTTGGCCCTGTGCTGTCTGTGTACTTGTGTGTGGTTCTTTTTACAAATGGGGAATTATCACGACCCAAATTGTTTTTTAAAAAAATCACGTCCCTCTCCCCCGAGCGCGGATGGCCCCCCTGAGCTATCGCGGGCAGTAAAGCACGTGCCTTTCTGGGTCCCCGCCACAGGTGGGTAGGGTGCACCAGTTGCCTCTCAGCCCGGGGCCGAAAGGACTGTGGGGACGGTGAGGTCTGACGCCAATAGTACAAGAACTTCCGTAGCATGCGGTCAGCTGATCCTGTGACTTTGGTCTCAGCACGACACTCAGACCGAGGGTTCTTGACCTTGTTGGAGGCATCAAGATCTTTGACAATCCGATGCAAAGGAACCTCTCAGAAAAAAGTCCACATGTCCACAATTAGAAGGGCTAGCCAGCACTGCCCTACCAGAGCCCAGTGTCTAAAAGAATAAATACGAGGTCTTTTCTAAATGGTCAGATCTTGCAGCGATAGCCATAGAAACCCAGAGGGGCCAGCCCCGTGCGCACTTGACCACCCTCCCTGGCTCGAGCCCTTGGATGCACATCATGAACACCTGTGGGGCTCTAAAAGCATTTGCTGCCCAAGCCTCCTCCCCTGAGGATTCTGACTTAATAGGTCTCCGACAGGCCCCAGTGTCCGTGTTTGTTAAAAGCTCTTCAGAGGATTCTAACGAGCGGCCCCAGTTTAGAACTATTGTTCTGCGAACTCAAAATAGACCGGGTGGCATCCGTGGCTCCAAGCCAGCCAAAGGCAGGCTGGACTGAGTCCTCCCATGAGGATGAGCCCTGGGCAGGTGGTGAGGGCCTGGAGCTGGCACCCAGGGGCTCCTGCCTTCCTAGAGGGAGCCGGTCTGGTGTCTTCGGCCTGCCCCATGCCGGCTAACCGCCCTGCCTGCACTGTGTTTGTCTTCCAGCTGCTCCCTACTGGCTGGACGAACCCAAGAACCTCATCCTGGCTCCTGGCGAGGACGGGAGACTGGTGTGTCGAGCCAATGGGAACCCCAAGCCCACCGTCCAGTGGATGGTAAACGGGGAACCTTTGCAATGTAAGTAACGAGCCGTGGTCTCACCCGACTCCGCTGTCTCTCCTGTCTCTGCTGAGGCTCCAGATCCCCATCCCTCTGGGCCAGCCCCAGTGGTCCCAGAAGTGAAGTCAAAGAACAGCCCCTTGGCTGCTGCTTCTGGAGCATCCCATCCCCGTGGACATCTCAAGAGACAGGAAATCTGCCTCACCTTTGTGCGAGAGGACAGGAAACCTGTCGGTAGTTCCCCAGACCCTGCTCTCTGCTGAGGGCGAAATGAGAAGCAGGTTGGATGTGAGGAAGAACCTCCCCATGACAGCAGAGATGCGCCAGCACAGTTAATGAGTATGCCCAGATCTGGGGAAATTGCATCCTGCCCGATGGCTGGAGTAGGTGATTCCAGGGCCCCTTCCAGATGGGGCTGTTGGTCGAGTTTTCCCGTCATATTCTCGCCAGTTGCGTTCACATTAGAAAATGTCCTTGTGGATCTCCGTGAGAGTGCAGCATGCCCGCACCGTCCGGTGCTGAGCACATACCTTCCTCCTCCCCCACCCGTCAGTGTCCTTCCACTGGGCACAAGCAGAGACACGGACGCCACCTGCCCTCTGCTGTTGTGTCCTGACAGCACTTTGGGAACAGGGCAGACAAAGACACCAGACTTCACAGCACCATTAAATAAATGCAGAGCCCAGGACTTGCAACTGAGCCTGGAAAGGTCACCGGTCACTTAAGGGGAGTGACTGAGAGGAAAGTGGGCTCCATGAGAATTGTCAGGGAAGGAGGCATTGGAGTTGCTGGCGTTGACTTCTTTGTGCCTTTTTGCTGAGTGGGGACTTGGGGACGGGTGATAAGGATGCTGACCGTGTCTTCATTTACCTCCTGCTGATTCCCCAGTTCCGGGCTGACACTTGCTATCTGTGGAGTGGCGCCTGAGGGGCCAGACCTGGGGTGGCCCTCGGCCCACTGCTGCTGTGGGTCTGAGCGATGCTGGATGGGTTCACAGACCATCCAAGCCAAGGCACCCGGTCCAGCCCAGGAATCTTAGAGCAGAAAGTCACCTTCTAGCAAAAGCTGGGAAAGTGGCAATTCTTTACACTTCTAGAACACTATTCATACAGCTCATTATCATTCTCTTTTTTTTAATTTTTTTAATTTTTTAAATGTTTTTTAATTTATTTTTGAGACAGAGAGAGACAGAGCATGAACAGGGGAGGGACAGAGAGAGAGCGAGACACAGAATCTGAAGCAGGCTCCGGACTCTGAGCTGTCAGCACAGAGCCTGATGCGGGGCTCGAACTCACAGACCGCGAGATCATGACCTGAGCCGAAGTCGGATGCTTAACGGACTGAGCCACTTGGCGCCCCCCCCTTTTTTTAAAATGTTTATTATCATTCTCTTAATAAGCTCCTCAGAGTAGGATGGGAGTAATTCTCCCCCGTTTGACAGAGAAGGGAAATGAGGCCCAGAAAGATTTATTGGTTTGTCCCAGTCCCAGACTGACATGTGAGCAGGACTGAGACCCCACAGCCACTCCTCAGCCCCGGCTGTCTGCATCACAAGCCAGCCGTACTAGAAGAACCGTGGGAGCAAATGTTCTCTCTCGGTTTAGGATACGTTTCTTGGGATGATCAGGAAGCTTTGGCAAACCTAGGGACTCATTCAGTTTCAACAGGCATTGGCTTATGGGTTTAACTCTGAATGTTTGAAGAATGCTCTGCTCAGAGGATGGGAAGGTGGTAGGTCCCATCCGGTTGTACTTTCCTTTGTCCTTTTCAAAACATTTGGGTGTGCACACATTGGATTAAAATAATAACGACCATCATAATCTGTGTGTGCCAGGCCTCTGCTGATGAGTTTATGCATGCATAACATCTCAGGTCACCGTCCTGAGAGCCCCGCAGGGTGACATATCATCCCCATCCCGCACACAAGGATGCTGGAGCTTCAGCAACTGAATAAAGCCGGCAGGTGATGCGGTTAGAATTCAAACCCCTTTCTGTTGCCGCGGCTTATGCTGTCAACCACGTCTGCCCAGCTGCGGAACAGGAGGAGCAGGGATTCACAGTCCCATGGGACAGACTGAGGGACAAACCCCAGTGGGTTTATGATGGGCCCAAAGTCACACAGCTAGGCAGCAGTCGAGCCGGAAGCCGGGACTTCTGGTGCTTCTTCCACAGCACCCCGGTCGTCCTAGGGGGCCCTGGCCAGGACCCCAAGTGCCCTCCACCCTGCCCCTCCTGTTGCTCACGTGGACCGTCTTTCCTATCTGAAGCGGCACCACCCAACCCAAACCGCGAGGTGGCTGGGGACACCATCATCTTCCGGGACACCCAGATCAGCAGCAGGGCTGTGTACCAGTGCAACACGTCCAACGAGCACGGCTACCTGCTGGCCAACGCCTTCGTCAGTGTGCTGGGTGAGTGCACCCCTCCGCTCGCCCTCAGTGCAGCCTCCCTGGGTGTTCTCCTCCAGAGGTCAGCCAGGCTGGGTGGGGTAAGAGAGCGGCAGGATGGGGGAAGCATGGACACTGAAGATGAATTTTCTGGAGAGGGTGAGGGACTTCGGACCCATGGATCTGGATGTGTGGACAATTAGTTCCCTGTTAGAAGTCAGTTTGGGGCCCTTTCCCCCCTGCAGATGACGGGGAGGGACCTGTCTCACCCCTTCCACTATCCAGGCCAGTTCTGCCTGCGTTCTCAGGGTCCTGGGGGTAGGAAATGGTTCTGAATCCGTTGGTGGTGTCCCTCCCAGAGCAGGGAGAGGGCAGAGGCGACCGGGAGATGCCTTGGGGTTGTGGAGGGGGAGTTATAGAACCTGCTGGATAATCTGGGGAGGCCCTTTGCAAAAGCTGGACTAGATGTAGCGTAGGCTGAGGGTAGATGGGTGACCCTCCTCCTTCCTCACCCAACCCTGAGAGGCTTCTTAAAGGAGGTTTGACGGAGGAAAGGATGTTGGGGATTGGAGAGCTGCTACGCCACCGAGGCACCTAGAAGAACTGGGGGGCTGGTAGCTGGAAAAGCTGGCCCCCCCAGCCAAGACCCGTTCTCCGGGACTTGCAGACGTGCCCCCTCGGATGCTGTCACCCCGGAACCAGCTCATTAGGGTGATCCTGTACAACCGGACGCGGCTGGACTGCCCGTTCTTTGGGTCTCCCATCCCCACACTCCGATGGTAAGTTTTAGGAGACCAGGCGTCCCCCCTGGGGTCCTGTCTTATGGTGCCCGTTCCCATCAGGTCCACATTAGGTATTCAGTAAGACCTGGGAACATTAAAGGGTGGAAGCCAGGAGGAAGTTGGCAGATCACTGAGGTCAGCCCCCTCGTTTTTTTTTTATTTAGTTAGTTTTAGAGACAGAGAGAGAGAGAGAGAGAGAGTGAGAGTGGGGGAGGAGCAAAGGGAGAGAGAAGGAAAATCCCAAGCAGGCTCTGCTGATAGCACAGAGCCCGATGCAAGGCTCAAACTCATGAACCATGAGATCATGACCTGAGCCGAAATCAAGAGTCGGACACTTGGGGCGCCTGGGTGGCTCAGTCGGTTAGGCGTCCGACTTCGGCTCAGATCATGATTTTTATGATCCGTGAGTTCAAGCCCCGCATCAGGCTCTGTGCTGACAGCTCGGAGCCTGGAGCCTGCTTCCGATTCTGTGTCTCCCTCTCTCTCTGCCCCTCTCCCACTCATGCTCTGTCTCTGTCTCTCAAAAATAAATTAACGTTAAAAAAAATAAAAGTTGGACACTTAACCAACTGAGCCACCCAGGTGCCCTCCTTTATTGTGCAGAGAAGAAAACTTGCCAGGGTCGCCCAGTGGTTGGAGGTGGACCCTGCGGGGCTCAGGCTCCAGGCTGCCCGCACAGCCTCTCGAGAGGTTGCCACCCCACTCCCTTGGGCCAGTCCTCTCAGTATGCTTCGTGTTGTGCTGCTCTGTTGTGAGGTTTAAGAACGGGCAAGGCAGCAACCTGGATGGTGGCAACTACCATGTCTATGAGAACGGCAGCCTGGAAATCAAGATGATCCGCAAAGAGGACCAAGGCATCTACACCTGCGTCGCCACCAACATCCTGGGCAAAGCTGAAAACCAGGTCCGCCTGGAGGTCAAAGGTAAAGGAGAGGGTTGGTAGGTAGAGGGCGGCGTGGGGGCAGGCGAGGAAGCCATCGCCGCAAAGCGATTCCCGTGTGCTGTTCCCTTTGAAAATGCACCACACGTAATGTCTGATCCCTGATGGGACCCTCCCTGTGCGTCTGTGTGTCCTCGAGGGTTTCCAGCTGGCCTGGGTGCTGGGAACACCGAGCCATTCTCAGCCTGGTCCATGTGGAATTAAAGAGGGAAGCCCGAGACCCCACCAACACCCCACTACACCCCAGAAAGTGCATCATCTATTCCCCAGCCGGATAGAAAGGACTTGGGGATTGTTTACTACTTGGAATCACTCATTCATATAACTGAATGTGACCTTCTGCCACCTTCCGTGGTCGGTCTAACCTTGAGGTCACGCGCGTCACACGGTGAGGCCACGTGGGGTGGTGGGCAGAGGCCACGCCAGTGACGACCTCCCTCGGCTTCTCCACAGACCCCACCAGGATCTACCGGATGCCCGAGGACCAGGTCGCCAAAAGGGGCACCACGGTGCAGCTGGAGTGTCGGGTGAAGCACGACCCCTCCCTGAAGCTCACGGTCTCCTGGCTGAAGGATGACGAGCCCCTTTACATCGGAAACAGGTTTCTGCTCCTTCCCTGTCTCTCCCTGCCACGAGTCTGGGACCGTTTCCTTCCCCCTTGCTCTTGGCGACGCACTGAGGAACCCAGGGACAGGGAACCTGTGTCGCGTGCAGAGGGGCGTGGCAGCATTAGTGACTCCCCAACCCCGGGTCCCTCTCTCCCTCTCCCCCCAGCTCTCGGCCTCTCCCCTCCTCTTCCTTCTCCCTCTCCTCCTTTTCCCACTCCTTTCTCTCTTCCCTCCTCTCTTCCACTCTCTCCTCCCCCCCTTTTCCTCCTCCCTATGCCCTCCTCCTCCCTGCAAGTCTCGGCAAGGCTGGCGGCAACGTCCTCAGACCTGCTTGCAGTGCCCCTGTTCTCCAGCAGAGGGCAGGGCAAGCCCGAGTCGCCGGCCACCAGAGTGCCCGTGGGGCGTCCGAGCCCGTAGGCAACTTGGACTCTTACCAGACCACCCCAGCCTCCCGCGTCCAGATTTAAGTGATGTAGGGGAAGGGGAAGCATTGATAGTGTCTAAAAGTCCCCACGGGGGTCACTAATGTGCAGTCCATGTTGGGAATGGCTGGTCCAAGCCTTCCTCCACAGGGCTCTTTGTTGTACCCTCTAACATCCCCGGGGGTGTTTGTGCAGAGCCCTGAGGTCGCGCGTGGGGAACAGCGGTTTCCACGATCATCTCGCTTCTCCAGGGGTGTACCCTGCAGACAGGCGCAGGCATCCGTGCACTCAGTGGATACTCAGAGCTCCACCAGCCCGCCCTGCTCCGTGGTGCCCACCTCCCTCAGCAGGAGAGAGTTCAGAGGAGCCCAGGGCGCCTGGCCTGCGCCTGGTGCGAGACTGGCCTGGGCTGAAGTGAGAGCCAGAAGTAGGGGAAGAGGAGGGATACCAGCCCGCCTGTTGAGACGTGGACCTAACTGTGTCCTAATTTGGGAGGGGAGCACAGCACGGGAAAGACACAGGCGATATGGCCACTGGGGCATTCGAGCGCAAGGAACGTGGGTCAGGGCCGCTTCTGCTTCACCCACTTCCCCTTCCCCCTCCGTCAGGCACCTCAGGGCGCCAGGTGACAGTGAGGACCGTGCCTCTCTCGCAGCATTGAGAGGGGGGCCTCCTGTCGCCTGGGAGGGGCTGTGGCTGCCCAGGCCGGCCTGTGACGCTCCCCTCTCTGACTTGCCACCCCCCCGCTCCAGGGAGAAAGCAGACAGTGCCCGGGGCTCCCCCCAGCCCCCCACTGTCTGCCCGCTCGCCCTCCTCCCGACCCCTCCCTGGTGCCCTTGCAGGATGAAGAAGGAGGACGACTCCCTGACCATCTTTGGTGTGGCTGAGCGAGACCAGGGGAGTTACACGTGCGTTGCCAGCACTGAGCTGGACCAAGACTTGGCCAAGGCCTACCTTACTGTGCTAGGTAACTGCCACCGCTCACATGCGCTCTGACCTCCGCCCCCCGCCCCCGCCACCCCTTCCCGAGGCCAGAGAAGCTGTGGGCCTTGGACAGCTCCCAGGGCCCTGCCTGTGGTCAGCGGGCTGGTCAGGCACGGTGGTCTCTTGCCATTTGATCTGAGGGTTAGGAAGCTGCTCCTTTCAGAACGTGCTGGGCTGGACACTGTACCTCCTGAGTGGAACCATTAACTCGCCCAAATCCTCAGCTGAAGGGTTCCTGAGCGAGAGAGGGAAGGTGGACAGGGGGTTCTTCTCGTGATCATTTTTACCAACTTCACAGCTGCCTCTCTACCGCTACGCCAGTGAAAACAGTCCATCGTTGAAGCGAGACTGAATTTTGACTTTATTCTGGGAACGCCCTCTGCCAGCCTCCCTCCCCCTCCCACCTCCGGTTTCTTGAGGGGATTTCACAGGACGCGGTGCACTTAGCAAAATGATTCCATCACGTCCTGCCCTGTGTCCGGGCCAGGCTGTAAATACTAAGCCATCCTAACCCCAGAGGAAGGTAGCCTTTCCCATCCAGGGAGGCACATCCCCTGGTGTCGCCTCATCACCTCTGTCCTCTTTCTGGGCGACCCATTGCCCCTGCTGTTGGTACACCCTGTCTCTTCTGCGGTGGTGGTACACAGCTGCCGGGACAGTGGTTCTAGGCACACGGTGGCACTGGGATGGGAAGGAGACGAGTCCCCCTGCCCCCACGCCAGCCGTGGAAGAAACAAGACGACCTCTATAAGACATGGCGGGGGGGGGTCTCCGTGGAAGGGCAGGTGAAGCTGTGCCTTGAACACCTCAGCCCGGGGCAGCTGTTCAAGCCTCGGCCGCCTATTCCCATCCTTCTGGAACACCTGTAACCCTGGATAACCTGCTAACCTGGATAACCCGTCTTACCTTTGCAGCTGATCAGGCCACTCCAACTAACCGTTTGGCTGCCCTGCCCAAAGGTAATTCGTACTAATCACGGGACCCTCGCCAGAACCTTCTCTAGGTAGCGGGGAGGGTGGAGCCCGAGGAGGAAGGTGCTACAGGACAGGCTGTGCGGTGCGTAGGCAAGTGGGTAACGCTCCCCACTTCCCAGGGTCCCGCCCGCACCTCCCAGCCCCGCCGCAGCCCTACTCCGGGCTTCCCACGCTTTTCGCAGGTGAGGCTGCTGTTCCACCCCATCCCCTACTTGTGGCCACGCTCACCGCTTCCTGGTGGCGGCCCATTCTGTCCCCACAGCTTTGGCCGCAGAAGCGTGTAGGCTGCTGTCAGGAAGGCCCACCCGCTTCAAGTTCCCTGTAGGCCCATCTCGTTCGCGGCCTCTCCACATCGGCTGCTGTGTACCTATTCACATTCTGCATTTACACGTGTGCACACAAACACGAACGTGGGCTCGGGTGACTCACCTTCCGGATCCTCCCAGCAACCAGCCAGCATCTAGAAATAACTGGGTCGAGGAGCCAGGGTGGGGAAACGGCATGCGTACCACACCGGTCCGGGGTGAGGTAGCTTTACCCCCGGGCCAGGATGGCCCTCACACCCACTGAGGAAATCCGGTGAGACTGGAGCCCCCAAAGGTGCCTCCCCCACCCCTGTTTGGATGTTTGCGGGACGTTTCTGTCCTGCTGTCCACCACTGAAACTTCTAGACTAAGTCCCTGTCTCCTCCCTGGCTCGGTCCTCTGCCTTTGTCCCTCCCCTGCGCCTAACCAGTCTGCCTCACTCAGCACTCCAGACACCCTCCCAGACCCCTGCCCCCTCAAAGCCTTGGCAGAGTAGAAAGTAATTATCCAGAGAAAAGGAGACAAAACCCCACACTTCCTCGCCAGCTTTCCCAAGGGTCACAAGCATGGGTCTCGTGAAAAGGGCAGCATTTTCCAAACACTTGCACCTAAGAGTATCCACAGAAATGGGATAGGTCGGTCCCAGTTCTCTCTGTGCCCTACATCCTTTGATGCTTTTGGGGTGGGGGTGGAATTTGGAGTCTCCTCTTTGTTCTACCTCGGCCCCCTGAGGGAATGGGGCAGGCCAGGGTCGATTCCTGCTGGCGGTGACCACAGCCCATCAGGGACCTGTCATAGGACAGTGTCCAGGGCTGGGGCCAGCACAAGGACGGGACGCCTCTAACTGGGGAGTCCTGCGTGCTGTGTTCTTCCTCTACTGCCAGGACGGCCGGACCGACCCCGGGACCTGGAGCTCACCGACCTGGCCGAGAGGAGCGTGAGGCTGACGTGGATCCCAGGGGACGATAACAACAGCCCCATCACAGGTCAGCCAGGGGCCCCGCGCTCTGATCCAGAAGCGAGGGAGGGATGGCAGCCTGGTCTCTGGTAGCAGTCAGAGGCTTTGACCGGGTCTCTGGTCCTGCTTCTGTTCCACTTGACACGTGCCCTGGGCTGTTCCCAGAGCACACGGAGGGCTCGGTTCCCCTTTCGGTGTCTTGGGAGGAACCTGTGCGTGCCTTTGCCCACCCAAGGGAGATGATAAAGACTAGCGGAAACCACGAGGGAGTACTTGGCAGAAGAACTCTGCTAGCTCAGCTCCCAAACAGCGCCGTCTTCCTTGCCCCCTCAGACTATGTCGTCCAGTTCGAAGAGGACCAGTTCCAGCCGGGGGTCTGGCATGACCATTCCAAGTTCCCGGGCAGCGTCAACTCCGCCGTCCTCCAGCTGTCCCCATACGTCAACTACCAGTTCCGGGTCATTGCCATCAACGAGGTGGGCAGCAGCCACCCCAGCCTGCCCTCCGAGCGCTACCGAACCAGCGGGGCACGTGAGTACCCGAGGGCGGACGGACCGGGCGCTGAAACCAGGTGCCCTGAGGTCAAACGGAGTTCCCCCAGTTTCTGGCCGCAGGAACGAACGTGGGCGGGTTATTTGACGTCTCCGAGGTTCGACCTCTTCATCGGGGGAATAGCGGCACCTCCTCCCTCACGGGGCTGTTGCAGGGCTTTCGTTTGAAAATGCGGTTTGGGTACTTCCCATGATGCCTGGCATCTAGTGAGCACACAGCAAATGTTGGCTGTGATGTCTTATTATTACTAACATCCTTAATAATTCTTGGTGATCTGCCTTAAAGGGAAGTGCAAGGGCAGAGATTTGCAGTAGAAATACGTAATCCGGTGTTATGTCAGATTTCTTTTCCTATGCCACTTGGGGTCGTGTTTAGATTTCTGAAAACACACCAGCTCATTGAGCATGGGGCTGTTTCCCCAAAACGTTAAATGCCAGGGATAAACCAGTCTGGTATTAAACTTAGTAGATAATCCACGAAGGGGATAATCCACATTGAGTTAGCTGTCTGGACCATCCAAAGTATGGAAAGCCTTATGATAAATGCCGTCTGGCGAGGGATTAAAATTCAAAAGAAATTAGTGCTGCTTGTAGGGGCAGGGGGTTAAGTCTTAGCTAGGAAGGCACATCATACACATGAGAAAACAGCGGAGCGAGTTCAGTTACCTGTGGGTTAGAGCGTGGAGAGATGCTGAGAAAAGACAGAACACAGAAGGGACGGGTCAGGTGGGAGGGAGAGAGTTTGGTGGCTCACTGTGCTCTGGTGAAGCGAATTGGACTTGAACTTTGCATCCATTTGGGTTCCAGCCCCTGAGTCCAATCCCGCCGACGTGAAGGGAGAAGGGACCAGAAAGAACAACATGGAGATCACGTGGACGGTAAGGGTCCCTCCCAGTCCCCCGTCTTTTTTTTTTTTTTTTTTTTAATTTTTTTTTCAACGTTTTTTTATTTATTTTTGGGACAGAGAGAGACAGAGCATGAACGGGGGAGGGGCAGAGAGAGAGGGAGACACAGAATTGGAAACAGGCTCCAGGCTCCGAGCCATCAGCCCAGAGCCTGACGCGGGGCTCGAACTCACGGACCGCGAGATCGTGACCTGGCTGAAGTCGGACGCTTAACCGACTGCGCCACCCAGGCGCCCCGAGTCCCCCGTCTTGATGGGCCTGCTCTCTTGGCCTTGAGCACCTGGAAGCCCTTGCTCTCGACACCCCTGCGAACCCAAGGCCACTCTCTGCACCGGACATCCAGAAAGCAAACAGGAGCATGTCTAAAAGCAAGATTTAAGACAGGAGGAAGGAGCAGGGGTGACCAAGGAACATAGACAGCTCGTCTGGCAAAATCAGAGAGAGTACCAGCAGACATAAAATGGACTACTCTCTAGAAGAAGGAGGGGTTTAGGTTGGATTCTAGAAAAGATTTAGCCTAAACGTGTATACCTAGCTTTGGCGTGTTCTGGGGCCCTCCCACTGGAGCTGGTTGGGGGTAGAAGGAAGACCAGTATCCGAGGTTCTTTCAGTGCAGGCTTCCTTTTGGCCCAGGAATGAACTAGATGAAATAAAAGCTTCCCTCCAGGCCAGGGTTGAAAAAAATCCCATCTTCATTTTGGCTCACCGACTATATTTTCCCAACCAAAATTGGGATACGTGGTCTCCAAATGACTTTTGCTGCAGACCACTTCCAAGTCTGCGAGGTGCACGTTCAGCCATTGAAATATTAACATTTCTGTGCTGCCACCATGAGTAACAGAAGCAGGGAGATAACAGTGTTGGGGATGATGGCCGACCCCATCGTTCTGAGGGCTCGGCCTCACAGCAGCCCTGGCAGCTGGGCTGAGCCCAGATTCAAGACACTGGGCTCATCTTCAGGACCTTGCAAGGACTGGCTCTTGGTCTACAGCTCTGTAGTGTGGGCTCCCAGGGGACCGACTCCTGGACCATGCCCTCAGGGAACAGAGAAGAGTGTCGCACCCACCGTTAGCTGCTGGGAACGACAGGATGGTCACACATGGATTTGGTAGAACCCAAGTCAGTTCTGGAATTTTGAGTTCAGTGGCAGCAGGCATGCTGTGGCTAAGCCACAACTCATCCCTCTCCGACTTTAGAGAGTATCATGTTGTTTTCTTGTTTTGTTCTTACTGATCCGTCACAGGAGAGTCCTGTTGAAACTACAACTTTGGCTCCCTGTGCACTTGCAGATGCGGGTGGCTCTGGGAGTCAGAGTGACTAGGTCTTGGGCGAAGCCTGTCACAGAAAATCTACATGCAGCTGAATTCATAGGACTCTGGCTGTTGGGGACTCAGTGTGGGGGTGGCACACCCTCCCAGGGCTGCGAGGGAGCCAGTGCTGTGCAGATGGGGGCAGAGTGCCTGGCCCAGAAGGAGGGCGCAGGCTGTGGTCGGGTCTGGGCTCCACCCTTGCCTTCAATTTCTCCCCGCTCAGCCCATGAATGCCACCTCTGCCTTTGGCCCCAATCTGCGCTACATCGTCAAGTGGCGGCGGAGAGAAACCCGAGAGACGTGGAACAACGTCACAGTGTGGGGCTCCCGCTACGTGGTGGGGCAGACGCCTGTCTACGTACCCTATGAGATCCGGGTCCAGGCTGAAAATGACTTTGGGAAGGGCCCTGAGCCAGACACTGTCATCGGCTACTCCGGGGAAGATTGTGAGTACCCTCCCTCATCCGCTAGCAAGGACCCTCCCAGCCTGGCTGCGCAAGGCCAGCCTCACAGACCAGGAACCTCAGGATGGGTCATAGGGCCTTCCGAGAACATCCTGGGAGGACAGTCGGTTCCCCGGAAAGAGAAATCCCCTATGGTGAACTCGGGCAACAGGCCCCTTGTAAATGTCAGGAGCAGAAATGTCATCACACAAATGCTAGTTAGAATTCTTGAACATCATCACGTGGTCCAATGCTCCCATTTTATGGATGTGAACCCTGAGGCCTTGCGAGGGAACAACCTTGCCATTATTACACAATAGCAGATGTCAAGCTGGAAAATAGAAGCCGGGCCTTCAAATGTACCTTACTGCCAAGCCTTGCTAGTGCCAGGACTTCGGGACTCTCCCTCCCAAAGAGCCATAATTAGACTCCTCCGCAGGAAGCAGGGCCCCAGGCCAGACTCCTTCTTGGCTCCCCAGGGGAGACCTCAAGAAATGCAGACGGTCTCCAGAGACTTAGTCTGGAATGATCCAGACCAGCCACCTGCTGGCATCCCCAGTGTGGCTTACAAAGAGAAGTTCTTTGGAGGCTAGCCTCAGTGAACCAACAAGTTTCTGGGCATGTACATGGAAGTATATGCCTGGCTTTTAAGACAGCAGTGGCCTCCTTGTCCACAGCACGTCAATTCAGTAGGCTGCTGAGCAAAGTAGGGGGGTTGGTGGCGCCCCTCCCAGTCAGGGCGATCCATGCCCTCGTGGGTCTGCGTCTGATCCCAGAAAAGATCACGTAGGTGGACGGGGTGACCAGAAGGAAGGGAAGAGGAGAGTCTTGGGGAGTTGCAAGGGCCAATACTGGGGTCAAGAGTCGAGCCAGTGTTGTGCGTCACAGTCAGATGGAAAGAAGTGAGGGTTGGGCCCCGGGCCCCACTTTCCTGGACCCACTTGGGAATAAGTGGAGGGTATCAGCAGGCTCTCTGTCCATCCTGCTCCTTGTCTTTGTGGTGGCAGACACTTCCAGACAGGATACTGGCAGGAACTACTGGCTGGTGAGTATGGACTAAGCAGGGTCTAGTCGTGAACTTCATGGACCTGCCCACAGTTTCCATTGCACCTTCCCACCCCCGAGGGCTGTGCTCTACTGGAGGAGGTGCGGGCGGGGGGGGGGGGGGGGGCGGGGGCAGAACAGCTTTGGCAGCACAGTGCAGAAAATGGAGGCAAGAATCAGTCATGAGGGAGGGGTGGGTCTTCTTCTTCAGGTACTCAAGGGTCAGAATCCCGTCCTGAACTAGGTTAGGGCATCTTCGTCTATGGGTGATGTCTCCTGCAGGGTCCTGGTAGGAAACAAATGTCACTCAAAGGGGACTGTCTCTAATGTGAGGACAGGGTTCAGGAACCACGCTGCCCGCTGGGCTAGCAACAGTGGAACCCCAGTATAACACTCTGAGCCTTGAAGGGTCAGGGGACAGGTGAGTCCCCACAACCAGGACTGCCCTTGGATAGAAAAGTACACCACCGTCAACCTGAGCCCCGCAGAGAGGCAGGCAGGGGACTAGGTACCCACCCTCCTTCTCCTCCTGCCCTGGGGTCTCCTATTGAGCTCTCCTATTGAACAAACCCTTCCAGAAGCCTGGGAACAAGGGGACCAGCTGACACGGTCCGGAGAGGGTAGCCTGCTGGGACACAGAGCAGGGCGGGGAAGGGTAGCACATGGGATGAAGGGGCAAATGGGGGGCTCCCAGCATCTGAGAGTAGCAAATAATTGCCTTCTAAACATGTAAGTAGATCCCTCCCACCAAGATGGCCACCCTTTTGCCCTGGCCTTTCCCCCACTCCTGCAAGTGCAGCCTCATGGAGCAGTCATAGCCCCTGCCCTCATGGAGTACCCAGTCTAGAGTGGGGTGGAGGCACAGGCCGGCAGAGAACAAGTCCGAGGGGACCCTAGAGCCCAGGGAGCAGCCCCGCTTGTATAACCAGTTCTCTGTCCCAACACATTGCAGATCCCAGGGCTGCGCCCACTGACGTTAAAATCCGAGTCCTGAACAGCACAGCCATCAGCCTTCAGTGGAACCGCGTCTATCCCGACACGGTGCAGGGCCAACTCAGAGAGTACCGAGTGAGGAAACCTGCTCTCAGCCCCGCCTAACCACCCAGCTTGCTAACCAGGGCAAGGGGGTAGCAGACGCGGGCCATGAGATCCTTGGAAGGGGTCCTAGGGATAGTTTTTAGATCCAGAGTTGATTCACAAAGATGATGTCTAGTGTTAGCGGTTCAAAAATACACCCAGGAAAAAATTACCAGGTGTGGCCTGCAAGAGATGTGCTGACGGTTCTGCTCGGCAGAAAATCACGGGAAGGGTGGTGGGTCGGGGTTGGCCCTGCGTAGCACGTTACGCTTCTCGTACATGTGTGAGCAGGCACACATGTATCTTAGGAGCAGTGTTGAGGCACCCCTGAGCTACACTCCTCTCCTCTCCGAATGGCCCCCGCTGGGCTGCTTGCCTCGCCCAGCCTGCTTTCATGAAACCCCAGCTAACAGGGAGAGCCACCAAAGACCTTCCCTGTTGCCTCAGCCAACTCGGGATTATCCAGCATATGGATTATGAAGGCCCTCGGCTTCTCCTGGTCTCCCTGCCTGTGAGCAATTTCTGCTCACTGGTCTCTCCTCTTAGAAAGGGTAGGCCGAGGTGAGGAGTGCGGAAACGGGAGAGAAGACCCAGGCTCTGCCAGGCTCTCCCTTACTTTATTTAAAAGTTGCCTGGGAAGCGAAGGAGGCTGTAGGCATGGGACAGTTCACGTTCTGTGACTTAGAGGTCATTCATTGAGAGTTGGCTGATGGACAACTGGGGGCAGAATGGAGGGAATCAGTCTCTTCTGCGGACATGAATTTGGTAGGTAGGGGAAGGAGGCAAGAGGATATATACACTTGAATGAGCTCTTCCCCAGCATTTGACTTGCACTCTTTACCTACTTGCCCGGAAGCTTTCTTGGCTAAGCTCCCATTGGGCCCCCTTCTTAAGTGTGGATTTCCTCCTTCCTTTGCCATTGGAGGCCCAGGTGACGCTGGTGTGGCAGCCTGACCTGGGCCTTCTTACCTACTGCTAACTGTTCCTTGTGTCCCAAACTCTCTCGACTCTACTTATAACACTTACCACCTTCTGAAGGCCATCCCGTCCAAGCTCTTAACAGCCTGGCGTCCCCTGACTTGGACACGTGTCTATCCCATTCTAAAGGTCTTCAAACAATATTAAAAGAAAACGTTCGACTTCAAAGGATTAAATCAGCTCTCGTATTCAGACTTCTGGGGGTAACCTGTTAGTTTTCAACTTCTGCTTCCTGCCGATCTAAACCATACTAATCCAACTCAAGGTGATGTGGTCTTTGAGCACAGAAGAGAGCTTTCCATGCCGGGACCCTGGGCTCATATTTGTGGTTCCGGCATGGACTCCCTGAGCAACTTGTTCCCAGCTTGGAAATAAGTCTCATGATGGACCATCGCCATCAGTAACTTTGGCCAACCTGCCTAACCCGGAGAGGCGATGTGGCTCCGAAAACGATTGAGCCTGAAACACCCATTTCTTGTTTCGCATCAACTCTTACTCGCTGGTGGCTGATGAACAGGGCTTCTAAGGCCGCTCCCCCAGCCCTAGGGGGACTGATGAGGGCATTCGGGATTCGGAGCCCGTGGCAAGCAAAGGGAAGACCAGTCACTACCATCGGCACTAACAACTAACCCGCTCCACCTGACCGTCCCCTCACCGGCCTGCCTCTGTCCCGAAGGCCTACTACTGGAGGGAGAGCAGCTTGTTGAAGAACCTGTGGGTGTCTCAGAAGAGGCAGCAAGCCAGCTTCCCCGGTGACCGCCCCCGTGGCGTGGTGTCCCGCCTCTTCCCCTACAGTAACTACAGGCTGGAGATGGTTGTGGTCAATGGGAGAGGCGATGGGCCTCGCAGTGAAACCAAGGACTTCACCACCCCGGAAGGAGGTAGGTGTGACCCACAGCTCTTCGGGGTGGGGCAGGACCAGGGTGGCACGTCCAGGCGGGCCTGGAGCAGCCCCCAAGTGACTTGGCCGGACATCACAAGGCGACCTCTGCACGACCCCGAGAAGCTGATGTCCCGCGAGCCGAGCGGCTCCTGCCATTCCCACAGCACGCCAGCACCTCCAGGGTGGCCTGCCCTGACAGGACGTTGTGTCTCAAGAGAAGAGCTGTGCCGTCTGCTGACCGCATTCCAGACAGGCTGGTAGACCGACCCCCGCAAAGGTGCTGGGGGAGCCTGGGCTACCCCCACCTCCAGAGGCCGAAGCACGGTCACCCTGACCGCCGGAAGCACCCAGGACCTTCAGAGCTCTCTCGGCACTGTAAATCCAGAAGTTTCCATCGGGATAGCTGGTCTGTGTGCACAGTGGCCCCGCAGGGGGCGCCCTGATGCTGGTTCACGGTCCGCCTGCTCCTGGGAGGCAGATGCCTGCGAAGCTTATCGGCTGGGCATTTGCTTTGCCCTCTTCCATTTCTCCCCCTCCCTTTTAACTGCTTTCCCCCCATTTTTCTTCTCTTCCTGCTTCTTCATTCTTCTCTCTTGTTTTCTTTATTCCTATCTGTCCCAGCCCCTCATTTTCTCTTCATCTTCGGCCTCTCCCCGTCCCTCCCGCTCCTGGTGCCCTGTCCGTGGATCCCATCTTGGGTTTCTTTCTCCTCACCCCTGCACCCCGCATTCCCGGCTCGGAGCCTGCCTGCTGCTGGCACCCAGCGGTGAGCATCCTTGTCTGAAGCCTAGGAACCACAGCCTCTGTGCCAAACAGCTGTGGTTGGTCCCCTGCCAGCTGGAAGGTATCTTTGCAGGAGCAGAGCCTAACGTGTGCCGGATCCACAGTAGTTGCTAAAGGAAAACTCGACTGACTTCTTCCCCGTTTAAACCGAGTCTGAGCCATGCTTGTCCTAAACTGGGGGAAGCAGCATCCTGGATGGGGCGGTGGGCTTTGGCCCCCTTGTGGTTCTGATGGGTTCCGGCGTGACAGTTATCCTGCCTGGGGGTTACCCAGAGGTCAACACCTTCATGCTTGTGCTTTGTTTTTGTGTGCTTCCTCATCCTGCCTCCCTCCTCCCCCTCATCTCCCCTGCCCTCTCCTCCTTCCCCAAGTACCCAGTGCCCCCAGGCGTTTCCGAGTCCGGCAGCCCAACCTGGAGACAATCAACCTGGAATGGGATCATCCAGAACACCCCAATGGGATCCTGATCGGATATACTCTCAAATACGTGGCCTGTACGTTCCGCCCTTTTTTTCTCTTAATCTGGGAATCGGAAACCCCATTCTCACCAACTCACGAAGGAATCGAGGCAGGAAGCCTATGGGTGCAAAGGGCACTGCAGAGGGATAGAGGCACCTGGGAGAAGTTCCCCATGGGATTAGGAGAGGCAGGCGAGACCGAGGGAGCTCCTGGTCTAATGAGGGGTGCAAGTCGGCCCCTCAGGGATCTTAGGGTCTCCAACACCCAGCAGTAAGTCTAGGAGAGACAGTTTTGACCTCCTCCGATGGGGCAGACTACATGCAAGGGAATCCACACGACCCTTGGGGACACCAAACAAGGTGTCAGTTATGTTAAGGCAGCTGTATATAGAGCGACTCCGTCAAGAGCCTGAGTAGGGAAGACCTGACCTTAAGAGCTCAGTGTCACCATGCAAGGACAGGGGTGTCATCACATTTGAAAAGCTGTAAGCCTTCTAAAGTAGGTGATGTTGTACCGCATTGGGAAGCTCAGAGGGCCAGGTGTGGTGCGGTTGACGATTTTAATAGCCAACTGTGTGCTTCTGTGCGGTTCTGAATCGATCTCTGGACCTGACCGTCCCCCTTTGAGGTATAGTGAATAGGCCTTTTACAGAGGAGGCATTAATGATCAAAAGCTCTAGTTGGTTGTGCCCTAGTTCTGTTTGAAAGGAAGAAAGGAACTCAAGTTTTGTCCTTGTTGAAAAGGCCTGGGGATTATAAACTAAATCTTTCAGCATCAGCCACGTAACTTTGCAGTGAGCTGGAGATAATGAGATCAGTGAAAAAGCATTAACCCTGGTGTGTCATCGGAGGGAGAGACGGAGGGGTCTCGCCCAGCGCTCTGCCCTTAAACCCAAATCCCCTACCCCCCGGGTCATTAAGGTTTCGGGGCAGGTCCCACATGTGCCCTCTCCAGCAGAGTCGGGAAGGCTTTCTCCTCCCAGCTGCAGACTGTACAACCCACCACGGTCAATGTTGCTGAAGTTCAATTCCACTTACCTATCTCTCCCCAGTTAATGGAACCAAATTAGGAAAGCAGATAGTGGAAAACTTCTCTCCCAATCAGACCAAGTTCACGATGCAAAGAGCAGACCCCGTGTCGCGCTACCGCTTTACCCTCAGTGCCAGGACGCAGGTGGGCTCTGGGGAAGCAGCCACAGAGGAGTCACCAGCACCCCCGAACGAAGGTAGGTGCATTACGGCGGCCTTGGGGATGAAAGGTCCCAGCTAATTCAGATGCCTAGAGAAACACCCTGACCTGACAGCCTCCTGGGATGGAAAGAAAACAGGGCAGCGGGTCCTCCAGCCCCCAGTAGGATACAAGAGAGCCCGTCTCATATACTGAGAGGTAGGTGCTGGCGAGGTATCTGGAAAACTCACATCTTCTTAGATGGTTGCAGTCAGACCTGATCCCAACTCTGTCTTGATTTTCTCAGCTACTTAACATCTATCACCTTGCCTTCTCTGGGGGAATAAGGAAGAGGGCCTGCTTGCAGCCTGAGCCGAGTGAGTTGTCAGGTCCTTGGGGGGGGGGGGGGGGGGGAGGCGGCGTTGGAGACAGCCACTGGCCAAGCCAGCTTCTTGAGGCACAAATGCTCTCAGCTCCTGGCACCTGGCGTCTTCCAGCGGCAGAGTGCGCCTGCCTGAGACGTCCACTAGAGGGGGCTCCAGGCCCACCTGTGCCCGTGCCGGCTCCCGGAACCTCAGGGATGCCAGGCTGCAGAAACCTTGATGTTGGCAGACCCTCTCCAGAAGGAGGGGACCCCCTGCCTCTCCAGAGGCACAGTGGGGTATTCAACAGCCATTTCCTGAGCGCCTGAGGTGTGAGACACTGTGCCAAAAACTAGGGCTACCGCCTAGGAGGGGAGACAGCCACAAGGATATCTGATTGCTGTTCAACATGAGAAATGTTACGTTCAGATGAGGAAAGTCGGTGGCTGTGCAGAGGAGGGGTGAGTCCTGCAAGGCAACACTTCACAGGAGAGGCAGTGAAGCAGACAACAGGTTACCCTGTCTAGTGCTTGCTTACCCCAGCAGGCTGAGGTCCGACGGCCTGCCCCTGGCCCGGATGGGACCTCCTGAGTACCCTCTCCCACCCCAGCAGAGCCTCTGCTTCCGTCGCTGGCCCGGGCCTGCTGCCTTGCCCTGGGCCCTCACTTTAGCTTCCCAGCAGCCCTGCATTCCTCCCCAGCCCCGCCCCCAGGGCCAGCAGGCCAATGCTGAGGCAGGCGGGAGAGGGGACAGACAAGCTGGAGAAAGGCTGACAATCCTTCCTGTGTCCCTCTGTGGTCTTGTAAACCAGGAATGAGCCACCCTATAAGTCCCCCTCCTAGTGTGCTCGTCAAACCCTCTGGGCACTCAGGCAGTTTATTCGGGCTGGGGGACTTTGGGCAAGTGGCTGATGTAGTCTTCTTCCCAAAGGCCTGGCCAGAGGGGAGAGTGCACTTTCCTGATTGCTTAATTCTATAACGAGAGACATAAAGAGAGCCTCTTGTAACCTCCCCGTTTCCAGCCCAATGCAGAACATCAGATAAACAAAGCCCCATTGTCCAGCCCTAGCGACCACCACAGGATAAGTTCTGCAGCCCCAGGGGACAAGAGGACAAAGAGAGACTTTCTTCTCAATTTAGGGATTTGCAGTAAATTCAGGAATTCCTTTTAGGGCTCTCAATCCACAGTTGGGTTTCTTATTTCATAAAATACAGCTGTTGGGAAAAAACTAGGCTAGCAGACCCTCAGGACAGGAGCCGGGCCTGAGGGCCACAATCTGTGACTGGTTCCCCGGCCTTACGGTTCCCGGCCTTCCAAGGCTGAGACGGTGTGGGGGAGGGTTCGCGAAATAGGCTCGCCCCTCCTCCATCCACCCCAACACTATACACCATCTTCCCCCAAAGGTCTACAGGAACCGTCCTTTCTACGGGGGTTGGTGGCCTGCTATGCCACCTACACCTTATGCCCTCAATTCTTGGCATGATGGAAGGGCCACCCAGCCTGCCTCATAAAGATCAGCCGAGCCAGGGAAGGATGCACCCTGGAGGAAAGAGCTGGGAACAAACCACTCTAGACTGTCCCTGCGGCCACCTCCTAGATGATAGTCTTGGAGTGGAGGTGGAATCAGAGTGTATTAGAAAGGTCGCCCAGATCCCGGTGGAAATTTTCTGTAGGAACATACCAGGCCCCAGGGAAGTTGAACATGAGCCCTGGACACCAGTTGGCATCCTCGGGGCAGTAGCCAGCACCTGGCCACACTGTCTGGGTCAGGTTTGAGCCAGACGCTCCTCTGCTTGCTTGTCCCGTGGTTTCACCTGTGCTCTGTTTTGTCTTCCCTCTCTCATCCTTTCTCCCTCTCTCTGGCCATCTTGGGCGCTGTGTTCTGAAGCTACTCCAACCGCAGGTACCGTACCAGCAGCAGAGGTAATGGGCATGGCATGGGACGGTGCAGGCGGAGCCCAGCCCAGCCAGGGTGGAGAAGGAGGGAGAGGCTCGGGATGAAGGCATGCTCCCCGCTCACCCTTTCAGTGGTTGGGAAGCCAGACCGGCAAGGAGGATGTGTGTGGGGGAGGGGTCGGAGGAGGTCAAACACCCCCTCTTCCCTTCACTTACTCTTGGCCTCCTGGGATGGCTCAGGAAGGGCCCCACACACACACACACACACACACACACACACAGGCTCCAGACCCAGTCTCTGCACCTGCAGGTCTCTTAGAAGCTGAGTGATTACTTCCCCTGACCCACCTGGGCCCTCGCCTAGGCTTGACATCTCAGAACGCAGAGAGAGGGTCCACAGCCCTTGGGTGGCCAGCCGTGCCCCTCGAAGGAATGCTGCACCATGAATGAGAGCAGTTGGCCCCCGTCTGCTGGTCAGGCTGCCATCCCCTGAAAGGGTGACCTATGGGTGAGCACGCTGTGCATGCCGACCACGCATGCTGCATGGGGGCCCGGCACCAGCCCTGCCATCTACCATGGGTTCTGGTCAGCGATGACGACGAGTGAGCTTGTCCTTGGACAGGGCCAGGTGCTCCAGGACCTGGCGTCTTAGCGGGCACCACGGGCTGATTGTTTCCTCGCCCCTTAGAAACCCAGCTTCTCAGATTCTTCAGCATTAAGAACAGCCTCCACTCTCAGGGTCCGGGAGGTAAAGGCACAGCAGAAGGGAGGAGTGGGCAGGCAGGTCCCGGCTTAGGAAATGACCTGCTAACCACATGGCTCCTCTCAAGCCCTCATGTTGTGGGTTCGAGGACACCAGAGGGCGCGTCACCACCACAGAAGGCCTGTCCTCAAGCTGGAGAAGCTAGGCAGGGGACCCCAGGGTTCCTTCCCCCCGCCCTCCTCAGAAGCTGAGGACAAGGCTCACCCTGGCAGAGCAAAGGCTGTGGGGCAGGGGGTCACTAGAGCCTCCTTAAGCTCTTAAGGGGAGGAATGGAGAAGCAGGTGAGGAATCTGAGGGTTGGCTTATGGAGGGTTACCTAGTTTGCTTGCCTCCCCCCCTTGACTCATTTATCCCCCACCCCCGTTTTAGGTTGATTCTATTTCTGTTGCACACCCGCTTCCTTCCGTTTGTTTGTTTTGCCAGACCTGTGGGTGGTGTGCCGCCATCATCCCTCCCTCCCCCAGGCCCCTCCTCCCCGCTCCCCGTCATCAGCCAAGCTGGTGGGTCCCAGGGCCTCCGCACAGGGTCAGAACTCCTCCTCTGGAATAGGAAGTCGAGAGAGGTCCTGGGCCCGGGGACCGTGGAGAAGGTGGAGAAGGCCATCCTTGTACTCTGGGCATTGTCCTGACTTTCTGACTCAAGTTTGCACACGGGTCTCTTCTGGAACTATTCTAGCAGGTGCTCGGGGTGGCCTAGCAGGCTTAGCGAACATAGAAGGGGAGACTCGAGGCACCAAGAGAATTAGCTTGAAGCTCGTGGGTCAGAGCTCCCAGCCGCCCGCCCCCCCCCCCCCCGCACCACCACCATCTGGCACCCTGGGACCCAAGGCAGACGGGTCTGGTGGCATGGGGTCTGCCTTGCTCAGTGAGCACCGTGCCACTCTGGACTGCCCCTCTCACGAGTGGCCCCTGCAAAGGACAGCGATCGTTCCAAACCCCCCACTTTCCGCTTCCCGTTTAGAAAAGATCCAAGCCCGCCGTGGCATGCACAATGAGCTCAGGGGCTCTGTCCCTCTGTCAAATGTGTTTCCTGGACTCCAGCTTCACATGACATGCTGGTAGAGGCACATTGCGCTTCTTTGTAAATGAGATATGCTGATGGCACCAGCTGTTCTCAGCTTTAAATTCATAAGAACCTTCTGCACAATCTGCAGGTGCCAAGCGATGGAGCCCAGGTTCCACATTTTTGACACGGGCCTGTTATCCAGCCCACTGCTCCCTTCCCTCTCATCTTCCCCAAACCTGGGTGGTTGTGTGTTTTGTTTTTTTTTGTTTTTTTACCCCAGGCTGATCTGTTCATACCTTACCCCGTGAAAATAACCCCTCTCGTGCACCTGTGCCTGTGGTCTCTAAGGGTTGCTGCCCATCTGCCCTGGCCATCTGTGATTTGGCCAGGGTAGTCCACGCGCCATGTGGACCTGTTTGGACTGAAGCCTCCACCTTGGAATGTCTGGAAACTGCTGTCCTCGTCTGTGACTTAGAGCTGCAAATGTTTGGTGGGCAGCCCCGTGACAGGTTCTAGGGTCAAGGCTGGTGCTCTCCACCGATCACTGACGGACATAGTGCACAGAATTCTGGTTCTCCAGCCCATAATTCCTGCTGTAACTAGAGATGCCCTCTTAGCCCAGCAGCATGCCTGTCCAGCCTGTGGGCCACTCTGTCTCTAAGCCCCTCTGTCCTCTACCCGAACCCCACCCCAGGGGACGAAATCCTCTAGATCCCCTTTGACCTGAGCGCTGGACGGTTTCCCTGTGAAAACCTGCCTTCCCCTCGCGCCTGTAGGAGCCTCCAACAACTCACTCACCTGACCCAGAGCCTTTCCTTTTCGCCTCTGCCCTCCCTGTCTGTCTGGCCCTGTCCGGCCATGGGACAATAGATGCAGCTAATGAGTGGGCCAGAGAGAACACTGATTTGCCAGCTGTGACCTCAGCCAGCTGAGGCTGCCTCCTCCATGGTGACTCCAATGACGGGCACCCTCTGGGAGGGCGCCTGGGAGGCCACTCCTTGCCTCTTGTCCCCCTCTCCCTAATACCCCGAGGCTGCTGCCGCTGAGCTGAAGGAAAAGCATTTAGGTGGCCTTCCCCAGTAATGCTTCCTTCTGGTCACGCTTGGTGGAAGGAGCCATTGGAGGACAGGAACAAAACAGTGCAGCATCCTCAAAGTCATTTCCTGTTCTTGTCTCTGACCAGCAGGGCCCTCACCTAGCCTCTCTTAGCGTCTCTGTCTCTAAAGCTGCTCGGGGGACGGCCCGGGGAGGTGCGTGCGAGCCTAGCTGTGGGCCTGTGGGATGTAGTGTGTGTGTCTCCACTTCACAAGAACTAAGGGGCACGAGTGTGTACAGCTTTGGGGGGAAATGACATTGATTCAGGGGGCCCCGGAAATGCAACACCACTGCCCAGGTCTGCACTACACAGAGTGGGATAAGTTTAACTCAAAAGGAGCGTCTTCCCAAAGTTTCTTGATGATGCCTTTTAAGTGGTCATAGAAAAGGGGGGCCCTGCGAACACTGTATTTGCCAGAAATTATTAGAAAATACCCTGTTGAGGAGGAAGCAGATCAGAGAAAGACCTGCCCCGATGGGCAAGACAGCCTCTCAGGTTTCCTTCCTGCAGCACAGAGCAGCAGGAAAAGTCCATGTGTGTCCACGGCACAGGACCTGCAAGGGGCCAGCTCTGGGAGAGAGCTGACCTTGGCCTTGTGGATCTCTCAGGCTTTTCCGTGTGTCTGTCTGTAGGTCTTGGTGAGTGTGATAGGTGAATTCCCTCATGCTGAGTTTTTATAGCACTGAGCTTTCTAGGCCTGGGGCCACCTTGGACCTGCTTCAACAGTGGGGAGGGAGAATGGTCCCCACCCCACACCTTCCTGATGTGTGAGTCGGGAGGTATAGGGAATATAGCACTGCCTGCTTTGACCCTGCCCAGGAATCTTTGGAATGCATGGGACATACTTGGCCACCCAATGTGACTTCTGCTGTCAGCAGCCTCAGGGTCCGGCACTGCCTCTGATCTTGCAAATAGGGAAGCAGTTGGGATCCCAGAACAGCCCCTCCTTCTCTATGGGGACTTGTAATATTGGACACCCAGGGGAATGAAAGGGCTTTTGTTGGTCAGACTCTTGTTGAAAAGGCCTAGGGTGTCTTCATTCTCCCCTGAGAAAAGCTCCCTGTCACTTGTCTCTCTGGCTCCCTCCCTGCCCTGGCCCCATCCCGGGCAGTGAGCTTATTTTCTTCCTAAACTTCTAGCGATTTAGAGATAGGCCTGGGATGTCGCTATTCCTCTGGAGTTACAAGTGTCTCATATCTTAACATCCCTGCGTTCTGCCCCATAAAGTCGACCCTGATCAGATTACAAGAGACGGCAAGAGGAGACGGGGCTCTGTCTCTGATTTGCCCCCATCATTCTCACACCTCGGCTTTGGCAATATTGGAACGAGAGGGTCACAGGACAGCCCTTTGGTAGCTGCCATGATCCTCCTGTAGAAGGAAAGCAAGCCTATGGAAGCGATGTCACATAGACAGACCTAATCCCCTGGGGCTGACCAACGTCGAGGGTAGCTTCGGATGGGAGACGAAGGTGTGAGAGTGAGCAGAGATCTGAACCAATCCCCTGCAGATTTATGCAAAAAAGAAACCCACAAATGTATCTCGCTTGCGTCCTGGGATTTCTCCATCTACCAAGCACAGACTGTGCTGTGGCAGCATTAGTGTCCCTCCCACGTCCTGATGTGAAGGGGAAACCCAAATGTGCTGGGAAGAGAGGAGGTACTACACGTTCGGGAGGACTATCACTGGGCAGAGAAGAAGGGAGGAGAGGAAGGGCCATGGACTAGAGCTGAGTGCCTGGGGAGGGGTGGACAGTGAGACAGGAGACGCGGGCCACGCTGGGAGGCCGACCTACAGAGTGGGGATTGTTCTCTCTCTGGTTGGGTTTGGGGGTGTCAGAACTCGAGCAGCCGTGAGAAAGGGGAATTTGGGAGCGGATGGTTGGGAATGGGAGCCGTCCGGGTGCTGCTGCGGGACACAGCCGGCCACCTGCCCCCCTCCAAGGCTGGAGCTCCAGGGCTGCTGCCTGGCCTGTGTCTGGGTGGCGCTGGCCCGGGACCCCAAGCCGTGCCTGGGGCCGGAGTGACTCGGTGCGGGTCCTTTCCCGTCGCCACCCTCACCCTGACCCTCGGCCGGGTGCATGCTGGGCGCTTTGAGCCACACAGACCATGCGAAGAAAATGAAACACGCACGGGGCTTCATTCTCTTCCTCGCCCATGGCTGTGTCCTCTCCCCGTGATCCTCTGACCCGGTCCGTCACGCTTGCGGGGGCTCCCGGGTACCGAGCCCCGTCTCCCCACCGGGCTGCCTGCCTTGCACGCGGGGGCCGCGAGGCCAGGCCGGGGACGCCCGAACCAACCGGACTCGGCTGTTTTACATTTCCCTCCCAGCTCCTCCCACGTTGCCCCCGACTCCGGTGGGTGCGACGGGCGCTGTGAGCAGTACTGATGCTACTGCCACCGCTGCCACCACCGAAGCCACCACAGTCCCCACCATCCCAGGTGTCGCACCTACCACCATCGCCACCACCACCACCACCACCGCCGCCGCCGCCACAACTACAACCACTGCCGCCGCCGCCGCCACCACGGAGAGGCCTCCCGCCACCACCTCCGGGACTAAGATGCCCGAATCCGGTACTGCCCACTGTCCCTGCGGCCCGATCCCTCCGCGGGAGGCTCCCCGCGTGGCGGGGGGGGCGGGTCTGGGATGCCGTTGGCCACCACCGCCCTTTGTTTCCACTTTGAAGGCACACGTGGCGAGGATTCTCAGTCTGGTAGCCCGGGGGCACGGAGCACCTCGGCCCATCCGTGGACGGCTCTCCACGCCCCCATTCTAGCCTCAGATCTGTGTTCACAGCGGGCCACGCTCCTCAGGCAGGGTCCCCGGGTCCCGGATGGGAGGGCCGCCTCCACCTCTGCGCTAAGCAGCAGCTTAGGGCTGAGCACCCTGGAAGGGAGAGAGGACGCAGGCCTGAGCCCGGACAGTTGGCCTGAGAGGGCTTCCTGCCCCGGCCGTGTCGCATTCAGCCCTGCAACATGGAAGGCTGAGGCGTGGGGAGCGGCCAGCCCTGCTGGGCAGCTCTGTTCCCAGAACCCGGACTTCCCTCACATCGTCTCCCCACAAAGCACGATTCCGGCCGCCCCCTGCCCCCTTTTTTTAAAAGAAAAGCTTCCGGGAAAGAGCCTTGCCAGGGAGCCCCATAACGCCCACGCCCCTAGATGCACACCCGAAGGGAGAATCGCAGCCTTAAGAATTGATTCCAGGGCTGGCCTGCTGAGTCCAGAAAATGTGCTGTCCCGTGTGCAGCCAGGCCAGGAAGCTCTGTCCTTCCAGCATGAGGAGAACCCCTGGGTGATTTAGCCGTCCCTCTAAGAACCAAGCATCAAACACTCTTTCATTACCATCCAGGGGAGGGCCTCTAGTTCACAGAGCCCACGGGCCAGCTATAAAATCAGTGTGATGCAGCTGGCAGGGGACGCAGGAGGCATCCAGAGCCCTCCGCCAGCAGCTGTAGGACTGTAGACCCCTCTGCGTCCTGGGCAAGTCCCTTTACCTTCCGAGGCCTCACGGCTCAGCACCTGAATGAGGGTGGAGGCTTAATGCACCGTGTGAGTATTGTCTTTAATTCAATTACGTGAGCCCAAAGGGGAGGCGAGTGATACATCGGGGACACGGTGTTCCTCAGGCCTTGAAGGCATGGATTTGCTTTAAAGATACAATATCCAGAATTGAAACAATACGGACTTTAGGAAGACGTTGGCCGAGGAGAAGCCTGGCAGGCCATCAGAAGCTCCCACCGGTAGTTTGGTGTCGGGTGTTCTTTGAGGCCAGGATGAGGCATCTTTGCATGATAGCAGGGCCCTGTGTCCCCGTGAATGCTTGGAGGTCACAGAACAGATGCACAGAGAAGGAAGAAGGGGACTGGACCTTGCCTCCCAGCAGAGTCACTGCCCTCTGGAAAGATCGGCCTTGCTGCCACATAGGACTAGCCCCATTGACGCTCACACGCGACTTCTAACTGTCCAAGACGCTGCAGAGGACCTGCCTGTGCCCCTGAGTTTATCTTTAGAGCCTGGGGACACCCCGCAAACATCCTCACTTCCCTCAGTACAGGAGAGTGGTTCTGCCAGCCATGATTTTTTTAACCGTCTTTCAGCTTTTTCATGTCTTATATCTTAGGACCAAATGTTTCCTAAATTTCCTTTCCTTTAGGGTGAAACGGGGCTTTTTATTTGGCCTTAACTTGTCTCTTTCAGATTTCAGGGGATACCCCCTAATTCTCCCTTTCTGGGAGCCCACAGAACAATCCATGCTTCCTCTCACGCTTTTTGTGCTTTATAGTAATTGATAGCTCTCCTTCTTGGTCTTCTTCTCTGAGCTTTTCAGTTCTTTAGCAGTGGCACTGCCTTCCCCCAGCTCCCACCTCTGTGTCATTCTGCTCCAGTCATGCCCCAGTCTCCACGCCCTTTACGAGAGTCAGATTTGGGTCAGTATTGTATTGGTGGCCAAACTGTGTAAACCCAAATTCTCTGGCTATTTCCAGGCCCCAGAGCTGAGGAAGAAGAAGCTCAAGTTCCCAAATCATGAGTTCTCATAATTCATTCCCACTAGCAAGAGTCGTGAGATTCCAAGGAGCTGGGATTTGGGGTGGCTTAAAGCTGCCAGTACAATGGAAACACCTGGCAGATAAGTAAAGAAGCCTATCTTCTGCCCTCCCCATGGAGAATGCCCTGTGGTGCCATCAGTGGAATCTCTTTCTTGGCCCCTCACCTGACATGAATCGTTCACCTGGGGCAACCCGCAACTGACAAGGTTGTAGTGAGAAGGCACCCCCCGCAACTGGCAAGGTTGTAGTAGAGAAGGCACCCCCTTTGAAGTAAAGACCAAGAGCTCTTTTATCGCTTCCCCAGCCCTGCAGACTCAGTCACATGTCAAACGGATAATGAATAAATGCATCACCAATGTACTCTATTCATTTATATTTGACAAGTGAGTTAGTGACAGTGCCCCCTTGCATGCTAATAAAATATACAGGAGCCACACTTGTAAAGTCTTTGAAATACAAGGCTTCATGCTAGTACTCCACCATTAAATCTTTGCCGGGAAATGGGGTAATCAGACTGCTGGGACTCTTGAAAAATGATTACGTTTGAAGATTAGTGCCACTCTCCTGTCCACAGGCTATGGTTTCAGACAGTGCGGTGGCTTTGATAAAGTGGCTCCCAGCTCATAAGAACTAGATAATTAATGTCTTCCGTACTGCATGGAGATCAAGCCTGAAAGACAATTTAGTGCTGAGGAGCCAAAAAAATTGGATTCTTCTGGTGTCTCAAACGCTGGGGATTGGGGGTCAAGAAGGAGTTCTCTTCTTTGGTTCCCATCTAGCCCATGAGAGGGAGAGGAGGGGCTCATACTGTCTCTACTTGGGACCCTGGGGTTGTTGACCCCAAGTCCCCTTAAACAATCTGAGGCCATGTTCCACACAATCCAGGATCTTGCTGACCCAGGGACTCCCGGATCACCTGTCTGCGTTACCGTTCTCCCGGTTCAGGAGCCCTGTAAGGCTTTCCCACGTTTGGTCCTGAACTTTCTACACATCACGACTCTTGAGGGGTTTCTGAAGATCCTGCTCTCCTTCCTGTAGAGTGTCTGTAGCTGAAGGGAGAGAGGCTGGCACCTCTTTGCCCCTCTGTCTGTAGGATGGCCAGGGGAGCTTTGCCCAGCGTCCGGGTTTTACTGCACCATTCCAACCCATGACAAAGGATCAAAAAAGGGAAAGAGCCCAGGTCCGAGCCTCCCATGGCATGGATCAAGACCCCCTCTTTCATTCCTACCCCCATCTGTGTGGACACACAGTTTCCAGCTCTCCCTCACATACAAGTCCTCCTGTCTGCGCCCGCTCGTACCTGGATGGCGACCTCTGGCCTGGCCACCAAGGCTGCAGCTTGGAGCGCTGTCAGGCTCCCCGCACAGCCACTTCTGAGTCTTCCCCTTCCGAGCCGTGCACGCGTGTGTATGTGTGTGTGTGCATGTGTGTGTGCACGCGTGTGTCTCCGGAGCTGCCTGTCTCCTCATCACTAACCCCTCTTCTAACCTGCCCACCAGCCCCCGACAGGCAGTCCATATGGAACGTCACGGTCCTCCCCAACAGTAAATGGGCCAACATCACCTGGAAGCACAATTTCGGGCCCGGAACTGACTTTGTGGTTGAGTACATCGACAGTAAGCATTGCTGAGCGGGGCACGGCGGCAGCTGCGGTGGGTAGCATAGATGCCATTAAAGAGATCCTGTGAACTCCCCCAGGCTCAGAGGGGCCTGTTAGCCCGGCTTAATTATGACTTAATGAAATCGATACGCACTCAGGCGGCAGTGGGGTGGGAACAGCAGTCGAAGGAGAAGGAAGAGGGCTTCCGAAGCCATTAGTGGAGGTCTAGGGTTGCATGTGCTGGGGAGGACCCGGGTAGTGGGGCCCTTCGTCCGTTTCCTGCCCAGGATGAGGGTTGCGAATAGCCCCCAGAAGAGCCAAAGCTCACTCTGTGTGGCTTGCCTTAACTCAGAATCCACTAGTGTCTGGTTTCTGGTTTCTTCACTAGTTCAGTTCAGACTTTGGGTGCCACGGTGTTTTGCTCACAGAGGGATGCCAGTGCCCTACGGTCCAAGGCACAGACCAGGGTCGCTTGTCGCAGAGAGCTGGTGGCTTGAGCTGAGCTGTTCACTCTTTATTGGATCTTGGGATCAAGGGTCATATTCATTACGCTGTAGGGGGTGGTCAGCGTATCTCCTTCTTTGAGAGAAGGCCCCTGTTCCTGAGGACTCAGCCCCACCACGTTGTTGTCTAGCAACTAAACCAGCTAACCCAGCCAGAAGATCTCTAAGGGACGAGCAAAGCCAAGTCTTAGTTCTCCGTGGTCGGAAGGGTTCACATCCACCGACTCTCATCCCTAGTTTGGCCCTTACTATTTCAGCTTCCTATAACCACCGTTCGCCCTACACCCCGATAACAAGGGCGCTCCCTTCTCCTGAGGTGTGGATTCTCCACACAGCAAGAAATGAGAGGTGAAACCAGCAGTGAGAGCCAAGGACTGGAGTCCTGCCTCCCCTCCAGTTACCATGAGGGATGCTAACTGGCTCTCCGAGCCTCGCCAGAAAGCTCCCACGCGGGAAGTTTGTCACCCCCCAGGATAACAGAGCATTGACTGACCTGCTCTGCAGGAGCAGGAAGTAGGTCATCACGTTTAGTGCCAAGGCTGTAGTGGGGGAAGAAGGCTTGAGAAAGAATAGTGCCGTTGGCTGAAGGGCCGTCACGTAGGAGAGTCGGCGTCGCGTGGAAAGGCTGGTGGCGCTGCCTGGTGACCTCCTAGTCTGCGCGATGGCCCGACCCCATCCCCCACGCTTCTGCCTTTGACAGGTGACCAGGACCCTAAGCACTGCCTCCCCGGCTCCTCCTGCCTGGCCCTAGGCTGACTGAGGTTTCTGTTCCCCAGGCAACCATACGAAAAAAACTGTCCCTGTTAAGGCCCAGACCCAGCCTATACAGCTGACAGACCTCTATCCCGGGATGACATACACGTTGCGCGTTTATTCCCGGGACAACGAGGGCATCAGCAGTGCCGTCATCACCTTTATGACCAGTACAGGTGAGAGGGGATCTGGCCTGGCCGTCCCCTGCAAGCATGGGGCATTTCATTCCATCTCAGCTTCCTGCTTGTCTCTTCTCCTTGGAAAGAAGACTCATCCCACCCATTCCCCACCTTGCATGGCGTGTCTCAGCTCTTAGTCAGTCCGCAGCTCCCAGAAAGCCAGGAGGAGCCAGAGTGCATGCACAGCAGAAGCGGAAAGTGCCCTTCTGACCCTGCGGCGACGCGTGGGGAGTCAGAAAGAAACGAGGACAGAGGAGGCCGCCTGGCCCCCTGGCTGTGCCGGCTACACGAGGGCCTGGCGTGTGTGCGACCGTGGGCGCTGCGAGAGGGTCTGGGGGCTGCCGGAGTGCAGAGCAGCCTGCCCTGTGCGCACAGGACGTGGAATTAAGGGATAGGGCCACCCAAGGGTCTCGACCCAGAAATCTTCCCAGGATCGGCACGTGTGTCACTGCCCTGCCACTGTCATCTGTTTAAAAAAAAAAAAAAAAAAAGTCCCAAAGTGTGTGACACGAATTGTTCGGGGCTTTATCCTGGTTTAGTTTTTTTTGTCCCCAGTTTGCCATGGCTTAAAAGTAGTTGACTTTCTGTCATGCTGGGGAAGAGAAAGGAGCTCTCCAGGAGGAGGATAGTCCTGGCTCGAAAGGGACTTCGGCTGTAGCTAGAGAAGCAACCTCAGTGTGCCAGATGAACAGGCCACTAGGGGCTCAGTAAATGGTATAAGGTCTGGGCGGGCAGGCAGTCTGGAGACTTGAGGCCACCTGCTCATCTGTTTGTGTGTATCTTCACGGTCAGCCGGGCAGGTGGCCGTGCTAAGCCCTGAGGCAAAGGGTGAGGGTGGGGGAAAGGACCAAAGAGAGAAGGGACCAGGTCCCGCCCCCAGGATGTCCTAATCAGGTGCAGGTTAGGAGATATGAGCGTGACGGGGGTGGGGAGAAACACACAATGATTCATATGACCTTATGATGTCGACTCCGTTATCCATTACGCTTCCTGTGGCCAGGCTGATCCTGGTAGCCTGCATCTTGAGATTCACCACCCAATTGTATACATGTCTCACTCCACCCCTTCTAGCCTGGTCCCTCCTGGTCTGGACGTTCCAACCTCCTCCCCATGCCTCCGGCCTATCCTGCCCACGTTCATGCTGTCAAGACTCAGGGAGTCTGAGTCCGGCTGCCTGCTTGAGGCTAGCCCAGCCAACTCAGGCAGGATGTCTGAGCGAGGGGCCAGGCCAGCTTGGGAGCCAGGCAAGGGAACTGGACAGTTGACCAAGTAGAGCAGGTGGCTGGGCTCTGCCCGACCCAGTCGGGGTCTCAGGCTGTTGCTCATCGGCGCGTGCGTTTAATCTTGTTTCATTATCAACTTGAGTCCAGCACAGAGGCAGGAGGCACAGATAAGATTCGAGCCTGGAGCCGCCTCCTAGGGAAGGCTACGAAAGCCAGTGCAGTCTGCTTCTAGACTTCTCCCGGGACTAAGTCCTGGGGCTGAGAGTGAGGGCTGAAGAGAAAGAACCAGAGAGAAAAGGGCCAGCCCCCGCCCTCAGAGATGTCCCAGTCTGCCTCTAGGTATCAAACGTGCGGTATGGGGAGAAAAAAAAAAGATGATGGATAATACACTTCTGAACATTGACTCAGTGTTCTTCTCTCTTTTCCTGTGGTTGGTCTGGAGAGACTGATCCTGATAGATTGCTTTCAGAGTGAGTTTTCCCAGACTCCTCCGGGTGCACGCCGGGGTGGGCAGGTTTGTGACCCGAGCTCTGAGTACATATTGTTCGCTTACCTCACTGGCTGGCTAGAAATTACTATGTGCAAACCACGCGGGGAAAGGAAATATGTTCCTTTCCTCAAGTTTGTGTGTGCCTGTGTGTGTCCGGATTCTTCGAAGACGCACGCTGTGTATCCTGCGGGTGGAGTCCAAAGCCAACTTCACACGATTCCCTAGGTCCCAGGGTCTCATCAAAGCAAGAGTTTATGAGCATCTCTGGGTCCGACCACTGGTCATTTAGGTGACCACAGGCCACCACTTTAGTCCACAGACCCAGGCACGCAGCAGTGGTTCAGGGGGGAAATAGAAGGAAACCACGAGGAATGCTAACTGGTTCCCTGACCCTCACCGGAAAGATCCCACATGGAAAGTTAATCACCTCCTTGAAGCTTTTAAAGCCAAAGAGACCCAAGGGGCCACACACACATAGCCCTGGACTCTAAGGGGCTCATGAACTCTTCTGTCCTGGGGTCGGCTGGGGTCAGCAGGGTGGGGCGAGGTGGCAGTACGCAGGTGCTGACAGTGGGCCAGACAGCAGACTGCCTCAGACCTCAGGAAAGCGGGAGGAGGCACATTAGGGGACCTCACTGTGGTCAGTTTTCTGCTGTGTTTGGAAGAAACCCGGGATGGGGCACGGTGGTGACACAGAGGCATCGGATGGTCCTTAAGTAAGAGCAGCTAAGCCTAAGTGCATTTGAAGGAAGTCTGTCCCTGTTCTGTTTGCTCACCTCCCCCTGTTTGTGAAATGTAATTCTTCTGCGGACGTTGAGTGACTGGCCTTTGAGTCGTGAGAACTGTCTTGCGGACGAATGGCCTGTTTCTGAGCAGTCTTGTAGGGTGTGGTGTGGAAGGCACACAAAATATGGCCTCTGGTCTAGAGTCAGAGGCACTTGGACCTGAGTTGGCCAGACATCGTGGGCCGGATGAGCAGGTGCTGTTCTGGCTCCCTGTTCCAGCGGAAGGTGGTGAGTGTAAGCGCACCCTGGTCTTTGAACGTTGTCGTTACTGTGTCCATTAGGAATCTTGAAACACGTTGAACAGATCGATTAAGAATGGTGTCGGCGGCCAAATGTAATACCCTGAAACCTCCCTACAGTGCCTTCCGTCTCTCAGAGCCCACTCCGTCGGGTCACGTCCTCCGTGAGCTCATCTGGTCCTAAATTGCTCTCGGTACTTGAGAAACTAAATCATTTGATGGGGTCCAGTTGAACCCACCTTACCTCAGATCCCACTTGGTTTGGGTTTGGGTTTGGGTTCTTTCTGAGATATCGTTGGCATATAACATCGTATTCGTTTCAGGCGTACAATATAATGATAGGATTTATGTATATATTGCAAAATGACCTCCACAAAAAATTTAATTAACATCCAGCACTCCTCATAGTTACAAAACCCATTTGGATTTGAACAGGCTTCTGTGTCCAAACCTCACAGAAAATTCTTTGCCCGTGTGGCCACTCTCCCTGGAATTGTGACCTTCTCTCCCAAGAGGCTCGTGGAGGTGGCTTGTTGGGGTATATCAGAACAAGCATCATGAAGGTGGTTGGGGAGCAAACAGGTCACTGCACACCTACGAACCAAATGCCCTGCAAAGGACAGGAGCCACCATCCAGACTCGGGGTGTGGCGCACGGCCAAGCCAATTTCCCAGTGACCCCGGTCGGTATCCCAAGCTAACCATATTAAATTAGGATTAAACTGATCATTCATAAGTGTTCACCGCCTACTTGTTATGTGACCAGCATCGTGCTAAGCCCTAGGGGGGCTCAAAGACTCCCCTGTTCTCAAGCCTTTAATAGTATAGTTGGAAATCAGGACCCAGGAAACAGAGCAACTGAGTATTACATTTCGTGAAGTAGACCGGGGTGAATTCTGAGATTGCTGTAAGCCGGAGGAGTGGGAGATTCGGGAAGGTGGGGTGGAATGTGGAAAGGTAGAGAGCAAGAAGGCCATGGGTGTGTGTGGTGGGGAGGGGAAGAACCAAGTGCCCGGAAGGCCAGGCATGACAAAGGTGTCCCGGGAGCATAATACACGATGTGTCAAGCAGACAGAGCACCGGAGGAGATGCGGGGAGGATGTTAGCTGGGAGCACTGGGCTTACAGCTGCAGAACTGGCTGGAGGGACAATGCGAGGTGAACAAAGGGATCGCCCCGTTGGAAAGTCAGGACCGGAGGACAGGTGAGGGGAGGAGCCAAGGCTGTAGAGGTGGTTTGGGGAAAGACCCACTCCACGATAGCAGTTGAAGCACTGAGTAGAGAGGGGCTTGAGGTTTTCCCGTCGGGATCGGAGAAAGATGGTGACAGGAACTGGAGACCGTGCAAGGTGAAGGAGTTCACCTGTAAAAGGACAGTGCCTGCGCTAGAGCTGAAAAGACTGGCGGCTGCCTCTAGGGTTTTTCTTTTAAGATGCTGGAAGCTTCCCTGTATTTAAGAGCAGAAGGGAGGAGGCAGCAAAGAGGACGATGCTGGAGGGCTTGACGTCCTTCTAGGACTGAGCCACCCAGGAAGGGAGAGCTGCCACCAGTGCCATGGAGGAAGGGACAGCTGTGGAGACTCTGAGGTTTCGGTGGTCACCCGAGTGGAAGGGGGGAAGCCGCCCACCCAGGGAGAGGGTAGCGTGGGGCAGCGCGGAGAGGAAGGAGCAGTGTGGGAGGATGATGAGAGGGGGATGGAGAGATGGGCAGGCAGCAGCAAAGGCCCAGTCGAGGAACACGTAGCTTACGAGCTCTTTGCCTTGAGCAAATCACGTAAAATCTCTGTGCCTTAGTTTTCTCATCGGTAAAATAGAGCTAATAAAGCCTACCTGATGGGATTGTGAGGATCGAATTAGGTGCTGGGTGGAGACGTACTCAGAGCCGTGACTAGCCCACAGGAGGTGCTTCTGTGTGCACTGTGATAGTGGGACCGTATCCGGTGGGAACAGGTGCTGTGAGAGAGAGAAACCCGAGTGGCTGGTTGGGGGAGGGGGCTTTGGCTTTAGCTGTGAAGGTCTGGGAAGGCCTTTCTAAGAGGAGGTGACATTTGCCGTGGCAGCCGTCTGAAGAAAGAGCGGCAGATGCCAAGGCCCTGAGGTAGGGACATGAGTGGCCAGTGCGGCTAGAGGAGTGAGGGTAGAAGACCGGACTGGAGAAATGTCCAGGGCCAGCTCGGGTGGGGCCTGCCAGGACAGGACAGAAATCTAGCTTTTCACCCAGTAACAATGGGAAGCATTGGAGGGTTGAAGCAAGGAAATGGTTTGCTCCTCTGAGGGGCTTGGGGAGGATCTCTCTAGCAGCCTTTCATGGAACAGCCTGCAGGGGTAGGGGTGGGAGGGATGGGCCATCCCCGCACAACATACACAGATCGGGTAATCACGCCAGGGCAGCCAGAGCACAGAGAGCACGAAAGCATTTATTTGTCAGTCTGCCCCATTTGTCCACCCTCTTCTTGGTGCATTCCCTTGCCCAGGCACAGAGAAGGCTCTAAAGACAGTTTCTGTGCCCAGGAAGAGCAAAGGGTAGGATCGCACCCAGACCCCTCCCCCACAAAAAAGCATGTGATGGAGACCCTGGAGCATGAGGGCTCCTGGTCACCCCTCTGTTCCTCGTGCTCGTCCCCAGGAGGAGGTCCTTGGCCCGGGGCTCCATGGGCTCTCTGGGACCCTGCTGTCACCTGGCTCTGTGAGACGCCCCTCGGCTCACCAGGCTGGTCCTGGGGCTACTTTGAGTTGGCTCAGTTGCTTGGATCCTGCCGCTCCTCCCAGGTCTCGGTTTCCGTGGCAGGCTGGGAGCCGCTGCTGTTCTCTAATCCACAGAAAGGAGTAGGGTGAGTGGGTTTTGCCCACGCCACACCCCTTCCCAAACCCTCGTGCCAACCGTTGGGTCATCCAGAATACCTGCAGAGGACACCTGAGCTGCAGTCCTCTTGGCCCACCCAAGTGCCCCTTGGATTGTGAAGGGGTCAGCCCCCACGGGGACATGTCTTCACGAGCACTGGGAGGGACAGAGAGGGACTCATTGTCATGGGGATTGGTGGCGGGGGCGGGGGGGGACCTCCACGCGTTGGAAATGGCTTGCAAGTGGCTGGACGCTGAAGGCACGGCCCCGGCCCCCGCCGTGCCGCCAGCCCATCCGGGTACCCGAACGGGGATTGTCTCTGCTGTCAGGGAGCGCCCGATCCAGTTGGGGGAGCATGAGAAGGCACAGGGCATCCTGGAGCCACACCCTGCCCAGACCCACTGCCCAGAAGCCCGGTTGGCTTTGGGGCCAGGTTGGTGGGAAAGGATGCCATTCTGTGCCTGTGCAGGCCTGCGAAGGTGTTCTTCCGACAGGTTTTTGCCATGTTAACCATGGCTCCCGTTCCCTGGTGGGTAGCAGAGTCCCGTTTCCTCACCCCAAGCTCGTCCGTGGGGAATCGCACCTCCGGGGCCGATCCCGGCCTTCCCTCAGTCCCCACCGGGCCGTGACCAGCCGTCTGGGTTGCAAGAACGCCATGCCCCGTCCTTAGGACACTTTCCCTTCCTGAAGGACCTGTTCAGCCTTCTGCTGCTTATTCTGCTCCCTCTACCCCCTTTCCTGTGCCTCTTTTCTGACCTTCCGACCTTGGCTCTTTAATTATTTTCTCTTTGTCCCTGTTGTGGGGTAGTTTGGGCCAGAGGGCTGCTAGGTGGTAGCGTAAGGCTCCAGGAGGAACATCGACGTGAAGTAGCCGTTCTTCCCTCACCTTCCCCTCCTCACCTTCTCCCGTGGGAAATGATTCACGTGTTTGCTTCCGGCCCTCCCTCCCCCACCAGCTTACACCAACAACCAGGCGGACATCGCCACCCAGGGCTGGTTCATCGGGCTCATGTGCGCCATCGCCCTCCTGGTACTGATCCTGCTCATTGTCTGTTTCATCAAGAGGAGTCGAGGTGGCAAGTACCCAGGTAAGATGTAACAGGCGAGTGGGCTTGGGGGGGTGGGGCTGGCAGGCTTTCCTGGGAGCCGCCGGGTCCCCTGCCGGGTCCGGGGGGTTTCTGTTCTCCCCGTGAGCCCAACCCCTGCCGAGCTCGGACGTACAGTCCTCCTGCCTGGTCTGTGCATCTGAGAGGTGCCGGAGAGCAGTCGAGTTAATTAAGCTCGCCCGAGGTGGGCGGACGGCGTGGTCCAGGCAGCTCCAAAGAGGGACTAGAAGGAACGCTGGCTCCTATTAAGAATGACCTTCCCTCCCCTTGGCACACCATCCATCTGCTTAGCAAACGGACTTGTTTCAACCTGAATCCCATTAGGATCCTGTGTCCCAAGGAAGGAGGAAGGAAGAAAGGCATTTTCTCTGTGAGAGAGAGAATGGAGAGGGGAGGGTCTGGAGGGAAGAAGCACACCCGTGAGGCTCTCGGTCACTGGGCTGTAATGACGGATACCCCAACAGAGGCTCAGGAGCTCCTGCGTGAAGGGCAGGCAGAGGCTGAGGGGTGGCTTGCATGATTCAGACTCCCTCGGTCCTGAAGGAGCTTTGGGCTTCCCAGAGAGTCCCAAAGCGCCATTTCTCTTCTGGGGGCCTCAAGAACCACCAGCCCAGACAAACCAAGGTCAAGGACAAGGACCTCTGGCATTCTTGCTTCTGGAAATATTGATTGTTTTTCAAACAGGGGCAAGAAAGCCATCTGTCTGTGAGGGGGTGGGTAGGATGACAGGAGACAGGATAATGGATGACCCAGAGAGTGAAAATCCTGCTGGTCTGCAAAATGAAATTACTCCCTGCCCCCTAAAGCACAGCCCGTGCTCCCCAAATGCCTGCCTCTCCCGGCCTCTAAACAAGTCCTCCTCCGGGGGCCCCCTAAAACTCAACTCAGAGAGAAGATTCTTTTATTTCCTTCCCCTGCCCACATTCCCTCAGACCCCAGGATTCTAAAGAATCTCCTTGAAGTGAGGCACATGTCTGTGAGGAAGGGCAGGAAATTCTAATTCTTCATTGGCAAATGATGTTTTCTTTCACTTGGTTGTGCTGCGTTGGGATTGTTTTTCTTCTATAAGAGAGAAAGCTCTAGAGTCAGGGAGTAGAACGGCCTTACTGAGCTCACCCCCAACCCCCCACTCATCAGATAAACTCTGAGCCTTCCTTTGCCCGTGTAGAAAGTGTTCCATTCCAGAAAGCTCTCAAGGCTTACTGCCTTCCCTCCAGATACAGGGTAGGGCCCTGGTCCAGTAGAAAGATGAGTGAACCATGAGGCCTGGGCTCTAGCTTTCACTCTAGACTTTATTCAGTTACTAATTAGTTACATGACATGTTCTTCATTTTCCAAGGGCTCAGTTTCCCTCTCCTTAAATGGGGCGGTTCTCCTGCCCTGTACCTCAGGAAGGACACATAAAGAGCCGTCCGCGCAAGTGTCCATTGTGTGCCAGGCTCTGTGCTGAGTGCTCAGGACACCAGAAGAAAGATGATCTGTCCCTCAACACACTGCATTGGGCACAGAAGGAACGTCACAGCATGAAACAGGGCCTTGGAGGGGTGTGTACAAAATCACACAGGAGGTATAGGGACAGGGAGTGGCACGAACAAGTGAGGTCACAGATGTGAAAGCATTTTCCATTCTGAAGGTGCATACGGAGCGTAGGGCCCTCTGCCCTCTGTCCAGGGCACTCTGCTAGGGGCTTTTAAGAGACAGACGCAAATTATGATAATAGAGGGCAGACCAAGAGAGGGTCGCATCCATTGGGTGTTTGTGGCCAACCTCACGGAGAGGTGGTGGGGAGCCAGGTGGGAGGACATTTCAGCTGCCAGTGGAGATGTGCAGAAACCGCAGCCATGAGGAAGCAGTGGCGCCATGAACTTGACACCCGGTGAAACCAGGGAAGGACGAGGGAGGCATTGATGGCGCCTCGTTGAGAGGGAGAGTGTTGCTGAGCCCAGAGGTGGTGCCTTGACCGTGCAGTCAGGGTCCCAAGGAGCAGAGGCCTAATCATCGTGTCTGTGTCTTTGCTTCTCTTACCGACCAAGTGCGAGAAAAGAAGGATGTTCCCCTTGGCCCTGAAGACCCCAAGGAAGAGGATGGCTCCTTTGACTACAGGTGCGTGATCTGTTTGACTCCTGGTCACCCTCGCGTCGGGTAGGCGGCTGTCCTCACTGCCCCCTTGTCATCCATTGGTCTGTCACTTCTGCCTCTCGGACGGCCTCTGCTCGTCCTGATTGTGCCGGACACGGCTGACCTTGAAGGCAAGACCGACGCTGATTTGAGGAACAGCATTTCATTCATTCAGCTGCACAACTCAGATTTTTTCGAGCTCCTTATTTGTATGTTTTCACCTTTTTACTGTGAGAGCACATGCTGGGAACCCCCTTGCTATGAGACGAGCTGTTGGCTTTCTCTCTGCCCACACCCCCACCCTGAACCTGTAGACAACCGCCCGGGGAGTGGACGTTGTCTTGAGAGCTCAACTCCGTGAGAAATGAGGGGTAGTGTTAGATGTGGCGGGTGGGGAGGTTCTAGACCTTTTCCTCATGAACTTGAATGATATCTCTGGGCTCTAGCCCAGAACAGGCCTTGGAGAGGCCTCTGGCCAGTGCCCGTCTCAAATCAGAGGACTGAGGCCCAGGCAGGGAAGTGACCTGCCCAGGACGCCCACCCACATCTGCCACCCAGTGAGCTGGTGGCACAGCTGGAGAAGCCAGGGGCCCGACTTCCAGCTACTGCTAGTGGGCAACGTCACAACCCCCCTCAGACCTGGATGGGCCTTCATATCGGGCATAACAAAGTTGTAATCTCCCTTTTGATGGCAAATGTATGTTGAGTTAAGGAAAGATGCTGGGCGGGTCCTGGAGTCTCATTCCCAGACCAAGGTGGGCGGAAAGAAATGCTCTGGTCGGAGCCCTGCTTCCCCACCCCCACCCTGTTACTCCCTGGGGTGACATCACCCCGCCTTCCCCTGACCTCTCCTTATCCTATCCTCGGCCTCCGCCACTGTGCTCAGCAGCAGCCAGACAGGCAGAGTCAGGTCAACGGGCGGCAAAGACACTGCCCACCCAGGAGTCCACCTGGACGCTTACGTCCGTCCATCCATCCAGCCCCGACATCTCCAAGAGCCTCTTAAAAGGGCAAACACGAGAGGCCCCTCTCCTGACTGCCCTCAGCACCCCTGCTGGGGCCCATCTTCCCCAGGGGCTGAGAGATCTTCCCTGGCCATCAGTTCTGAAGGACGTGGACCTTCCCTCCCCCAGACCCTCAGTGTAGCCATAGAAGAGGGGTGAGGCCCTCCTCGTATTCAGGGCCAGGCAACCTGTGCTATGAGAAGCTGCTTCCTCAGGCGCCGCTCCTCCCCCAGACACCAAAGCTGTTGGGCAAGAACACCTGCCTTCTCCCCACCCGCTCCCCTGGCCCACCCACACTGAGCCTGGATACACACACACAGAGGCATCCACGGGCCCACACACCACGCACACACGCGCCTCGATTTGGGCTCAGCAGTGAAGCACCTCTCTGGTGGGTCTGCTTCTCTCTGCCTTGTGTGCCCACCTGTTTCTCCAGGGTCTCGGGGAAGATGGGCGGACGGGTGTCTAGGCCCCCCCACCCCCCGCCGTCATTCTGGTTCCTTTCGAGCTTCCCGTAGAAGAGGTCTTTCTTCCCAGGTTGAGATCCTCATTCTCCACAAGAATCTGACACACCAAGGACCCCTCCCTCTGCCTCCCACCCGAGCTGGGCCATTGGCCACATTTGGCTTAGGTCCCTGGAATCCCCTAGAAGCACATAGACACAATCCCCACGCTCCTGGGAAGGAGTACATGTGAAGAAGGTCGGTGAATGGACCAAGAACCCAGTAATTAGAAGCTGCTCATTTCAAAACGTGAGCCCCACTCCCCATCGAGACTCAGGTTAGCCCTAGAGACCTGCTTGCCTCACTAGGCCTGCCTCTCCCGTAGCGCTGCCATCGGAGAACGCAGGCGGAGTTAATGGGGCACAAGAGGGAGCGGGCTAATAGCTTTCCATCTACTAACACCCAGTTCAGGCTCTGGCTCCAGACCCTCCCCTGACAGCTGTCCCTGCCCAGCACTGCTGTTAGAAGCCAACACGCAGTGCCGACTATAATGGCAACTCAGCCGGTTGTTTCCACACACGTCCAGAAAGGGCTAAGCGTGGCCCGGGGGCCAGGGAGGGGACGTTGTGTGTCTGCCCGTACCGCCTGGCACCGCTGTGGTCCCGCCTGCTGGGACCCAGATTCCCGCTGGTGGCCCGGCTGCCTCCTGCGGGGGGGCCGTCTCCCCTCTGAAGTGCAGCCAGCAGCACCTGGCCCCCCCTCCGAGCCAAAAGGGCAGAGAGTTTAGCAGCCAAGGGAGGGGATGTGGCGCTTGAGCAGACACTGGCTGCTGGGGGTGTCTCACTTCCGGGGGGGGCGGGGCACAGCAGGCATCCCAGCAGGTAGAGATGCCACTTTAGCCCCCAGCCTGCCAGCTCCCCTTGCCCAGGAGGGGCTGAGGGGCAGGACCCGGGGGCCTCCAAGGAGGCTGGGCAGGACCCCTTGAGACTCACCGGGCTTTGTCTCAAGTTGCTGGCGACACACCCTCGTGTGCGTGCCCCTCCCCGCATTGCACCCTCTTTCGCTTGCCCCCAGGCAAGAGCACCTGCTCGCTGGTAAACCGGAGAGCCGACAGAAACCACACCAAGACGAGAAGGGCAGAGGCAGGGAGAGGTTTGTTTCTCAGTGGCCCCGGCCCATTGCTTTCTTGTCAAGGACAGAGCCTTTCTAGACAGAGCCACACAGATCACAGAGTCAAAGCTAGTTCAGCCCCTCTTGATGGAGAGACTAAGGCCCAGTGAGAGGAAAGGCTTTCCCAAGACCACAGAGCCACGCAATGACGCACATGCGACTGGGGCCCCAGCTCCTTGACCCTTCTGGCCCTGCCTGGTCTGACAAGCACGCGACTCTCCTCGCTCTGGGGTGGCTGTCCTCTGCCCACTCCTACCCCAGAGAGTAGCGCAGCCTCCTGAAGAGACCAGGAGTCCAGAAGTGTGGGCTCCATAAAAAATTAAAATCATAATCCCCGGAAAAAAAAAAAAAAAAAAGAAAGAAAGAAAGAAAGAAAGAAAGAAAGAAAGAAAGAAAGAAAGAAAGAAAGAAAGAAAGAGAAAGAAAAGAAGTGTGGGCTCCAGGCCCAGCTCTGCACCAACTTGTCGGCTGAGCTTGGGGAAGACGCCTGTCCTCTCCAGGCCTCGGGCTCCCTTCTGTCAACCAGCCAGGCAGGGGAGGGCCGGGGGGAGTTGACTGATGACCTCTGAGGTCCTACCCTCCCTGAGCTGTGTAGTACATAGGCTTGGCAAGAGGCCAGCGGCTCTGTTCCGCCCCGCCTGGGTTTAAGCCGCACCGGGCTGGGCCAGGCCCTGATTCTCTGTCTCTCTCTGGCCAGTGACGAGGACAACAAGCCCCTGCAGGGCAGCCAGACGTCCCTGGACGGCACCATCAAGCAACAAGAGAGTGACGACAGCCTGGTGGACTATGGCGAGGGTGGCGAGGGGCAGTTCAACGAGGACGGCTCCTTCATCGGCCAGTACACGGTCAAAAAGGACAAGGAGGAGACAGAGGGCAACGAAAGTTCGGAGGCCACGTCACCTGTCAACGCCATCTATTCTCTGGCCTGATGGAGCCCCTCCGCCCAGGGCACAGCCACTACTTTGCAAGTGGGAGGAGGGGAGAGGGGGAGATGAAGCCACTACAGACCTACCACACAGCCACCACCACCTTCAGGGACAAGGGTACCACGTGGGGGTCTGCCAAGCTGTGAGGACCAGTGACCACCCAGCCAACCACAAGCCCCCTCCCGCTGACCCCCCCTGCACCCCCGAGGTGCCACCATGTGGGAGAGCTAGAGTCCTGGCTAAGCTCAGCTGGAGGGACCCTAGTCCTTTGCTCAGCTTCACAGCCACCTTGAGCCTTCCACCCCCGCTGCCCGCCCTTGACCTTGGCATACACACTCACCAGTTTCTGTTGGTTACGGCCCTTTGCGTTGTCTTTGTTTTTGGTTTGTGCATCTCCCCCCGCCCCCCCCCCCCACCCTCCGCCCAGACCCAGCATCTCCATTTTCTTTTCCTGGTGAACAAATGTCCCTGGATGAGGAAAGAATGAGTGGATTCTCCCCCAGAGAGGCAGAAGGATCGATCTGTAAAAGAACAGACAGAAAAGCTGTAGTATTCAAACCACCACTGGGCCAATGTATTTCCGAAGGATGCCTTTCTCGCCATATGCCTCCCCTTGCCCCCAACCCGTTCGCCTTGGCCTTGTCAGTTGCTGAGCTGGGCTTGGCTCCTTTCTGGAAAATGACAGTATTTTTGGCAGGGAGAGAGTGGGCAGGCCGCCTCGCCTCGCTCTGGGTCACTCGGGAGGTGGGCTTACCTCTTGCTCCTTGCTCTCACCCTGCCCCTTCCTCCAGAGCATCCAAGACAAGAACCGCACTGACTCTGAAGAAGGAGTTTGAGGAACAGGACTGGGCGCTGATGGGAAAGACTTCAACTCCAGTGACCGTGTACCTCAAGCAGAAGAAAATCGGGCGTCCGGTCCCTGGGGAGCTGGGCTCACCTCCAGAGAGAAGAAAAGGACTGGGTTTCGACATCCTTCTTCCCCATCAGTGAAACCCAGGATGTGGGAGAGGGGACCTGGCCCGCTGCGTGGAGGGCAGAGGGCGCCCCCCCCCACCTGGTCGGGGATCTCCACCGCTGTCCTCACAGAGATGGGACCACGTGATGCAAAAGCTTTGCTGGTGTGTTTGGGGGTGACAGGTGGTGCTCCCCCTTTCGCCTCTAGCAGATAGCATCTCGCTCAATTCTGTACGATGCTGAAACCGGTGTTTTACACGGTGCGTGGATGGGGCCCGGCTGCCCCTGAGACTGAACCAGTGTGTGTCCTTTCCTTGGGGTATTTACATATCAGGAGAGCCCGTGGGAACACCGCGCTGACAAGTGCTGTAGAGCCTGGCCTGGGGACTCCGCACCCTTCGTATGCCTTATGCAGCTCTGATTCCGGCCCTGCAGTTCCCAGGTTCCCAGCCCCTCCCTGCAAGCCTTGAAGCCTCCAGCAACGTCTGTCTCAAGGAGACCGGGGCGGCCTATGCGAGCATCACAGCAGAACCAGAAGCAGCCGCTCGACACGTGCCCTGCCACCCGTGGCCCCAGATGGAGACCCTCGCAGACCGCAGTTCTCAGAGACCGAAGGCTCTGCCTTCGTCCACCCCACCTAATCCGTTTTTGAAACCAAAGGTACCTAGCCTCAGAGAGAGATCTTGAGCCTAAGAGCAGCCCGGTAGCTGTGGCTGCTGCTAGAGTTGGTTTCCGGAGGGTGAGGCTGACCCCTAGGAATGGCCACACACGCACAGCGTCAGATTAGAGCCTCCAGCTGCTTGCCGGGGGGGCAGCCTGGGCAGGAACAGGGCTGTGTCCTTCAGAGAACTTATTAAACCATCGTCTGCCACCCGTTCAAGCCACAAAGGTATTAGCACTGCTTGCATCACTTAATAAGCAGTCAGTGAGGGTCAAGCCCATAGACACACACACTCTGTCCGCAGGTGAGAAATCATAGCCTAGAGCTGAGCCAATTATGCTATTTGAACCCGAGGGCAAGTAACTGTCCTTTGGCCCAGGCCGTGGCCAGGCTTGCAGCCTAGGAGCCCGGGGGGCAGCCCTCTCGTGGTGAAAGGGGACAAGGTGAATAACGGGGGGCTAGGAGTGAGCTCAGGGGCCCCCTCCCCTGGCTTTCCTCTGTCACCTGCCTGGATACAGCGGGGCATGCCTGCAGCGTCTGCCCAGAGTCCCTCAAGGGAATGTCAGGGAAGAGTGCCTGCGAACTGAATTCAAAGACAAGCCTTTCCAGAAAACACTCTGGATCTGAGCAGACTAGCCTGTTTCTCAGGCCCTCATTCCATGTTACACCACACACCAGTGAACTCACTGCACCGAAAGCAGGCCTGTAGGGCAGGAGGACCGTGCGATGTCCCGTGACTGCCGCACAGCCGGTGACCGCAGAAGGGCTTGTGCTGCCACGGGGTCTTGGGGAGAGAGGATTCTTAGCTGTCTGCTCCTCGTTTGTGTCCCGCCAGCTCTGAGCCATCCCCCTCCGCGTAGGAAGGCAGGGCCAGCAGCCGCGTTGAGAGGCTGTCGTGCTGGGGATACTGAACGCTGCCCGTATCACAGCCCTCCCGGCAGGCAAGAGCCAGCCTGAGCCCGGGGAACCCGTTCTCCCCAGGCAGAGATACTGAGGCGTGTGGATTGCAGGGTTAGGGAGCAGCCCTCGCGGGAAGAGGGAGCCCAGAGTGGAGCCCACCCAGCTCAGCAGGAAGGCAGTGTGGCCCAGCACTCCCTGCCAGCCGGGGCTCTCGAGCGACCACCTGCAAACGTACCAACCACGAGGCAATGCTTCCACGGTGCTTCCGCCTGCCTGGCTGTTGGAGGTGGGGGGTGGGGGAAGTGTGGGTCATCTTGCAGCCACTCTAGAAGTCCCACCGCCTGAGCTGCCGTCCCACCTGCTGTGCTCAGCCGCAGGAGCTGTGGCCTTCCTCGTGTGTCCGTTCGTGGGCTCCAGGTAGTCTCGAACATCCAGTCTGAGCTGGGCTCTGAGACCTGGAGAGGGTACCATGGTGAATAGTCGGGGGCAGCGCCCGCCTCACAGGGCTGACAGTCCACAGTGGGCACTGATCTGGAGCATGACGAATGCTTAAGCCACTAGCGGCTCCAGGCTCAAAGGGAGAAGCTTCAGAGAGAGCGCATGGCCCTGGGGACCACGTAGACCTCAGGACCAGGATGGTCAGAGACCACAGGGTGGGGTTCAGGACCAGTACCGCTTCCCGAGCCTCTTTGAGCTGCCCTTGGGGGCAAGTTGCTCGACTTGTCTGTAATTTTGGTGCCGCCGTCTCCCATATTTAGTCCCGCCTTTAAATACCTGTCCCCACCAAGGGGCAAGGGCCCACCTGAAGGGGCAGGGCGGCCAGTGCCGGAGGAGGCACGTTGCAGGGCCAGGGGACAGCTGCCTCCCACCTCGCCTGGGTTCTGGTGAAGGGGACCCACCTTTCCTTACCTTGCTTTGAGGAGATGGTTAAGGTTAGGTTAAGGGAAAACCAGACTAGCTCTTTCCCGTTCCATTTGTCTTTGCCCTGGGAGGTTGGAGGCATCTGGTCCACCCCCCTCCTGGCAAGTCCCAACGTCTGGAGAAGTGTCCACCTGTCCAAGAAGCAGCCAGTGCCAACACTGTTCACCCTGCATGGGGTATCTGCAACCTGGGCCGGATACGGCTTTCGTAGTCGCCCTGAACACAGCCTGAGAAAAGGGCCGGAAACAGATCTGAGTCCTTTTGTGGATTGTCCAGCTGAGGGACCGCCTGCCCTGGGCACACCCAGCAGCCACGCCTGGGCATGCCCACGCCTGGCGCGCGCACAGAGCAAGGTGGCACTTTCAGAGGGAACGCTATGGATTATGACATTGCCTTAGCGTGAGTTCACACCCTGGGCCGCTTGAGATGAGATGTGAAGTGTGGGTACAATCGACGCTCAGGGCAGGGGGAGGGGGGCCGCCCAGGTTGGACCCCGTTTGGGTGATTCCTGCAGGCAGAATTGAGAAGGGGTCTGACCCAAAGGAGAGGGCACCTTCCCCAGAAGCAGTATGGGCAGTGGCTCTTTAAGGCTCCTGGAGCCCCTTGCAGGACCAGATCCAAGCCACAGAGAGTCACAAACAGCCCACAGGACGGAAGCAGTGGAACACTTTGCCTCAGTCTTTGCAAGGCTGCTTCACTAACACAGAAGAGGTGGAGCTCCCCAGGCTCTCGGTCAGCAGGGCCGGTGCCAGAGAGTCACTTCTCAGTGGGAGGGCACTGGAGGCTGGCACAGGGCCTGCTCCCCCTTGGTGACACCTTGTGCTCACCACTCCTGCAGCCCCTGCCGAACACACACAGCTCTGCTAGGAAGAAATCACCTGGTGGAGCTTTGCATGGTGGCTTAGGAGAAACATGTAGGGAGGTCCCTGATTTAAAAAAAAAAAAAAAATCAGAGGAGTCAAATGAATGAATGAAAAACCTTGAAATGTCAGGAGTAGACCGTGCGTGCCCTAGGCAGAGCCGACCTCCTGGACAGCCCCATCCCTCACACCAGGCAGGGTCCATCCCATGGGAGTTTAGACCAACCTTCCAGCTGTCGCTGGCCCGTTCAGCCCAAGCCAGGCCAGCACACTTCCTTCTCCCCCTTGTTGAGAGCAGCCTTTCTGAGACAGGTTCAGAGAAGGATCAGCAGGAAAGGACAACCATGCCGGGAAGCCACAAGACCCCACCAGACAGTGTCTCAAGCCACACCCCAAATCAGCACACCTCTATCAACATGTTAGCATTAAATAGAAGTTCTGGAATGATGAGGGTGGCAACGAAGTAGGTCCCAAGGTGTGTAGTTTTGGTAGCTTCAGATTTCAGCATGCAAAGGAATCACAGAGCTGATCTAATGGGAATGACTCATTGTACAGACAAGGACGCTAAAATCCAGGGACGGGAAGGCGCTGGCCTAAGGTCACATGGCTGGTAAATCAGAGTGAGGGTAGGGCTTGAACTCAGGCCTTCTGACTCCTTGTCCAGGGTTCCTTCATCTCACCGCAGCTGCCTCCTTGGAAATAGAGGTGTAACTTAACATCCGTCCCGCTGGTTCGCTCTCCGTACCTCTTATCACTTCTGCATTGCCCGTACGCCTCCCAAAATGAAAGACACAAAGGATTTTTCTGAGGCCAAGATCAGTCAGTCTGTGGCAGCCTGTGGTGAAGCCAGCTGCGCCGTTAAGGCCCGACCCAGGCCAGGAGAGAGTGACGAGCTGACTGGCGTTTGTCACTGTGAAGTCTAGACTGTACTCTAGAGTGGTTATCTCTTGTTTCAGGACACTTGGGGCCCACAGCATCCTGTGTCCCTCGGGCACTCTCTCCGCCTGGCTCTCGGCCACGGGGTGCTGAGGGATCCGCTGGGCCGGAGTTCAGCACATGTAAAGACTTCAGTGAAGCAATAAACACAAAAATCTGGGAGAAGAAATCCAGACTTTTGTGCCCTACTCTGTTTCTTTTTCAAAAACGATGCCGATTGGATGGCCCTGCCCCTGTTCTTTTGTTCTGATCTCCAAATTCGACGTCCTCAGTCAGTGTTGTCCCTCTGCCCAGCTCCCAGCTCTTTGCCAACTCACACTCCTCCTGAGCTGAGCATCAGTCGCCTGTGACGTGGCCGCCTTCTGTCCTGGTCCCGCCCCCCCCAACCCACGCTGGCCCCAGAGGACCTTTTGCCCCGCCTCTCCCAGCACACGCCCCCTCCCACAACCATTCCAAGTTGTTCCTTTCGGTGGGCATATATTTTCCCAACGATTCCATGCCTTCCCGCGTACCCGCACACCTGCAAATTGATCTTTTTTCCATTGGTTAAATATTTAACTCTCCATGGCAGACCTTGTTTTAACCCCTCTCACATCATGTTCTTTCCTTTTCGCGAGTTATTTTGCATTAACCAACATTGTCAGCGACAGATGCGAATCTGAGGGTGTCACGCGTGACCTTCAGCAGGGAAGACTTCCGGGCCGTGGAGGACCATCTAATACGTGGACTTATAAACTGACTGCATGAGCAATGAAAAGGCCAAATTATTCAGAATTTTTTTTTGAATCACTGTAAAAAAAAAACAACTGATTTCTTTTGTATAGAGAACACTAAACGTATAATAAAAGTTGTTCAAAATGGACTCTGGCCAGACGATTTGTTCATTTTCTACACTTAATGGAAAGAGGGAGAGGGGTGTCGGCATTAACAACAGAGTGAATCAAAAGGGTTTTCCACGGACACCAGACAGCACGCACTTAGGGAATCTGCTACACCAGCCCCCATCTTGAAGTTGGTCTTACCCTGGAAGACTTGTTGGCACAATTTGAGCTTTAAATGTACAGTAACTCATGTGGCGATGCGTACAGCCGTGGAGATACCCTGGTTCAATACGACCGTAGTGTGCTTACGCACCATTTAAGAAGAGCCATGTTGGAATAAAGGGGCACCTGGGTGGTTCAGTCGGTTGAGCGTCCGACTTCGGCTGAGGTCACGATCTCACAGTTTGTGGGTTCAAGCCCGGCGTCGGGCTCTATGGTGACAGCTCAGAGCCTGGAACCTGCTCCGGATTCTGTGTCTCCCTCTCTGCCTTTCCCCCATTCACACTCTGTCTGTCTCTCTCTCTCTCTCTCAAAAATAAATAAATAAAAATTAAAAAAAGAAAGAAGTGCCACGTGTGGGGGTGCCTGGGCGGCTGAGTCATTTAAGCTCCAGACTCCTGATTTCAGCTCAGGTCATGATCTCATGGTTCATGAGACCGAGCCACACATGGGGCTCTGTGCTGACAGCACAGAGCCTGCTTGGGATTCTCTCTCTCTCTCTCTCTCTCTCTGCCCCTCCCCTGTTCATTCTCTCACTCCCTCTCTCTTTCTCTCTCAAAATAAAAAATAAACTTAAAAAAATTAAAAAAAGAAGTGCCATGTTGGGGATGCTGGGAGAAGGGGAGCAGTGAAGCTTTCTGTACCTCTGCCCTTAGATGGGAGAATACCAGCATATTTAATATTGTTGAAATAATGAATAATACTGCCTACAACAAACCAAAAACCTCAGTAGACTCAGAGGAACCTCAATCAACAAGCTAATGGGGAGGGAAAGAAGCAGAGAGGGCTGTGTTGGTCAAGGGGCACTGCTCAACAGCTACGCCCCCTTTCTTGATTCTCCGGCCGGGAGTTGTGCTAATTCTCACTGAGGAGTGGCCCTCCACCCATCACCCGCAGGATGAATGGCAAGGGACCCCCAGACATTGGAACTCCCTCTCCTTGGCGTGGTGTGGGGGCTAGAGAGTGGGCAGGGCTGGGAGGTGGCTCTGGTCGTGTAGAAAGATAACTGATGGTCTACAAGTCCAGCTCCCCTGGATAAAGAACAACCAAGTAACTCTCCATCCCACCTGTGTTTACTCTCCTTTCACCAGTCCTCAGAACAGACGGTGACTTGCGGGGTTATTGTCTCATTAGATTAAAATGAGGGCTGATTATCTGCAAAGATGGAGGAGCAGCATGGAGACCCTGAGCTTGTCTCGTCCCTGAAATCCAGCTCCATCAGCACCAAAACGTTTTTGAACACCTAGGAAATTGATCTGAGGATCAACACAACAATTTGCATAACTTGAGCCACAGAACTCTGGGAGAGAAGAGCCAAGGAGGGTGGGGAGCTGTTTTTGTGGAGAGAGGACAGCGAAAGGGGGAGAGTGCAGTGAATCAGGATCATGCAAAAAAAGCACTTCCCTGAAAGTAGCTGGAGAGGAAGGAAGGAAGGAAGGAAGGAAAGAAAGAAAGAAAGAAAGAGAAAGAAAGAAAAAAAGAAAGAAAGAAAGAAAGAGAAGGGAGGGAGGGAGGGAGGGAGGAAGGAAGGAAGGAAGGAAAGGAGGGAGGGAGGAAGGAAGGAAGGAAGGAAGGAAGGAAGGGATGGAGGGAGGGAGGAAGGAAGAGTGAAAACACTCGCAGGGGAATGAATAAAATAAGGGCAGATTCCAGGTCTTACTCCTCCTGAACCTCCCTGTTCACTCCTTGGAATACGAGAAAGAACTTTCATCATTGCTCTCAATTTCACAAGCCAGCTCTGAAATGTGCCCATGTCCATGTATACTGTCCCACCAGTAGTCCAAGCCTCATCTTGAATCGACAGTGTCCTTGACACTCCTGTTACCTCCTCCCCGCTCGAAACTACAGCCCAAAGGATCTTTTAAAATACAAATCTGATCACGTCACTTCTTTCTTAAAATCTTCAAGTTGGCTACAACACCTTCAGTCTGTTACAATGGGATAGAATCTTTTTAAAAAAATTTTTAGGGGCACCTGCGTGGCGCAGTCGGTTAAGCGTCCAACTTCAGCCAGGTCACGATCTTGCGGTCCGTGGGTTCGAGCCCCGCGTCAGGCTCTGGGCTGATGGCTCGGAGCCTGGAGCCTGTTTCCGATTCTGTGTCTCCCTCTCTCTCTGCCCCTCCCCCGTTCATGCTATGTCTCTCTCTGTCCCAAAAATAAATAAAAAACGTTGAAAAAAAAATTAAAAAAAAATTTTTTTTTAAACACTTAATGAATTTTATTTTTTTTAAACTTCTTCAGGTCTTTATTTCTTTTTTTTAATTTTATTTTTTTATTTTTTAAAATTTACATCCAAATTAGTTAGCATATAGTGCAACAATGATTTCAGGAGTAGATTCCATAATGCCCCTTCCCCATTGAGCCCATCCCCCCTCCCAAAACCCCTCCAGTAACCCTCTGTTTGTTCTCCATATTTAAGAGTCTCTTGTGTTTTGTCCCCCTCCCTGTTTTTATATGATTTTTGTTTCCCTTCCCTTACGTTCATCTGTTTTGTCTCTTAAAGTCCTCATATGAGTGAAGTCATATGATATTTGTCTTTCTCTGACTAATTTCACTTAGCATAATACCCTCCAGTTCCATCCACATGGTTGCAAATGGCAAGATTTCATTCTTTCTGATTGCCGAGTAATACTCCATTATATATATATATATATATATATATATATATATACATATATATATATATATACACCACATCTTCTTTATTCATCCATCGATGGACATTTGGGCTCTTTCCATACTTTGGCTATTGTCGATAGTGCTGCTATCAACATGGGGGTGCATGTGTCCCTTCGAAACAGCACGCCTGTATCCCGTGGATAAATGCCTTGTAGTGCAATTGCTGGGTCATAGGGCCGTTCTATTTTTACTATTTTGAGGAACCTCTATACTGTTTTCCAGAGTGGCTGCACCAGCTTGCATTCCCATCTTTTAAAAATTTTTTAAATGTTTGTTCATTTTTTTAAGAGACAGAGAGTGACAGCATGAGGGGGGAGGGGCACAGAAAGGGAGATACAGAATCCGAAGCAGTCTCCAGCTCTGAGCAGTCAGCACAAAGCCCGACAAGGGGCTCAAACCCACAAACTGTGAGATCATGACCTGAGCCAAAGTCAGATGTTTAACAGACTGAGCCACCCAGGTGCCCCTATAAGGGGATAGAATATTAACGCCTTGGCTTGGCATGTTAGACCTTTTGTGATCTGACCCTTCCTTCTGCAGCCTCATTTTTCACCACTCCTCCATATATGCCCCAATTTCTGGCCATTTCAATCTGTTTCCTGCTCCCCCTAACATACGATGGTTTCTCACACTTCCCTGCTTTGGTAATTCGAGTCCACTCAAAAGCAACTATTAATAACTCTGTGCCAGTTAATGCTGTAAGGTAAGTAGGATAGAGTTCGGGTCCTCGAGAAGCTCAGACTATCGTTAAGAGACAGTCAAGTAAGCAAAGCAATGTTATAGAGGCATCTGGCTGGCTCAGTTGGTAGAGCATGAGGCTCTTGACCTCAGAGTCGTGAGTTGGAGCCCAACGTTGGGACTACAGTTTACTTAAAAAAAAATTCAATGTTATAGCATCCAGGACAAAGGGCTCAATAAATGTGGGTTCAACAAATGAATGATGGCCCAAAGGTGAGTCTGTTTGATACATCCTCCTCCCGACCTTCCACATGCCCCTTCTTCTGGATAATTCGTAATCACTGAAGTAATGATCACAACGGGCCCTTGCAACTCCTGATTCCAGGCTCTTTCCTCCCTCCTCTTCCAAACCCCGCCAATCTCCTTTCTCCGTATAGATCGTCTCTCCCTCCCGGGCTCCTTGAAGGCAGGCAGTGGCCTCTGTGCTGGGTCACACATCTTTAACAATCAGCCCAGGTAGCACTGCCTCAGGAAGTCTTCCCGCTATCCAACGTAGCCCGAACGTGCGCGCACACACACACACACATGTGCGACTGCCAGTCTGGTTTAGACCTCCTCACTCTGCCCCCAGAACACTATTTTATATCTCTCCCAGAGGGTCTGCATACACGTATTGTCTCTTTCACTACATTGTGAACATCCTGAGTTTGAGAGGTTTTGTCATCTGTGCATCCAGAGGCCAGTGCCTGGCACCCAGCACGGACAAAATGAACGAATGTGAATGAATGAGTGAACGGACGAATGATGAAGACAGCTGTTCCTTTGAAAGAAGTGGCCAGGTGAGTTCCAGACCGGTGTCATCCTCTTTGGAGACGGGATGTTTGGATACTGGACTCGGACATGACATTTTGGGGGAAGGGGGCAGTCCACTGGCCGGTTTTGGAGCAGGAGCCCCCTGACTCAAGGTGACAGAAATGGAGAGGGTCTTATTTGAAGAAAGCCAACCTCAATTCAGCTGGGGCCAAACAAAGCGGCCGTCTCCCCTCCGGGGCCCAAGGGATTCCCAGAATATCTGTCATCCCTCATCCCTGTCTCCTGGAGGCTGTGCCTCCCAGCCCATTAGAAATGCTAATCTCCAGCCCGGAGCTGGATTATCCGACCCAGTGGGAGGGGACCAGTCATCTTCCCATCTTCATTAAGAGTGAAGGCTCTACCCCATCTTGGCCAGCTGCCCCCAAAGGGATGGAATCTGGGAATTCATTATGGCAGCTCTCATCAAGGCAGCCACGACTGCTCAAAACAGTATTAGGTGGAGGAAGGTAGGGGAGGGCCATTTCAGCCCTCCCCCCTCCCCACTTAATGCATCAGAGCCCATTTGTTTGATGTCAGTTCCTGCTGGAGCGCAGACCAGGCAGTGGGGCTCAGAGCAATTTGGAGCCACAGCTGCGGCCCAACCTCCACTACCACCCCCACCCCCGCCCCTGAACTTGCTGCTGATTAGCCCCAGACCCCAGGCAGAGAAGCACGGCTTTGTGTAGACGGGGGAACGGTCCCTCCGAAACAAACGAAATTACTTAGTATATATTTAAAACCACACTTGCCCTCTAACACGGCTGAATGCTATTCGTCGGAAGGCCCGGGACCCATCTGGGAAGGGAATTTGCAGGTAGACAGCAGGAGAGTCCTGCATGATTAGAGGGGGGAGTTTTTGGAGCTCCAGGGCAAGGGGGGGGGGGGCAGATGAGGAGGAGAGCCAGGCAGAGGTAAGATTCGTGGTCTCTAAATATAGTCCCCACATCAGCAGCATCACAATCTCCTGGGAACTTAGAGAAATGTAAATTCTTGAACCCCACCCCGATCAACTGTATCAGAAGGTCTGGAATCTGTGTTTTAACCAACACTGCAGGTGATTCTGATGCAAGCTAATGTCTGAGGACCACTAGATCAGCGGGACAGTGACAAGGCGGGGTACTCTGGGATGCGGCCCCTCCCCCCACCCCCGAATTGTCAGTCAAGTCTACCCCATTGGTGAATTGGCTTCGCGTGAGCGGATCTTTTATAAAAACTCGCAAAGTTGATGAATTCTACATCCAAATCGATGCAGGGGGAAGCAGAGACACAGAACAACGTAGGGGGCAGAACACCAACCCCCAAGAATTAGCAAACATTGCGGGAGAGACCCTGACTTTCACAGACCGTGGCATTGGCGGGGAACTGATCCATTTTCATTGATGTCAAAGAGGCAAGAGGGCACCAGATGGCATTTGGGTCACAATACATTTACATTAAGTGACTTCAGAGGACAAGAGTAACTAATGACGTTGACGCCCGCCGTCTGTGCGGGGAGAGTGATGTGCACTTTATGCAAACTCTCCCTTGTGACCCTCTCGCCAGCTTGCTGAGGCGCTGAGGCAGGTAGCATTATATCCTGTTATGCAAGAGGAAGCTTTGGCTGCACAGAGCTAATATTTGCCCCGGGGTAAATGACAAAGCCAGAACTAACTGCCAGGTCTCTCTGATTCTAAAACCTCCACCTTTACCGCCCCACTCGGGTATGAATGGGCATCTCTGTGAAGAACTGGGCCCGGCTTCTGTGCGTCAAAGGCATCGTGCCCCATCAGCCGCCTCTCGGCTTTCAACGATTTGCCCCTCACTGCTTGGCTCTGACGTGGTAGCACATACAGGCTCCCGACTCCACCCCAAGACGGCCCAGGAGAGCCCAGGACAGGGTTGTGGGGGCCGCGCGGCTCAGTGGTCATGTGATGAGGGGCCAGTGAAGCCAAAGGCACTCATCCTGTTCCAAGTCAGCCTTGAGCATGAGGAAGAGAAGAGCCAGGGCTCAGGTGTAGCTGTGTGACCTCAGGCAAGTTACATAACCTCTCTTTGCCTTAGTTTCTTCGCCTACAAAACAAGGATTGTAACTGTAGCTCTCTCATAGGTTGGCATAAGGATGAAATCAGTTAAAATGTAGAAGGGGCCTGGGTGGTTGTAGGTTGAGCAGCGGACTTCAGCTCAGGTCAGGATCTCCCAGTTTGTGGGTTCGAGCCCCACACTGGGCTCACTGCTGTCAGCGCAGAGCCCGCTTCAAATCCTCTGTCCCCCCTCTCTCTGCCTCTCCCCAGCTTGTACACTCTCTCCCTTAAAACTAAATAAACATTCAAAAAATGTGGAAAGTTCTCAGAAGAGTGCCTGATGCCTAATAGGTGCTCTATAACAATTTGTTAAATTTGAATAAATGAGGGGCTCCCGGGTGGCTCATTCGGTTAAGCATCCGACTTCAGCTCGGGTCATGATGTCACAGTTGGTGGGTTCGAGCCCCACTTCGGGCTCTGTGCCGACAGCTCGGAGCCTGGAGCCTGTTTCGGATTCTGTGTCTCCCCCTCACTCTGCCCCTCCCACGCTCATGCTCTGTCTCTCTCTGTCTCTCAATAATAAATAAAGGTTTAAAAAAAATTTTTTTTTTTTTTTTTTAAGGGGCGCCTGGGTGGCGCAGTCGGTTAAGCGTCCGACTTCAGCCAGGTCACGATCTCGCGGTCTGTGAGTTCGAGCCCCGCGTCGGGCTCTGGGCCGATGGCTCGGAGCCTGGAGCCTGTTTCCGATTCTGTGTCTCCCTCTCTCTCTGCCCCTCCCCCGTTCATGCTCTGTCTCTCTGTCCCAAAAATAAATAAAAAAAAAAAAAAAAAAAAAAAAAAAAAAAAAAAACGTTGGAAAAAAAAAAATTTTTTTTAATTTAAATAAATGAATGAACCCCCTTCTGCTTTCCCCTTCTGCATATTAGAATGTTCTCCCTATCCTCATCTTCCTGCAAAAGTCCTCCCCGTCCTTCCAGGCAGGATCTGACACTCATGCCTGCTTATACATCTGTGGCGCCCAGACCTGCCTCTCCCACGCAGTGGGTGGTCTGCTGGTCCTTAGGACCCAGTGGTCCCTTGCACAGGAAGCAGGCCTCATTTGCATTCAAGCCGGCTGCATTACTGTATTTACTGCCCAGCTCGTGGTTTAGTCTGTGTGGTATTGACAAGGGGCACGGGGGCAGGCAGTGTTTGTCATCCTAAAAGCAAGTTTGCCAGGTTCCAAGTGGCTGGATGTAAGGGTCGGTGATGAGCGTTTAGAGCTAGAGGTTCATTCTACAGCCCCATTAATTAACTTTCCCTAAGTCCCCTAAGTGCTCTTGTCTCTTTTTAAAGTCTAGGGGCCCACTCTCATTTATCGGAAAGGACTGTCCATCTTCCACCACCCACCCTCCCTCCTGCTCCTTCTATAGCTCCCATCTGGCTGTTAAGACACAGCACGACCCTCTACCCACCAGGCAATCCATGTGGCAGAAGAGGATGAGGCCAGACATCCAGACAGCCTGGCTTTGTCCTAAGAGAGAATGAGAGGACTCCGCCAATGCCCCCACCCCCGGGTGAGCATTCACAGCCCTGATCCCAGTGGGACTGGGTCAGGGGGCTAGTCACTTCCCAGAGGACATTCTCCCCCGGATTCAGGAGCCCAACTCCCAAGCTTAGGGCAAGAAAAAGCACCTCTTCCAGGCCACACGGCTCCCTCCTTCTCAACACCAGCAGCATTTCTCTCCGGCGAAGGGGAATTTGGCAAAACCCATCCCTGTAATCTTCTTGAAGGTCCAGAAGGGCTAAAATCCACCCTCCTTCTCCACCCCCAGGCCCAGCAGCAACTTCCATAAAAAACAAAATAAAGTCCTTCCTTAAAGCCACCTGGGCCTCCTTCCATGTTGTCCACAGTGCCGTGCCCTGGTGTAGCCGGGAGAGTCAAGGCTGCTGGCTAATTGCTGAGGAGGTCTGGACGGTGCAGGCACGGGGGCCACAGGGACAGTCTTGAGCAGAAGGAGGCCCAGTCCCTTCTCAGTTACGTGCACATGCCTAGACCTACAGAACGTCAGGGCTGGTGTGAGCCCCGGTCCATCCCCTCATTCCACAGACCCCCACATCAGATGTAAATCCCAAACTGGCTCCCCACCCACCCCCCAGACGCAGAGAATGCGCCGGCCCTCCCTTCCACGGTAGCTAATGCCTCCTTGGGGAAAGCAGGTTCCCATTTCAAATTATGGCCGGACTGTATTGGAAAGGGCTGAGAGTTTTTCCCAGGGTGGGGTGAAATACACAAACTGACAAATATAGCCATTCCAAAGCCAATAGAAATAGTTTGAGGGGCACCTGGGTGGCTCAATCGGTTATGCCTCTGACTCCTGATTTCAGCTCAGGTCATGATCTCACAGTTCGTGGGTTCAAGTCCCAAGTCAGGCTCTGTGCTGACAGCTTGGGGCTTGCTTGGGATTCTCTCTCTCTCTCTCTCTCTCTCTCTCTCTCTGCCCCTCCCCCACTCACACATGCTCACACGCTCTCTCTTTCTCTCTCAAAATAAACTTCAAACAGATTTCTTTTAAAAAAAAGAAGTAGCTTGAGATCTTCAGCTGCCCTAGACTCTTCTGGGGCCCTCTAGCCCCCCACTGAAGCAGACAGCTGGGAGCTAGGCCACTCTGAGGAAGCTGGGGGCCGGAAGAAGCAGTGTGGTCATTCTGGGGAATCTCGTCCTATCCTAAACTGAGGACCACATAGGTATAACCTTAGTTCCGAAAAATAGGCAAACCATAAACCAAGGCAGAGCCTCTGCACCCGCTTTCCTCCCTTCCCCAACCCTGACTCCCACTCCTCTCCATTTCTAAAAAATTTTGTTTGATGTTTATTTCTGAGACAGAGAGAGAGAGAGAGGGGATGAGTGAGGGAGGGGCAGAGAGAGAGGGGGACACAGAATCCAAAGCAGGCTCCAGGCTCCGAGCCGTCAGCACAGAGCCCAACTCAGGGCTCGAACTCAGAGACCGAGAGATCGTGATCTGAGCCGAAGCTGGACGCTCAACCAACTGAGCCACCCAGGCGCCCCTCCATTTCCGACCCTCTAGTGCCTCTTCAGAGCTGTCAGGCACCCTCTCGTTTGGGTCCATCAGTGGCTTTTAACGGAGCCCCCCTCCCTTGCTTTCATCCTATTAGTGAGCTGGGAGTAATTACGACTTCATTAGCCAAATAGGTTCTTGGCTCAGAGACTTCCCCCCCACCCCACAAAACAAAACACACACCCGCTTCCGTCCATCTGAAGTCTGTCCCCCGGGGGCACCAGCTAACAATGCAGCAGGCTCCGGGAAACCAGCAAGGAAGAGGGAAGAGCAGGCCCCCCCCTCCTCCGCGGTGCATCTGTCGGCTGGCTCCCCCCACACCCAGATCTTTGACAGGGAGAAGGATGGCACTCCAGCAAATGAAGGGCGCGACCCCTTGCATCTGTCTGCTGTCCTTCGCCCTCCAGTCACGGCTGGCCATCCGTTGATGGCCAGCTCACTTCCCGGATGGACAGGGCAGGCTTTTCCCGTTGGGGGCGGGGTGGGGGTAGGGGAGCCTCTCTGAACCAATGCCTTTAGAATGTCAGGAGTCCCCAGCTTCCCTGCCCCTATTCTCCCGTCTATACTTCAGCTGCTACAGCTCCAGGGGCAAGGGAGAAGAGGGTGTGCCAAGCGAGGACAAAGCTGGGCCCCAGGACCATCTGGCTGGGGGAACTTCAGCCAACCCTGGCCACCAGACCAAGCAGGCAAGTCCCTGACACCTGGGAAAGATTCCACAGCTTCTCTGTCACTTGTCTGGCCTCCCACACCTCGGTCTTAGAAAGAGTTTTCTTTGGGTCTAAATTAGCTCCACATTGCAGTTAAAACCATCCCCACTTGGGAAATCGCTTAGTGCCCTTCTCTTTTCCTGTTCTTTTTTTTTTTTTTTTAAATTTTTTTAATGTTTATTTTTGAGAGAGAGCATGTGCGAGTAGAGGAAGGGAGGAGAGAGAGGGAGACACAGAATCCAAAGCAGGCTCCAGGCTGTCAGCCCAGAGCCTAGTGTGGGGCCCGAACCCACGAACCGCAAGACCATGACCTGAGCCGAAGTCAGACGCTTAGCCGACTGAGCCACCCAGGCGCCCCTCTTTTCCTGTTCTTTTAATAGGTTTTAGGAGCACGGAGTCCGAGCCTCCTGCCTCTAACCTGCCCTACCTCCTCAGTCACTGCTGGCCACACAGTGCCAATCTTAGCCTCCGGCCTCTCCAGGCAGGCCAGGTAAGCCTCAGGGATGAGGCCACAGCTGTTCCAGCCACTCCCGCTGCCCACCGTCCACCCAGAGAAGGCGCGGCTCCCGTAGACCCTCAGACACATGCCTCTTTGTCCATGGAGTTTCCGAGAGAGCCCGGCTGCTTCCCCCGGGGGCTTCGCAAGTAACAGCTGGTGAATTGTCATTCCTGCTGACAGCCCCTCTGCTTGGATCCTCAGCTGGCAAGGTGCCATCTGCCGGGGCTGGACCCAGCGGCCGGAGGAGAGATGAGATGACCTCCAGACAGCCCTGCCACTTACCAGACTCCAGGCCATGTGCAGCCTGACCCTGGCCCTGGCTCTAACCCGCACCCGTCCTGCCCCTGGGGCCTGCCCGCCCTTTCCCAACCCACCAGCAGCCCAGAGGCCAGGCCAGGGACCCCTGCTCCCTGCCCTTCAAGAAAAGGGAGTCCCCAGAGGCCAGCCCAGCCGTACACACTGCGCCCCTGCTTGTGTTTCCTGACAGTGACCCTCCTTTTGTTCATTCTGCAATTTCCCAAAGTGCCAGGAGCATCTCATTTGACAGTCACCGCATCTGTTCCTGTCGCTCTGCAGAAGGCCAGGGGGGGAGCAGTGCCAACCCCTTCCCCGAGGCTACCGACACCTCGCACTCCCCGTCACCCTGTTCACTCACCTAGTCCCCTGGAAGCACCTCCAATGCCTCTCTGTACCCCTTCCCTCCGGGCTTGTCTGGCAGCCTCCGTAACCATCCAGCCCCTGCCAGGACGGGGCTCACCTGCCCAAGCAGAGGAGCGCCTGTCTGTCCTCGGGGGACTTCAGGAAAGAGGCCAGGCCTCCGTTTGAGGACCGCCTGGGGCCCTGACAGCTTTAGGAGCTTCGAGGGGCCAAGGAAGGCAAAGCCTTTTCTCTTGGTCCTCCTCATTGCCCTCCCCGCCGCCACACACACCCTATACATGCAGTCTTTGGGCGCTCAGTTGCAGGGCAGTGGGAGTTCTGGCCGGTTCTTCAGCCCAGAAGGCCTACCGGGAATCCGCCGCGTCGGCGTCCTGAGCTTCCACACGGAGATTGCCAACCTCATTCCCGCTGACAACCTTGCTCCTGCCGGTTAATTCCATTACAGGGTGTTTAGCCGTATCCCTGACCTCCCCATCGATGCAAGAAGCCGACATTCCACCCCCACGCACCCTGTCATGAGGACCAAAAATGTCTCCGGGCATTGCCAGAGGTCCCCTGGTGGAGAACCACGACCACGGAGCTAAGGCAAAAAAGAAGCCTGACATCTGAGGGCCAGTGACTGCCATCTCCACCAGGCTCCGGGTGACTAAGGGATGGCTTGGCTACGTTTGGCACACCTCTGTTTGCGAGGGCTCAACTGTCGGTTTAAGTTGAAAGCAGCCAGACAGTCCATAAATGAACACGTGTGGCCGCGTTCCAGTAAGTCTTTATTTATGAACACTGAAATTTTATATTATTTTCATGGGTCATGAAACAGTCTTCTTTTTATTTTTTCAACCACTTAAAAATGTATAACGTGGGGCACCTGGATGACTCAGTCGGTGAAGCTTCTGACTCTGAATTTCACCTCGGGCCATGATTTCATGGTTTGTGAGATCGAGCCCCGCGTCTGGCTCTGTGCTGACAGCACGGAGCCTGCTTGGGATTCTCTCTCTCTCTCTGCCCCTCCTCCACTCACATGCACATGCACACACACGCACACACTCTCTCTCTCAAAATAAATAAATAAACGTTAAAAATAAATAAGTAAATAAAAAATGAATATGTGAAACGCATTCATTTTTTAGCACAAGGGACCATGCTCCTGGCTTCGTGGATCTCCAAGGAATCAAAACCCCGAAGTTCCTGCTGACCTGCCCCTACGAAATTAACAAAGCCCGGGGCAGAAGCTGAAGTTTGGAATGGGGTCCTGGTCCTCTGAGGAGGTGGAGGGAGTCAGCCACCCCCAGTCCCTTTGGCCCAATAACTCCGGGTACTGTTTTTAGTGGGGCGACCCCACTAAACTCAGCAGGACTGACTACAGAATTTGCAGGGCCTGATGCAAAATGAGAATGCTAGGCCTTTCTTCAAAAAATATTAATAAGTAATAATTATTAAAATTATTTTAATTAATAAATTAATTCATTTACCCACAAAGCCAGCCCCGTACCTCAGTCTCCCAGGAAGGTCTGCACCCACCTCGCAGCCTCTCCAGGCAGAGGCCCAGCACCTCAGGCTCGTTCTCTGACCCTGGAGACAGCTCCTGCCACAGGCCTTCAGACTGGGCCAGCACATGTGACCGTGCCCTGCACGGCGACATCTGGCTGAGGGGGTGGCTGGGGGGCTGAACGTAGCTCAGGCTCCCCAGGCTCCAGGGCGGTGCTGCATCTGTTCAAAGGAACTTGCACTAAATGGGTTGGTATTTGCCCTGCCTCCTGGGCACCCAGGACTAAGAGGAGAAGGGGCCAACTGTGCCCCAACACAGTCTCCTCCACCCCTACCCCAGAGGAACCGCAGAGGAATGGATGTCTCACTCATCAATTCACTTAACAAGCATATATTGCACACCAGATGCTCTGCTGAGAGTAAAGCTATGAGACCCAGGGTGGAGACACCCATCCTGGACAGAGCAGGGAGAGGCATGCCCTCCACAAAGGGTCAGGGCTGGTCAGTGCCTGAGAAAGAGTCGGTGATCACTGGGCCAATTCTTGAGAGCAAGGAGGATTTAAACAGGCATCCCCAAGGGAGAAAGATGACTGTTCCAAACCAGGAACAGTCCTAAAAGGGTGAAACGAGAGAGTCTAGCCCCTTCCAGAAAGGGCAGGCAGAGCAATGTGGCAAGAGTGAACTGCGCAAGGCAAGAGAAAAAGGCAAAGCTAAAGGGAGGGGCAGATACGATGATCTGTGTCATAGGACGGACCCTGGCATCAACCTGGAGGCAGGAGAAGCTGAAGGATTTTTAGCAGGAGAGTGACAGGTTCTGATTTGCATTTCAGGGAGCTCGCTCTGACTGCAGTCTGGAGGGTGGGTAGGAGGGGCTGAGACTGGAAATGAAGCCTGGTGTGGACGAGATGGCCAGAATTCAGATGGAGACTGTGAGGGTCAGAGCTAAGACTGTGGGAGGGAGCGTGGGGTAGAAGCAGGAGGGGCAGGAGCGGCAGGCCTGGATGGTTGGCAGGACACAGGGTTGGTGGTGAGGACGTGAAGGTCCGGAGGGTGCGATTCACGGGGGCAGGGAACCCAAGAGGAGTAGCAGGTGGACAGGGGGAGGTGTATCAATCAGGGTTCGCCCGAGAAACAGACCTAGTAGGCTATGGGTATGTGTGTGTACATATGCACAGACAGACACATACATATGATTAATTTCAAGGAAGTGACTTATACAATTGTGGGGGCTGGTTCTGTTTTCTGTAGAGGAGCAGGAAGGCTAGAAACCCAGGCAAGTGCTGATGCAGCTGGTGGAGGGCAGAACGTCTTTTTCCTCAGGAAACCCTCAGGTGTGCTTTTAAGACCCTTCAACTGATTGGATGAGGCCCACCTATGTTATGGAGGGTAATCTCTTTAAGGTTTTGCAGATGTTAACCACATCCAGAAAATACCTTCACAGCAATACGTAGATCAGTGTTTAATTAAATTACTATAGCCTCGCCAAGTTGACACATGAAACTGACCGTCAAGGGGAATGGGGGGGGGGGGCGGGGGTTGGGATGTGAGAGGCCCATTGGCATCCAAGTGAGGACTTCTGGCTGGCTGGCACAGGTCTAAGCCCCATGCGCAAGGATCCTTCTAGGTCCTCATCACCTCTCCTCTGACCATGCCTGACTGGCTGGCCTCCCTGCCTCCAGGTCTGCACCTGTTCTGTGTATTCTATCCTCCCTGCCACCCCAAAGTACATGTCTCAGCCTGCCTCTTGCTTGCTCAGACCGCTCCGATAGTTCCTGACTGCTCTTTGATAAAGCCTCTGCAGGGCTCTTAAGGCTCTTCATGGACTGGACTGGCCCACCCTGCCTGCCTCCTCCTTCCTTTCTTGAAACGTCAAGCGAGGTCATGATGACTCCCTCCCTCCCCAAGCTCTCCACGTTCAGCTGCTGCCTTTGTACAGGCTCTTACTACTTCCTGGAACCACACCCTCCCTCCCTCCTCCCAGCCCGTGCTGCATACACCTGGTGGGTTCAGAGACCTCCTTCAGGACTCAGAATACCTTCTCTGTGCCTGAGCCTCACTAAGCTCCTCACTACCCTCCATGATATTTTGTGCAAATTTGAGCGACAGCTCTTACGGGATTATATTTTGATTATTTTTACACGTCCTCCCACCATTGCATTGTGGGCATCTCAAGAGTCTGTGTCTGTCTTATTCTCCTCAGTATCCCTGGCACTTGATACAGTGGTTAGTGTATTGAGTATACAAGAGATACTCAATATTTGCTTGTTAAATGGATGGATGGATGGATGGATGGATGGAGAGATGGATGGACAGAGAGATGGATGGATGGAGACATGGAGAGATGTATGTATGTTTGTATAGATGGATGGATGAATACAATTTTCTAACAGTTTGTATCATTTATTGAACACTTCTTTTTTTCCAGGCACTCACTGTGCTAGGAGCTTTAAGTCCTAAATCAATCCAGGTTCTCGGTTGCAGGCAGCAGATGCAGACTTTGGCCGTCGCAAGCAGAAAAGAACTGGCTCAGTCAGTCAGTTAAGCGTCTGACTGCGGCTCAGGTCATCATCTCTCAGCTTGTGGGTTCAACCCCCACGTCAGGCTCTGTGCTGAGAGCTCAGAGCCTGGAGCCTGCTTCCGATTCGGTGTCTCCCTCTCTGCCCCTCCCCCGCTCATGCTCTGTCTCTCTCTCTCTCTCTCTCTCTCTCTCTCTCTCTCTCTCTCAAAAATAAATAAACGTTAAAAAAAAATTTTTTTTTAAGCAGAAAAGAACTTCAGCTATCACGTGGGTCACAGAATCAATGGCTAAAGAAGACAACTCAGAAACGGGCAGAAACGGAGGGGGGCTAGCCAGCAGAGACTCGCTGAGGTCACGTCTCAGGAACGGCCAGATCAGGACACCGTTTTTGGCATCCCCCACCCCGGACACACCCTGTGAGGGTGCTAGAACCTCCCACTGCCCCCTCTCCTGCAGTCCAACATACGCACATGTCACTGCATCTGGTCCATACAACCCTTTAAGACAGGTGGCCTCGCCTCCATTTTACAGATGAGAAAATAGAGACCTGGGGAAACCTAAGGTCACTCGGCCAATCAATAGATTGGGTGGAACTGGCATTAGTATTTGTCTGACTCCAAAGCCCATTGCCTTCCGCTCTGCTCTGCACTGTCTCTTTCAAGAGGGCCCTGCTCACTGGTCTTACGTAAATGCAGCTCCCTGGGCAGTGAGAGACCACAGCCTCAAAATTCTAATGGGCTACTTTTTTTGCGTAACTGCAGATTTGGGGTGTGGTTTTTGGCTCTAACAAATGATGGTGGGGAATATAAAGACAGCCCAGGGAGCACAAGCAGGCTGAGCAGAGAGAGGGTCTGTGCACTGACATGGGTCGACTGGAGACACTCCCAAGAGGTTAGGCATCAGATATCCAGGGATCCTGGAAAACAAGCGTTTGGCTTGAGGCTGCGGGAGGCCCGCAGAGTCTGGCTAAGGGCTCCCCATGTCCTCACCTGCCCCGGTTCCCATGCTCCGTGGCTGTCCATTAGCCCATGTCCATTCCAGCCCATGTCCAAAGTCACAGCTGCCCCCATCCAGGGACAGTTGGTCTTGTCAGGACCAAAAGAGGCCCCCACCAGGTATGTCCTTCTCCGACCCCAATGCCCCGGCGGAGTTGAGGGCAGAGCTCCATCCAGGCAGGGAGCTCAAGCACCCAATCCTACCCCCGGTTCCACCCCCACCGCTCTGTGACCTTGGCCCCACCATCTGACCTTTCTGTGTTTCATTTTCTCCATGACTCAGTCTCTCTCCACTGCCCCCACCCACCCCCCACCCTCCACATTGGCCAAATTGTTTCATTAGAAAAAAGAACTCAGGGTTCCTTGAGCTCCTTGGAGAAACCACATAAATGCAGGGCATTATTAGCATTATTACTATTAAATATTAATAAGGACATTAGCATCGTCTATTATAAGCCTGAAAAAGAAGCTCCAAGAGCCCTGGGTCGAAATGGCTAAGAGAATAATTAGGCCCCTCCAGGCCGCAGACCCCTTCTGGCCCTCAAGCAAAATTAGGAAGGCAAATGTAGACAGACTATTGAGATTCCCCAACCAGCTCTCCCTGCTCAGTTTCACGTGGCTCCTCCTGGCCCCTCACAAATCATGTTCTTTCCAGTCCCGACACCCCCATGCCAGGAACGCACGCCTCACCTCTTCTGCGTACGCAGGCCCAATTCCAGAGGCTCACACCCCTCCCTCCCTACCAAACCTTCACCCCCTCCCAGCACCCTCTCTCCCTGGCATCTGAACTGCCGTCAACCTAGTGTGCAAGGACTTGTGGTCTCCACTAGGCACCAGGCGCTGTGCTGAGCGGGAGGGCGGGGGCCAATGGAGCTAGCCATGAGATCATCCCTACCTTCAGTCACTGCACAATCAAGGGAACAATAATCAGTATTTTGTGTGGCACTTGGCCACACAAAAAGTACTTTTATTTTTCTTTAAATTAAAAAAAAAATTTTAACGTTTTTATTCATTTTTGAGAGAGAGAGAGAGAGAGTATGAACAGGGGAGGGGCAGAGAGAGAGACACACAGCATTGGAAGCAGGCTCCAGGCTCTAAGCTATCAGCACAGAGCCTGAGGCAGGGCTTGAACCCACGAACGGAGAGATCGTGATCTGAGCGGAAGTCGGATGCCCAACCGACTGAGCCACCCAGGCGCCCCCCAAAAAAGTTTTTAGGTTTATTTATTTATTTTGAGAGAGACAGAGAGAGAGAGAGAGAGAGAGAGTACACACATGTGCACACACGTAAGCGGGGGAGGGGCAAAGAGAGAGGGAGAGAATCCCAAGCAGGCACCACGCTGTTCGTGCAAAACCTGACGCAGGGCTTGATCTCACAACCCTGGGATCCCAACCTGGGCCAAAATCAAGAGTCAGGTGCTCAACCGACTGAGCCACCCAGGTGCCCCCAAAAAGCACTTTAAAAAATCATTACGGGGGGCACCTTGGTGGCTCAGTCGGCTAAGAGTCTGACTTCAGCTCAGGTCATGATCTCATAGTTTGTGAGTTGAAGCCCCTCATTAGGCTCTCTGCTGTCAGCAAAGAGCCTGCTTCAGATCCTCTGTACCTCTCTCTGTGCCTTCCTTGCTCGTGTTCTCTCTCTCTCAAAAAAATAAAATAAACATTAAAAAAAATCATTATGTTGGGGTGCAGGGATCGAGTCCTGCATTGGGTTCCTCACTGAGCTTCAGATTTTCTCTCTCTCCCTCTGCCCCTCTTCCCCACTCCTGTGCTCTCTCTCTAAAATAAGAATAAAAATCATTATGTTGAATCCACATGTCCACACCATCATCCTAAGTAGGAATAGGATTATTCCCATTTTATCGATGAGGAAGTGGATTCTCAGACTGTTAAGTGTCCTTCAGCGATCTGCTCAATGTCATCTGGCTAAGAGTGACAGAGCTGAGACAGAGTCCCGTTCTCTTGAGGGCAAATCCAGGGCCACCCCACCCATCGCAGCAGAGAAGGGCTCAGCCCCACAGGTGCACACCCTTGTGTTACAGATGGGGAGGCTGAATCCCCGAGAGGCACAAAGGGAAGTCATGACATTCATTGAGCACCTACTGTGTGCGTGGCACCATGCCAGATACCTCATGCGTAATTCAAGGCTCGTGGCAGCTCAGTGAGGTTAGTGTCTTAATCCCCATTTTCCAGATGAAGAACGTGGGGCTCCGAGGTGGTGGGTGGCCTGCCCATGACCACAGGGCTTGTACACAGCAGGACTGCATGTCAAGCCGGTCTGATTCAGAACTCTGTCCAAACTGCCTTGTCACCCTCCCCCAGAGCTGTGCGTGGTCAAGTCTGTTACCGCTAGTAGACCGCTTGCCGAAAAGCACGGGTACATTGAAGACAGACCACACCCTGTGGCTCCGGAACCCCCCACTCCTGCAAGCAGGGATGCCGCTCTGTAAACACATGGTCTCCTGAGAGCTCCGGGAAACGGTCTGGAGTCTGAAGCCAGAGGTAAAGGTGCGGGTGGCTGGAGAGGCCAGGAAAACATAAGTGAGACCTCAGCACCATCAGAGCCCCGGGGGCTCTGGCGGGTCCCAGCTCCCTCCCCACTTGCGCCCTGGGCCGGGGCCCCAGCCCTTCCTTGACCGTTCGGAGATGCATAGACTCCACTATCCCCTATCGATCTAGTGGAGCTGCAAAGGGAAGAGCAGATGGTCTGGGAAGGGTTGGGTGGCCCTCAAGATGCCTCCTGGGGGCGCCCTCTCCCAGGGTGTTTACAGGCAAATTAGTGACTCATTTGATGAACCACCTGATCGTCTTCGGCGGGTCCTGCTTTGCCCGGTCTGGGGGGGGGGGGGTTCTGTGGGGACTCTACTGAGGGATGCGATGTCCTGCTCGCGACCCCATGAAGGCACATTGGTTAGCCACAGAGGAGAGAGGTGCCCCCTAGAGTCAAGTGACTTGTAGTGAGGCTTCCAGGATCTGGCAGGCAAATTGTCCCGCCCCCTGCTTTGACCAACCCCCCCACCAGCCCTGGAAGGGGAGTAGCCGGTGGCTGGAGCACACAGCATAGTGATGAAACCAGGGGGGCCGGAACCGCACCAGGCAGCCTCTGCTTCTCTGCTTGTTCACTGTTCACTTTGAGCAAGTTCCCTAATCTCTCTGAGCATCTTCTGTAAGGCGAGAACCACAATAATGACACGAACCCCGTGGGGGGATACGTCAAGTGGAAGCCCTTAGCACAGATCCTGGCCCGTTAGAGACATTCGAATTGTTGCGAAGAACTTACATAATAGGTAATAATAATATTATGAAATACTCGAGTTGTTACCAAATTGACCCCCCAGGCAAAACTCAGCCTGGACCCCCAAATGTCCACCCCACTCTCTCCTCGGGAACAGGAGCACCTTAGAAGCTGGCAGTGAGGATCCCCGGTAACCCCCCGAATCCATCTGTACCAGGCTCCGCTGAGAGCTCCAGACGGGCAAGAAGATGAAACTGGGAATCGTGTCCCCACAGAAATCCAGGCTCAGTAAGTGCTCTCGTCTGTAAGTACTCTGTGAGTCCTCTCACTGTGGCTGTCGGAACCCACCTGGGGCAGGGCAGGCAGGTTGCAGAGGGATCAGAGAATTTGAGACCCAAGTCACCTGTGCTGATCTGATTGGGAGGGAACCTGTGCCCTCTCCAAGCACCCAGCCCCCGCGGCAAGGGCAGCAGCTGTCTGAAAATAGAGTCACAAGGATAGCTGTCTCAGTCGAAAGCAATCTCTGCAAGCATTTCCAGACCCTTGGCCCCTGAGTCAGCCAGTCCCCTGGCCTGTCAGCCCCACGGCTGCCGACATGCCAGCTCTTCTCTTGGCAGCCGTTTTCTGCCTAGAGAGAACTTGAAGCCCTCCCTTCAGAGCCTGAGCTGACCTGGATAGCGTCAGGGGGCAAGGCTCACCTCAGAAGCTCAGGGCTGACATGTCAACCCTAGGGAGACAGACAGACAGACAGACAAGGACAGTATGGACAGAGGCAGGAAAGGGAAGGATGCAAGAAACATCTTGGATAAGAAGCACCATGAGATGGCTCTCCGTCAGGAACAAAGAAGACGGGCTCTTGGGCCGGGAAAGCCCCTTGGAGCAGAACAGAAGGACGGGAGGGGGGAGCAGATGGGACCTGGGCAGGCAGTCTGGGCAGTAGAACCTCCCCCATTTTATGTCCTCTCATTGAGCCCAGGTCTGTCCCGAGCCCCCACGGCCCCCCTCCACTCCGGAAGACATGGAGCTGCGCTCCAGGCTGGACAGGTATGGCCGGCTCAACGTCCGAGGCTGGCCTGGCCCTCCCAGCTGTTTCAGCATCTGGACCGCTCCCTGGTCTTGCCTATGTGAGCTGGACAGCAGGTGGAACAGAGGGGCGAGTGAGACAACAGTGACAGCCTGACAGCGCTGGAGGCTGCTGCAGATGGCCGTCCCTCCACCTCCAGGCCCCCGCCTTCCTGGGCACACCCCCCACGTGACAAGAACAGAGCAGAAGAGATGTGCCACTGACCTGGATGAGCACCTAGCGTCTCGGAGGCGGCAGGAAACTTGGCCGTCTTTAACCCCTTCAGATAACCAGTGAGGCTCAGAGAGGGCAGGACACTTAGCCAAGCACACACAGCCAATCAGTAGCAGAGCCCAGACTACCCTTCAGACATTCAGACCCCCCCCCGCCCCGCCCCATCCAGTGAGCTTTTCGTGACATCACACTGCTGGTTGGTTAAAAACGGGCCTGGATCCATAAGTATTGATGTGGAAAGGTGTCCCAAATCTATTATATAGTTTAAAAATATTTTGCAAATCATGCTGTATTGTGCGATCCCGTTTTCATAAAGTAATACTAATAGCCCATGTAATCATATACATGAAAATAATAAGCCTGGGGGCATGTAACTCAGATTTGTTAAGGGACTTTCACTATTTTAATTTTTCTTCACGTTTATTTATTTTTGAGACAGAGAGAGAGAGAGACAGACACACAGAGACAGCACGAGCAGGGGAGGAGCAGACAGACAGGGAGACAGAATCCGAAGCAGGTTCCAGGCTCCGAGCTATCAGCGCAGAGCCGGACGCGGAGCTCGAACCTGTGAACTGCGAGATCATGACCTGAGCCCAAGTCGAATGGCCCAACCGACTCAGCCCCCCGGGGGCCCCTTCACTATCTATTCTTGAATTTCCTGTAACGTTTGGCTATTTTGACAGGGCCCCGTTACTTTTATAAGCGAGGGGAACAATACAGATGGGACATAGGGTCGGGCAAAGGAGGATCCCCTCTACCCCACTTGCCCCGCACAGCAAGCTGGAGATTTCTGATTTGGATGTCTTCCCGCAGCCCAGCGAGGGACTTCTGAGGGAAGCAAAGAGCTGGCCTCCGCGGGTGTCCAAGGTTTGAGGGGCAAGAGCCACTCTCTCTGCCCTCCCCACCGCACCCGTCTCGGCCCCTTCAGCTCTGTGCTGGGCAGCGATGGGGGGGCAGGGGCCGGCTGGCCAGACAGCGCCCCGCGGCCAGGCGGCCCATGCATTATGGAAGACGCGGGCGCCCCGGCTTGCTCCCTGGTCCTTAAATGACAGCAAATGAGGTAAAGCCAGAAGGGTGGGGATGGGAAGGGGGTGGGAGGGGGGCAGAAGGAAGCCATCTCCAGGGCCCCCGAGCGTTGGCTGAGGACCGGAGCCAGCCAGTGAGCGGAGCCTGGGAGAGGGAGGAGCACATCTTGATGCAGAGATGCTGCAGTGGCTCCGGGCGCGCATACACACACGAGCGCCCTCGCCCGCCACCGCCACCGCGGCCGCCACCGCCGCACCAGGACAGCAGCGAGCGGCTGAGGCTGAGGCGAGCCGGGGAGGAGAGGAGGGCGGCCCAGGGGGCCGGCGGCCGGCCCGGCTCTGGCTCACCGCCCCGGGCAGCATCCACCTGCCCCAGCCAACACCCTTCTTCCACCCCAGGTAGGTGCCAACCGCTTTTGTCTCCTCCAGCCTGGGGGGGGTGGGGGGGGTGGGGGGGGGAGGCTTCCCGGTGCTCCCGGGGCAGGGGCTGCGGCTCCGATTTCTTGCAACTTGGGAGGGGGCAGGGGCAGAGCAGGAGCCCCAGCCGGCTGACTTCTCACCCCAGCCCCTTGGTGGCCACCGGACGGACGGACGGACGGGAGGTCCCCTCCACCCTGTCTACGTGGGTGGCATCCTACAGGGCCCTGGCAGGCCGAGCCTGGCCGGGAGGCTGGACCCCAGCGGTGTCGAAGAATTCCAGCCTGTAGCAACACCTGCCTACGGAGAGGGCAGCGGCCCCGGGGCCTGCCCGGGGCCCGGGTCCAGGGCCAGATAGTCCACGAGGCCAAGCCCCAGACTCCGGCCTTCCCCCCCAGAAGTCCCGGGGTGAAATGGAGCCTGACTGCCCAGACTTGAGGTGGCCCCGAGTGTGCCTCTGCAGGGTGACCTCTTTGCAAAGTGTTGCTTCAGTTAGAAGGGGAGGCTGTGGAAGAGAGCGGGGAGAGTGGAACTCAAGTTTGGGCAGAGGCCTGTCCAGGAGCGGGGACTTAGGGAGGAGAAACCGAGGCAAGTCACATCCCAAAGGGTGAGAAGCCTGGACCACCGGGGCTGAAATTCCTTTTCTTCCCTCCCCCCCTCCCCACACCAATCTTCTTTTCCTCAGATCCCTCCCCTCCTCCTCACTGGTGGGAGGGAAGGGTTGGAATCAAGTTTGGCTTTCACTCAGGGAAAGGGTAGAAGGGGAGAGAGCTCAGTTTAGGGGGTCTGGAAAGAGAGGGCTCAGTTTAGGGGGGCCGGAAAGAGAGGGCAATCCTGCCCAGCACCATGGGGCTTACACTACCCATCGGAGGTCGGGGAAGCAGCCCCAGCCAGTGTCCAGGGCTGAATACTGTTGCCTTTTCCAGAAAGGATTCCCACATATGGGAAACAAGAAAGGGGGCAGGTGACACAGTGCCTGTGGAAGGGGACAGTCCTGGTGTTACATGGGGACAAAGCTGGGACCCTGTAGCTGCACACCACTGGGGCTGAGCCTACGTCCCAGGAGGAAAAGCTGTCAGTCAAGGTTGTCTGGGGGTGTGGGAATCCAGGCAGACTGAGGTGGGGTCGCCCCTTGAGAAGAGCAGGTTGTCCGGGGCCCCAAAGTACCTGCCCTTAACATTCCCCCCTCTCTGTGACCTTCAGACCTACCGCCCTTCCTTTCAGCCTGACCACCCCCGCAACCCCCCCCCAACACCTCCCTGCCCTCAACTCCCTTCCCAGCCCAGACAGCATCCTTTTCCCTCTGTTCAGAGCCGGTCTGAGAGGCCCAAATAACCCAATCCCCTCAGTGAGCTCCTGATCTCCTTCTGGGCAGCAGCCCCAACCTCACCTCCCAACCCTCTGGCCGGAGAGACCCTCTGTCCACTTAGCCTCCCATTCACACTCAGAGAGACCGGGGAGGCCACTGGAGATCAAGGGCAGCAGTGGGCCACCTGTGGGAGAGGCTGATGGGACCCCGGCTCCTGGGGGTGGAGCAGGGAAATGGTGCCCTGACCTCTGACCTTGGGAGGAGGGAGTTCTGCCCCTGGAGAAGACGACAGCCAAGCCTCTCCCCAGGGTGCCTCATCAGTTAACCCCTTTCTAGCCAGGCTGCAAAATCACTCAAGCAAGGCTTTTGCCACAAGGTCAATGTTATTCCTAATTTCCCACGGGATCTGTTAGGACACCTCAGCCAGCAAGAGGGAGACGGGAGGTGAGACGGATGCAAAGGGGGCATCAAAGTCACCCAAGTTTCACCTGCCCTTCTGGTGAGGGAAGCAGAGGCAGGCGCACAGAGGAGATGGGTCTCCTGCTCTCTCCACCACTCTCTCACTTCCCATTCATCTTCTTCTACCCACTTGGCCATGCTCTTCCCTCACACTCCCTTCCCTGGCCAAGTTCACTCCTCCAGCCTCAGCCCTCAACCTACCTCCACACCATTGCCCCTGCCAGGTTTCACGACTTGTGCAACTCCACTCCAGCACCTTCTCTGCCAGCTGTTGTTCAACTAGAGACGCACGTAGGATGGGCCTCTGTGTTCAGTGGGATGCTTGTACATATGGTCTCTGACTGACCAAACTTAGTCCTCAGGAGCGAGCACACAGAAGGGGGTGCCCTCAAGGCATCCTGTCTGACTCTGAGGCCATGAGGGAAGCAATACGTTTGGAGTGGGTTGAAGGAGGTATGTATGTGTCCTACCCCCGCCCCCAGAGACATCCTCAAGCCAAGTGGGTGTGAGAAAGCATATCTCAAAGACAATCTCTAAATCCTAGAGTGGGTGGGAGAGATTCCTAGGGCAGAACCAGGGGGTTGAACAAGAGGTGAGTGATACAAAGGGAAAGAAGGACCAGAGCAAAGGATATTCCAGTGAAGCAGGAAGGACTGAAGTTAGACTGCTCAAGGCACCTCCTAACCAGGAAGATGAGCCATGAGGAGGTAGGGCAATGTCCTCTCCAGTGACTCTTAGGAGGCTCTGGGAACTGGGGTCTGGTCCATGGTCAGACAGTCCTGACCGGAGGCGGAGGTGGGGCTGGAGGGCCCCATAAATTCCTTCTGGCCCCAGGTTATGCTCTTTCAAATGGTAACAGGGGGATGGCTCTTTTTCATTCCCTCCTGCAGACCAGTCACCTCTCATTTTTCTGAACCACCCTAATCTGGACCAACCTCCCCCACTCACCTCGCAGGCAGGCGGTGGTAGGGGGGAGGGCGAGTGGGTTGCTAACCTGGAACATTCATGGGAGTTTCCATGGGTTCTGTGCCCTGAGGGTAATCATCTTGGAGTAAAGAAATTCTTCCTTTAGTTTCATGAGTTCTCTTGCTACAAAATGAGCCCATGTTTCCAGTTTCCCCTAAAGAGGATGCAAAGGATACAAAGGGAGGATGTGATGTCCTCCCCCCAAGCTGACCACGTTCCATCCCAGGACAGGCCCAGGCACACCTCAGCATGCTTCTCATCTAATGAGCACCCCCTCAGCCCATCCCTCCACTCCCCACCCCCCCTCACCCATCTGGATACAGGAACAGGCTGGGTCTCCTCCAGCTCCAGCCCACATCCTCTCAATGCCTGCCGGCCTCCTAGATCACTAGGCACCCCCATCCCGCCTCTGGCTGGAGGGCGGCCTTCCTGCAGCGAAGCCCAGGAGGCACAGTTAATCTAGGGCCCAGAGCGGAAACTAGCCTGGGGGGAGGAAGGGGTTTGAACCCACCCCCACCAGGCTTGGCTCTGAAGCAGCCTGCAGGGAAGTTAGGAAAGTGTCAGGGAATTGGGATTGGGGGGTGAGTCTCTTCTCTGCAGAGATCAGGGGACATATGGAGATTGGGCTGCTCATTTCTTCCTAATGTGGTTCTCTAGAACCGAGTGGAAACACTCATCCTTACTCCTGGCCTCTCAGAAAGGGATGGTCCTTCCAAAGCCTTCACTCAATCTGCCCCACTCCACGCTGGCAGGCAAGTGGGGAAAACTTGGGTCTGGGTACGGCTTGCCCCTTATCCTGAGCTCCTCCCAGGGCTCCCCTTTCTGTCCACTCCCCACTTTGAGGAGTCTCTCCAGTGGAGAAGGCCAGGGCAGGAGCGCCAGAGAATCCAGGTGGCAGATGAAGGGGACGAGGGGCCAGACTCTCGTTGTGGGAAGCTCAAACAAACGTTAGCCTGGGGTCACAGCTCTCCCCAGAGGGAACAGGCTGGGGCCTCAGAACCAGCTGCTAGTACCAAGAGCCTGCAGAGAAAACTGAGGGGTGGAAAGGGAGGGGGCACACAGAGGGGCTTGGGGAGAGACCCAGCTCCCCTGTCCCCACCCGGTCCCTGTCCCCCCTGGGGACTGAGGAGGCCCCTATCCTGCCCAAATCTGTCCTAAGGACCTCCTCCAGCTCAGCGCACCAGCCTTTCCCACCACAGCTCTCCTGACCCACCTGGCATGTGGCCCCACCAGGTCACTGCAGACTCCTGTCCCTCCAGAGAGGTGAGGAGTGTTTCAGGCCTTCCTGGAGGACAATGGTCCTGTCCCAGGTGGCAGTCCCCTTCCCAGGCAGAGTCCCGCTCCCATCCTGGACCCCGCAGGCAGGAGCTGGGGGTGGTTGAGGAGAGGTACCAGCTGGGAGCACCGGCTCAGGTGCTCTCCTGAGCACATGCTATCTGGATGTGACTCTGGGTGCCCTCGTCTGGGGTGGCCTGCTTGCTGGGGCTTCCCTGAGCCTGCTGCCCCTGTGGGGCAGAGGGGAAGAGGGCGCCGGCCCAGGGAGACTGTGGGAGTCTGTCAGTGTCCTAAACACTTGCGAGCGCAGCCCGAATGTCATGACTGTGTGGGAGCGAGTCTGACTCAGGCAGAGTCTAGGGACACGTGTGCTGGAGCCCGTGCTAGAGGTTCTGTGAGGACTGTCCGTGGTAAGATCCGATCTTTTCTGAGTACTTACTATGGGCCGGGAATGCTGCTGACCTCCCAAGGGTCCCTGCTTAAGCCCATTTTGCAGAGGAAGACTGAGGCTTGGAGAGGTTAAGTAATGAATGTTAGAGCTAGGGTTCTACTAGTTAGTTAAATACTAGGGTTTCACTGGTTAGTAAGGGCCAGGCCGGTTGGCAGTGTTAACCACCGTACTGAGCTGCAGGACAGAGGAGGGCAGGGACCTGAAGGGCTTCTGCAGTGCCTGTTGGCTCATAAGTCACTTAGTCTCTGCCCTCAACTGGGCTCCAAACTCCCCCTTCCCCACCACCACCCATATAAAAGTCGCCAAATCCCTCAACACTTAAATCTCCATTATCCAGGGGGAAAGAGAGGGAGAGTCAGGGCCAGGATCTGGGGGTCCCAAGGTGTAGCATTTAGACAGAGTGTATATTTCATTTTCTGACTGGTTCTGTGCAGGGGTCCTCAGCTCAGAAAACCCTGTCATGTGCCAGAGTCCTACTCACACCCTTCCTTCTTGTCACTGTCCCCCAGGCCCTTTGTCTCCCCACACCCAGCAATTCAGCCTGCCTCCTTTGTGCCCCTGAACCCCCAAGCAGTCCATTCCCCCATGTGCCGGTGCTTCACGGGACCAGCCCCTGATGGTGACAGCCTGTGCCCGCCTGTGCCAGCCCATGCCCGCCGGTGCCAGCCTGCACCCCTGCACCAGGGCAGCTGGCCTGGGCCAGGCTTGGCTGGCTCAGGGCTCCAAGGGCCGGCTCTGGGCCTGGCATAGCTCCACTCCTGCCTTGCTTCTGACAAAAAGGCAAAGGCACCCTCCACCCTGGGCATTCTAGAATGTGCCATAGGGCAGATGGTATAGGGAGACAACTGGGTCACACTTAGTGGGTCAGAAGGTTCTGCAAAAGGCAGTGTTTTCATTACTTTCTCACCAGTGCTTAGCAAGTGCCTGGTGTGTGTGACCCAGGCTGTGTGTGTGTGTGTGTGTGTGTGTGTGTGTGTGTGTGTGTGTTTGCACAAGGCCTTGGCACACAGCGGAGCTCAAGGTACATCTGATTGGGCTGACTGGTCTCTAGTGCTCCCCAAAGGCCACTCCAGGAGCACACCGATCCCAACCCCTCCCCAACCCCTGTCTCTTGAGCCTACAGGTCTCAGTCCCCAGAGGGTGCCCAGGGCCCTTTAGCCCAAGGTGACTGATAAAAGTCTGGATTAAACTAAACTGTGCAATGAGCAGTGGGATTGTGTTATTCATGATGTATGCCTATGGTAAGTGATAACATATTCTGACCACTGTGGGTGACGAGTGCTCCAGGGGGAGTGATCCTCCTGGTGGATCTCAGAGAAACAAGGCAGGAACTGGGTCATCAAGCCCTGTGCTGGGTGGGGACACACACACACACACACACACACACACACACACACAGATTAGACATAACTCATAAACAGACACAGACACGTGCATATACACAGAGACATAAAGACCAGACCACACATATACGCAGGGGCATACAGACAGACACAGCACATGGATGCAAATAAACGTCACATACATGTGTGCGCGCGCGTGCACACACACGTGCACACACACTCACACTCTCTCTCTCCAGCACTGCTGGTGGGCACCTGCCCCGAAGTCTCCAGCCCCAGCCCCAGCTCCCTGGTCATCTGTTTCTGCTTTGCTCTGGCACACTCAGGGTAAGCGCCTGGAGCCGAAGCTCCTCCCCGAGTCTGCACCCTGCCCCCTCACTGAGCTCCCAGGACTGGCAGGCAGACAAAGGGCAGGAAGCAAACAATGATCGAGCACCTTCTCTGAGCCAGACTTCAGGACGTGGTGCTGGAGCACCACCAGGCGTTTTCAAACTTTTTGGAGCTGCAGAACCCTCTGTTTAAAGGGAACTTCCAGGAGGTGAAGCAGATTCCAGAGGAGCTGCTCTGGCTAAGTGGGGAAGGGATCTGGAGTCCTATTCTCCTCTCTCCCTTCCCCCAGCCAAACCGTGGCCCCAAGGCAAGTCCAAATAGCCAGCGACTTCCTGCAGGGCGCGCCATTGCCTCGCGGAACATTCCGAACAGCCCCGTAAAATAAGTGTTCCGTGGAGAAACCGGCCCTTCCACCAGGAGTAACTTGTCCAGGCTCACAAAGCTGTGAGGAGACAAAGCAGTATCATTGGCTCCAGCCTGTGGATTCCAAAGCCTGCGATGGCTCACAGTGCCCCAGGGGCTCCCCGTCAGGAGGACAGCTCCCTGCGTTTGTACAGTATCCAGAGCCATACTTCTAGATTCTTCCATGACTAAACACCCTGCTGACCCTAGAGACCCGAGGCTGTGTGTGTGTGTGTGTGTGTGTGTGTGTAAAGATACATGAGTGTGTATGGGAAGACGGGTGGGGAAGGGGGTGGGAGTGTGTGAAGTGTGTAAAAGTGTATGAGGCAGTATGTAAGAGGCAGAGTGTGTGTGCACATGTGAGAGTGTGTGAGACAGAAAGGGTGTGAGTGAACACATGAGAGAGAGTGTGAGGGCGTGTGTGGGTGTGCCCCCGGGCCTGCCCTTGGGGGGGCACTGAAAACTGGAGCAACGGGGACGGGCTCTCTGGTGAGCTCGCTGTGTGAGTGTGCCTGTGCGACCTCGTGCGTCCACTGGCCACAGGAGGATATAGCCCAGCTGTTCTCCACCAGCTGAACGGGACACACAAGTAACAGGGCGCTTTGCTAGGCACCGGGGACACCGAGATGAAGAAGCCGGTGCCTGCCCTGGGGGAGCTCACAAACTTCCAATCTGAGGCAGACACACCTCCACAGGTGGGCTCCAAGGGTCTAGTCAAGAGCAGAGCTGACATCTAAGCATGTGCACGTGGGGGCATCCGAGGGGCTTCCCGGCAAGGGCAGAATTGCTGGGTTCAAGTCCGGAAGTGAAAGTGGCAAGGACAGAGAAGGGTGCATGGTCGGGGAGAGGTGACACCCGGTGGTGGCTTCCCCACAAAGGGAAGTGGATATGAGGCCGGGGTTGGGGCCGAGGAGGGAGTGCCACGTGTTGAAACACCACTCCCTACCTCCACCCCCACCGACAGACACCCAGCTTTCAGCCCGTGGCCTCCCTGCCGACCCTCCCCCCCCAACCCCAGGGCTGGTTCCCTCTCTCTCTCTCTCTCTCTCCCCTCCCCCAGCTCCTTCAGGAGACAGCTCTAGCTGTTCAGGAGGCAGAGAAAGGATGTGGGTGGCCGGATGTTGAAGTTTAAAAGGGTTTGGGAGCCCTTTCTTTCCAAAGGAATAGAAGTGAGACAGGGAGATCCTGAACTTGGCATTGGTCTTCAGACCTTGCCCTGGTCCCCGGGAGCCCGTAGCCTGCCTTCTTCCCCCGACCTCCCCCCACCCCCATCCAGGGGACAACATTCCAGCAGCCACCCTGCACTCTCAGTCGGGCAGCATTGCAGTCTCAGAGCTACAAGGGACCTTAGAGCACCCATTTTACAGATGAGGACACTCGGACCCAGAGATGGTGTGGGTCTTGCCACCAGGTAGTGGAAGATCCCCCCAGCCAGTCTGTCCCCTAGTCCCAGTCTCCTCCTCCTCCTCCTCCTCCTCCTCCTCCTCCTCCTCGGGATTCTAGAAAGCCACAGGGCAGAGAAGTAGAATGTGCATCTGGGTTACCTGCTCCCTGGAGCGGCTCTGACAGGGAGCCCTGGGGGCCCAGTGACCCAGTCTCCCTCTATAACCAGAAAGCAGACCCCTGAGATTCCACACTTCCCACCCAGACCTCAGAATGTCAGCCTGGAGATGGGGAGCAGACGGAAAGGCTGGCCCTGCCCGCCCCTCTCAGGATGAGGCCCCATCTCCCCTGCCGATGGAGGGAGAGCTCTGACTTGCTCTGGGTGCCCCCCCCCCACCGGGGAACAGTTTTAACTCTCTGGGAGCTGCAGTAACTCTTTCATCCCAGAAGGCCTGTGGGGGCCCATTAGCCCACCTAGTTGGGGAGAACTGCTGATGGGGGCCAAGGTCATGGCTTCATGGTACACACAACATAAGTGCCTCACCCGGGGACCCAGGTGAGAGGGTGGGAATGAACCAGTCGCTGCTAGAAAAACAAGGAAGGGGGTGTCTAGGGGGCTCAGCGGGCCAAGAGTCTGAGTCTGACTCTTGATTTCGGCTCAGGTCATGACCTCATGGTTCGTGTAATCAAGCCCCACATCAGGCTCTGCGCTGACAGCTTTCTCTCCCTCTCTCTCTCTCTCTCAAAATAAATTAAAAAACACTCAAAAAATAAAACAAAGAAGGCTCCAGAGGGGCTTATCGCCCCCTACCCAGGCAGCTGAGGGGGCAGGGGCTGGGGAAATTGGGCCCCAAATGCTGGAAGGTGTTCCCCACCCCCACCCCCAGGCCCCGCCCTGTTGTCTTCTGGACCCCACAACAAGAGCTCTTATGGGGTGAGGGGCAGCTGGGTTCTCGCCTCCCAATTAGCCACTGATTTCACTTCCTGAGCCAACCCCTGCCGGCTGCAGGGGAGGTGGGGGGAGGGCATATACAGGGCAGAGCCAGACTCCCAGGGGGCCAGTACTAGGCACTCAGTCTGGGAAGAGCTCCTAGCTAACAGCCAAGCCCCTTCCCCCTCCCTCCCTCCCCCCTCTCCCCTCCCCCCCCCCCAACCCTGGGGAGGATGAATGCAATTCCAGCCCGGGGTGAAAACAGTGCAGACCCAGGAGGCAGGAGGGGCGCTCCCCGACTCAGAGGCCTCCCCATCCTCTGCCTCCCCAGGTCCTTCTCAGCCTCCAGCTGGACTCTCTCCTCCCCGAGCTGAGGATCCCCTCCTCAGCTCCCCATCTCTGCCCAGAATGCTCACCATGGGGACACCCACCAGGAGGAAGTCACACCTGCTGCTGCTGCTGCTAGTCACTGTGGCCCTTGTCTTCTCTCCAGGTAAGAGGCCTCATCTGGGCTCCAAAGTCCAGCAGGGTGATCATCTCGTTATATCACTGCTATTATTGTAGCGATGACTTCAGAAATTACTGACCCTGCGTTGCCGTGGCACTTCGATTTCTGAGGCCCCTTCCTTTGCTTAAATGTCCCCATTTGTGGATCTTACCTTCCCCCTGAGGTTAGAAGGAATGAGTCGCGCCATAATGTAGGTGGAAGAAGCAGGATCCAGAGAGGGTAAGTGGCTTGCCTTGGGCCCACACAGCAAGATCACGGCACATCTGGATCTCCGTGATATCAGCCCGGAGCCGCTGCCTCTGAGGAGTCGCGCTGTCCAATATGGTAGCCACATGAAACTATTAGACTGGGATTAAATTAAAATTTAAAATGAGTCCTTCAGTTATACAAGCCACATATTGGATAGCACAGATTATAGAACGTTTCCATCATCACAGAAAGTTCTATTGGATGGCACTGCTGCTCTAGTATCCTTTGACTTGAGGAGATGGGGATCAGTACCACGAACCTCTAGGAGGGCTCCCCAGGGCCGCGCTGCAGCCTGGCCAACGGACCTAGTGTGGAACAGGATGTGAGGAGAAATGAGGCACAGCAGGGGGGTGGCCTTTTGCCCAAAGGGACCCAAGCAAAGGATCCCATGCCAAGGGTGCTGCAAGGCAGGGAGAGGGGAGGAGGGGGGCTGGCAGAAGAGGGCAGTGTGGGCCCAGATCCCACTCTGGAGAGTGTGCCAAGAAGGAGGTACCAGAGACCAAGCCTGTCCAAGAGCTGGAGGGAGGTCCCCCAGCCCCCTGCTGCTGCACGGAGGGACCTGCTGAGACCACCGCTTGGCCTCTCTGTCCTGACCCCCAGCCCAGATCAATAGATGCTTCTTTTCTCCTTAAAGGCCCCCATGGGAGAAAGAGGACCCATCCCCCACCACCCTTCCGGAGTTGTAGCAGCCTCTGACTCCCCACCCCACACCCCCTGCAAGGCTGCAGCCAGCACATTCTAGGTCCTCTGTCTCATCAGGGGAGGACGCCACTGGCACACTTTCAGACGTTCTCATTCCGTCCTAACTGCCTCCCAGTCCTGCACCCAAGTCAGTGAGGCTGCTAGGAAATAAAGCTGACCCAGAGGCTGGAGGGGGCCTCCCAGCAACCCCACTCTCAGGCCTAGCTACCTGTGCCCGGGGCCCACCAGGCCAGAGGAGCTGCTGGGGTGGGGAGTCCAGGCTGCGCAGAACAGGGGACAGCCACCTCAGAGAGAGCAGTGGAGGGGAGCCTGGGGTCCTCAGCACCGCCCTCCCTCGGGAAAGAGTGCCGGGACCTCGGCATCTGAGGCAGGCGGTGTGGGCAGCCGCAGGGCTCTCAGACCCAGAGATGCAGGAAAAGCCCAAGGAGAAGGGACCTGGTCTGCCACACCCACGAGCTCCAGAGACACGAGTGGAACACCCCATCGCCTGTTCTCTGCCCTCCCAGAAAGGTGTCTCGGCTCTGGGCTCACCTGGCTAAGCTGCCCTGGAGAAGCAGCCTTGGGTCCCTGGCACCCTGACAAGGAAAGGCAGCGAGGAAGCCCCCCCACATTCTCATCTCTCCGGCCCCTTCTACAAGCTTCCCGATGCTCATGTTCACGGGGGACGGGCGGGGGGGTGGGGGTGGGGTGGGCAGCGTTGCCAGAACAGGGAATCAGAGAAGAGAGAATCAGAGAGGATGAGGGACAGGGGCAGCAAGGAGGGGTGGCCTTGTGTGGGTGGGTGTGAGTGCAGCCTCAGAGGAAGGTGTGGGGTGAACGAGACTGTGTTTGTGGATGTTTCAGAGGGTGGCAATGTCAGCGGGTTGTTGTGTGGACCGGGTGCGACATCTGGGGGGATGACGAATGCGCGTGGAAAGCCTCACAGCAAGTGTGATGGCTCTCGACCCCAGCTGCCCTTCCCAGTGCCCGCGACGCGCTGTGATTCGGCACCTCTGGGATGGGCCAGAGCCTCTGATGGTTCCGATGGGGAAGCGGGGTCAAGAATCACGGACACTGTGGTTAAGGATGGCTGGCTGTGGGTGAGGCTGGCCAGGGTCCAGATCCATGGATCTGCTCCTTCTCGCTGTGTGATTTGGAGAAGTTATTTAACTTTCCTAAATCTCAGTTTCCACATTAGTTAAATAAGGAAGTGGCAATAGCTGTCTTGTAAAGAGGTTATGCGCAAGAAATATGGAGTGTGGGATCCGATACAGAGCAAGCACTCGATAAAGAGCACCTGCTTTTATTATTATGGGTATATGGATATATATACATAAGCACGTACATATACGTGTGTAGCCAGATGCGCATGGGAACACGTATCTGTCTACTGGAGTAGCTTAGAGAGGTACGTGTGTATATGTGATGTGTGTGTGCGTGTGAGGAAGGGTGTGCAGGTGAGAGGTGTGGAAATGTACATATGTGGATGAGGGTGTGGACATGGCTGAGTGCAGAGGACAAAGCTTTTTCGGGAAGAAAGCCCGTCTTAAAGCATCAGTGTGCCCCAGGCCCATTCAGCCACCCCCTGCCATGGCCACAGAGCTACTGGAAGCTGTTATTATATAAGGTGGTTCCCAGCAGCCTAGCTGCCCCCGTCACCCCTCCTTTCCCTCCCATCCTGGCAGCCCCAGCTGGGGCAGGGGTCCCTCCCCTCCACCACCATCATTAACTTGGGATTAAGCTGGGCTCTCCAACTGAGATGCTGCGGGCGCCATAGCTGCCTCCAAGGCCCCGGGGGCGGCAGGGAGGGATAGTGATGGGTGGTGGGGAGGGGGAGGGGGAGGGGGGGGTGCCATTTCAGGGAGCCCGGCCTCCTCCCTCATTCTGAGAGCTGCTTAACAGCTGCCCTCATTCCCCAGGGGCCAGGGCTGGGCCTCAGCTGTGGCACGGGGGTGCACCCCCCCCCCGGAACAGGGCTGACAGCTGGATGCGCTGGGACAGGAGGCACTAATTGGTTAATGGGGATCCCAGCCCCCACGACCCACCAAGGAGGGCCTGAAATCAGCTGGATTGTGGGGGTAGGAGCCAATTAGGGGTGGCCTGGCCCCTGCCTGATACCACAAAGGCAAGGCATGGCTGGCCCCATGAGTCAGCAAAGAGAGCCCACTCCCCACCCCTGTGGGAAGGAAGACAGGTGTGAAACGCCGGCCTCTGTGCCTCAGTGTCCCCTGCCCTGGTGCATAAAGAAAGAGGCATCCACCCTGGGAAGGGGCCAGGCATGAAAACTTCATTTGCTCAGCAAATTCAGGAGGCCGGGATCTAGAATCCGCGTGTGCCACGCACTTGCCTTGTGACCATGAACAAGTCATTCCCTTTCCCGGGCCTTTCTTTCTTGAATTATCACACCGCACTCGTAGAAAAATGCCCCCAAAGCAACCTGCACCCCCTCCACCACCATGAAGCCTTCCTTCTCCCCCTAAACTCCCCCTGCCCCATGGCTTGGGTCCAGCAGACATTTTCAGAGCACACACCCTATGCCAGACTGAACCCTCCTCCAGGCCCTGGGAGGTGAGTTCGCATTCTTTCCAGTTCACAGGTCATGCTGTTGAGGCTCAGAAGGGGTCTGTAACAGCTAATAAGAGGCCAAGAGCCAGATCACTGGCTGGAAGGGACATTAGGCTTCAGGGACGCACGTTCTCTCTCCGCCTCCTTAACCAGTGGTTTCCCATGCATCTCACACCCTGCAGGCCAGCGGCTCCCACCCTGAGGGCCCCTGCATCTAGAACTCCCACTGCTTTTATGGTCCTCACCACCTTGTCCCGTCTTTAGTGTCTCCGTCCCCGGACTGCAGGTCCCTTGAGGAAGAGGGGCTGTGTCTTAGTCACCTTTGCCACACAGCCCAGCCCAGTGCCAGGTACACAACAGGTGCTCAATACCTGAGTGTAGGACGGGTGATTGACTCAACTAACTTGGCCAGCCGGAACCTGCCCAACCAGCTGAAATTCAAGTTTTAATTAACTAAAATTAAGTAAAATTTAAAATTGGGTTCCTCAGCTGCACCAGCCACATTTCAAGGGCTTGACAGCAGACGGCTGATGGCTACCGTACTGGTCAGGGCAGAAAACGGAAGCTTCCATCACTGCAGAAAGTTCTACTGCGCGGCACTGCCCTACTGGGCCCCAGGCCCTCAGGCCTCTGGTGCTGTTCCCCCACCTACAGCTTGGAGTTCAGCCCGGGGATCCCCGGCCACTTTCGGGCCAGTCTTTGAAGATCAGCCCCTCGGTCTGCTGTTCCCGGAGGAATCCACCGAGGAGAAGGTGACGCTGGCGTGCCGTGCCCGGGCCAGCCCTCCAGCCACCTATAGGTGAGACCCCCACAGTGGGCGCCGTGACGCTGTTCCTCACACCAGCCCTGGCACCGGGCCGGGTCCAGCCACTCAGGATGGTCTCCTCCTCTGCCCCCGCTTGCAGGTGGAAGATGAATGGTACCGAGATGAAATTGGTGCCAGGTTCCCGCCACCAGCTGGTGGGGGGCGACCTGGTCATCATGAACCCCACCAAGGCACAGGACGCCGGCGTCTACCAGTGCCTGGCCTCCAACCCAGTGGGCACCATCGTCAGCAGGGAGGCTGTGCTCCGCTTCGGCTGTGAGACCCGCGGGGGTGCCAGGATGCTCCGGGGGAGGGGAATAGGGAGCTGGGGAAAGTGTCTAGAAAGGGCAGGTGACTGCTTCCCATGGAGGCTGGACTGGGGGAGGCCCCCAGGCTTGGAGGACGGTGCCCGAGCACCGGATCTTTATCTCCAGTTCTGCAGGAGTTCTCCAAGGAGGAGAGAGACCCAGTGAAAACCCACGAAGGCTGGGGGGTGATGTTGCCCTGTAACCCACCTGCCCACTACCCAGGTGAGTCGGGACCCCGGCCCGAGGTTAGACAGAGGGCACAAGAGGGGCTTCAACCACTCAGCAGGGGAGGAAAAGGCGGCGAGTGACCCTTGGAAGCACCGATCCCTGGGTCCCCAGCTCAAAATGATTTTGTGTCTGACTCAAAATGAGTCTGTCATTCGCTAGCTCTGTGTCCTGCCTCCTCCTTCAGACTGGGAGCACCCCAAGGGCAGGAGTAAAGTACAGTCACACCTTCCTTCTGGGTCTCCTCTCAGCGCCAGCTCCGAGCACGGGGCTCTCAGGACTAGGTCTAGAGATCCGCCCCCAGCATGCTGAGGGCCTCCCCCCACAGCTGCCCCGTCAGCCCAGAGCCCCGCGGTTTCCTCAACCCCAGCCCCCCACGTCCTATTTAGGCCTGTCCTACCGCTGGCTCCTCAACGAGTTCCCCAACTTCATCCCGACGGACGGGCGTCACTTCGTGTCCCAGACCACGGGGAACCTGTACATTGCCCGGACCAACGCCTCAGACCTGGGCAACTACTCCTGCCTGGCCACCAGCCACATGGACTTCTCCACCAAGAGCGTCTTCAGCAAGTTCGCTCAACTCAACCTGGCTGCTGAAGGTCAGGGTCGGTGGGCACGGCGGGGAGGAGAGAGCTGAAAGGGTCAGCAGATATTGGGAAAGAGGGTTCTCCCCTGGAGGTGGCGAAGGATGGCTTGCGAAGCCTGGGGTCTGGGGCCTGGACCCCTCGGTCCCCGGGCTGCAAAGCCTCAGACCCTTGGCCAGGCCCCCAAGGGGAACCGAGGTCAAGAAGGAGTCGGCTCTGAGCTGTGCTGAGACCCTGAGCGCGGGAGCCTCAAGCCCGCCTCATTTGCATCCGATCTGCAAACTCCCTCTCTCCCCAGACACCAGGCTCTTTGCACCCAGCATCAAGGCCCGGTTCCCGGCAGAGACCTACGCGCTGGTAGGACAGCAGGTCACCCTGGAGTGCTTCGCCTTTGGGAAGTGAGTGGCGGAGGAGGGAGGGGGCAGGCCAGGGCGCAGCGTGTCAGAGCCCCCTCAGGGGCACGGGTGACCCCGGGGAGAGGGCAGGCGGGCTCCTGTTCTGCTATCTTTGTACCCTTCGCAGGGTCGAGCAGAGATCCCAGTGGGTAGTGACCACCACTCACTCAGCACTCTCTGAGTGGGGCGTCATGCACACCAGGGGCCTGACACATAGTGGGTCCTCCCAGCAATGTCTGCCAAGCTCAGGCCGCTTATGCAACACCCAGGCCGGAGGCAGGTAGCACTGGGTACGAACCCCAGCCTGGCCTCCCGGGTTCAACCCCCAGCTCTGTCACTTGCTGGCTGGGAGACAATGGGTAAACCCTTAACCTCTCTGTGCCTCTGTGTCCTTATTTGTACACGGTAATAATGGTAGTACCTATATGTGAAGTGCTTAGCACAGGGCCTGGCATTTAGCAAGTGTTCTATGGATGCCAAGAGTTATCTTTTTTTTTTTTTTATAAATTTTTTTTAAACGTTTATTTATTTTTGAGACAGAGAGAGACAGAGCATGAACGGGGGAGGGTCAGAGAGAGAGGGAGACACAGAATCTGAAACAGGCTCCGGGCTCGGAGCTGTCAGCACAGAGCCCGATGTGGGGCTCGAACTCACGGACCGCGAGATCGTGACGTGAGCCGAAGTTGGCTGCTTAACCGACTGAGCCACCCAGGCGCCCCAAGAGTTATCTTTTTAACAATTGTGATAGAAATCCCTCTCTCCTAGAAAAAGGATTCACTGGAACGGGGCTAAGCAAATAGGAGGTGTTCAAATAGATGCCTGTAGAACAATTAATGTGATTTGTACATTGATCCCCTCTTCCCTTATACCTCCTGTGGTTACCCAGGATGCCCCCTGCTTTGTGAAAAGTTATTGGACTTCCAGAAAATTCATATTTAAAGCACATGGAAGGTTCATAACTGAACCCTTTAAGAGTCACTGATACTCAGTCGTTTTAGTATTTACAGATTGCTAATGACCACGGCTCTCTCTTGAAAAGCAGAGGCAAGGCCTTGTTGGGGACAGGCGGGAGGGGACCCCCTCAAATCCCAGGCTACAGGCCACCGCTGAGGAGGGCAGTCCCAGAAGAGGCATGGTGGCCAGTGCAGGGTGGGGGTGGGGAGAGCAAGCCAGCTTCAGGGTACAGACCGCACGGAAGACCAAGTTCACGGGGGTCCCAATCGTTGCAGGGGAGAGGAGAGGAGAGAGGTGCCCTACTTCTTGCCACTTTCCCACCTGTGCTCTGGGCCAGTCCGGAAGAGGCCCCTCCCTTCCCCCTTGCCTCTCTCCCTCTGTCCCCTCCCAGGCCCTTGTCCACACCCCCCACCTGCCCGGCACCTCAGGGGAGGATCTGTGTGTGAGAAGCTGCAGACACAGGGGAGTCTACTTAGCACAGCAAACCCGCTCTGGCTCTGTCTTCCCCACCAGCCCTGTCCCTCAGATCAAGTGGCGTAAAGTGGACGGCTCCTTGTCCCCCCAGTGGGCCACAGCCGAGCCCACCCTGCAGATACCCAGCGTCGCCTTCGAGGATGAGGGCACCTATGAGTGTAAGGCGGAGAACTCCAAGGGCCGCGACACCGTCCAGGGCCGAATCATCGTGCAGGGTACAGGGCTGGGGCCCCCTGTCCCCCCCGCCCCGACTTCACTCTTATCATCCCTGAGGAAGCAGATCCAAAAGTCAGGGAGGGGACTGGGTGGCCCCTTGCTTAAGCCTTCTTGCCCTAGGGTTGCACTGGGGGTGGGGAGAGAAGAAGCTAGGGCTTCAGGCAGGGTTGCGGGAAGCAATGGAAGGCTTTAGAATGATCTAAGTTGCTCAAACAGCCACTGGCACAGACACAAAGTGCGGGCTTTCTTCGGCCTGCTTCTCACACCCCCTAAAGCCCTTCCCGGGGTGCTGATGGCGCCCTCTGCTGTCCATCACCGGAACTGCAGCCCTGCAATCCTGGTTCCCGGTGAGAGGGAGGAGGCTCGTCCCAGCTCACCCCCGGCCTTTCTCTCCCTTGCTCCCCACAGCTCAGCCCGAGTGGCTCAAGGTGATCTCAGACATGGAGGCGGACATCGGTTCCAACCTCCGTTGGGGCTGTGCGGCGGCCGGCAAGCCCCGGCCCACGGTGCGCTGGCTGCGGAATGGGGAGCCTCTGACCTCCCAGGTAGACACCCTGGGACTTCCCCCACACCAACCGCCGTCCTCTGTTCACCTGGTCCCCTCGCCTTCTAGACTCCCCGCTCCCCACAACCCTGCTCCACCACTGGCAGCCTCTCTGGGACAATTAGGGCACTTTGGGTGGTCGGCTCCAGGTGCTTCTTTCCCTCCCAGATTCACATGGCCACAGGCGGGTCAACCGGGTGGAGGCCTGACTAGAGGGTCCAGAGACCTGGATCCAGGCACAACCCAGTCACAAAATCACCGTGTGGTCCCAAGGAGGTCACCTCGTCCCTCTGGCTTCAGTGGGCTGACATACAGGGGGGCCTGGCGGATCTCAGTCCTAGGATTCCAGGAGGCCCCGAGATGAGACAGGGCCTGTGAGCCCCTCGGCGGGCGAGGGGCGGCCTAGCATCTCTGCTGCACCTGTCCCTCCACCCCGGTCCTTCAGTGGCCCTGATGCCCCTACTCTGCCCCCTTCTGCACAGAACCGTGTAGAGGTGCTGGCTGGGGACCTGCGCTTCTCCAAGCTGAGTCTGGAAGACTCGGGCATGTACCAGTGCGTGGCAGAGAACAAGCACGGCACCATCTACGCCAGCGCGGAGCTGGCCGTGCAAGGTACAGGGCCCGGGGAGGCAGGGGACATCAGCAAGGACACATAGGCGGGGGCTAGAGGAGTTCTGAGTTCCAGCAGTTTCCTTAGTTTTTTTTTTTTTTTAAGTTTATTTATTTGGGGGGGGGGGTTGGGGAGGGAAGAGAGAGAGAGAATCCCAAGCAGGCCCCACGCTGTCAGCGCAGAACCCGATGTAGGGCTCGATTCTATGAACCGTGAGATCATGACCTGAGCCAAAATCAAGAGTCAGACGCTCAACTGACTGAGCCACCCAGGTGCCCCTGAGCTGCGGCATTTCTAAACACACAAACACATGCTGGCAGCTCCCCTTAGTTTTCCAGTGGCATCTGAGTAGAAGACAGGGATTTAAGGAAGGAGATGAGACGCTAGATTGAGAGCTTCCAGAAGACAGAGTCTCTTACTTGTTCCAGGTCTGGCACAGTTAAGGAAAGTGTTTGCTGCAGTGAAAAAGAGGTGGCCAAAGTCATTGGAAACCGAGTCGATCTGATGTGTGTTTAAACCAGTCCCTTCAGCTGGTTTAATCTCTTTGGCAATTTAATCTCTTTGTGTCTCAGTTTCTTGATTCATAAAATGAGGGCCATAACAGTCCTGCCCTCATACTGCCGTTTAGAGGACTAAATGAGAGCGAGGTAAAGCAGAGAGGACCTGGCCATCACATAACAGGTGCCCTGGAGATGCCAGCTGGTGCTAGAGTTCTTTGTTGTGTGACTTGAGCTCGTGGGGCCTCAGTTTTCTCATCTGCAAAATGGATGTAATGATACCTACCTCATCAAGTTGGAGTGAGCTTAACTATGACTCATTCATTTATTTGTTCATGCAACCGTATTTATTCAACACCTCCTAAGGAGTGAACATGAATAAGGTCTCTTCCTTCAAGCATTTTACAATGCAGTGGAGACAGAGGGATGATCACAAAATCGAATAATTACATAAGACGATTTTGGACAGCCATCAAAAACACAGTATAAAGAAAACCTAGGGATGCCTGAGTGGCTCAGTCGGTTAAGTATCCGATTTCAGGTCAGGTCATGATCTAACGTTTCGTGCGTTCGAACCCCACATTAGGCTCTCTGCTGTCACCGCAGAGCCCCCCTTGGATCCTCTGTTCCCCTCTCTCTGCCCGTCCCTTACTCTCTTTCTCCCTCCAAAATAAATAAACATTTTTAAAAAATCTAGCAGAGTGGTAGGAGTGAGGTGGGCCCATTAGATGGCATGGTCAGGTGAGACCTCTTTGGGGAAGTCACGCATTTGGGGTGTGACCTGAGCGTTAACAAGGAGCCAGCCATGTGAAGATCTGAGGGATTTTTAAACAAAACGTATGGCAAGTGCAAAGGTCCTGGGGCAGGAAAAATCTTGGCATCCTCAAAGGGCAGAAAATGGCCCAGGTGATTGGAGCATGATAAATGAGGGAGAGCGGCATGGGATGTGAGGGGAGAGGCAGGGTCGTATTTGCGAGCCCTCGTTGGACTTCATCCTGAGTGCATGTTTAAGTTTCTCACAAGAGGGGCGCCTGGGTGGCTCAGTCGATTAAGCGTCTGACTTCGGCTCAGGTCATGATCTCACGGTTCATGGGTTCGAGCCCCACGTCGGGCTCTGTGCTGACAGCTCGGAGCCTGGAGCCTGCTTCGGATTCTGATTCTGTGTCTCCGTCTCTCTCTGCCCCTCTCCTGCTCAGGCTGTCTCTCTCTGTTTCTCAAAAATAAATAAATGTAGAAAAACAAAATTTAAGTTTCTTAAAAGACATGCCAGGCTGCTGGCTGGAGCAGGAGACTGTAGAAAGAAAATGTAAAAACAGGAAGACCTCCTAGGGGGGTTTTCAATAGTTTGGCAGGGGACTTGGTGGCTTGGACCAGCGTGGTGGCAGTGGGGGGTAGGGGTGACAGGAAGGGCTGGATCCTGGGTGTATTTTGGACTGGCCTTGGAGGGTAGGTAAAACGCTCAGCGTGCAGTCAGCTGACATCTTCATCAAGGGCAACGGGTACTGCTGTGATTCCCTGGGTGACTGCAGGGCACCCCCCTTTCCTTCTAGCACTGGCCCCCGACTTCAGGCTGAACCCCGTAAAGCGTCTGATCCCCGCGGCCCGCGGGGGAGAGATCGTTATCCCCTGCCAGCCCCGGGCGGCCCCGAAGGCTGTGGTGCTCTGGAGCAAAGGCACCGAGATTCTGGTCAACAGCAGCAGGTACAAACCCCACTCTACCCGCAGCAATTCCTGCCTCTCCCCGTCCACCACGAAGGCGAGTCCCCTTCCCGTGACGGCTGCAGTGTGACCCTAGGTTGGCCAGATCTGCTTTCTCCTTGCTGCAGAGTGACCGTAACTCCGGATGGCACCTTGATCATAAGAAACATCAGTCGGTCAGATGAAGGCAAATACACCTGCTTTGCTGAGAATTTCATGGGCAAAGCCAACAGCACGGGCATTCTGTCTGTGCGAGGTGAGGGGTGTGGCTTGGAGGAGGGTGGGTGGCTCAGCCACCACAGGGTCCCAGTCCCTCCTCGACACCCTGCTCTTATGTTCCCACCTTCATTTGCGTTTGGGTTTGGCTTGGAGGCTACCCCAGGATTGGACCTCATTTGGGACCACCTCCCCACCGCCATCCAGAATCTACTCCTGCCTCCCTTTCACACACTGGTGGGGCTGCTGGGAGGTCAAGATCCTGTTGGCCATGCTGCCTCTTCTCTCTCCTGGGGTTTAGGACACACCCTCTCACCCTGCCCCCCTCCCCCTGCCTGGGCCTCTTTCCTCCCCCATCCACCCCGGGGCCTTCTTTTGTTTGGCAGATGCAACCAAGATCACTTTGGCCCCCTCAAGTGCTGATGTCAACTTGGGGGACAGCCTGACCCTGCAGTGCCACGCCTCCCACGACCCCACCATGGACCTCACCTTCATCTGGACCCTGGATGACTTCCCCATCGACGTGGATAAGCCTGGGGGTCACTACCGGAGGGCCAGTGTGGTAAGGCCTGAGGCCAGACAACCCATGGCTCCTCCCTCCTTCTGGACAGAGGACCCAAGATGTCCTTGACCATGAGCACCCCCAAAGCCTTTCCCCATTCCCTCAGGAACACCATACATGGCAAGCTTACCCTTGGATTCGGAAGAAACGCCCTCCCTTAGACGGGCAGTTCCCAGCATTCCACTCGAAGGCTGTGCATTTAGGAGAGGGTTAGGGACAAACCTGAAATGCCAGGTGCCCAGCAAGACTCCCTCCCCACTACTGTTCCTGTTATCCTGAGCCCAGGGCAAGTGACATCATTAACTCGGACCATGGTTGACTGTCCTCAGTTATAAACTGTTGCTTAGTCCCGGGGTCCTAAGTGGGGAGAAGCTGACTCCACCCACCGAGCAGAGACTCTGAGATCCTAGGCAGGGGCGGGGGGGGGGGGGTCCGTGGATATAATGGAGCAGGGGACTCCGAGCCCTGCCTCGTGGCTCACAGCTTGCTACGCTAGCCAGGGCTCCTTCCCCTGACCTGCACCCCCCACTTCCTGTCCCCCACGTGCAGAAGGAGACGGTTGGGGATCTGACCATCCTGAATGCCCAGCTGCGCCACGGCGGGAAGTACACGTGCATGGCCCAGACGGTGGTGGACAGTGCGTCCAAGGAGGCCACAGTCCTGGTCCGAGGTGATGGCATTTCCCACCCCGCCCCTAGCCCGACTCCTTCAGAGGCCACCTGGGCTATTCTGACCTTCGCTCCCTAACTCCCCTCCTCTCCCCAAAAGCTGCGGGGGGAAGGGCTTCTGAGAGAAGTTCCAGCTGATCCTGTGGTCTTCAAAGGTCCTAAGTGAATTTTAAAAATCCACTTCCTAAGACTGAAGGACTTTGCTGAGGCCAGAAGTTCTCAAAGCCCAGTGCTGGGAAATCTGTACACATCTCTGTGTGAAGGCCTCTGTGAGCCCCTCCAGCCTTGAACACATTTTTCCCACCTTACAAACCTCCCCCCCCCACCCTGCAACGCACTGCGGGGGAGGGGGGGGCCTTCCTTGCCCCCATGTGTGTTTGCTGCGCCCTCTGCTGCCGCCTCTTGGTACTGCACCAGCCCAAGCCAGCCTGGAGGAGACTGGCTCAAATTTTGAGGCCGCCCAATTCTGACCCAGTGTGCTCTCTTTGGGGCAGGTCCACCGGGTCCCCCAGGAGGTGTGGTGGTGAGGAACATTGGCGACACCACCGTCCAGCTCAGCTGGAGCCGAGGCTTTGACAACCACAGCCCCATTGCCAAGTACACCCTGCAAGCTCGCACTCCACCTGCAGGGAAGTGGAAGCAGGTTCGGACCAGTAAGTGTGAGGCTCCACCTAGGTCGGTGCTGATGAGGCCTGGCTGAGCCTGGAACTTCAAAGAGGGACAATCTGAGGTCCTCTGACTGCAGGGAGCTCCCGGGCCATTGGGGGAGGTGGTCACGTGGACGGCAAGAGAGGGGAAGAGAACTGGAGAAGGGTGGCGCTCAGTCTGTGCCCTTGGAGCATTGGCAGATCATTACTGGGGCCCCCACTAATTCACCCAGCATCAACAAAGGCTCCCAGGCAGGGGAGTCTACTAGTTTTCCCATTGTTTCCAAGAGAGGTGTTGAGCTCTAAGTGTATGGCAGGCACCATCATGAATACAATGAGGTGAGTCGGTCCCAGTCCCTGCCCTTCCTGTCCGGACTAACTAACGAGTGCGGGCACACTGACTCCGGGTGCCTTGCAGATCCCGCCAACATCGAGGGCAATGCCGAGACCGCCCAGGTGCTGGGCCTCACACCCTGGATGGACTACGAGTTCCGGGTCTTAGCCAGCAACATCCTGGGCACTGGGGAACCCAGTGGGCCCTCCAGCAAAATCCGGACCAAGGAAGCAGGTCAGAGCCCGAGGTGTCCCAAAGACAGGCAACGTCAGGGCACAGACCCAAGCCCTCCTTAGAGAGCCCCAGGCGGGCGACAATCACGCGGAGTTCCAACCCTCCTCACCAGGCTTCGGACTCTAACAAAAGAGACGAGAAAGGGACATGAGGCTAGGCAGGGCGACTGCACTGCCCAACACACTCAGCCCTGGGCCATCGCCTGGGCCTGTGAGTCCTGCAAGAACCTTCTAGTCCAAACCCCTCCTTGCATTTTACTTTTTTAAAAATGTTTATTTATTTTGAGAGACAGGGAGGAGAGGCACAGAGAGAGAGAGAGGGAAGGAGGGAGGGAGGGAGAGAATCCCAAACAGGCTCCTAGTTCAGCACCCGATGTGGGGCTCGATCTCACAACCATAAGATTGTGACCTGAGCCCAAATCAAGAGTCGGGTGCTTAACCGACTGCGCCACCCAGGTACCCCAAATCCCTCATTTTAAAAAATGAGCCAACCTGGGGCACCTGGGTGGCATCCGACTCTTGATTTCGGCTCAGGTCATGATCTCATAGTTCATGGGATTGAGCCCCACATTGGGCTCTTTGCTGACAGCACAGAGCCTGCTTGGGATTCTCTCTCTCCCTCTCCCTCTGCCCCTCCCCTGCTCCCTCTCTCTCTCTCTCTCTCAAAATAAATAAATAAACATTTTTAAAAAATAGAAGTAAAAAAATTGGGCCAACCTTACAACTGCATGTGAATCTACAGTTATCTTAAAATAAAAGGTTTAAGTATTTTTTTATGGAAAAAATCAAAGTCTGGAGAAGGAAAGTGTCACACTGGCAGAGCCCGAACTTGAACTGAGGACCATGGGGTGATGGGCAGATATCCTCCCTAGTAGTGCATGAGCCGCTGAAATCCGTTAATGAGGAAGGGGTGTGTGTGTGTGTGTGTGTGTGTGTGTGTGTGTGTGTGTAGGGAAGCAGTCAGTGTCTCTAAGTCCTTTAGACAGTTTCTTGGGGAGCAGGTGGAATGGACAATCTTCCCACAAGCTCCCTGAAAGGCAGGTGGGTGTCAGAACCCAGCTGAGCGGGGAAGGCAAGGGAGAGAACCCAGGAGAGGCACACATCCCCACCCTCTGAGACGTTCACAGATGAAGGTCCAGAAGACCTGGGGTCCTCAGACTGGCAACGTGGAATCAGGACCTTGCCCGCCCAACCCAGGCCTCCCACCCTGGATATGCAGTAAGGGTGTCTTTTTGTGTCCCTTAAACATGGTTTCCCATGTGCCCCCGGCCGACTCTCGTCCAGTCAGTCAACATTTTGAACTGGTACCTCTCTTGAGTAAGGAATTCTAGAAGGAGCACCTTCTTTGATCGAACTTCTTAGAGAATCAAATGCAGGGTAGGGCGTGGTCTCCATTCTGGTATCCCAGGTGGTGATCAAAAGACAAGGAGGAGGCAAAAGAAAGATGATGGGCTTTGAAATCAGAAGAGCTGAGTTCAGATTTGAACCGTGCCACTTATTAGCTGTGTGACCTTAGGCAAGTCACTTAATTGCTCTGAGCCTTGGTCTTTCCACTTGAAAAGGGTGCTATGCCCACCTCACAGGATCACAGGGGCCGCGTGTTGAAGCACCCCTTACAAGGCCAGGAACTGCAGTCATCAGAATCCAGGGATAAGTTTCCCACTGCTGGATTCTCTGCAGAAATGTTTGACCCTCAGCCAAGTTACCCCCTGCCAAGATTCGTGATCTAATTAAAGGGTCTTATTTTAATATCAGCCATGTTGAATACTAGAGACAATTAGGGAATTAAACCTGCCATGAAAAGCAAAATCCTAATCAGACACTTCGCAACCCCAAAGAAATATTTGTTTGCATTAACTGCAGTTCTCGGTTATTTATTCCCCTTATTTTAAAGCAAACTGGGGTTGTCTGTTATTTAGTTGAAGCTGACAGGAGAGAAGACAGATCATTGATGGAGCATCTACTATTACAGAGCGTGGACAGGCAAACGAGCTCGCCATTGTCCTGTCTGATTGTAGTCTCCTTACAGACCTTTGAGAGAAACACTATTACCCTTATCTTACGGAGCGGGGATTCAGAGGCTCAGAGAGGTTAAGTGAATTGCCCAGGGAAACACAGCTAGTAAGTGGCAGAGGTGGGATTTGATGTCAGGTCTGCCTTGACTCCAGAGCCCACATCCAGAGGGCCTGTTGGAAGACAAAATTAGAGCCAATCTGAAGGGATAGGGATGTCCCCGTCCTAGTCTGCTTCACAGGCACAGGCTCTGGGCCTCTGCCCCCTCACTGCCCGTTAACAAGCCACATCTGTGTCCCTTGGCCCCGACAGCCCCCTCAGTGGCACCCTCAGGACTCAGCGGAGGGGGTGGAGCCCCCGGAGAGCTCATCGTCAACTGGACGGTAAGCTGCAGGGACAGAGGACAGAGACAGTCCTGCCCCCCACCCATCCTGACTCATGTCCAGATGGGAGCAGCGTGTAGAGAGGACCCAGACAGCGCCACCGTGCAATCCCAACTCAGAGCAGGCCACGTCCTGTCCCTTCCCCTCGCACCCACCGCGGGATGAAAACCGCCAAGGCACACGAGTCCCAGGGCCGCCCCTCTTGGCGAAGGCTGGGTGGGGCCGGAGGATGGGCAGGGAAACGCACCCACCGCGGCCCCTCGCCCATGCCACACGCTCTCGCCCCCCAGCCCATGTCGCGGGAGTACCAGAACGGAGACGGCTTCGGCTACCTGCTGTCCTTCCGCAGGCAGGGCAGCACCACCTGGCAGACCGCCCGGGTGCCTGGCGCCGACGCCCGGCACTTCGTCTACAGCAATGACAGCATCCAGCCCTACACGCCCTTCGAGGTCAAGATCCGCAGCTACAACCGCCGCGGGGATGGGCCCGAGAGCCTCACCACGCTGGTGCACTCTGCTGAGGAAGGTGGGCCGCCCCATCCACAGCTGCCGGGCCGTGGGGTGGGGGGAGGGAGCGTGCTGCTCACACCCCGCCTCGATTCCACACCAGGGGGGAGAAGGGCACCTGGCCTCATCCCTCGCTCCCTCGTGTCCCCCTCAGGCCTGGGAGAAGGAGGAGGGAGGCTCTGCAAAGAGAAGTGGGCCTGGAGGTCGCTGTGAGAACCCCCACGCGGCTTCATCCTGGGCCCGGGCTCTCGAAATCCCTAAGCAAGGGCAGTCCTGGTTGGCAGATTCTCTGTAGGAAACAGGGAGGCCTGGGGGATCCAAACCCATTCTGTATCGATCCCCAGAGCCCAGGGTGGCCCCTACCAAGGTCTGGGCCAAGGGGGTCTCATCCTCAGAGATGAACGTGACCTGGGAACCCGTGCAGCAAGACATGAATGGCATCCTCCTGGGGTACGAGGTGAGCACTGTCCTGGGGCCTGGGGAGGAAGGGGGGGCCGGGGGCCCCTCACAGCTCACTGGTCATTCCTCCTGGGGTCACTCATTCACTGACACAGTCTATGCCACCCTGGCCGCGCAGCCTTAGCCAACTGAGCCCCCCTGGCTGATGTCCAGCGCGAAAGACTGGCCCGTGGACGGCCTTGAAGTTAAGTGCTTGCCTAGAGCCAGCACTGGAAGCTGTGCGAGCCCAGGGGAGGAGATGGAAGGTTCTGGAAGGGACACGGCCTGCCCCTTTCATGCCAAAGCCCGGCTAGCCTCGCCTTCTCAGCCTGCAGGGAATAGCACGGCCCCCTCTCTGTGCCTGCTGGTCACCCCGTCCCCGGGAACTGTGGGCCCAGCAGTTTCTGGAATGAGCTCTGAGCCCCCAGTGACTCCACACTGGGGCACCTCGTGGGGTGGACAGAGAACAAGAGGGAGCAACAGGAAGGGAAGAAGGACGGGCAGGAAATGTCACTGCGTAAGGGAGAAGGGTCAGGCAGGGACTCCGGTGCTGCTGCAGCACAGAGCCCGACGCGGGGCTCGAACTCACAAACCTTGAGATCATGACCTGAGCTGAAGTTGGACGCTTAACCGACTGAGCCACCCAGGCGCCCCTGCACTTCATACTCTTTAGCGCAGTACCCCCCACCACCCCTGAGATTCCCTGAGATAATTAAGTGGGGTTGGGCTCCCACGGGCCATCACTAGGTGCAGTCCGTGCCCATCCCCACGCATCACCTGGGCCACTCACCGCCTCATTCCTCCCACGTGTTGGGCGCTTCCCTTGGACGGGGCTCTTGCTGGGCACCAAGAAGGCAGCCGCGACTCACACTTGTCCCTGCTACCTTGGAGCTCATGATCAGAGCCCAGGTTCTGAGACCCTAGACTGAGCCACAGGGATCAGAGTCAGCAGGAGAGGAACAGAACGTAGGTGGCCAGGGCTAGGGCCACGGTAAGCCTGAGGTTTTGGGCTCGACTGCTGACCCTAAGGTACCCCTGCCCCCTTCAGATCCGCTACTGGAAAGCCGGGGACAAGGAAGCAGCCGCTGACCGAGTGAGGACAGCAGGGCTGGACACCAGTGCCCGAGTCACCGGCCTGCACCCCAACACCAAGTACCATGTGACCGTGCGGGCCTACAACAGGGCAGGCACCGGGCCCGCCAGCCCTTCTGCCAATGCCACCACCATGAAGCCCCGTGAGTCTGTCTGCTGGGGTGGGGGTGGCCCCAGGACCACTCTTTCCCTGGCGATAGAGACAAATGCTCTAGCCCACAAACCCCGGGCTGGACAGAAACAAGGCAGCAAGACAAACGGAAAGAGAGAGTAGAATTCATTGACCTCTGAAGCACCTCTCCCTTCTCCAGCCTTTGGATTTTCATATGGTTTGTTTCTTAGGCAGCTGTGATAGAAGGTTCTGGGTGTAAGTCCTGTTGGGGCCGGACACTTAGAAAAAGGCTGGCTAAGGCAAAGGGATGGCTGGTGAAGAATCATTTGGAACCTTTCCCAACTTTCTGCCTCCTCCGGCAGCTCCACAGCGGCCTCCTGACAACATCTCCTGGACTTTCTCAAGCTCGAGTCTTAGTATCAAGTGGGACCCTGTGGTTCCTCTCCGAAATGAGTCTGCGGTCACTGGCTATAAGGTAGGGAAGGGATCAGCCAGGGAGTGAACGGTAGGGAATGGTGCATCTGTATTCCAATGGACACAATAGCAAGAGGGCTCTGAGTCTGACATAAGCAGAGTTTGTGACGGTCAGAGCCACAAAATACACGCAGAGCTTTAGCAGAGACGTAAGAGAGGGGGCAGAAGGCGTGACTGCGGGAAGGCAGGGTTCAAGGGAGTGCTGACGCACCAGGTGAAGTCCGAGGGCCCTTCCAGCCTGGAGAGTCTGCAAAGACGGCTCAGCGGCTTGCAAGCTTTCCTCCCATCAGTGAGGAGCTTGTTCGAGAGCCAGGCCCTGATCAATGGGAAACAGGAAAGGCGAGGACCAGGACCAGCTGGGCTCCTCCCAGTGCCCAGAGCTGGGGTAGAGAGAAGAATCAGCGGGTGTAAGTAAAGCCCCCCTGGCTAACCTCCTCCCCACAGATGCTCTACCAGAATGACTTACACCCAACTCCCACGCTTCACCTCACCAGCAAGAACTGGATAGAAATCGCAGTTCCTGAAGACATCGGCCATGCCCTAGTACAGATTCGGACCACGGGACCTGGAGGGGACGGGATCCCGGCCGAAGTCCACATCGTGAGGAATGGAGGTGCTGTCTCTCCCCCAAACCTTATCCCCCAGGAGTAACAGGGTCCGTCTAGATGCCTGATGAAGGACTCATTCCCACCCAGACCGACCCCAGCCAGAACCCCGGGGGAAAGGGGAAGGTAGGCAGGAACCAAGTGTAACAGGTGCTAGAACCGTCCTTGCCAGGCCCCCAGCCCCAACATCCCTGAAGGTCACAGAGGAGGGTGTTCCTTTCATGGGGTGCAGGGCCAGTCTGAAGACCGCAGAAGCAAAGGTCTTATTACAACATGCTGTAGGAATAGGCCTGAGAACACCTCCGGGCCCTGAAGGGGCCCACCCTGAGTCTCCTTAGCAAAGGTCTGGATCCTGTCCTGAGGGTGGGGTGGGGGCAGGCCGGCCCCGAGCCCACTGGACACAGCCCCACTCTTCCACCTGCTGGTTTCAGGCACAAGCATGATGGTGGAGAACTCCGCAATCCGCCCGGCCCCGCGTCCTGGTGCCATCCTCTCCCCGTCCGTGGCAGTGCTGGTCCTCATAGGCTACCTGGAGCTCTGATCGTGGCGCCCCTCCCTCTCTGCCACAGCCGGACACCCACCTGTGATGGACGCAGCCAGCTGGCCCTGGTCCCTTCCTGATGCCAAGGTGGCTCAACACTGTGCCTCAGAATGGCTGGTTTCCAATACCTATTTTAAACAGTGCCCTTTTCATAGGAGGTAGGATATTTCATATTCTGCCACAGGATAGAACCCGCGCAAGGATTTTTTTTTTTTTTTTCTTTAAGTCAAAAGACACCAGGCAGCAACTTCCATGATGATACCGAACGCTATGCCTGGGTCCTCTGGGGCACCTGGATGGAAGCAACAGGCCCAGGGGAAGAAGGGGGTTTGAAATGTGTGTCTGCACGTCGGGGGAGAGGGCGCTCTGGTACCACAGACGGACTCTGTCCCCTGACAGCGGGGTGTGGGGCCCGGTGGGAACACTGGACGCAAATGCCCTGCAGTAGGACGAAACACAGACATCAACATTCCTCGGCCTAAGGATAGGGCCAAACCCGGGACAAAGAACGCCCCTACTTCCTCGAGGGGCAGCACAGCTGGACCCTGACATTGCCCTTGATGACTCCCTAGGGGCCCCTGCTACCTATGCAGGTGGCAGAAAACCAGTGCCCCAAAGTCCGAGGCCAGGAGCCTGAACTTTAGGGGATGATATTCCAGAGTGTCGGGGGTAAGAGCCAAAAGGGTTTGAGGAGCGGAGACTCCTGGTAGAAAGGGGCACCAGGCTTGGCCCGAAGGCACAGTCCCGATGCAGGTGACGTTGCCCTCTTAGCCAACACTGCCAACCTGACCCTATCACCCCCGGAGTGACAGAAGCCACGACGGGTGGCTGAGTGACTAAAGGGCTTATCTCGGGGAGGTCCCCCACCCCACCAAGACCCATCCTGCACGGCCCCTCGAGGGTGTGGACAGGAGACAGGAGACAAGACTTGTGTGCCCATCCACTTCCTCCAGCTCAGCCCGCAGGCCCCAGGCCGCCACTCTCCAGCACTGACTCGCTCAAGCCTGGGACGGTAAGGCCGCATCGGTTCTGGGTATTCTGGAGCCGAGAGTCTTCTGAGAAGGGCAAAGGATACATGTGGCCCTGGTTGCTCCCAGGAATACCCTGGACCACCTGGCAGGACCTGTCCCCCAGGCTGCCTCCGACTGCTCGTTTTCATTTCCTCTGAAGAAAAAGGCGCTAATAAATTTAGGGGCATCCTAGCATGGGCTCTGGGTACATTACCAGTCACAGGACATCAGAGCTGGAGGAGGCTTCTGAGCCCAACTCGCTCAAGCCCCTCACTTTACAGATGAGGAAACGGAGGGGTTAGGGACTTCCCGAGGTCACACAGCCTGTCTGACCTTCCTACCCAGGCTGTCCGTCCCGACGAAGGGGGCAGTGCTGAATGGCTACTGCCTGGTTAAGAAGGTGGTAAGAAGGGCAGTGGGCTATGAAAATCCTGCTTCAAGAGGTTCAGGTGGGGTGATCGGCATGGCTGGGTCCCGGGCCGAGGCGCGGGCCGACGCCAGGAGATAGCGATCCTTCGCTTCCCGAGTCTGGCTTCTGCTGGGCCCTCCGCCCTCTGCCGCCCTTCCCCTTGCTCCAAGAAAAGGCACCAAAGCAAGGACAGGAATCTCATGAATCCAGGCAGCAGTGCTGGCACAGCCAGGAAGCCCCAGAGCCCGTGCTGTGAGAGGTGGCCCTTCACACAATAGAGCAGTGGGACAGGCATCTTGTCGGAGATAGGCCCGCCGAGGACCCCAGAGCCAGGCTTCTGTAGTTTACAGTTAGAGCTCTATTTTGTTATGGGTTTTTAACTTTTAAGTCCTGCTCTCTTTTCCTGGGCAGGCTTATGTTGATGTTTACCCGCTACAATTTTTTTAAAACGTCAGCTCGACACCACTTCTCCGGGTTACTGCTACACCCGCCACCCCACCCCGGGCCCAGGACTGCCTCCCTGGAGCCGTTGACCAAACCCTCCTCCCCTGCCCCTATCCATCTCCCCCACCCCCGTGCAAGGTGCTGCGGGCTCAGCTAAATGACCACATTCTGAACACGGAGACCCCACGCGGTCTAGCACCCTTCCTGGTCCCCTGTGGCTGTGAGCGGACCTGTCCTCAGCTCTATCAGAACGGGGACGCCGAGGGGAAGAAACCTTCCTCCAAGGTTTAGCTGAGTCTTTCCTCACTGCCTTGGGCTGCAGCAGGGGAAACAGGAGGACAGGTGTCTAGATGCTGGGGCCAGAGGGATGAGCTGGTCTGGCCCAGGACCTCACGGGTATAGCCGGAGACTGCAGTCCCTAAACTTGCTTGAGTCCAAAGGCACTCATGACCAAGAGTCTTAGTTCTAATGAGGCCCGTTAGCAAAGGGGAGGAAAGGAGACCCTCTGGAAAACCTAGGAAACCCAGCCCAGGAAAACCTAATCAGACTTGTCGGGAAGAAGCAGAGCTGTATATTAAGACTCAGGCTCCTGCACCCGAGACCTCAGGCAGAGTACGGAGTAAGGTTTAGTAAGACAGTAGGGGACCTGAGGACGTGCAAGCTTATCAAATAGACTAGCCTCCTGTTGAGGTGGCTTATCATACGGGAGCTTGCGTGCAGGCAAGAGAGCCCCTTCCTGCCCGAGGGGCCTCTCGTTTTCATCTCTGCTCCGATGGGCTGCGTCTCACTCCTGCTGTGCTCAGTGCTCGATTTGGGATCTCTCCCCTCTCACACGCCAAGCCTCGGCCTCGGCGGCAGCGACAAGGAAGACAGCCGGCCACAAACAAGTACTTTACCCCACAGCTGAGTGGCCAGTAAGTGCCTTGAGGACTAGGGACAGAGCCCGCCTGCAGACACTGCTTCGGGGCCAAGGGGGACAGTGTCTCTCTGTCCTGCGTATATTTCGGCTCAGCCTACAGGTCCCTTTGCCCCGGGTCTTGGCTAACCGGTCCCCGTTGCTCTAACAGTCTCGACGTATACCTCACCCTCAGGGGGACAGGAGCTGTCTCCAGATGGGTCTCGCGGCCCAGCCAGGCCATCAAATAGTACAGACGGGCCACGGAACAGAAAGGCCATGAGGAGGGGCTTTTTTTTCCCTTTCGATAAAATAACAGGAAATCTGAGATTAGACACCGGGAAGAGCTTCTGCAATGAGGCCCGAAGGTGAGTGGTCAAGAGGCTTCTTCCTTTTCTAGGGACCTTGGAGGAATTCTGACAGCTGTTGGCCTGGGGTCTAGGTGAGGTGGAGTCTGGGGGTGTGAGGACATGCTGCTGGATGTCCTTCCAGGGCTGAGGTTTAGATCAGCACCGGAGGAGTCTTGCAGCCCCTTTTTGCTGCAGCCTCTTCCCGCAGGGGTAGTGATAGCCGTGTCACCAGGGGGGAAGGCTCACCTCAGGCACTCTTTCGGGGAAGAGTGGAAGACAGCACCGGGGCCATCTAGTCCCCTTGGGGCAAGAACCCAAGCTGGCTGAGGATGCTTTACTCCCTTGATCTCCCCCCTGCCCAGAGGACTCCCTTTTCTCTTCCTGGCTCAGATGTGGGACGGCTGGCCGGGCATCTCCGGGTTGGTGGGAGGGCTAGACTTCTCCTCAAACCTGGTTTTGAGGCTCAAGTGTGGTGCCCCATTTCCCCGGGTCAGACCGACCCTGGGCTTCATCCTGGGATGAACGAGGTTGCCAGAGAGGCTCCTGGGGTGGTGTGAGGGACGAGGTGGGCATTTTTAAGGGACTTCTAAAAGCTCCATAGAGAGAGGTGCCCGGTAGCTGTATATAGGGTCATAGACTTTAGGAAGGCAGGATAATAAAGGGAAGCTGGGGAGGAAAAAAATAGGTCAGATAACTTTGCCCCGAGGCCCAGGAAGCCCAGTGTCCTTAGCTGGGGTGCACCCTGCCTTGGCCCCTAGACTGCAACTTACCCAGCCCCATCCAGGGCCTGCATAGCTTAGTCTCACAGCCTGGCAAGGGCTGGGGCTTCTTTGGACCCCCGACTTGACCCCGATTTTGTCGAAATGGAACCACTTCCACTGGCCTATCGTTTGTCTCTCTTGTACTTCTTGTAATGGTAGTTATTTATTGACTCTGGTAGCAGGCAGTTCTTAAATAAAGATGATTTCTCAACCTGCTGAGGCAGCTGGCACCTGCCGTGGGTGTTTTTATTGTCGGGCCGAAGCACGCCTCCTGTCCTGCTCTCGAACCCCAGTCTTGTGGCTGATGCCTTCCCCCTCACACAGTCAGCTCGAAGGAAGGAACAAGACACAGCCCCTCCTGCTTCACGCAGGCCTGGGAGGGGGAAGAACTGGGCCAAGGGGCTTTAAGACAGGCCTAAGCAGGGGCGCCTGGGTGGCTCAGTCGGTTAAGCGTCCGACTTCGGCTCAGGTCATGATCTCACGGTCCGTGGGTTCGAGCCCCGCGTCAGGCTCTGTGCTGACAGCTCAGAGCCTGGAGCCTGTTTCCGATTCTGTGTCTCCCTCTCTCTCTGCCCCTCCCCCACTTGCACTCTGTCTCTCTCTGTCTCAAAAATAAATAAAACATTAAAAAAAAAAAAAAAATGGCCTAAGCAGAGTGCAAGCAGGCATCTTGCCGGCCGCGCTGGCTTTACCTAACACGGGGCAGCAAACACTGCTCATGACGGTATTGTTTTGGGCTTCCCTGATTTCTAAGACATTTGACAGTTCCAGACTCAACGGTACCAAAGGGAAATCTTCTCCCTGCAGGGTTATAGTGGCCGCCAACCAGCAAGGTTGCCGCCAGTCTCTGCTCTCGGCAGCCAAGAAAATCTGAATTCCTACTCAACGTTTTGCAGCTGCAATATTCTCCCCTGCGTTCAACAAACACTTGCCGAGCTTCCATTAGCTCTGAGACGCGCACAGAGACCCACTGCCACAGCCCTGCATTCGAGTCTTTCCATACAAAGTGGAAGGGCTCCGTGCCGACTGCACCCCACCGCCTTCCCCGGAGAAGAGGGAGACGGGGGCAAGCGGAGGCCCTGCTCCTCCACGCTTAGCGATGCGCCCAGGGCCCCCTGAGCCCCCAGGAGGGGCCGGCGCGGACAGCTGTGCGATAGGCTAATCCCTTCTTCCACTCTGCATCCAGAGGGGCTGCTGGGAGCACCGGCCAGCCTGGAACCTAAATTTCGGTCAGTCGGCATGGCCCTGACCATCCCTCCAGAGGCGGACTACATGCACGGGATTCAGTAAACTGAACTGAGTTCCGGTCTTTAATAACACCTTGGAGGGGTTTGGGGTTTTTTTTTCCCTTTCCTCTTCCCTGTTCAATCCCTTCCCATCCTCTGAGTCAACATTCAAGAGCCCAAAGCACAGAAGGCCATGAGCCTAGAGCTGCACAATATTCCATCCCATGCTCGACTAGTGGCTTGCAACAGGGGCCGGACGGGTCACTTGACTCTTCTTGGGTCTGGCTCTCCATCTGTACAATGGGCAACGTGCCCCTTGAGCCCTCCTCCCCCCTCAGCAACATCACACGGAGTTCATTAAAGATCCTGTTTTATGGTCTTTCCAAGGATAGCAGGCGCTCTCCCGAGGGCTTGAACACACTGTCCAGAGCCAAACGAAGGTGCATTAGAAACCTTCTCTAACTCATGTCCAGCCCTTCACGGCTTCCAGCAGTTTTACTGGCAGGACCGCGCTCACCTGCCCCCCCCCCCCACACACACACAGGTGGGTCAGTCCACCCGCTCAGCTACAGTCAACGGCAGAAACAGAAGCACAACCCAGGTCTTCCGGAGCCCGTTCCCTCTGAGGTAGAGAGAATGGGGGAAAGGGGGTGTGGAAAATTTAAGATCTTTTCAAAATAAGTCTACAGTAAATTGTAGACTTTGCGTGGGCCTACGCCAGTGGTCTTCAATGTTCGCTCTCCACCAGAATTACCTATAAAGCTTCTGAAAAGCAGAGATGCTCTGAACTCCTAAGATTTATGTGTATCTGGGGCAATGGAAGAACCTAAGAGTTCTTAGGTGAGTGGCGGTGAGTGCATTTAGCACCCAGACCAGACCTTGGCTTCTAAATACTGTTGCCCACACCAAAAGGAAACCAGAATCCCTCGGAGAAACCAAAGTCCAAATGTGGATCTGAGGCATTTTGTGGTTCTAGAAAGCAAGGACATGCTCCAGGTCAAATGGGACCACAATAAAAGGACGAGCGAAGAGACTCCCACTGGCCAAAATTGGGGACGATTTAAACACCAGAAATGAGACATTAATGGATTATATATAATGCACTAAAAAAGAGAATCCACGGAGAGCTCAAAAATAAAGAGTAGCTCTTCTTTACAGAAAAATGCAGCCTAATAAGTACAGCAAGGGCACATTAAAGACGCTGCAGTTCCCAGCAGGTAATAAGCAAGGATGGTGAATGGATTCCAAGGCGTTAATGGCTTTTAGGAAACCAGATCATCACAAAGTATCGTCCCACAAATAAGTGATTACAAGAGGAAAGAAAAAATACACCTTTGGAGAGACGGGGCAGTCACCACCTTAACCAAATCGTCACACGTAAAGTATCGGTAACGAATCACCTGACACCGTGCACCTGTGGTGAGCAGTGGACATCATTTGTGTGGAGCTGTCATCAAAAAATGTTGAAGATCCATTCCTCCGCAATCCGGTCATGTGACAATGACGACAAACCCGGACTGTGGGGCACTATCCAGGACAATCGGCCCAGCTAGACTTTTCAATAAGATCAACGTCATGCAAAACAGCAACAAAAAACCCAGGAGGTCTGTTGTAAAACTAGACTTAAGAGAAACAACCAAAGGTAATATGTGGACCTTCATTCAATCCTGGATCAAACGTTAAAAGGCTATCAGATTTTAGAAGTTGGGCAAGACAGAGAAGTAACAACCATACGCAAGATTAGGGAATTGTTCACTTTCTTAGGTGTGAAGATGTTGCAGTCGTACAGAAGAATCGTTATTAGCAGATGCATACACGATCTAGGAGTAAAGGGTCACAATGTCTGTGCCTAACTTCCAAGTGTTCAGTAAAATCAGCATCTATTCAGAAAGATATATGTAGCAATACGTTCACAGTTGGTGAATCTAAGCAGAGGATCTACGGGTTGTCATCAAACTTTTCTTTCCACTTTTCTATGGCGTGGAAATTATTTTTTAATGTTTTTCTTTTAATTAAGCTAAACCGTGGGACTCAAACTCATGACCCGGAGACCAAGAGTCACACGCTCTACCGACTGAGCCAGCCAGGTGCCCCTGAAATTGTTTTTAAGAGAATGGTAATGAGCCATTAGCCATGATTTTAACTGAGTTAGCGTCCTCAGGGTTGGGGCTCAGGAATCTTCCGTTTCAAAAGTTTATCCAGGTGATTCAGACACATAGCTAGAGAAGAGAACCACTAGTCCAAGTCTTCCTATCTGCTATCATGTCTGCAGCTAGAGAAAAGTGAGGAGAAGAAATGCTCTAATTCTCTCAGAATGAGCTCAGGGGGTGGCTGAGCCTCTTCCCTGACAATTCCATCAGCCAATTACCTCACACTGCCTCAATGGCCTCTGAGGGTCTTAGAAATCTTATTTCCTACGGAGGTAGGAAGGTCTTTGTCCCTCCTTGGACAGCCTTGGCTGCTGGAAGAAACCAATACACTTGACCTTTCCAGGAACACACACGTCAGGGCACTGCAAGAGCTAGAACAACAGGAGCAGGAGGCAAGCCAAGGAACTTGTTCAGGGGAAACCTACCAGGTGAAGGGTCCAGCGTTTTACCAGGAGTCTTTAACACCGAACACAGAGGGCTCACCGGGGGCGTAGAGAAGGAGCAATGTATTGAGTGACTGTTACATACCCGGGTCAGATGCCATTACTAATCGCCTTGGCTTGGCCACACATGGGCATATGCCCTCCTCCAAAGCGATGTGCTCAATGTCTAAGAAATCTAAGAAAGACGAGAGCTAGGTTGATTATGGGACAACTTACACATATGCAGGAGATTTTTACTAAAGAGCAGAGAAGGTCAGGTCGATACACAGCCACTGTGAATTATTTTTATTGAAGAGGAAAAACAGGTTTCCACTAGACAAGCTATTAATATATCCTTTATGGGATTATACCACCCAGAAGAAGGGATGGAGGTAGAGAGGCCTCAAATTGTGAAAGATAATGACTGCGAGCTTGAAGACAGAATCTTCTTCCCGGGGACAGGGGAGGGGCCTACACTCAGGCTTCCCAGGTGCCACGTGGGCAGGAAAGATCAGGAAGAGATCCACCCGGGACGCGGAGAGGCAGAGCACTGCCCATCACGCTACCATGGTGTTGCCCCTGTCCCCGGGCCCCACTCACTTTTGGCAGTGGAAGCCCTCCCCGCTGGCTGAGCCACAATCACTCAGCCAGACAATCCTTTGAAGAGCTAGCTTGGCTTCCTAAACAGCCAGTCCAGGGTCCTGGGCAGCCAGTCCTTCAGGGCTTTTAAGGACTCAAGGCCAGCACTTCTATAGACCACCCTCAGCCCAAAGCCCAGAGCAATGGCCATCAATACACCACCAGCCACTCCACCGACAACTCCTATTCCCAAGGCTACAGCCACCTTCTTCTTCCACCGTGGGCGGCGAGGCTCGGACTGATTGTCTAGATTCACTTCCAGGCCCTTATCAACTAACTTCTGATTCTCGGTAAGGGATTGATGGAAATTCAGGTTCACCAAGTCAGGGGGAAGGACCCGCAGCCCAAAATAGAGTCTCTTGACAGGTCTCAAGTTTTTTAACAGCTGCACATCACACCGGTATGTCCCAGAGTCGTACTCCTGAACAGAGGGAAACCTCACAAAGTAGGTACTGGCTCGGAAGGGTTTGAAGATCTCATCATCAGTAGAGATGATACCCCGAGCAAGTCTCCAGGTGAACCGGAATGCTTCCTGCCCAATCTCCAGGATGTCTGAACTCAGACAGCTGAGCTCAAATCCCTTCCCTTTGGGAATGGTGAAATGGAGCATTCCACAGATCCAGTTGGTCAGACATTCCAAGCGCTGAGATTTACACTCTCTTCTCACACCATCAGGGCCCACCTCGCAGACTGTCTCTTCCTTGTAGCCAAGGCCACAGGTGACAGTACAGGTTGTGGCATTGACAATGACCTTCCCCACGGCTTCTTGCAGCTTCTTAGGGATGGCCAGTGTTTTTGGCAAAGTCACCACCAAAGGCAGAGAGAAGGCTAACACCAGGCTCCCGAGGATGAGACCAGCAGCTGAAATCTTCATGTCTTGGTGGGCATATCATCACCATCAGCCAGCACCCCGCAGAGTTCCAAGTGAATCCTCTATGATATCACAGCTTACTTCCTTTGACACGAGATAGCGTTCAATGTCACAAGACAGGGCGCAGCACCCACTGTCGGCGAAACACTGCAACTCAATAAAACACAAGTCCAGTCCTTGCAAAGGGGCGAGGCCATGAGGCAGGAAAAAAAGTCACAACTTCGCTGCTTTACTTGCTCTTGTTAGTGACTATTTCACCAGTCTCCGTTCTTCTCAGGCCCTTGTAATGAATTTAAATCCACCCTCTCGGGAAGAGACTTCAGGAGCTGAAGCGAATTTCCAAATGACGTCAAATGCGTAGTGAAGCTACATTCTTCCTTACCCCTGCTCCTCCTCTCCAAGGTGTGGGATCCAAATTAACGAGCTTCAAAACCTCAGTTAAATCTGACCAAGTAAGAGATCAAATACCAAGTCAAAAAAAAAAAAAAATTATGTTGCATTAAGTTATTATTGATTTTAAAGTCTCCTAAACCTTCTGTAAAAAAAGGATTAAGAACTCTGGACTGGGATGCAGCTGACTGATCCTTCCTCAATTTCGATTTCTATTTGCTCCTTTGTAAATTAAGACCTCCTTGCCGACTTCAGGAAGGTCACCTTGGGCATCAAATGATAAACTGTACACGAAAACACTTTGTAAAGTGCGAAACACTGTTCACGTGTAAGAAATTTTAAATAGAAATGAGAATTCATGGGGACGCCCGGGGGGCTCAGTCAGTTAAGCTTCCAATTTTAGCTCAGGTCATGATCTCACAGTTCATGAGTTCAAGCCTCGTGTCGGGCTCTGTGCTGACAGCTCAGAGCCTGGAGCCTGCTTCCGATTCTGTGTCTCCCTCTTCCTCTGCCCCTCCCCTGCTTGTGCTCGGTCTCTCTCTCAAAAAAAGAAAAAAAATAAATAAAAAAAAAAAAAGAAAAGAAAAGAAAGAAATGAGAATTCATGAAGACAAGGACCAAGCCACCCTTTGAGAATCCAAATGTTTATCAGCAAGGGCAGGGGGAGGGGAGGGCGGAATATGCCCAGTATGGCTCCTCTCTCCCATTCTACCATGCTTCCTTCCCAAGGGCACTGAAGGTGTCTTCTAGGAAAGAAGGCACCTAATCCTGCCTGCTTCTTGGCCTACTCCCTTTACAGACCAGAGGAGCTCATCATTCACTCAGGTCAAGGTTGCTATGAAACAGCTATGATGTCAAAGACGGATCCTTAGTCACAGGACAGAAAAAATTAGCAGTAGACACTGCTAACATTTGACAATTTGACAATGATTAAAATCAAAGACTTAAACTGACTTTATGGGTTTGAAAGCTATTTCAATGAGTTTTATTTAGTCCAGATTTTTTAAGTCTAGTAAAGAGGGATTCAATGGTATTTATGCTTTAAGAAAGATGCCTGGAAGGAGGGAATGCCCTCGCATGCATTTCTGTAACATCCAGAATATCTCCCGGCACTGCGGCCTCTATCAAGCACTCACACACACTTACAGAGTTAAAAAAATTTGGAGAGATCATTCCTAGACAATCTTTGCGATTTAATACCAACTCTCTTCTTCAACTGTTTGTTTATAATCTCGTCTAGAGGCCGAACTCCAGACTCCGCGACCACCGCCGTACCCCTCCCAGGTCTGCATCTCCACGCAGAAAGATCGAACATCAGCAACAGTAAACTGCATTTTTGGTCATACAAATCAAAGTGGCTGGTGAGTTTCGGAAGCGATCAGTGTCTACAAACAAACATCTACACCTGTTCTTTAATAAACATCCGCTTTTATTTACAAAGCATTAAAGCTTCAGCAAGAAGTACCCAAGGCTAAGTCTCATCTTGTACAAAACTATGGAACATTAAAAAACGAAATGGGGGGAGGGGGAGGAATGACAAAAGAGAAGAGAATATGCATATGTTGTACACACTGAGAAAATCAAACTGGAGAGAAAGTTCCAGGAGCTGAAAGAAATTCCAAAGCATAAATAATTACTAGGAACGGCTGCCAGAGACGACCTGACAGGGCTGAAGCTGATTTTCTCAGCAGCCGGTTTAGGAGGTGGACACGGCATAAACGTCCCAGTGCACGAGCAGAGGGCACCGCGTTACTTTGCCCAGGAAGTGGGGCAGAGCCTTCCGTTGTCACACAGCTTGTGACGGTGCACGGCACACAAATGGAATGGAAACAAGGTCAACAAAACACGTGTCTGAAGAGCCACTCGCCAATCTCAACCACCGGTCTGATGTGAAATACAAAATGAAATTCACAAACATCTGAGGGGAAAAAGTGGTGGCATCTAAAACTACAGACATTTTGCAATTGACTCAGGGGGCGCTCTTACTTCAACTACTGAATGTTCTGGTTCTAAAAGATGGAGTGGGAGAAAGAGGCTCTTCCTGATGTATGTCTACTTTGATTGCTCTCTTAAAATCCAAAAGATAATCAACTTGTCCGGCCAGCTACAGAAGCACCCAGCGGCTGCTGGAGCTCACAAGAAGCACAGTGCTGACACTCTCCTTTGAGAAAACCACGGAGCTGGCCACCCAGGGTAAGCGCCTCCCGCCGGGCCAGCCAGCCCTCTCCACACCTGGTCTCTGGACTCTGGCTTTACAGAGAATTTCAAACACCTCATGGATGCGTCCATCCAATTTGCTACTTTTTATACAAAGAACAGCAAAAGCAAAAAGCAGAAAGTAAAAAATTTTCTTAAAAAGCTAAGCAACCTTTCACAGAAAGGAAGAGACTGACAACAGGTGGCAGGGAGAAGGAGCGGGAATACAAGAAGGGAGAAACGTAATGACCGATGGGAAGGACGGCTATCCATAGGCAATGATAAAAAAAATTTTTTTTCTCCTTGATCTTTGATTTGAACTATGTTGTCACTGCTGCTTTGATTTCGGACGGTCTGACTTTAGTCGTTTGCATAGATCCCCCACCCCAATAAAAACGCAGCTTGTTGAGAGACCCCTTGGTCTGTTCCCCTCTCCGTATGCCAGTGCAGGCGAAGCAGTGTGAACTACGGATGATTCTTTGCTGCAAATGGATGAGACTAGCTATTTTCAAAAACCATGATTAATGAGAATGAACCACCACTGGAGGAAACCATGCAATGCCAGGAAGACAAAGAAAAGCCTTGACCCTCTTACAGCCCAGCTTCTTGAGCAAAATGGGGTATGTTAAGAAGAGGGGGCCTTTCTTATCTTTCTTCCCTTTCTGAAAACGAACTCTTTCAAGCACTTTCTTTTCTGCCCCTCCTCTGTACGCAAAATGGAAATAGAGGAGGTATGTGGCGAGAGAGGGAGTTTAAAAATGGAAGACAGAATACGCAACAGAAGTTTTTCTAGGACACCGGCTGCAAAACTTCAGATAAGAATAAGTCACTCGAGGACATGCATGGAGGATGAAAGGCTAACAGGAGACAGGAAATGTCAGGTCAAAATGATCCTGGGTACAACAGTTAAGAGGAGCAACACTGGTCTCTTTTGTCCAGCAACAGAACTAAGCATTGAAGCTTGAATGAGTCAAAACTCCTGCTTGATATCTTCACGAATCCTCATTCCTGAGAGCCTATTTGGACTTCTGCTTGGAAGGGAAGGGCCGTATACTCTTCTTCCATAATTCACTTCTTCATTCAAACATACGATTCGCTCCTTCCACCTCCTGGGTCGGAGGTAGAGGCCTTTGTGTTAAATTAAAGTCAATCTCAAGTGACTGACCACAGTGTCCAGAGGCCACATGATGGCAAAGTGGGGGAAGAACGAAGAACTTCAAGGGTCTTCATAACAGTTCTGAGATTGCTCCCCCTGCTAAAGAGATTAGACACAAAAAGATTTCTTTTAGCATCAACTTCGCCCGGTAGCCTGCAAGCACACAAGTACTGACGGATGCCGGATGATGGCTGACACGCACACGTGGGCTAAGAATTCCCCCTTTAAGTGAAAACCGACTCCGAATCGCATTTACCCTTTACTGAAGCAACAAAAAATCCAAATCCCAAACCCCCACCCCAATACTTTCCTCAGCACTGCCCCAAAGGGGAATAAAAGCAAAATGATCAGAGTTCTACACACTTGCTAAGCTGCTAACCGTTTTCTAACCTGGTTAAGCAAATGCTTTACAATCCAAAAAGCGCAGTAAGTTGAGGAAAGGAAATTCTAGGGTGCTACACCTTTTCATCCTTCTTATATTAGACTAATCAGTCACTAAGTGGTTAACAATGAGCACCAGACCGTTGTTCAAGCACCCCTGTTCCTTGACTGACATTCTCATCACCTTAGAACCCAATATGGTGAAATGTGAATGAAACCTACTGTCGGCATTTCTATGTACCAACAACTGATCAATAAATAAAATCCTGAATAGTAAAATCAAACGAACACTTCCCTGATTATTCCATAGAAGCTGTTCAACCTCTGAGGGATATCCTTAAATGGGCTGCTGTGAAATATTAACTAGGAAGTGTAAGAAGAGAACAAGGTGAAGAAAATCCTCCCAGATGTCATCTGGAATGTGGCGGGGGGGGGGTGGGGGGGAGGACATGCCACTTGAAGGTATAAAATGGTTAAAAAATAATGTCCAAGTTATGAAAGAAAAGTACCCATTTATAAACTTTGCTTTTAACCTGATTTTTAAAGTAAAAGTTCAAGCACGGATGAAAACCGGCAATAAAAATATAGCCCCAACTGCCTCAGCACAGACGAGCAATTATGAGATATAAACTCTCCTGGATGCTACGTTGTTAAAAATCAAATTTCAACTTTATACAGTTCAGTAAGATAAAAAGTTTATCTGGCACTTTTCAGATCTCTCAACGTAAAACGTAAAAACTTCTTGAATTGATTTTTTTAAAAAAAATGCTTGCAGCAGAAGAATGTACTGCACAGGACTCAATACCATGCCTTTATCACATTAAGGCCAGCTTCACTGATTGTTCCCATAGGTACCCTGACCAATCTACTTTTAGCCATTTAAAAATGAACACAGCATTAACATTTTAAGCCTTAATCACGACAGGAAAAACTGGTTTGATCATAAATCAATAGTATTAATAATGGGCACTCCAGATGACTAATGAGGTACATTACACTGATTATCTGAGGTCAGTTAATGTTTCTGTATCATCCTCATTTATGTGGACAGACCAAAAAAAACAAAAACAAAAAAAACCCAGGGCGCCTGGGTGGCTCAGTCGGTTGAATGTCCGACTTCGGCTCAGGTCATGATCTTGCAGTCCATGAGTTCGAGCCCCGTGTCGGGCTCTGTGCTGACAGCTCGGGGCCTGAAGCCTGCTTCAGATTCTGTGTCTCCCTCTCTCTCTCTCTCTGTCCCTCCCCTGCTCATGCGCGCGCGCTCTCTATGTCAAAAATAAATAAAAACATTAAAAAAAAAAAAAAAAAAAAAAAAGCCACACACAAAGGCTTGTTGAGGTATCAGGTAACAACCCAAAACCACAGTAAGCAATAATACTATGAGCAAGATAAAATAGAGAAACAGTACAAGAGAAGAGCTCCAGGCTATTTAAAAATCTGCCCCAAGGATCTGTATTATTTTGCTGCAACATAAAGGAATCGCCAAGAACAGAAAATTCACAGAAACTGAGCTCATGATGAACAGCTGTCACTGGTACCTCCCAGTGGCAGCCAAAGCCAAGGCAGTCTAAGAAAAACTGGATATTAACTTTCAAACGTTACCTTAGTCCGCTAATAAGATCACAAAGAATAAGAAAGAATATCCAAGTAGCTGTCTGATTTTAGCAGGAGTTCATATATCAGCCTTTGAAAGACTGATCATTTAAAAAAAAAGAGAGAGAAGAGGTGAGATAGGGAGTCTGGGTGGCTCAGTTGGTTAAGCGTCTGACTCTTAACTTCGGCTCATGTCATGATCTCACGGTTCCGGAGATAGAGCCTCGTATCAGGCTCTGCACTGACAGTGACGAGCCTGCTTGGGATTCTCCCTCTCTCTCTCTCAAAAATAAGTAAATAAACCTTAAAAGAGAGAGAGAGAGAGAGAGACGAAGTGGGAAAAAAACCTCACCCCCTACCAAGCATTCAAAACAATCGGATTCAGGAGGTGGCTCAGAGGCCTGGGACAGCGGTGTGGCCACACGCAGGGAAATCGACATGGTGCCCGTGTGCCCCCAGAAGCAGCGCCGATGCTCGCTTTGGCCTTCGCCACCTCCACGAGCCCCAGGTACATACCAACTTCTTCATGCCCACCATTACAAGAGGCCTTTAGACCATGTGTGCGACGTGCCACAACTCTGTCACACTTGGCTACTGATTCTGTTTACTGCCGAGAAGCCCTAGTTCTTGGGCGGTCTTTGAGCAGTCACACAGCAACAAGGACCCTGGTAGTTCTGCTCAATCTCAAGTTTCTGTTCTGAGGGCTGTACTCTGGAGAGAATCTAATAAGGTACTTTAGGGGAAATCACAGAGATGGCGTCGACGATGGGGATCTGGCCTTTCCAAAAAGTCCAAAGCTCACTCAGGGCTACCATCGCTAAGTAAGCTTCGCTGACGGGTCCTCACTCATCACGGAAGGCATGTCTTCACGGATGTGGGTCCACTGAAGCTATTTAACACCAATGAGCTGTTTGACAGGGAAGAATTTTCTGTAGGCCCAAGTTCGAGATGGCCAGATCATTCCTATACAGGTCTATGTGTCTTCTAATCTTCCCTCAAAATGCATAATCTCCTGTTGCAACACACAACAGGCTATCAGCTTTATCAGGCCCAGTTAGGGCTTATCGAATAGCTTCATCAGTAACCGGTCAACTGCACATTTTAACAAACAGTGGCCATTTATCTACCTTGAGCAGCAACACAGCCTGCACCTGTAATCCTTTCAAACAATTTGGCTCTGATGCAAAAGTAGGGCACTGGGGGAGAGGGGAGATCCGCAAAGCTTGGCTCTGCAAATACAATCCTCCCACTGAATTGATTTTTGAAGACGCTTCAACCTCAGGCATCTGGATCAGGTTTCGTATCTTAGTATCTCCTGAAAATCGACAATGACCGCACATCGCTTTTTATGGAACATCTCTGAGGCGTGGAAGAACACAAAACTCGAATGCCAAAGAGGTTTTACCTCAGAATCCCACACAAAAGATCCAACAGGCTGTCCTGAAACTCAAGAGGCATAATGGAGTTGTCCCCATTCTCCCCCAGATGCACAGCCTCCATAAAGACCCAAACCACACCGCAGCCAGGCTGTGAATTTGGGTGCAGCCTTCTGAGGAAGCCTTGGGAGCAAACCACAATGGCCGCCTTTGAGGTTTTCTAAATCCTGCTCCTCAGCATTCTCTGGTTTCATCTGGCCATTGCGGTTTGGGAGATTTCCATTCAGGAAAAAGTCAAGGAACGGGGCCAGAGAAGAAAGGCGAAAACGGGAGGAAGGAAGCGTAGTTTACGCGGGAAGTGTGAGCTGCACAGTCATGAGAGGCCGGTGCAGTGTTTGCATCATCTGAGCAGTTGTTCTGTCTGCGTGATGTCAAAAGACCTATCATCCCCCTGGCGTGGAGGTCCCCTCTAGTCCTTCTAAAGGATAAAGCTGTAATGGGGCACCTGGGTGGCTCAGACAGTTGAGCGTCCGACTCGGGCTCAGGTCATGATCTCAAGGTTCACGAGTTCGAGCCCCACATCGGGCTCAGGGCTGACAGCTCGGAGCCCGGAGCCCGCTGCGGATTCTGTGTCTCCCTCTCTCTCTGCCCCTCCCCCGTTCACGCTCTTGTCTCTCAAAAATAAATAAACATAAAAAAAAAATTTTAAGGATGAAGCTGTTAGAACAGCTGCCTCTATTTAAGGCTGATCAACCCGAGCACCTACTAAAAATAATGTAGAAAATAAAAGTCCGGTTTACAGCCCCCTGCTATTCCGAGATACAAGTTTTAGCCTTTAATGAGGTCACTACCTTATTTAACCTTGTCAGCACAGTGAGTAGGGATTAACTTCTAATAGGCTCTAGATAATGGTATCCATTCTTGCCAGGAGCTTCGAAACACTAACTTCTACTACTGAAGCATGTATTACACACATACTTGAAAATGTCATTGCAAACCGTATTCAGTATTTTGAGAAGTTTTGAGAATTTTAGGAAATAAAAATGGCTGACCAAACTCTTCGACATTTGATTTTGACTCTTGTTTAGACATTTTGCAAGTACATCTGAGAAACAACATTGCTATTGTACTCTATGCTGTAAAATCTAACAGTGGTTCACAGGGTCTGTGACAGAAACCCAACTGAAGAAAGGCCAGGGATATTTACCTCACTGCTAGTGATCAGATCAACTATAATTAAAAGTTGAAATCACTGAGTTATAGAAAGGGAAATGTGAATTTTCAAAAACTTTTAAGTGGTTTATTTGCCATACACTGACTATTAAAAAGCAAATGATTCATTACTGGCAGGTTTTGAAGAAGCTAGGAGACTAGGTCCTAGAGTATTTCAATCAAGTCCGTATGTCTGGCCACATTTTACATCAGCCTCAAGCATTTCAGCTCGTTAGGCCAGAGAAATCTATTTAAAGGTAAACCGTGTGTTTCTGTAGTGGCCACAGCTTGTACCAGAACTAGGCTATAGAAGGATCGTTTGTATTTACATGAATCAATTACTGGCCTGCAATCTTTGTTGGCAATGGCCATGAAACTCATCCCGGCTATTTTAAAACACATACAGAGAGAGCCTTCAGTGGACTGAATGTAGAGGTGGTAACTGATCCCCAGTGAACAACATAAATAGCGCTGTTGGGGAAACAATGCTGCTGTCAGTGCCACGCGTTGGCTGTGAAAACGGAACATCTAAATCTAGCGCGTGAGGCGGAATACTCAAAGTGAGTAATTGAGTCTGCTTCAGCTTCTCTACGGAAGAGAACTCATGTTCATCACGATCAACTGACTGAAGGTGTACCTCAAACAAGGAACTCTGTTCCACGTTGTAGCAGCGTGTCACGCCAGCACAGTTGGGGTCACACGCTGGAGTTAAAATTTTAAAGCCAGAGGATGGGGCGGGTGCCTGACGCACCAGACAGTTAAGCATCCGACTTCGGCTCAGGTCATGATCTCGCGGTTTGTGAGTTCGAGCCCCGCGTCGGGCTCTGTGCGGACCGGTCGGAGCCTGGAGCCCGCTTCGGATTCTGTGTCTCCCTCTCCCTCTGCCTCTCCCCCATTCACCCTCTGTCTCTGTCTCTCAAAAAATGAATAAATGTTAAAAAACAATTTTTTAAAAAATTTTTAAGCCTGAGGAATAAAATCTGAATACAACCACTGACACTTTATCAGCCCTGCCTCTGAGTCTCCTGACCTAGCCACAGGGAAGCTAGGCTTCCTGGAAGGAAGCTCATACATACGTTTTCCAAAACCCAGTCATGTCTGAATAGAAATGGACTCTAATTTGATTACTATTTTCCAAACAAGAGACCATTTGGCCTGCATTCACAAGTATTTGACAGGAAATTAAGATTGTTCTCCATCCCCCCAAAAATTTCCTCCCTCAAGCAAAGTGAGAAAACTCAGTAAGTTTCAAAGGCTTAGGAGTTAAGAAGCTACACAGATACGGTTGCGGTCTCTTGTGGTAATCTCATCCTATTTGGAAAACCATCTCACCTTCCTCCTCAACGTGACGGGACTACTGACAGCTCTGTCACTGCTTCTGGACTACGGAGAGAGAGAGAACCCCCGCCTCTGGGATGTGAACAGTTTAAAGAAAGACAAAACGCTACAAACAGCTAGGGCTGCATAAAGCAAGCTTTATACACTTCTGGTTATCTGTCTGGCTCTTTCATTTCAGGCAAAACAAAACAAAAACCTGGAAGCGAACACAGGCAAAGAAATGAATTAAACCAGGGGTTCTTACCCTTTCGGGGCTCACGGATTCCTACAGGAATCTGATGAAAGCTATGGGCATCTTTCCCACAAAAATATTCACACAATGTTTTGCATGTAATATCAGGGGAATATAGATCCCCTGAAGCCTATTTACAGACCCAAGGTTAAGAGCCACTGAATTAAGCCAAATCTGGTTTTGCCTGCCCTTGGCAGCAGCCTGAAACTCAGAGAATGTCTGCCACTGGGAAAAGGAGAGGAGGGAAAGAACGCTGCAGTTAAACGGAGTCAGGGGCTGTACAAAGCAAGGCCACGAAGCAAGCCAGACAGCGCTCCCAGTGTGTCCTTACCTGTCAACGGCTGGCTGAGCTCCGCCTGCACTTTACCCTTCGCTGATCCTTCCAGAGGTAAACCTCTGTCCCCTTTGTAGAGTTTCGGTTTAAATGGAGAATCTTTCTCTTTACCTTTTGATCCTTTAGGCCGGCCTGCTTGCTTCTTCTTGGATTTGCCATCCCCCTTCACACCCAGTAGTGGATGGACTTCTGTAAAAGGACAGAGAGGCACGGAAAGGGATCCACACGCCGCCCATCCCAGCACCCCAACCAGACACGCGCCGCACGCTGTGACTACCCGGGAGCAGAGTGTTGCTCTCGGGTCCCAGATCCATTAATACAAGGAGGAAAGTTTGCTCTCACTGATTCTAAAACTACAGAAGAGTGTGGCTGCTAAATGGGAAATAGTTGCTTGACCAAAGAGCACAGATGGCCTGTATGGTTCATCCCATGGCAGCCATACACCAGCAAGGTAGCTGAAAAACACACTGACGACATATCGCATGCGCCAGGCCAGGGATGCACACGGGCACACTGGCCTGTGAGAGCAGGAGGGGAATTGGACTTTGGAACCAGACAGACCAGGGCAACGATACTGACTACGCCACTGCCCGAGACCTTGGGCAAGCCCCTTGACCTCTCAAAGCCTAAAAGTTTCTCCTTTGTAAAGCAGAAACAGTGAAACAACTTGCAGAGTTGATGCACAACTCAGCAGTGATCAACAAACACCACACTGCCTGGAGCAAGCAGGCATACTCCACCCCAGAGAGACGCGCGGCTGCACAAGTCACTCGTGTGTGCTTAGCTAGAAGAGAACGGATGGCATTCGGGAGTAAACACACGCACGCACCATCCAACCTATCCCCCGTCCTATCCCAAGAGGCGATGATAAAGGCTTCCGGAGTCCGACTGCAAAGGCAGGCAGGAAGAATGCAAAGATTATCCAGGCCTGACTAGTACTTTACCACCTAGTGACACCACTCCACAGGGAAAGAGAAGAATGGTGTAATGAAGCACTCTGAGCCAGATGTCAGGAGATGGAAAGCTGTCACTTAGGCCAAGTACTAGAAGGCATAATTTCTCTGATTTAAAAGAGAAGCAAAAGAAGATGAAATCATTACCAAGCTGGAAGACGTGATGAAAAAGAAAAAGAAAAAGAAAAAGAAAGGAAAGGAAAGGAAAGGAAAGGAAAGGAAAGGAAAGGAAAGGAAAGGAAAGGAAAGGAAAGGAAAGGAAAGAAAAGGAAAGGAAAGGAAAGGAAAGGAAAGGAAAGGAAAGAGAAAGACTCATGGGAAATTTCCTTCAAGGTAAAATCCCTCAAATAGGAAATGAACAGACTGTGCTGGAGAGGAAACAGTGATGTCTGTTCGGCAACAGGGGCAAGACGCAGCTCTTACCATCATTGGGTACTCCTTGAAGTTCTATATTGGTTGTTTTGGGTTTCTTCTTAGGTGGCTGGGACCCATCTGCTGAAGACTGCCTCTTCTTCTCTGAACTAGCCCCTTCATCCATCAGGGAGGTTTGGACCGCATCCGGTGGGGGGCCATAAGGATTTTCTTCCGGATCTTCTACCTCAGGGGCAATGGGTAAATATAATAGAGCCTTTGAATCTTCCAGCTCTTCATCACTATTTGGAACAGGATCAGCCAAGGGATTGGAAAAAAGAGGAGACAGTTGCTTAAACCATGAACCCTTCCTCTAGGGCAGAATCACCTATATTAACCATAAGCAACAGGTATGGATCTAGAACTTTAAGAAAGCCAAGATGAGTTAAGGGAAATCTGACTATACCGATAATAAAATCAGTCATAAAAATAAACAGCATAAATGAATTATTTCAGTTTTTCTTAAGATTCTCTATCAGGGGAACAGGGACAGGATTTCTTGTACACCAAAGACATTATCGTTTTGAACTAATGAACGAAGGCTGACAGAACAGCCAGGAGGAGGGGGAGCGGGAGCAGCAGCACCCTGAGGTCTCACGTGCAGAGGTGGCTCACCTGCTACAGAAGGCAGCAATAGGGTCCACACTGGTGACATCCACTTCCTCATCCTCTGCAGCATCAGCCCCTGCAGGAGAAAAACACAGTGGAGGTATGAGAAGTTTAAAACTGCTTTTTACTTGCAGCCTAATGATATCCATACACTAAAATTCCAGAGAAACAAAAAAGGAAAACCAAATAGTTCAGTATACTTAATCATTCAACAAACACATGCTGAATTTCCACCCCCATGCCGAGCACTGCTACGTGCCGCATGTAAATCCTCATTTAACCATGTGCAATTAATCAGGAAACACACACAGAAATGGTAGGAGTGCTGTGGAACCCTAGGAAAAATGAAAAATGCCCATGGAAGCCCTCCGTCAGTGCCTACCACCGAAAGACTCTTGAAACACTGTCAAAACTGTGTGAGCTTGGGGGCCTGGGTGGCTCAGTCGGTTGGGCATCCGACTTCGGCTCAGGTCATGATCTCACAGTCCGTGAGTTCAAGCCCTGTGTCGGGCTCTGTGTTGATAGCTCAGAGCCTGGAGCCTGCTTTGGATTCTGTGTCTCCCTCTCTCTCTGCCCCTCCCCTGCTCATGCTCGGTCTCTCTCTGTCTCAAAAATAAATAAAAACATTAAAAAAAAATTTAAAAAAAAAACAAAAAACAAAAAACTGCGTGAGCTTGAAGAAAGAGAGACTGCAGTCAAGAAATCTTACCCGTCTGCTCAGGCTCACTCTTATCTTCATCTTCAATATCAAACTCTGATTCCCTTTCCTCATATTCTACATTTTCATCCAACTCCTTGAAGTCTGGGGCAAATGCACTCCAATTTTCCTACGCCACAGACAAAATACACTACTTAACCACATGAGACAGCAGCAGTCTATGAGCTACACGTTACTGATATAAGTGAAAGATCGGAGGATGTAAGAGACGCAGAACTCGGAGATCGAACCTGGCAGATAATAAAAATCAGGCATCTGTAAGGTTTTATTATCTTAAGGTATTTCGATCTTAAACATTCTCTTATTAACCATAGTTCTTCCATAAGAACTGTCATCTTTAATCTTCTTAGGATGAAATGATCAGGTAAAACGTTAACATTTTCTTAGGGGTATGCAAATTACAAAGTAAAGGTATTCAAAATAAAACTGGGAAGTAAAACAGAAACTAACTGAGCTGAAAGTAAGAAGAGCAAAAGAGAACTCTCTCTCAGGTGAGTAACAGAAAAATACAACAGGCTTTCTCCCTGAAAACAGAGCTAGTAAATCAGCTTTGGGCTAAATCTCTCCCACCAAAATAAAGCAAAACTGCATCTATATTTAATTAAGTTACAAGAAGTACATGCAAAAGAAATTAAACAGGTCATTTTTAGCTTACTAACTGTAAGGTTCTTGGATATAAAGAAAGGGTGTCTAGCTTCAAAGCAATTAAACCAGAAAAAGACTTACTACTTGATTTTGTGCCCAGATAGATACCACTCCACTTGAAATGGATGCTATGATGGGTCGAACAGGATGCCACTAAATTTAAGGAAGGAAAGAAAAATCGGCTCTAAGAATGGATCCGAGATGATGTGTTGCACGTCAGTGACGACAGCAACCTCTCCTTTTACTCACAGCTACATCCAAGAGGAGCTCTCCTCTCGTGCCATGGAGAATCTTCACCAGGTTGCCAATGCTCTTCTCCCAGATGTACAAGGCGTGCTGCCGGGCTGAACCGGCCACTATGTATTCTCCATCCCCAGAGAAACAACATTTCTTCCACGGGGTTCTGAAGGACAAAGAAAGTACCCAAGGAGAACCAGAAGCTGAGCCCAGATCATGAACTATCCCGTGGTCTCCCAGGTTGTGAGACGTACCTATTTACCAAGTCCTGTAATTTCTGCATAGGTTCGGGCTCTCCATCTCTTCCGCAAGTTAAGATTTCTCTGCCATCATAAACCCGGATTATCCGATCTGCTGTGTTAATTAAAAAGCAACTAGAGAAAGGATAAAAATATCAACACCGAAGGTCAGAAATCTGCTTCTGTTAACATTTTCCGTTACTACCCGTTACTTAGAACAGTACCATAAGACAACTAATAAACTGAGAAGAGACTCAGTGATAGGCTAGAGTAGTTATGTATTTACCTATCACCTTCCAAACCAAAATACAATTTGAAGTGAAAATATGTTGTATACTCTGCGTGTATCCCTGAACCCTATACGCACCAACTAATCTTCAGTGTTTGACTGAAATCCAAGACCTCTAAACTGAAACCAGCTTGCTGAATTCACCAACTGATAGATGTATGTGAATACTTCATTTTCCTGGCCTGTTTTGTACATAACGTATTCTTCCTAATGAGTTAATAAACTAAATCTGTCATCTTAAAATGTTCAAATTTTTACTATAGTGACACTGGAAATCTAACATAGAAGTTATCTCACTACCTTCTTACAGATTTCACCAACCTTTTCTAAATTCAAGAGAATACTGAACATCAATGTCCTCAAAGTACACACGAATGGTCCTGCACAAAACAGGAGGACTGTCACCTCTCTTCCTGACACTGACAACCCGATTCTTGTCGTTTCTGTGACCTACCTACTTCTAGCTGGGTAACCAAACTTACCAGAAAAACACCTGACATTAAAAAGGTAAACAGACTTTATGTAAATAGAATGTATGTTCAATTACTATGTGAATTCTGTGACATCAATTCTGATTATTAGAAGAGCTGACTTTGCCCAGTGCTTACCAAGTGCCAGACACTGTAGGTCTAAGCACATACCACCCAGATATCTTTTCTGTAAAAGGACTGCCCGACAACCTCCAGAGAAAGAAGAAGTGACTGCTGGTTCAATGTGGAACACTTTATGGACTTAAGAACCAGATACTGACAGTTTGATTACTTTTTAAGTAAACTTTCTTAAAAATGTATGCATAATAGACACAAAAACTGTGAATCTCAATGTATGTTTGCATTCTACTCACTTTTAAAACTGTCCCTAAAAAGACAAGGTCTCACCTCCCCTTCCGGGCAAACTCTATTGACTTAATAGCTGTGGTATTGCTTGTTCCAGTTGTTACTCTGAAGGAAGCAACAAGATCCTGAGAATCTGTTTTTAGGACCAAAATCTAAAGTTCAAAGGGAAAAAAGAAAGTTAAGCATTCTGGTAACTTCGAGTAATTAGATCTGGCTTCTATTTCTAAAGCTGAGTAGAAATATTAACATTTCTGTTCTCATGTATTCAACCTGATTAACGGGTACCGCCTTTTAATTCTTCAAATAAAGGACCGTGTCTTAACCTTTTCTTAAAATAGAATGCTTAGTGTTATTCACAATAGTCAAAAGGTGGAAGCCACCAAAGTATCCATCAACACACGAGTGGGAACACAAGAGGTGGTGCATATATACGATGGAACCGTACTCAGCCACGAGAAGGAGGGGGATTCTGGCCTGCGCTGTGCATGAAGGAATCGTCAGGCCATCAGGCTAAGTGATATAACTTCAGGCCATCAGGTTAAGTGATATAAGCCAGGCATAAAAAGACAAATACTGTATGAGTCCACTTACAGGAGGTAACTAGCGTGGCCAAATCTAGAGGGACAGAAAGTAGGGTGATGGCTGCCAGGGGCTGGAGAAGGAGCAAGGAACAGAAGTCCTTGGTAAACAAGTGGCGTTTCAGTTCTGCAAGATGAAAAAGGCTCTGGAGATACGTGGTGGTGATCGGTACATAGTAGCGTGAATGTCCTTAATATGACTCAACTGTACACTTAAGAATGGGTAAGATGGCAAGTTTTATGTTGTAATTTATGTTGTGTGTAGTTTACCACAATTTCCAAAAATGGCCACTTTCTAAGACAGTCATGAAATTATACTAGCCTGTATGCCCCAATATCGATCTCCCTCTCGCGCGCGCTCTCTCTCTCACACACACAAACACACACACACACACACACACACACACACACACACACACACTGCCTAGGGGCACTTGAGTGGCTCAGTCAGTTAAGCGTCCAGCTCTTGACTTCAGCTCAGGTCATGATCTCATGGTTCATGAGTCTGAGCCCCGCAACGGGCTCTGTGCTGAGTGGGGAGCCTGCTTGAGATTCTCTCTCTCTTCCTCTCTCTGCCCCTCCCGTGCTCGCTCTCTCTCTCAAAAATAAACAAACATTAAAAAAAAAAAAAAATCAAGTTTCCTAATGGAACTACAAACTCTAAGCTTTTATTTTATTTTATTTTTTTTAATTTTTTTTTTTTAACGTTTATTTATTTTTGAGACAGAGAGAGACAGAGCATGAACGGGGGAGGGTCAGAGAGAGGGAGACACAGAATCTGAAACAGGCTCCAGGCTCTGAGCTGTCAGCACAGAGCCCGACGCGGGGCTCGAACTCACGGACCGCGAGATCATGACCTGAGCCGAAGTCGGCCGCTTAACCGACTGAGCCACCCAGGCGCCCCAACAAACTCTAAGCTTTTAAAAGGGACCTGAAAGCCCAGCTAAACCTGACTTCTACTTCACAAAACCATACGTTAAGCTGGCCTGAATTATACAAGATTTACAGAACCAGGCATTAAAACATTTTCAACAGATGTATTCTACTTTATGCTATGACTTTTAACTTTTATAATTGAGTAAGAGCCCCTCATTACTAGCATCCAGCAAAAGGCCCTTCCACCCCTTCCTAAGGCTGAATTAATCCCTCACCACGCTAAATCAAAAGAAGAGAAATTATTATGAAGGCATGAGAGGAAAACAGGCTACATTTGCCATCAGCAGGAGACATGCGTAGTCCAGGGATAAAAGAAACGTCAAAGGAAGCAAAACAAGTAAATACGAACGACTGATGCTTATTTCACTAACTTCCAGGCTTACCTTTCCTTTTGCATTTCCTGTATAGATATACTCCCCTCGCCTATCAAAAGATGCAACCACGTTCAAATCGGAGTCATCGTCTACCGGCAGAACAACATGCTTGGAATCTGAAAGGGTCAACATGACAGGAGCAGATTTCATGGGACACACGAGAACCTTGTTCCTGTTTAAAAATATGAATAGTACATTGGCTGTTGCTTTGGTATCAGAAGGCTAATTCTCTTGCCCTTTTCCCTGATGCCTGTCACTACCTTCATCAACTCTCCCAGCCCAAGCAAATTTCAAACGTGGAAAGGCCTAAAATCTAAGTGTCTAATAACAGGGAAACAAAAACAACTGAATACAGCAACAGGATGTAATCATTAAAATTAAATATGAAGTGGTAGCAGACTAGTAGAAATATGTATGCAACAAAGTAACTAACAAACTAACTAAAACCATGTAAAAATACACATTTACGTATATCTCATACGCACGTAAGTGCCTTGTGAGCTATAAAGCACGATATAACAAGCTTTATACTTAAAGAGACCTTGACTAACAGAGAACCCAGAAAAATGAAAACAGTTATGTTTGGGTAATGGAATGGTGGGTAACTCTTTTTCTTAAATGTAGTTGGAATACTGAACTATTTCCGTCACAAGAAATTCAAATAACTGGCAGGGGTAGGGAGGGACGGGAGGCGTGGAAAGCTCCAGGTCAAGGACCAGTTATTATACTTATTCCTACCTCTGCCTGCTTCCAACGTCTTAATATTGGCCAGTTTTTAATTATAGAGCACTCACTCTCCTTAAAATCTATTCAGGAGAGCCAACCTAGACAGAAACATTATTTTATGTAGAAGGTTTGAAGAGATGTGTACTTTTGCCTCCTAAAACCTTAAACTGAAATTGTCATGAGCCTGGAGCTAGTCCATACAGAATCAGACCCTGCCCCAGGAAAGAACAGCGCAGATTAACATACTGATCTCGTGGATGGTACTGGACTTTTAAGATGGGTGAAGGGAACCGAAACCTCTGGTCACAGTCGCCTGAAAGGACATCCCACTGTGACACTATGTTATCAGTAGAAGCACTCACGAGCTTATGACCATCTCGACTCCAGCTGGAGGGGGGAAAAAAAAAAGAATTTAGCACATATTCTAAGTTAAAGTACACTGTAGCGCTCTCATGGATAAAAATGCAGAGTCACACACACCACCCTAGCTGCCGGGGTCAAAAATATTTCCTTTTTTAACATGCACTCAAATCCACAACAAGCTTTCCCAACTAAGCAATAAATAAGAACGTCTACATGACGTCTTTATATGTAGGAACCAAAGCTCTTCATAGCTCAAGATAACACTACAAGTGACTCCAGGAAATAAAAACTCAGATGTTTTAGAAGAGTCTACAATTTGCTAGCCCTTTAGTGTTGACATAGCAAGTATTTTTCCCCCCTTGGGGGAGGGCAGGGAGTATCTGAGCTTTCTGAGGTTGTCTCAGAAACAGCACCATCACAGTGTAAACAAAACAGTAAAAATAAGTATCTGTTATTTAAAATAACTAAAAAAGGAATGAATTCCTCCTGCTAAGTATAGCTAAACGCCCTGGACAATACACATAAAACAAACAAAAAGACTCTGAAAGGCAGAGAAAGAGAAAAGACTGGCTAGCGACTACAAGATATGAGGAATGCCACAACAGAAAGTTCCCTGGATTTTATTTTGCCTTATATATCCCAGACCGAGTGATGGAGAAGCCAATACCCAGTAACACCAATGGAATCACACAAATAAAGCCTCAAGAAGAGTGTGCTTTCAAGAGCCAAAGGACCAGGAAAGGACAGCCCAGAGAGACAGAAAAGTTTTAGGCAATAATTATCCCGGCAATCACCATTCAAAAAACTGCAGCCCCACCTCCATCCCAGTCAACGAGGTCTAAATAGAATCTAGACCTCCACTCTTGCCTGGGTATAGCAAGGCACCCTTCCCCACTAACTGTGTTGGTGTGAGATAAAGCTCAGTGGGCCGCCAGATTTCCATACCCACCAGCCTGTAATGAGGATTCCCACTGCAGTGTAGGTGGAGGCCACATGGGGAACAGGAGGAACAAGACACTCCTATGCTTTCCAGCCAGGATGGAATCAGCCTAGGAGGCCAGTGGAGAGGCTGAACTTCCAACCCCACCCAGCATAATGATGCCAGATGAGAAGCCTGGACTTCTAACCCATCTGGCAGTTAACAAGATGGCACCCTCTCTTCTCTGCTGGTACAGTGTCAGAGGCGGCCAGCTAAAACACAAGATTTAAATAACCTCTACAATCTCAAAACACAATACCCAAAATGTTCAAGTTTCAAATGAAAATCACTATCGACCCAAGAACAAAAAACAGCTCAACTTGAATGACAAAAGACAATCAACAGATGCTAACACAGAGAAGACGCACATGTTAGAATTATCTGGCAAGAATTTTAATAGTCATCATAAATATGTTGCAACAAGCCATTATGAAAATGCTTAAAACAAACAAACAAACAAAAACCCAGAATGTCTCAGCAAAGAAATAAAAGATATAGAGAAGAAGAGCTGAAATGGGAAGTTTATTTTTTTTTTATTTAAAAAAATTGTTTGTTTTTGAGAGAGAGCAAGCACGCACCCGTGCACACACACACACGTGCACACAAGTAGGGGAGGGGCAGAGAGAGGAGGACAGAGGATACAAAGCGGGCTCTGTACTGACAGCAGCGAGCTCGATGTGGGGCTCGTACTCATGAACCATGAGCTCATGACCTTGACCAAAGTTGGACACTCAACTGACTGAGCCACACAGGTGCCTCCGAAATGGGAATTTTAGAAGTGAAACACACAACTAAAATAAAAAACCCGATAGACGGGTTCAGCAGCCAATGGAGAAAAAAGAGGAAAGAATCCATTAACTGAAAGACAGAATAATAACTAGCCAATCTGAATTAGAGAAAATAGAGACTGAAAAATGAACAGAGCTTCAGGGATTTGTGGAACTACAATAAAAGATCTACTATCCACACCATCAGAGTCCTAAAAGAAGAGAAGAAAGAAGGGGGCTTCAAAGTATTAAAGAAATAATGGCTGGGGCACTTGGGTGGCTCAGTCGATTAAACATCTGACTTCGGCTCAGGTCATGATCTCACAGTTCGTGAATTTGAGCCCCACATCAGGTTCTGTGCTGACAGCTCAGAGCCTGAAGCCTGCTTCGGATTCTGCGTCTCCCTCTCTCTCTGTCCCTCCCCTGCTCTCACTCTGTCTCTCTCAAAAAAATGAATAAATGTTAAAAAAAAATTAAAAAAAAAAAAAAGAAATAATGGCTGACATTTCCCCCAATTTGGCAGGAGATATAAAACCTACAGATTCAAGAAGCTGAGCAAACAAACATCAAACAGGGTGAGCTCAAAGAAATCAACTCCAAGACAAAGAGACAAACTTCAGAAACCTAAAGACAAAGAAAAAACAATCCTGAAAGCAGCAAGAGAGAAAGGACATTTTACCTATGGGAACAATTCACATGACAGAAGATTTCTCATCAGAAACCCTGGAAAAAAAGTAGAAGGAACACATTTTGCAAGTGCTGGAAGAAAAATACTGCCAACCCAGATTCTATTACCAGCAAAAATATCCCTCAGGAACAAAGAGGGAATCAAAACATTTGTCACCGGAAGATCTACCCTAAAAGGATGATTCAAGGAAGTTCTCTAAATGGAAAGGAAATGGTAAAAGAAGGAATCCTCGATCATGAGGGAAAAAGAACAATGAAGAGAGTAAAAATATAGGTTTATAACATCCATTTTTTTCTCTTTAGCTTTGATATTTGAAGCAAAAATTGTAACAGTCTTACGTGGGTCTCAAAGCATACAGAGGAAATATTTACAACAATTATACATGCAAGAGGGTAAACAGAGGTAAGGTTTCGACACTTCACTTGAACTGGGAAGACGTCAACAGCCAGTGGGTGGTGATAAATCAGGTGTACACAACATAATACCTAGTATCCACTCAGGTTACACAAATATCCTGCAGCAGTTCCCACTTTTTTATTTTTTAATAAAGTTTATCCCTTCATTTTTGAGAGAGAAAGAGGAGAGCAAGAGCAGAGGAGCAGCGGAGAGAGACAGAGAATCACAAGCAGGCTCCACACTGTCAGCACAGATTCCAATCAGGGGCTTGAACTCATAAACCGTAAGATCGTGACCTGAGCCAAAGTCAGACGCTTAACCAACTGAGCCGCCCAGGCACCCCTACAGCGGTTCCCTCTTTTCCATGGCAGATACAAAGACCCTGCAATGGATGCCTGGAACCATTAATAGTATCGAATGCCACGTATACTGTGCTTTCCTATACATACATACCCACGATAAAGTCTGATTTATAAATTAGGCACAGTAAGAGATTAACAATAACTAATAATAAAATAGAACCATCTTAACAATATACTGTAATGGAAAGTACATGAATGTGGTCTCCCCCTCTTGAAATCTCTTAATGTACTCTACCCACTCTTCTTGTGATGATCTGAGACGATAAAACGCCTGTGTGAGGGGAGGAAGTGAAAACGATGTAGGCGCCGTGATGTAGCATTAGGTTGCTACTGCCCTTCTGACAGTATGTCAGGAAGAATCATCTGCTTCCTAACTGCGGTTGACCACAGGTAACTGAAACCACGTAAAGGGAAACCACAGGTAAGGGGGACTACTGCAGATAAAGTGGAATTCTAAAAAATGTTCAAGAAACCCACAGGAAGGTGGCAGCGGGGGCGGGGGGAACAAATGAAAAACAGAAGGGACATACATACGTACATATATAAATAAATAAAATTTAAAAAAAAAAGAAAGAAAGAAAAACAGAAGGGACAAAGAAACCCCAAACCAGTATTTATCCAAATTTTGCAAAGAAGAGACGCTGCTACCGAGGAACTTAGCAGGCAATATACCTCTGTGGTTAAGGACGCAGGTTCAACAGTCAGACTTAACCTGAAGCCTACACATTACACATTCTCGCTGTGTGATCTTAGTCAAGTTCTACACCCTCTCAGCTTCAATTTCCTCGCCTATAACATGGGAGCAATATTATCTACCTGGCAGAAGACTGTTGACAGAATTAAGATCAGTGTATATATACAGTTCTTAGCTCAATGACTAGCACATGACGAGTGCTCAAAAACCATTAACAATTATTTGTGTCAGAGACAAGATGAATGTATTCCCAGACCCAGCACTGAAGGGGACAGGGAAGGCTGGGGTAAAATAAGGAAGTGAATATAAAGGGATCAAGAGCAAGTCTGCATACAAAAGGACTCTCTCCCACCAGCTCTAGAACACCTGCAGTCTAACCCCTCAGAAAGACCAGCAGAGGATCCTTTCAGAGAACGTGAACATAAAAAAAGAAGAGGTTTGAAGACGCTCTTTTGTTGAGGGTTCCTAACAAAAAAACCAGCGATCCACCCCATTTCAGTGAAGGGAAAGAGAGTGAGCTAAACTTGCAAATACTGTAACAGCATGTCCGTGAATAATTTCTGAAATTAACAAACCAAGACAAAGATACATGTTAATTAGAAATATGAAGAGAAGTATCAGAAGAAATAGACAAAAAAATGAAAGCACAGAGGGCTGGCGTGGGGAGAAACAAGGGACAGCTTTTATTGTTGCTCTTGTGAGCCTTATAGCACGATCTGACTACAGAACTGAGTGCCAGTTCTTCCATTTTTTCTTTAAACCCTTTTGTATTATAATATCCTTTTTCCCCCCACAGCAACCTTGTATTTCTGTTAAATTAGAGGGGAATCCAATTTTTAAAATTAATTTAAAATTAATCATTAACTAAAAATCTTTAATTTAAAATTAAACTATAAACAAGTGAAAACTAAGAAAGGGTCTCCTATTAAAAAAAAAAACCCAACAACAATATATTCTACAATTCCAAATTCCACAAGGTGGTACAAAATTGGAAGCTGTGTGGGGGGGGGGGGGGGGGGGGTGGTGGGAAACAACCAGAAGCTGGGAACATAGCAGTAAAATGGCAGACAAGGTTCATAAATCACAGCACTTACCATCTCACAGGAAGGTACTCATAAAACAAGTTATTTGCAATAAAACAATAGGAGACACAAGCAACCATGATGTCAAACTACCGTTCCCCCCCCCCCCCCCCCCTGCCCCATGAATATCTTCATCCAAGCCAGATATCTGAGGATCCTTTTAATCTCCCACTTCCCTCATTCTCCGTTGTCTGCTAAGGACTAGGACTCTTATTTCTGTCCATTCTCCATCGGCAGCACTCAGCTCTGGTCCTACCACAACCGTGCTCATCATCTCTAGCCTGGATCCCTGGGCTTTGCTTATCTTCATTCTCTGTCCCCTTCAATCTCTTTTCCACGGGCTATTTTATTCTTTTTTTTTTTTAACCTTGTTTTTATTTATTTTGAGAAAGACAGACCCAGCAGGGGAGGGACAGAGGGAGAGGGAGACAGAATCCCAAGTAGGCTCCGCACTGTCAGCGCAGGGCCCAACGTGGGGCTCGAACTCATGAACCACGAGATCATGACCTGAGCCGAAATCAAGAGCCAGACACTTAATCAACCAAGCCACCCAGGCATCCCTTTCCACGTGCTTATTTAGAGAGGTTTTTAAATTCATTTTAATTTTTTTTACAGATTTTTTTTTTTTTTTTTTTTAAATAAAAAGCTCATCGTGTCACTTTCTTTCCTACAATATCTTAATGACTTCACGGTTACCTACAAGGTGAAGTTCAAACTCACAGTATGGCACACAGAGTCCTCTTTGGGGATCTGTTTACTGGCTCTTGCCGTACCCCATCCCCCGCACCACAATCCAGCCATCCTGAACTACCTACAGCTCCCCATCGTCCTGCGCTTGTCTGGAGCTGATGTACCTGTGCCTGTGCAGCGTCCTCTGCTTGGACTACGACTGGCAAATAGCTACTTATCTTACAGGTTTGAAGTTAGAAATTATCTCACCTCGGAAGCCTTTCCTGACCACTGCTCTCAGTACATGGGTCATTTCCTCCTTTGCCTCCACTAAATCTCAAAAACAGTTCTTGTACAGGACCCATGAAGCTTCAGTACTTGCACGTGGTACATAATTCATGTTCAGTGTTTGCCGAATGAATGAATATATAAGTGAAAACGTTCATGCACAAAGACATTCACTAAACATGTAGCAGAGAACCAAAGAATTGTTAAATAAATTACAGTTCATCCATGAGAACATATATAGCCATAAAAAAAGCGTTTAGAGGCTATGTAAGCAGGAAATTGTCTGGACGGGATTAGGGAGGAAAAAAGCAAAATATAAAATAGAATACATTACAATTACAAATTCTGTTCTCCAAAAACCATATATAGTGGGGTTCCTGGGTGGCTCAGTCGCTTAAGCATCTGACCCTTGATTCTGGCTCAGGTAGTGATCTCCTGGTTCGTGGGTTCAAGCCCCGCATCAGGCTCTGCCCTGACAGCGCAGAACCTGCTAGGGATTCTCTCTCTCTCCTGCTCTTTCTGCCCCTCCCCAACTCCTGCACACACACTGTCTCTCTCTCAAAATAAATATACTTAAAAAAAACTATAGAAACATACTAAAATCTTTACAGTAGTAATACCTGGGTAACAGAGTACTATGGGAGACACTAATTCTTTCTGTTTTGCTATATTTTCCGTAATGTTCTACATGATTATATATTATTTTACAATAAAAATATATGTCTATTTTTTAACAGGTAGGAGTGCTAAGATTGGGATGAGGCTGCACAACTCTGTGAATATATACAAAACCAGTGAATTGGGGGCGCCCAGGTGGCTCAGTCAGTTGGGTGTCTTGACTCGGTTTCAGTTCAGGTCAGGATCTCACGGCTCTTGAGTTCAAGTACTGCAGCAGGCTCTGCAGTGACAGCATGGAGCCCGATTGGGATTCTCTCTCTCTGCCCCTCCCCTGCTCATTCACCCACTCTCTCTCAAAATAAACAGATAAACTTTAAAAGAAAAAGAATACCAGTGAATTGTACACTTTGAGTGAATTGTATAGTATGTGAATTATATAGATTTTAATCAAGCTATTAAAAACATATGCATTTATTTCAATATTGCAAAAACACAACAACAGAAAAATATGAAATGCAAAGGAAATGGAAAAGCTCTAATGGATCATCCAGGCTGGTCCTCTCATTCTGCACAGTAGAGACAAGTTTTGGCCAAAGCTAGTTCATTAGCTGTCAAACCTAGACTGGGATTCAGGCCTCCCCACCATCCAGGGCCTTACAACGTCACTGCCACTTCCATTTACACAAAAGGAAATATGTCACAGTTCCATTAGATCTGATGAGGTACTTGGGGTGCCTGGGTGGCTCAGTCAGTTGAACGTCCGACTTCGGTTCATGTCACGATCTCGCGGTTCCTGAGTTCAAGCCCCGCGTCAGGCTCTGTGCTGACAGCTCAGAGCCTGGAGCCTGTTTCAGATTCTGTGTCTCCCTCTCTCTCTCTGACCCTCCCCCGTTCATGCTCTGTCTCTCTCTGTCTCAAAAATAAATAAACGTTAAAAAAAAAAAAAATTAAAAAAAAAAAAAAGATCTGATGAGGTACTGTTTTGGGTCCCAAGTTCCGTTAGAAGAAGAGGTGCCCTACAACAAAACCTTCCAAAGCAGATACAGTAGTCTCCGAGGGGAAGAAAGAAATCAATGGGCATTTATTTATATTAGATTTTAGCTCAATCTATTTGATAGAAAAGCTGAACTACAATTCAGTGAAGGAAGAGACAGCGATCAGTGGAACTCCTGGAACTCAAGAACCTGGACAAAGCTGCAGTAGAGGATTTCCAAGGTTCCCTCCTCACAAGATTTTCTATTCTAAACAAAAGGTCAATATCACAAACAGGACTACAGCTGCCATATGTAAATATCTCATCTCAGTCCTGAAATAGTCTCAGACAGGGCCTGATTTGGATCCACAAGTACAGTGAATTTCTCCCCCACAAAGGTGCTTCGAGGACAGCACGGGTTCAAGGTCTACAGACACTAGGAGAAACGGTACTACTAATGAATGAATACTTAAAACTCTAAATATTAAAATATCTAGTAAAATGAGATTGGCAATTACACAGCTGGCATCCGTCCCCCTAATTCAAGTCGTATTCCACATATCATGTTAAAATTCCTTACCATAAAGAACAGACAGGATGGATGTGTGCACTAATTATTTTAGCAATGCCTCTCGTCAAGAAATCCCAGATGACAATTCGGCCATCGTTACAGCCAACTGCAAGTAGTGTGCCCCACCTGTTAAAGGTGCAAGTCAGGGCCATGCTGATACAATCCAAAGTTCCATCGGCTTCCTAGAAATTAAAGCAAATACAAGAATATACACAATAATACCCAATAATAGCCAAATTATTTCTTCAAGGTTCTCTCTCATCTGTGATGCTTCTGTTTAATTTACATTACGACACATACCAAAATAATCTCTGTATGTGTTCTTACGCTTATTAAGCTAGACAGAACAAGGAAATATTTATAAGAGCTAACAGAGAATGTTTAGAAACGGATGTAATAAATCTCATACATTACCAGTATAACTCTGTGCACACTGTGAGGGGCAATTAAGCAAAATATAACAAGATTCGTTAAAGGAGCCATGGTACTGACCCAGTTATCATAGTTCTTGAGATTTATTTCAAGAAAAATAATGTAAAACAAAATCACTAGAACAGCCTGCCTGTGCAACATTAGGAAAGTCACATACATTATTTTATACTCCTATCAAGCCATTTAAAATAATGACTATGGGGGCGCCTGGGTGGCTCAGTCGGTTAAGTGTCCGACTTCGGCTCAGGTCACGATCTCGCGGTCCGTGAGTTCGAGCCCCGCGTCAGGCTCTGGGCTGATGGCTCAGAGCTTGGAGCCTGTTTCCAATTCTGTGTCTCCCTCTCTCTCTGCCCCTCCCCCGTTCATGCTCTGTCTCTCTCTGTCTCAAAAATAAATAAACGTTAAAAAAAAAAAATTTTAAATAATGACTATGATGACTAAAATAATGACTAAAACCATAGTGACTATACTGAAACACATTCCAAGTATTACAAAACATTTTTACATTTAAAAAAGTGTAAAGCACACTTAGAGCACACACGTTATTACTATGCAAAAACACTGATTCAAAGTAGAAAAACACAGAAAAAAATCTATGTACAGGTGATGGTACAGTTTATGAAAAATCCTTCCAAGTATTTTTTTTTTAATTTATTGGGAAATGAACTATTTAAGATTTACAACATTATGGTGAGGTTTTCCACCAATATTGCCTATTTCCCCTCTCCTCGAAATAAAGCACCGAGTTCCTTATTATAGCAAAAGAGGTACCACCACACTTAATGCTGTCCAAAAAAAAGGTGGGGGGGGGGTGAGGGGATCAAACTACATTTTCCACCCAAACACAAAAGCTAGCCAGTTACCATATTCCTAAATTCACAGTAATACTATACTCTTACCTCTGGATAATTCTGCCCAAAGGACTCTGCAACAAAGCAAAGAAAGAGTTCATGGAGCATGTGCAACACGTGGAGGGACCCCTCCCCCCGCCCCCGCTTAGGGCTGGTGGATGCAGTGGTTCACAAAGTGTGGACGGGGAACTGCCTGGACGGGCCAGGGACTTCAGGGGGTCACACTTATTTTCATTATCAAACCAAGATGGCATTTGACTCTTTACTCTCAATATCGCTTACGTTTACAGATGACTTGTCCTGAGGCCCCCCAATCAGTGATATTGCAACAGAGTGAATGCAAAAGTAGATGCGAGAATTCTGCCAACTTCTACTTAGGCAAGCATTAAAGACAATTTGTAAAATTGTAAAACCATGCTATTATTCTATTTTTTTTTTTTTTTAGAAAATCGTTATTTTTCATAAAAATGTTACCTATAAACATAATGGGGTTTATTGGTAATGGGGTTATCGTGGTTATTTTTAACTACAAACTTTAAAAAAAAATCCAGTCTGTCAAACGTCTCTTATCCAATGAACTCTCTAAAGCCTCATTAATAGCAGCCAACCAGCAGTGACCATTTACCTTCCTAAGAATGACATTTACGTTGTAACATAATCTGGTAGTTGATTAAAGATGCAATTCTCTATATGAAGTTCTTAAGCATACAACATTTGGGTGCCAATACCCCTGAATGCTTTTCCTGTATGAAATGCTGCATCCACATGGGAATAACAAACGTTTCCAGCTACAGAGGATGGCAATGATTACTGCCTGCTTCTCCGAATTTTCACATCCACAGCAACACCGTCTTTGTCGGTATTTACTTATACAATTACCTAAGTATTTCATTATGGTGGCTCTTAAACTACACTCTGAGAGCTACAGGTCCACGAAAGTTGTTTCACAGGGCACTCAAGTAAGATTTCATTTTTAAAAAAAGAAGCCCAGTGCTTTGACAAAGAAAAGAAAAAAAAAAAAGTTTGGAAACCAGTTCTATTACATTCTGTCCTTTATAAAAATTGAAAACCAAAGAGTGAAAACAGTGAAGCTAATCAAAACACAGGCCCTACAGTAAAGAACACTGAGAGGGATGAAACTAAAGGTAAATGTCCCCAGAAGGTAATTATCTTGATTATCTAATGTGAGCCACATTTACGGTGGCTGACTGCATTCAATTATGAAAGAAAAGGGTGAACTGAAACGATGAAACCAGATCAAGAGGTTTCTGAAAGAACTTTTCTCAAGTTACCAAACTAATACGTGTAAGTAATACAGCAATGTGTAATTAAAAAATGGTAGTTTCCTCCCTGCAACCCACTCACCAAGGTACAAGTTTCCATGTTTCTATATGCTTATTTGTATAAGCAAATCTATAAGCATATATTTGTATAAGCATTCACATATTTACAGCTGTTTTTTAAATAAAACATGACACATACGATGGGACTTGCTTCCTTAACAATGTAACCTACACATCTTTCCAAATCAGTAAGATAGATCTATATTCACATGGGTGAGAAACAAACCAAAAAAAAAGTATTTATCCAAAAATTAAAAACAACACAAACAAAAGACGAAAGATTTATGCGATTTGAAGAGAAACCAGAGCATCAACAACACAAACAAAAAAACACAATCTGGGAATATAAAGTACTCGGGAAGGAGCACAGTGTGACCTTCTGTGTTGTGATAAGGGAAAACCACATACAAGATTCTGAGAAAGTCCAGAACCCAGGGATCATTTTAATGTCTGATTACCTCTCAACACAGACTACTGGTTTTGTATTTCCGGTTTATGTTTTTCGGGTGGGTTTTTCTTTTTTGAGGATCATCCTAGTTAACAGAATAACAATAAGGAGTTTAAAGGAGCACAACGAGAAAGTGACATATAAAAAAGACGAGGCTAATCCGGGGCAGTTTTGTTGGGGGGCCTGAGCAAGACGGCTGTCAGGCAGGATTACAGGAGCACAAGGCCCTTTCCTCACAGAATGCTCAAGACCCCTGTCATATGCTCCATCTTGCCACCACCTACCATTTAATGTTATGATCAGATTTCTTAGGTTTTAAAGACCATGCAGGAGGGAAAAAGATGCCCAGAGACGTGGATGCCAAAAAGAAACAAAACTCCAGTCAGAGATTGAACTTCATAACACACTTGATACAAAAAACACGAGTGACTTCTATAGCAAAACGCACCATTTCCAAATCTGACAAAACTGATTACAGAAGAAAAATCCTTGACTGGATCAGTAAGTAGAGAACACAATGAAAGCCCATTAAAGACATACCATTAAAAGTGTGTGTGTGTGGTGGGGGGGGGGGGGGGACACAGCAGACCCTTAAGGATTTTGTGACCGGTTTCTCCTAAATCTCCAGCAGCAGATAATTACCACGTTATGCAAGCTATTTCTGTGCAGGAAAAAAAAAATATATCAGTTTTTTTTATAAAACCAACATAACTGATACCACAGCTTCATGGTGATAGTACTAAAAAGAAAACAACAATTTTCTCAACATAAATGGTACATAGCATTTCACCTTTAGATTCTGCAGACTTGAATCGCAACTTCTAGCAGCATTTACAACTATAATCAAACCCTAAAGACAAAGCATCTGGAGTATTACTGTACCGCTTAAGAAGGCATTATGGTATAGGAGAGGGGAAAAGGACCAGGGGTAGGGCTACAGCACCCAAACACCTCCACGGCATAATGAACTCTGATGTACTCCCTTAGTGAAGAATGTTTATACCAGCCATACAATCCTGTCACTAGATGCTGAAATCATCTAAAACTCTGTAATCGTTTCTAATAAAAGGAACAGAAGACTACAATAAACGATAAAAATCTATCAAAAACATGGACGATTCTCATTCCAAAAGGTGCAATATTAAAACCAGTTCAATTAGGGGCGCCTGGGTGGCTCAGTCGGTTGGGCATCCGACTTCAGCTCAGGTCACGATCTCGCGGTCCGTGAGTTCGAGCCCCGCGTCGGGCTCTGGGCTGATGGCTCAGAGCCTGGAGCCTGCTTCCGATTCTGTGTCTCCCTCTCTCTCTGCCCCTCCCCCGTTCATGCTCTGTCTCTCTCTGTCTCAAAAATAAATAAACGTTAAAAAAAGAAATTTAAAAAAAAAAAAAAAAAGCAAAACACACGGGCACCTGGGTGGTTCAGTCAGTTGAGCAGGACTTCGGCTCAGGTCATGATCTCACGATTCGTGAGTTCGAACCCTGCATGGGGCTCGCTGCTGCCAGCACTGAGCCCGCTTCGCAGAGCCCATTTCAGATGCAGTCCCCCTGTCTCTCTGCCCCTCCCTCGCTCGTGTTCTCTCAAAAACAAATAAACATTAAAAAAATGCAAAACATATACAGCCTTCATCTCAGCAATCCTACAGTCGGAAATCTAATCTCCACAGATATAAACACAACAATGGGACAAAGTACAGATATTTTAAAGTATTGTTTTCTAGGTGGCCAAAAAACAAAGAAAACCTCCCCAAACTGGAAATAAGGTAAATGCCCATTAATAGCGTAATGGATGAATAAAATATGCTGTATTCAAATATACTAATAAATTACACAAATATCTTAGAGAAATTTGCATTGGTGTTACTAAGTAGAAAAAAAGGCAAACCACAAAGTGTACGTTATATAATCTCATTGTTTTTTACCATGTGCATCCACACACACACACAGAGTATACATAAGCATAGAGAAAAATATGGAAGGAAATACGTGGGATTATCAACAAAAAGGAGGAGGCAAGGAAAAAAGACCACTTTCTTTAAAAAAAAAAAGCATGTAAATTTCACAATTAAAATTACTTATCATGAATGTGTATCTACATGAACGCATTAAAAACCATCGGATCGAGTATCTCCTAACGTGTAGGAATAGTATCCTATAGTGATAAGTGAAGAAAGTTTCAAATACTGTGTATAAAAAGGTTCTATTTCTGTAAAAAAGCTGAAACAAAGCCCTAACAAATGTGTTTAAATGTCTGTATGAGCAAGGAATAAGCTAGAAAAGGATAATCACTAGACAGTTACCATTTGGGGAAGGGGAGAAAGACGGTTCTTTCCGTACGCATGTCTGTACTGTCTCCACTGCCGTGGTAAGTAGGTGCTGTATTTGTTCATTGGAAAAGCAAGAAATTAAAGAACCTCAACGAGCTTTCCAGACTTACGCCCCTGCTGGCTCATCATTCTTTGAAGAGCTCAAACCTGCATCAGCAGCTCCCACTTACTGAAGGCTCAGGTGTCAGACTCTGTACTAAGGTCTTTTACACATTGTCATGGGGCCCTCTCCGTTCACTACTAAGTGACAACTACGGTCACCGGCCAGGCCCCAAGACCTGACCTTTACTGCCCACCTGCTTGTACTCACCAACCTACGTCCCACATTTTTCCTTAAGTTCTTCCTTCCGGGTGATCTCTTCACTCAGGCAACTGGAAACCGAAACCACCCCTCAAGAGACAGGGCCCCGACGGGTTAGAGAGGAACCCCTGGCTAGTGCCTGTGTAGAAGGCCCACGGAGGGACCTCCAACTTTATCTCACTGTAATACTAAAAATCTCTGCTCAAGGAGGAACACAAGCCTCATTTGCACAGCAGTGCGTGTACAGGTATGTTTCCCCAGCGTGCCCCGTAGGCTTATGCCCGCCTCTACATGAGATGATACGGCTTCCCACCAAAACATTCATCCTAACCCTATAAAGAGGGAGCCATGCATCCTTGTTCAGAGTCGTAGCTTTGGAAGTCACTCCCCGTGATCTCCTTATTTGCCGCAAATACAGTTTGCTTTGTGCACACCTCCACCTGGTGTATCTTATTTCAGTGTTTTTCAAACAGCAGGACTCAATCCACCACAAATGGGTAAATCAATTTAATGACACCCAACAAGTTTTTTAAAACTTTAGAACAGAAGATGAAAGAGGACATTGAGCGTGACAAGGATTAAGCACAATTCTGAGAGGGGCGCCTGGCTGACTCAGTCAGTAGAGCGTCAGACTTCGGTTCAGGTCATGATCTCGCGGTTCAAGTTCGAGCCCCACATTAGTCTCACTGCTGTCAGCGTGCAGAGCCTGCTTTGGATCCTCTGTCCCCCTCTCTCTCTGCCCCCCCCCCTCATTCTCACGTGCGCGCTCTCTCTCTCTCTCAAAAATAAACATTTAAAAAATCTTCAAAAATATATAATTTTGAGAAACATATATATTTGTATGTATGATAGGTTGTGATAGAAAATACATCTCTTACTGTGAGTTATAAAAATAAGCTTGAAAAACTCTTATTTTAACTTTGTATCTCCAAGTGCATACTGTCTCATACGCAGCAAGGGCTCAAAAGTGACTGCAGAAGTAGGGGCGCCTGGGTGGCTCAGTCGGTTGAGCGTCCGTCTTCAGCTCAGGTCATGATCTCACAGCTCGGTGAGTTCGAGCCCCGCGTCAGGCTCTATGCTGACAGCTCGGAGCCAGGAGCCTGCTTCGGACACTGTGTCTCCCTCTCTCTGCCCCTAACCCACTCGCATTCTGTCTCTGTCTCTCTCAAAAATAAATCAACGTTAAAATTTTTTTTTAAGTGATTGCGGAAGTAAAATCAGTACCTTGCCTGTTCAAATTAAGAACACATTATTCCTTTCCTTTATCCGGCCAGCTATTCTTTTGCATGTTCCCACAGTCACATCACTTCTGTTCCTTTCTGCTTTTTAGCTGCAATCGTGAACTTTCTCCTTTAAAACTCAGTCACTTCCATGGCAATGTGTATCTTCTGGATCAGCCTTCATTTAAATTGTCTAACCTTCCAATGCTAAATATTCCTAAGTTTCACTGTCACGAATCTCCTGTATCATTCAAAAAAAACCTTTACTGTGATTCTGCTATCTCTTTCAACGTACTAGCCTATCTAACACCTTTCCTCCACCCTTAAATTTCTTGTTTACTTTTTTTATTTTATTATTTATTTTGAGTGACACAGAGGGAGCATGAGCGGGGGAGGGGCAGAGAGCTAGAGAGAGGGAGACAGAGACAGAGAATCCCAAGCAGGCTCTGCACAGTCAGCGCGCAGAGCCCAATGCAGGGCTCGACCTCACAAAACTGAGATCATGACCTGAGCCAAAATCAACAGTCCGGCGTTTAACCAAGTGAACAACCCAGGAGCCCCCCATCCTTAAGTTTTTAAAAACAAGGGTCGACTTTTACCCTCCACCCCACCTCCCACACCTTCCTAAAATGATGGTGATTTGATTTCTGCTCAAGGTGCTGCAGGACTGCCTAGGACTATACAGAGCAGGCCTTTCTCAGTCTCAAGTGTTCTACAGCAGGCTTGACAGCAAACCAACCAACCTGTATCCTCTTCCACCTGGACAAGGACAAACATACGGAAGCACTCAAAACTACGCTAGCTCTGGGCACCTGGGTGGCTCAGTCGTTTGAGCATCCGACTTCGGCTCAGGTCATGATCTCACAGCTTGTGAGTTCAAGCCCCACATCAAGCTCTCTGCTGTCAGCGCAAAACCCGCTTTGGATCTTCCGTCCCCGTCCCCCCCCCCCCCCACCTCTCTGCCTCTTCTCCACTTGCTCTCTGTCAAAAATAAATAAATCTTTAAAAAATATAGATGCCGAACTCATAGTAAGTACTATGTAACTCTTAATCTATCATTTATTCCTCCTCATAACCCCTGAATATAGGTCATTGTCCAAGATTCTGCCCTCAGCAGTTTTCTTTTTCTGCCCCTCCCACCTTTTCCCTTAGTCTTGTCAACTACTCACAAGGTTTCAATAAGCCCACCTGTAGGAAAATTACAGATCACTCTCGTAAATCTAAACCTATCTCCTGAACCCCAGATCCACCCTCAATGTTGTCTCTTCCCAATTTCCTTAAATGTTTGCCAGTAATGCCGTCATTGGCTCCCAGCATTTTCACTTGACTGTTCCTCACCACCAGCACTGCCACCACATGCAAGCAATTTTCAGATTCTGTCAACTCTACCTCCTCAGTGTCTTTTTGTTCCATTTCCTAGCTCAGAACTTCTCTATCACTCATTTACTCTGGCCCTCCAAACTGTTTTCACACCATCCAAGGCTCAACAACACGTTGCTGTCAGATAAAGAAAGACAGGAAGGAAGGAAGGAAGGAAGGAAGGAAGGAAGGAAGGAAGGAAGGAAGGAAAGGAAAGGAAAAGGAAAGGAAGGAGAGAAGGAGAGGAGAGAAAGAAAGAAGGAAAGAAATGAAAAGAAAAGAAAGAGCATAGCTCTGATTAAGTTACTTACCAGGTCAAAAACCCTTCAATGCATCTGCCCTACCTTCCTTAAAAAGCACAGACTTTTCAGCTGGGCATTCAAGAGCTTCCACAAAACAGATGGCAGCAACCCCATCTCTTGGCCTTCTCTTTATTCACAGTACACACAACCTGGCCAAGCAGGAACATTCTTTAGGTGTTCTCTCACTGATGTCTTAGCACATTCCTAACAAGCACTCCTCCACGTATCTTCACACTTCAGTCTGTCAATATTTTACCAATCTTAAATGTCCACTCAAAACTCCAACTCCTCCAGAGGTTTCTTTGTTCCTGGTTACCTTTCTTCCCCTGCCCCAAAGATATTCACTCGCTCTTCTAAGTGTTCTTAGACTCAATGACTCTTACAGGCCTGCCTGCATTCTGTAATATATTATGGCTATTTACATAATCACCTTAATCTCCCTGCTTAACAAAAAGCTCCTTAAAGGTAAAAACTATTTCTGAAAAATCTTGGGGGCCCTTTAAACATCCAGTACAGCTTCTGAATTTTTTTTTTTAAGAGAAACTTTACAGAAAGTCATTTAGGACTTCTGGAAAACTTCAGACATCCCTCGGCTATCATGCTAAACCCCAAATGAAATCCTAGAAGAAAGGACCCACGGTTTTTAAACAACTTGGGTAAGGGGTAAAAATCACCGAAAGAGAGGGTGACAAAAGACAAATGCCTCTGTAGCTCTCAGTGTTTTACACACTGTCCCTGGTAGTTAAGGAGCTTAAATGGGAAGCCAAGATAACTGGATTCCAGTGCCAACTATGCCATTTACTCAGTGCCCTCCAATCACTACTGTCTAAGACTTTTTTCACCTGCCGAATAAGAGACTTCAACTAGATCTTCAAGTTCCTCTCCTTGGGCATCCCGTGTTTCTACAAAACAATCTAACTTGTCCAAGCACCCAAACCCCTGACAAGTCTTCAAAGCTTCACCTAAGCCTCACATCCTTAGATTCCTTATTTTCCAATAACTCTGGTCCTGCTTGCTCTGGGCTACTTCAGCACCTTCGATCCCTGTGATCAAATCGAAGTCACAAACTGTCCCTGCCGCTCCACAACTGATCTGAAAGTAGCCTCGGGAAAGGCAATGCATTCTGCTCAGGCAGAAGCTGGGCTGCCTCCTCCCGCTGCTGCTCCATAATAGGAGCGCCCAATGATCCACAGCAGAACTATGTCCCTAAGGTTGCAGTCTGAGTCCCTCCCGACCAGGTTCCCTCCTTTCCAAAACCAAAGGGTTTTCTAAAACGCAACCACAGCCCTCCTCACCCAGCAACTCGAGGTTCATCCCTGAGGACTCTGGCCGCCTGGTCTCAGCTCCAGGAACGACGCCTTTTCCCCCCACCGCCTGCTTTCTGAGATGTGCGTGTTAAGTGGGGGCCGCCGCAAATAGCTTAGCGCAGGCTCCGGAGACTTTCTGGTTTAGAAGACCCCGCGGCTTCCGCTTTCTTCCCCCGCCTTCCTTGTTCGTTTCAAATGAGCTGTCCATACATACGCCTAATCAAAAAGAAGAACTAACTCGGAATCACTTGAGTATGATATTGACTAAGGAGCGAAAAAGCTATCGTCACTTAGTACTTTAAGAAGTGCAGTAATTTGTGGCCGTTTTCGCCCGAATCATGTAGGCGAACGAGAAATTTCAGGCATATAGCTAGACTACTAGTCCTTCCTGTGTTGTGTGTTCAGCCGCGTTGTCCCGGCCGGCTGCTTCCGATGCCCTCAAGAAAGGTTCCGGGCAAAGTCCGACGGATGTAGGAAAGCGGGAAAGGTCGGCTGTGGTGCACGGATGTGGAGCGGAGCTATAGTCCCCGAGGCGCGTGGTCGTTTGTGTATGTTTCAGTCTCGGGAAAATTACTTCCTATTTGTAAAGATACGCCATTGGTCCCACAGAAATGTACGATAGCTTTTGTTAGGCCTCTGTCTCAGGCTTTACCGTGTACCCAGCGTTGACCAGGACACTGAAAATGAATTGGAATGAGAGGTGGGCTGAGTTCTCACGAGCTCTATCCGGCAGGACTGTGGTGAGATACACAAAGCAATTAGAGAAGGCCAGTTGATGGTTGCTAACGAAGAACAAATTCTTTTATCAACAAATTTCAACTGTGGGTTCTGTGGGTTATCAGAAGGAAAAGAGTGGTGTAGGCTTACTGTAAAAACAGGACTCGAGCTAGATCACCCTCTGTAGATTTAATGCCGATAATCCTAGCTCCACCCCTTACTAACCCCGCCCCTTGGGCAACGTTTTATTCTCTGTGCTTCAGTTTTCTTCTATGTAAAATTGGGGGTGATGATAATGCTAGTACCTACAGGGTTATCGTGAAGATTAAATGAGCTAACACAGATGAAGCGCTTCAAACGGCAAGCGCCCAGTAAATTTTAGCTATTATTATTTACAAATCCCTTTCCCCTGAATTACCTCCCTTCCTTGAGGCCCTTAAGGGAGATCTCAGCCCCATTGGACCAAATACAGTGATTGAGGCTCAGAGATGTTAGGCAGTTTGCGTTCCTTCTCGTATCGAAAACGTTGCCAAAATGCCATGTAAAATATACTGCCAACAACGGTAAGTAAGTGTGCAGACACTCTTACAATCATTCGTTACCGGTTCTCTCAAATTCTGCCAATTGGATAAGCGGGGAGATGTCATTGTGACATTTATTTCGTGATGAACTTTTCACATGCATAAATGTGTGTTAGTTTCTTCTGTAGGGTGGCCTGTTCATTCACTTTGCTTGTTTTTTGAATGGCGTATTTGTCTTGGAGGATAATTTAAGGGAAGAATAATATGATCGGATTGATGTTTGAGAAGGAAAACGAGGATATTGTGGAGTAGGATTGATTCGCGAAGTGGAAAGCAGGTAGGAGGTCACTGCAGTGATCCTGTGGAGAGACGAGGAAGACCCGACTCAAAGCCAGGAAAGAGGGAAAGAGGAAGGCAATGCGTTCAAGAGAGGGGTAGGAGACAGAACTGACAATGGAAAGGTCTTTTGTATTTGGAAAGCGAAGAAGGTCAGGAGTCTGACATGACTTCTGTGTTTCTAGTTGGGGGGGCAGGGGGTGCTCCGTTTGACAGAGCAGACAATGCAGGAAAAGGAACAGCTTTGGCCAAGATAGATGGGGAGTCCAGACTGGGACATGTTAGGCCTGTGAGGAATTCAAGTGACCATACTGAGTTGGAGTTCACAGAAGAGGTTTAGGCTAAAGATGGACCACACTTCATCAATTCTAATAGGCGTATATTAAATGTGGCTCCCCACATTTAAAAATCTCTTACATTTAATTATACCTCATAATTATTTAGCAGTGGGGTTTTTTCTTTCTTAGTGCTACATAAGATAACTGTGTTTTACAAGTCACGGTTGCTTTGATTTGATGAAAAACAGCATAATTGGTGGACTCTGTTTTACAAGTGTTAGTTGGAGTGTATTAATAGACCAACTACAAAGGAAGGTACCCAGATTTGTATGTTGAAGGGGAGAAAAGGAAATTTAACAATTTTCCTTCTTGGCTTGAAGCAACTTTTAGCTGTCATTCAGACTTTATATGAGAAAAAAAAAATTTCTTGACTAGGTTGAACTTCCATCTCATTAAATACTTTTACAGATTCTCCCTAAATTAAGCCAGCTGGTATTTACGTCTCCTACAGGTAAAAATCAGGAATTTTCTGAGCGGAGCACCTCCCAGTCAGCAAGGATCAAATCACGGAATATGGTGAAGGCCAGATTTTTGTAACATTCCAAGGATTTAACCCAGTGGTTCTCAACCTTAGCGGCACATTGGAATTTCTGAGGCACCTCAGAATAATACAGGTGCCTCAGTCCCACACCCAGAGATTCTGCATTAATTGCAAAATCTGCCTAGAGCATTCTTAGGCATTGATATATTTAGAAGATTCTTAGAGATTCTCATGTTCAGACAGGATTGAGAACCATTACTGTAGTATAAGACTGGGGGTGCCCCCCAAATTATTGGCCTAGTCAGGGAGTGAGGACTTTCTCAGAAAATGTACTCAACCACAATCCATGCTTATTGTGAGAGATTACAGACTTCAAAGATAGGCAGAGCTAAGAAAGAAAACATGAAATAGTAACATCAACACAGCTCTCAGTTCCCTGGAGACAAGAAGGATCAGAAGGAAATTTAATTAATTAATTAATTAATTAATTAACTAACAAAAAAGGCATATACACAAGGTGATTTATTGCAGTATTATTTGTAATTGCAAAAAATTGGAAACAATCTAAGTATTTGTACATTTGTGGTACATTACACAATAGCATACTCAGCAGCTATTAAAAAAATGAGGAAGAGGGGCGCCTGGGTGGCGCAGTCGGTTAAGCGTCCGACTTCAGCCAGGTCACGATCTCGCGGTCCGTGAGTTTGAGCCCCGCGTCAAGCTCTGGGCTGATGGCTCGGAGCCTGGAGCCTGTTTCCGATTCTGTGCCTCCCTCTCTCTCTGCCCCTCCCCCGTTCATGCTCTGTCTCTCTCTGTCCCAAAAATAAATAAAAAACGTTGAAAAAAAAATTAAAAAAAAAAAATGAGGAAGGGGTGGCTTAGTGGGTTAGGAGTCTGACTTTTTTTTTTTTAAGAGAGAGAGAACGAGAGCAGGTAGAGGGGAAGAGGGAGAGAGAGAGAGAGGGAGAGAGAGAGAGAAAAAGAGAGAGAGAGAGAGAGAGAGAGAGAGAGAGAGAGAATCTTAAGCAGACTCCACACCTGTGCAGAGCCTGACACAGGGCTAGATCCCATGACCTTGGGATCATGGCCTGAATCAAAACCAAGAGTTGGACACTCCATGCACTGAGCCACCCAGGCGCCCCACCCATTTGACTCTTGATTTGGGCTCAGGTCATGATCTCACAATCGTGTGATCGAGCCCTGTGATGAGCTCCATGCTGAGCGTGGAGCCTGTTTGGGATCCTCTCTCCTTCCCTCTCTCTCTGCCCCTCCCCTGCCCTTGCTCTCTCTCTCAAAATAAATGAAAAAACTTTTTTAAAAATTAGTACATGAGGAAGAACTCTACGAATTGATATAAAGCGGTTGCCAAGACATATTGCTAAGTGAAAAATGCAAAGCACAAATGCTGCCCCGAGAAAGAAAGGAATATAAAAAAAACATAGCACATTTGTTCATTTGTGCAAAAGAAATGCAGTACAGGAAAGATAAATCGGAAACCAAGGCAAGTGGCTACCTGTAGAGGATAGGTGGGAGAAAGATGGACAAAGGGAGTAAATGAAATGGGGTAGCAGGAATGAGGAGGTAGTGATACTCAGAGTATATATTCATATAGCTGTGCCTCTTAGAGCTGTGGTAGTGTCTCACATACCCCCAAAATAATGACATAACTAAAACCAACTGGGATGCGGAGAGAACCCAAATGGAATAAGAAATACTAAAAAATGAACCCATTATAAGTAAAAAACATAGCTACACTGAGAAGGGTGGGAAAAAAAAAAAAGAAGAAGAATGGGAAGAAAGCAACTAGCATGAGCCCTAGGTTGGGTACCACAAGGCTAGAGACGAAAAACAACTGCAGAAAATATCTTCATTAGCTAAACACTGTAATTATTGCACACAAGCTCCATTGATGGGTGCTAAAACGAGTAGGGAGAAGTTTGAAGAGAAACAGAATTTGCATAGTCTCAGAATATTTCCTGCAGGATACGTATTAACTACAAAGGGAAGGATAGTAGTTTTACAGTGGGAAACCTGGCAGAAACCACCTTAATCATGTCAACATCACCAGTAATAAGACAAAGCAACATCATGAACCTGAGAGGATGCATTGAGGACACATTATTACCCGCAGTGTTCTGCCTCATCAAGAGAAAACATCAGGAAAACTCAAATTGCAGGACATTTGACAGAATAACTGATCAATACTCTTCAAAAAAGTCAGCGTCAGGAAAGACAGTCAAAAGAGCTTTCAAAGACTGCATGAGACTAAGAAATAACTAAATGCCATGTGGGATCTGGTCGGGAGCCTAGCAGAAGAGAAAGACAGTAGCAAAAAACCTAGTCAAATTCAAGAAAGGTCTTTAGTTAGGAGTATTGTAGCAACATTAATCTTTTTGGTTCTGATTATTGTACTATAGTTATGTAAGATGTTAACATTAGGGGAAGATGAGGGGATATATGAAAACTCTCAAGACTGTTTTTGCAATTTTTCTGTAAGTCTAAAATAATTCAATATAAAAAGTTTTTTTTTTTAAAAAGGACATTAACTCCTTCATCAGCTCTTATGAAGATGACTCACCAAGTCAAATGCACACTTTGTACAACCTTCTAGAAGATCATTGCCTAATAATAGAAAGGAAGAGACAAAAGACTTAAAAAGCCAACTTATTCACACTCAAGAAGCAATTCTACATAAAGTTACTGGATCTGAGGAGGGGATAAGAAGTAGGGGGGAAAGGTGGAAAACATAACACTCGTCTAAGTTATGAATTCCAAAAACAAGCATCACTGATTCCAAGTTTTGACAATTCCTTTTGGAGGCTCTTCCTCCAGGTTCAGAACATGGAGCAGTTTCTTGGCAGGAGACCTGCACAGTCACCCAGGGCCCTACACTTGGAAGGGCTCCACCCTTGGTTTAATGTTCTACTGTTGCAATCTTGAAATCCTTAATATTTTTTTTAAGTTTATTTATTTATTTTGAGAGAGACAAAGACAGCACAAGTGGGGAAGGGGCAGAGAGAGAGGGAGACCGAGGATTCCAAGCAGGTTCCACACTGTCAGCATGGAGCCCGATGCGGGGCTCGAACTCACGAAACCGTGAGATCATGACCTGAGCTGAAACCAAGAGTCGGATCATTAACCAACGAGCCACCCAGGCACCTTGAAATCCTTGATAATTTTTTATTTATTTATTTATTTATTTTAATTTTTTTTAACGTTTATTTATTTTTGAGAAAGAGAGAGACAGAGCATGAACGGGGGAGGGTCAGAGAGAGAGAGGGAGACACAGAATCCAAAAACAGGTCCAGGCTCTGAGCTGTCAGCACAGAGCCCGACGTGGGACTCGAACTCACAGACCGCGAGATCATGACCTGAGCCGAAGTCGGACGCTTAGCCGACGGAGCCACCCAGGCGCCCCTCCTTGATAATTTTTTAACAAGGGAGACCTGTATGTTCATTTTGCACGGGGCCCCACAAATGAGGTAGCAAGTTCAGTGTGCCTCCACTTGTCAACCGTAAGTTAGCAGAAAGAGAAGCCTCATTCACATGATGCACCCTATTCACCCCAGGCCACAGTTGATTGCTCTGTGGATAAGCCCCTGACCCAAGCAGAACCCAATTAGACTCCTTTCCCAAGAATTTGGAATGAGGACTAAGTGGCCCCCATAGTGTGGCACATCTCTTGAAGAGAGTAGATATGAATGAGAGGGCTGTTGGCATCTAAAAGATGGAAACCATGCTGGTTGGCTTCAGATTGAATAATAAAGCAGAGGTTCAGAAGCAAGTCAAAGATAACACTTTCTGCATCCAATTTGTTCCCGAGAACATGCTCCATTACATCCTCTCCTTCTGTGAAATATCCCTGGGCCTTTATAAAAGATAAGCTTTTCTGCTTGTGCTGTCCCAAAGCATTTTTTGATTACAGAGGTCCTAACTAATTCCACGCCCCGAGAATGCTCAGACCCCATTTGTGTTGGGAGGGAACACTTTCAAACTGAAAAGATTTAAAAACCATTTCTAAAACCAAAATAATCATTCAAAGTTGCTTTAAATAAAGAAAACCCACAGTTGCTCCTTTGAAAAAACAAAGGAAAACATTGCCTAAAGGAAAGGTAACAATAACAATAAAAAACATTATGTGAAGATAGCAAGTTGGTTTCCTCGAAATTCTCTGACTCTCCAAGCCAGTGGAATCATTTTCATCATCTTTACTGGACTGGATGCTAATATACTTGATGAATTTCAAATTCAAGCCCTTTAAAAAACATTAGATAAAGCCCCTAGTGCCATTTTCACTGTAGTTTTTCCCCCCATTTACCCATTTTTCCTTCTATACCCTCTAATTTTACCTTTTTTGTAAGGGAAACTTAAGATGACTTGTTATACAAGTCAGACTTCAAGCTCTGGGCACTTCAAGGAAAGAAAGCAACTGTACTGTTTGGCAATAAATCTGTACAGTGGGATGGAAGAAGAGTTTATTCCCCAATATCTCCACCCTCAGTGGATAAACAGAATCTATTCTGTAAATTCTATAAACAGAATCCAAAGTCTAGCTCATCCCAGGCCAGAATCCAAATAGTGAGGGTGTTCATCTCATCTGCTAGGGGGTGTGGAGACTTCTGTTGTGGTGCTCCCAGAAACTGAGATGTTCTCTTTTAGAGGCTTATTCATCCAGAGAACTTGAAAGGGCTCATGTCCAGAATACATAAAGATATACAAATCCATTTTTTTAAGCTCCACGCCCAATGCGAGGCTTGAACTCATGACCTCAAGATCAAGAGTCACATGCTCTACTGACCCAGTCAGCCAAGCGCCCTACAAATCCTTTTTTTTTTTTTTTTTTTTTACATAGGAGAGGGTGGGGCATCTGTTTGGCTTAATCAGTTAAGCGACTGACTTTGGCTCAGGTCGTGATCTCATGGTTGATGATTCCAAGCCCCACATCAGGCTGTCTGCTGTCAGCACAGATCCTGCTTCAGATCCTCTGTCCCCCTCTCTCTGCCTCTCCCCTGCTTGCTCTCTGTCTCTCAAAAATAAATAAACATTAAAAAAATAAATAAATAAGAAAAAAAGGAGAGGGGATCCTAGGTGACTCAGTTGATTAAGCATCTGACTCGATTTCGGCTCAGGTCATGATCTCACAGTTTGTGGGATCAAGCCACACGTCAGGCTCTGTGACGACACAAAACAACAACAACAAAAAAGGAGACACCACCCAAAAGAACATATGAAAAGGATCTTCATGAAACTCTTATTCTCAGGGTTGTGAGCTTGAGCCAGTTTTTTTGTTTGTTTGTTTAAGTTGGAGGAAAGTGCCTGGGTGGCTCAGTCGGTTGAGAGGCAGACTCTTGATTTCGGCTCAGGTCATGATCTCACAGTTGTGAAATCAAGTCTCACGTCAGGCTCCCTCTGAGCATGGGGCCTGCTTGGGATTATCTGTTTCCCTCTCTCTCTGCCTGTCCACCGCTCACACTCTCTTTCTCTCTCAAAATAAGTAAACATTAAAAAAAAAAAAAAAAAGGTGCCCAATCTCCTCAATAATCAGGAAAATGCAAATTAAAGCCACAATGAGATATTTTACAACCACAAAGTTGGCAAAAAAGAGCACTCCAAAGTCTTGTGAGAGAATTCTGTCAAGAATGTGAATCGGTACATCCACATTGGAAAACAATTTATCATTATGTAGTGAAAATGAAGTTTTGTATGTATTATGACCAGGCAATTCTACTTTTATATATATATTGAGGAAAAACTGTTGCACAACTGCATCAAGAGAGATGTACAAGCATGTTCATAGCAGTGTTGTTCATAATAACAAAACATGGGAAACAACCCAAATAACTTGGACCCTGGAATGGATACATTATGATAAACTCCCGTGATGAACTATGAATGAAATGTAGCAATGATACACAGCTAATTTGACCTGCTACTTCTCATATCCTGAAACTCCTTCTCCAGCCACACTGGCACTTTCTTGTCACAGGAACACGCTAAGCACTTTTTTCATTTTTATTTTTTTAAGTAAGCTCTGCGCCCAATGTGGAGCTCAAACTCATGACCCAGAGATCAAGAGTCTCATGGTCTACTGACAGAGCCAGCCAGGCTTCCCATTACATAGAGTTTTTATGGGAATGGTTGATTAACTTCTCAAACAAATATGTTTCTATAATGTAATATGTTGATTAATTCCTGATAGAGGACAATTTTGCTCTCTTTAAATAAATCTTTCTTGGTAATTAATTGTTCTTTTGAAATATGGCTGAATTTTTAGTTAGAGAATTTGCATCTTTAATTGGGATTGGTTTATATAGTTTTCACAGGATCTTTATCAGGTTTCACCATTGATATCGCATTAACATCATTTCAGCAATATTAGCTATTCTTTTTTTATTCCTAGTTTAAATATTTATTTATTTATTTTTAATGTTAATTTATTTTTGAGAGAGACAGAGCGTGAGTGGGAGAGGGGCAGAGAGAGAGGGAGACACAGAATCTGAAGCAGGCTCCAGGCTCCGAGCGGTCAGCACAGAGCCTGACGAGGGGCTCGAACCCATGAATTGTGAGATCATGACCTGAGCCGAAGTCAGATGTTCAACCAACTGAGCCACCCAGGTGCCCCTAAATATTTTTTTAAGGCAAGAGTGAATGCCTTTATTTTTTTAACATTTTTTTTCATGTTTATTGATTTTTGAGAGGACGTAAGCAGGGGAGGGACAGAGAGAGAAAAGGAGACGCGGAATCTGAAGCAGGCTGCATGCTGTCAACAAAGCCCGATACAGGGCTCCAACTCACAAGCGGTGAGGTATGACCTGAGCCGAAGTCAGAACTTAACCGACTGAGCCACCCAGGTGCCCCAAATACACTTTATGTTTTAGGGCAGTTTTCGGTTGATGGCAGTACTGAGCAGAAGATACAGAGCTTTACCACCGGCCCCCACACATGCATAGTCCCCCCCATTATCAATGGCCTCCACCAGAGGGGTATGTTTGTTACATTTGATGAACATACAATGACATGTCATTATCACCCAAAGTTCTTAGTTTATATCACGGTTCACTCTTGCTGTTTGTTGTATATTCTGTGGGTTTTGACAAATACATAATGACATATAACCACCATTATAGTGTCATACAGTGTAATTTCACTGCCTTAAAAATCCTCTGGGCTGTGCCTACTTATCCTGCATACCCCCCAACCCCTGGCATCCAGTGATCCTTTTATGGTTTCCGTAGTTTTGTGGGGGTTTTAGTTAGTTTGTTTTTTGTTTTGTTTTTTGCCTTTTCGAGAATGTCGTATAGTTGGAATCATCCAATATGTCGCCTCTTCAGATTGGCTTCTTTTACTTAGCAAAATGCATTTAAGTTTCCTCCTTGTCTTTTCATGGCGTGACAGCTCATTTCTTTTCAGCACCAAATAATATTCCATTGTCTGGATGCACCAGCAACGTTTATTTATCTGTTCACCTACTGAAGGAGATCTTGGTTGCTTCTAAGTTTGGCGATCAGAAACAAAGCTCCCCAAGACATTCATGTGCAGGTTTTTGTGTGGATATACTTTTCACTTCCTTTGGATAAATGCCAAGGAGTATGATCACTGGTTTGTATGGTAAGAATATGTTTAGTTTTCTACGAAACCACCAAACTGTCTTCCAGTTTTCATTCTCACCAACAATGAAAAGTTCCTCATTAGCTTGTGGTATTGTCAGTTTTCTGGATTTTGGCCAATCTAATAGGTGCATAGTGGTATCTCTTGTTTTAATTTGCATTTCCCTGATGACGTATTATGTGGAGCATCTTTTCCTATGCTCATTTGCCATCTATATATCTTCTTTGGTGAGGTGTCTGTTCAGATCTTCTGCCTATTTTTAAATCAGATTGTTTTCTATTGAGTGTTGAGAGTTCTTTATATATTTTGGATAGGTGTCCTTTACCAGATTTGTCTTTTGCAAACATTTCCTCCCAGTCTGTGGCTTGTCTTTTCATTCTCTTGACGGAGTTTTTCACATTTTAATTTTGACAAAGCCTAGTTTATCAATTCTTTTTTAGATCATGCCTGGTATTGGATCTAAAAGAACTTCATGTGCAAAGTCATCTGCATTTTTCCTATTTTAACTTCTAGGAACTTTTTTTTTATTAGTTTTTAAAATTTTATTTATTTTGAGAGAGAGAGACAGAGGTAGGGAGGGGCAGAGAGAGAAGGAGAGAGAGAATCCCAAGCAGGCGCCACACTGTCAATGTAGAACCTGATGCTCGAACCACAAGACATGACCTGAGCCGAAATCAAGAGTCAGACGCTCAATCGACTGAGCCACCCAGGTACCCCACTTCTAGGAACTTTGTAGTTTTGCATTTTACATTTAATTTTGTGATCCATTTGGGGTTAACTTTTATGAAAGGTATAAGGTCTGTGTCTAGATTCATTTTCATTGAAGTAAGCTCTACGCCCAGTATGGGGCTGAAACTCACAACCCCGAGATCAAGAGTTGCATTCTCTACTGACTGAGCCAGCCAGGCGCCCCTAGGTTCTTTTCTTTGCATGTGGATGTCCAGTTACTGCAATGCCACTTGTTGAAAAGACATTCTTTCTCCACTGTATTGCCTTTGCTCCTTTGCCAAAAATCAGCTGACCGTATTTATGTGGGTCTATTTATTCTTTCACCAATACTACACTGTCTTGATTAGTGTAGCTTTTATAAGATTTTATTTATTTTTGAGAGAGAGAGAGAGAGAGCAAGTGGAGGAGGGGCAGAGAGAGGGGGAGAGAGAGAATCTCAAGCAGGCTCCGCACTGTCAGTGCCGAGCCTGATGTGGGGCTTGAACTCATGAACTGTGATCAGAGCCTTATTGTAAGTCACATGATGTCAATCCTCTGACTTTGTTCTTTTCCTTCAATATTGTGTTAGCTATTCTGGGTCTTTTGCCTCTCCATATAAACGTTACAGTTCATTTGTGGCTAGCCACAAAATAACTTATTAGGATTTTTGTTGGGATTGCATTGAAACTGCAAAGCAAGTTGGGAAGAACTGATCATGACGATACTGACTGCCTATCCATCAGTATGAATATCTCTCCACTTATTCAGTTCTACTTTGATTTTTTTCATCAGAGTTTTGTGGTTTTCCTCACAGAGATCTTAAACATACTCGTGTTAGATTTATACCTTAGTATTTAATTTTTGGGGTGCTAATTTAAATTATATTATGTCTTTTAATTTCAAATTCTACTTGTTTATTGCTGGTATATAGGAAAGCAATTGTCTTTTTTTTTAAGTTTTATTTATTTGTTTTGAGAGGGGGAGAGAGAGAGAGAGAGAGAGAGAGAGAGAGAGAGAGCACAAACAGGGGAGGGGCAGAGAGGGGGAGAGAGAGAATCCTAAATAGGCTCTGCACTGTCAGCATGGAGCCCAACACGGGGCTCAAACCCATGAACCGTGAGATCATGACCTGAGTCGAAATCAAGAGTTGGCAGCTCAACAGACTGAGCCACCCAGGCACCCCATCTTTTATTTACTTATTTATTTTTAGAGAAACAGCACGAGTGCGAAGGGGCAGAGAGAGAGGTTGACAGAGAATTCCAAGCAGGCTCCATGCCACCAGTGCAGAGCCCAATGCACAGCTTGAACTCACGAAACAGTGAGATCATGACCCGAGCCGAAACCAAGAATCAGACGCTTAACCGACTGAGCCACCCAGGCACCCCAAATTTTTTTTCTTTAACAGGCTCACCAGGGTGCCGGGGTGGCTCGGTCGGTTGCATCTGACTCTTGGTTTTGGCTCAGGTCATGACTTCATGGTCGTGTTGGGCTCTTTGCTGACCGCACACGGCCTACTTGGGATTCTCTCTCCCTTTCTTTTTGTCCCTCCCTCCTCATGTCTCTCTCTCTCTCTCTCTCAAAATAAATAAATAAACATTAGACGCAAATAAATGAAACAGGTCTACTGTCACAGGGTTTCTGCTCCTGGAAGCCAGCCCCCCCTTGGGCGTAGTCACTGAAATACAGTAGATTGCTAGCCTATGCCACCTTTCCTTCTCCTGGAGATTTTTCTTCTCCCTCTACTTTGGCTTCTTGAAGACCACTTGGAGCAGGAGTGAGAGAAGAGGGGTGAACAAGAGGAAAAGAGTGAATAAGGGAAGGGTGAGGAGGATAAAGCGTGAGGAGGGCCAGCCACAGGCTTGCTGAATCTTTCTCCCGGTCCAGGTACAAAGAGTGTGGCGCCCTTGCTTGAGTTCCTCGTCACATGTGGCCAGGACGGGGCTGCGAGCCAAGACAGCTAAGCGATGGGCCCGAGGCCTGTGCTGAGCCCAGTGAGGACATTCTTCCTGTCACCTCATGAGGGAGTGAAGCCCTTGGTAGTCGCCTGGAGATCTACCACGGATTCTATCCACCGATTCTCTGTGCGCCTGTGATACCTTCCAATACCTATTTCCTTTCCCTTGAATTAGCCATTTCATTCACTTTTTCTTTTTCTTTTTTGTCTGTTTAATATTTATTTAATTTTGAGAGGCACAAGCAGGGGAGGGGCAGAGAGAAGGGGACAGAGGATCCAAAGTGGGCTGTGCACTGACAGGCTGACAGCAGCGAGCCCGACGTGAGGCTCAAACTCACAAGCCACGAAATTATGACCTGAGCTGAAGTCGGACGCTCACTCAACTGACAGAGCCACCCAGGTACTCGCCATTCACTTTCTTAAATTGCAAGAAAAACCGATGTTCACACAATAACAGAAATGCAATACACTAAAGCTGGAGTTCTCTCCCTAGGAAAACCACTGTTATCAGTTTGATATGTGTATGTATCCTCACAAATTTTTTCTGTGCATATAGAAACAGAGATGGACTAGATCTCTATTTAATTTGGGATTATGGGAGACGGAAGGCATTTTTACCAAAAAACGGGAGTCATATGAAGTTACTTTTTTTTTTAAACTTGTTTTATTTTTTTTTTAATTTTTTTTTCAACGTTTTTATTTATTTTTGGGACAGAGAGAGACAGAGCATGAACGGGGGAGGGGCAGAGAGAGAGGGAGACACAGAATCGGAAACAGGCTCCAGGCTCCGAGCCATCAGCCCAGAGCCTGACGCGGGGCTTGAACTCACGGACCGCGAGATCGTGACCTGGCTGAAGTCGGACGCTTAACCGACTGCGCCACCCAGGCGCCCCTTTAAACTTGTTTTAATGTGTATTTGTTTTTGACAGAGAGAGAGAGAGAGACAGAGCACAGGTGGGGGAGGGGCAGAGAGAGAGAGAGAGAGGGAGACACAGAATCTGAAGCAGGCTCCAGGCTCCGAGCCGTCAGCACAGAGCCCGACACGGGGCTCGAACTCATGGATCACGAGATCATGACCTGGGCCAAAGTCAGACACTTAACCGACTGAGCCACCCAGGCCCCTCAAGGATGCACATCTTTTTCAAAAATGTATTAGCCCAGGCTCAGGTGGCTCAGTCGGTTAAGTGTCCAACTTCGGCTCAGGTCAGGATCTCACGGTTTGTGAGTTCAAGCCCCGTGTCAGGCTCTGTGTTGACAGCTCAGAGCCTGCTTTGGATCCTCTGTCTCCCTTTCTCTCTACCCCTCCCCTCCCTTCTCTCCCTCTCTCTCAAAAATAAACACACACACACAAAATAAATTTTTAAATGACAGTAATAACAAATGCATTAGTCAATTTGCTTGTAGATTTTTTTATTTCTTGATTTCTTCATGTATTAGAAATATGAACATTTTACGGGTGCCTGGGTGGCTTGCTCAGTTAAGCATCCAACTATTGATTTCGGCTCAGATCATCTCACAGTTGTGAGATCAAGCTCCACATCAGGCTATGCACTGAGTGTAGAGCCTGCTTAAGATTCTCTCTCGCCCTGTCCCTCTGCCCCTCCCCTGTGCATTCTCAAAAAAAAAAAAAAATATGAACATAACGATTATCAGTTATATACTGCAATCATTCTCTCCAAATTAGTGATTTTATCTTAAATTTTGATTTTGGTGTCTTTGGCTGCATATACATTCTTTATAATTTCTATGTTTTTTCTTTATGGCTGCTAGTTTCCTGATCACACTCAAGAAAGTTCTCCCTGCCCCCAAACTATACATGAACATATTTACATGCATTTTCCCCCAGGGGCAGCATGGTGCAGTGGTTAGTTGTAGAAGGAGAAATTCTGGAGCTGGACCTCTTAGGTCCAAATCCCAGCTCTGGCATTTATCAGTTGCATAACCCTGGTTAATCTTTCTGTGCCTTAATTTTCTCATTAGTAAAATGGGGTTGTGGTGGTGGGGATTAAGTGAGTTTATATATGTAAAGCATTTAGAATAGTGCCTAGCATATAGAAATACTTGTTCCTTTATAGTTTTCTTTTTTTACATTTAGATCTTTTTTCTTTTGCGTGGTTTTTTTTTCTCAAGTGGATAGCCAGTTTTATAAAATAGTCTGGTTTTCCACTGATTTGAAATGCTACCTTTAGGGTATAGTGAGGAACAGCCCATCCCTAGGAGGGCCCTAAAAGGCCTCAACCAGTTCATAGCCAATCATAACTGCACTTGAAAGGAGGTTGTTCAGTTATTACTTTGTGGACTCCTTGGGATCCTGCTGAAGGCAGAAATTGTGAAATTGAATTTAACAATGTTCAGAAACTTGGCGGCCCCTCCCTCCCCTCTGAACTCCACCCAAACACAGGGCCAGGAAGGCCACCCCAGTAGCCCTACTCAAGGGAAAAAGCCTGAGGAGGGATGTGTTGTTGGGAAACCACGCCCACTCTAAAAATGCGCAAAACACAAGCTGTTTTCTGCAGAGTAATCATGGCAAGAGAAAAAGTGAAGCAAACTCAGTCGTGCTGAACTTTATACTACAACAGAGAGTATGTACATATAAGATGGGAGGCATTTACTGTGAGGGTGGCTGGAGCTAGTGGAAAGTTTCTTCAGCCTAAGAGGCTTATCTGCATGAAACGTCTACTGTGTAGGGCCTGGCTGAGAACCATCCAGATTGAACTTCAGCTCCAACCCTGGCACCCGGAGTCCATCACAAACATGTCAACTGTATTTTAGGGTGTGCTGCCACCTCCTGGCCAAACTCGTGTTGCTGTCACATCACAGGCAGTTGCAGCAAAGAGTGACGCAGCCACACAAGTGCAATCCGGTAACCCCAAACCCCACCAAACACACCCGCAAGCTGCTGGCTGACATTCTGTGGTGACTACAGGTGGTGCCACTCTGCTGCTAGGGGTCTATGACGGGGCGTATTGGGCAAGCAGATCTGAACAGTGGGGTGAGCCTAAATAAAAAATTCAAATAGCCTGGGGCGCCTGGGCGGGGGTGGAGGGGTGTTCAGTCGGTTGAGCATCTGACGCTTGGTTTCCGCTCAGGCCATGATCTCACGGTTCATGGGTTCAAGTCCCACGTTAGGCTATGCACTGGCAGCATGGAGCCTACTTGGGATTTTCTCTCTCTCTCTCTCTCTCTCTCTCTCTCTCTCTCTCTCGCTCTTGCTCTTTCTCTGCCCCTCCCACAATCTCTCTCTCCCTCTTGCTCTCTCTCAAATAAACTTAAAAAAAATTTTTTTAACCTTTTAAAAAGAAAATTCAAATATTCCAAATGCAGATACACCAGTATATAGATTCCATTCTCTCACAGTGAAATAAAGAGGAGCCAGGCCCATGCCTGGGCTCAGCGCGCTGCAAGTTCGTGCTGAAAAGAAGCTGGAGAAAAGGCTGTGAATCCAGGAAGAGGCTCTGAAAAGTGAATTGCTATCACTCGACTTCATCCGAATCTTCTCTGCTGTCCTACCTCCCATCCGCCTGCCCCGCCCTCTGGTAGCCTTAAGGCCAGGCACCCAGAAGTCCAGAGCAACATGCCTGGGGCAGTAAGACGTTCCATCGCTCTCTAAGGCACACCGAAAGGCCTCTGACTGCCGAGGTCCCAGTGGAAACGGAACGAATAGGGGGCGTCTTCCTAACCTGGGGAGGGAAGGGAAAACAAAGCCAAGGAGATGTCAACTAAAACGTGAATGTGATCTTTATTATACAGCACATGTGGTATCTGTACATCCCAACAAGTATACAGGATACTCTATAAAACCAAACCTGACCGCTCAAAGTTACACTGGACGAAGATTTAACCCAAAGTCTCGTCTTGTAAAAACACAACGCGGTCCTGTGTGCCATGTTCCGGATCGAGGCAGCACAAGAAGGGAGAGGAGAAGGACTGGGTTTGGGCCAACGTAACGTCCTCTGGTTATTGCACTTTCATTCTACACACTCAGTACGTTATGCTTTTATTAACACTGTAATAGACATTAGTCCTTTTGAAACAAATAAAAATATGACATAAAGGTAAAAGACAACAAGCCATCCAGACCAATTTTCTTTTCAGCCCTCCGAGTCAGGTGGCCTCCCCCAACGCCAGGTACTCACATGGTCTCTACGCTCCTCTCAACTGGACTGGATGTTGACAAAGCAGATGCAGTTAAACATGAAACCCTTTTAGGAACAGTAGTGCTACCTGCAACCCCCAAAGGAGAGTGCGATACAAGTTTCTGAAGGTTACCCCCCCCCCCATCCACTTTGCCGCAGCACTGGCCCTAACCACTCCCCCCGGAGTTAGAAGGAGCAATCCACTTTTTTGTTGTTGTTTTAAAGAAAAAGTGGGTTACTTGATTCAGCAAATCCAAAAATCAAGCTTTGAAAACTCAAAGAAGCAACTAGTCTTTTGGCAAAGGACTCGTCAAGGGCCATTTATCCCGCTCTGAAGCAGTATGGACTCTGGCTGGAGTCTCCCTGGTTAGCCAGATGGGAGACCAGGCGTGCCTTCTCTCCAGAGCAAGGCCAGAGGGAATCTCTACTCCACATGGGCTACTGTCATCACCGATCCCTCCTGGCTTCTCAGTGCTAAATACTAAGCCAATAATAATAATAATAATAATAAAGTGTCATGCAGTGCAGTTATCACTTTGGAGCCCTGCCACCCCAACCTCTTCTCTCATCAGGGAAAGACTTCTGGCCCCTCTTTGGCAGCTCAGGTAAAGATGCATCCAAATGCTGACAGGGACTGGTGGAGAGTTCTACCGTTCCCGTTTCCATCTGTCGTAGTTAATAATAGCCTTTCCCTCAACGTTTCCCTGAACTTTAGTGTTAAAAAATCAGGAGAAGCTGCTGTCTGGGCTCTGTTCCCTTGAAACCGATGGGAGTCACAAGTGATTCTCTTTGGTCCGGAAAGAACCAACACTGCCCTCTTTCCCAGAGAAGTGGAAGGCTCGCTCAACCCGCGAGCCACGTGCCTGTGGAAACCTCACCCAGGCGAGCATTCCTCAAGTCATGCCAGACTGCCCTCGCTGCCAGCTCCCTGGGCACAGTGTCAGCCACTCCGGGGCTCCGGGCTTCACCTATTTTCCGGATTGCTCTGCAAGAAGGTCCCTCACTTAGTTCTGAAGTCACGTAAGGGACCGGACTTCAAGCACATTAAAAATGGCCAGGTGATCATTTTCGGGCTGGGGTAAACCGCCCTGATGAAGTGATTAGAAGGACAGAACACAGTGAGGGTCATTCTTCCATCCCGTCCTTCCTCCTCCCCAGCCACAATCTCACCTCGCCGCTCGGGAGCACATACAACCAAATCTAGGAGGGAAAATCTTTAGGACTTTGGTCTTGTCGAGCCCTCTATAGCCCAAGTGCCCCCCAGACTTCTTTGAATACCTAGTGTCTTCCCAAGTAATATACAGTACAGTACATTTCATGGCATCCCATCACCGTAGTAACAACGGGTGCCAAGGAACAAAGGATCCAAAATTAGCGGACAATGTTATAAAACAAAAGCAAAGTATGCAGTGTGTTATATATATGCACTCCTGCACTCAGCCTGCTGAGTGTTTAAATAACACCTCCAAATATCTATATGTGGACTTTGGCTGGCCTGGGGATTTTCAGGAATATTTTGCACCTTTCCTCAGAATACTTTTTTTTTTTTTTTTTTTTTTTTAATGAATTGTTAACGCAACTACCGTCTTACTTAGCACTGGTCCCTCCCATCCTCCTTCCTCCTCACTCAGGCAAAAAAATCTGCTAGGAAACTGGTGTCTGAGAGCTGACAAGGGACACTGGGTGGAGGACAAGCGACCCTCCCTCCCTGTGAATGGGGGTGAGAACTAAGACTTTGGAAGAATGTTAGGAAAATGACTTCAGCACAGAAGCACAGATTCCTGATCCCAGCTAGAGTAAAGGAAGACCGGCTGCAAAAGGGAAGCACAGAAGTCCTTTATGAAATCTCATACAGAACAGACACTGAGACTGTTTTTCCGGCAGGTAGACACTACTCACCTCTCCTTTTTAAACTTGAAATCTGGCTTCCTGGAAGCCCCATCATTGTTTCCAGAAGGACAAACGAGTTAACGTGACAAGAACGGAGTGATGATTTGAAGAAGTAAAGCTATAAATAGGTGTTAAGAGACCTACCGAACATGCTACCAACACAAGGCTGGCTGGCGCTCACAGAACCCAAAGATACTGGGTGTCTCACTTTATCGTTTGCAAGTAGAAAAGTTTTTAGCACTATGTGGAGTCTCTGAAGGGCTCCAAGTGCTTAGAGGGTTACTGTGCTCAAACGTTATCATAATCCGAGCTCGGGATAGCCAAAGAGTTAAAACTGAACTTTAGATTCCATTTCTACTCCGTTAATGTTTAAGAGATGGTCATTCTCTCGGAAACAACCCTACAAAATTCCAGCAGCAAGTCCGCCCATTTTCTTACACATCTACTCAGGGACCTGCTTCACAGAGCTGGAGGTCAGGCACAAGGGACAGACCACAGTGCTTGGGGACTAGGCAGATGCGACAGAGGCTCCTCACCTCCACTGCCTCTTCCTTCACCCGCCTGGTTTTCTAAATCTAGAGGACCATTTTGGTGGAGAGAGGCTCGAAGTCAAGATCTGAGAGGCACCGATATTTAAATTGTTCCCCTTCAGAATTTCTTACTGTGTACACCTCCTGACAAATGCGCACACTGTGTGTGTCCCAACTGCAAGGGAGGGGAACCGCCCCAGAGGCTAACACACAGGGCGAGGAGCACACACAGAGCTACAAAGAGCATTCTTCTTTTTCATCTCGTGCTTGTCTTCTTGCCTTGTATTCAAAACAAGGTAAAAAGAAGGGACGAATTGCGAAAGAGATCTTGGTGAAAAAGCTCACTGACCCAAGTTTAAAAACATCAGTGTGTTAGGTTCAAACACAAAAACGAGAGTTTTTGATTCTTTTAAGTTTTAGAAACAATGTGGTATCTTTCTAGTAGGTTTGCGTGGAAGTTCACGGCCTCCAGATCACTGCCCCTTCTCAGGTCTCACCAGATACTCCACATGGGTCAATGTTACTCAGACACTCATCCCCAGGTACCATGTTAACTGGACCTTCCCCAAGTTGAAACCCAAAGGGGGGGAAGAAAAGTCAAGAATGAAGGGAAGAAAAAGAGATTGGGTCCTGGGGTTGCCAGTAACTCAAAATCCAATCGCCTATGTATATATACACATATGCATACACACACATTTTTTTCGCCTTTATGCAGCCTCTTGGTGATGTAACCCATGAAAGCCTCCCCCAGAAGTCAGGGATATTCGGTCCCATAAATGTAAACACGCTGGCACCATAAGGAGCAGACAGCTCCGTTTCTAGCTCCCTCACCGGGGCCTCTGGCTGCTGCGACCTGAGATCTCCGGCTGCAGGTAGTGGGAAGTTATTTTTTTGTTCCGATGTTCTTACAATCCCAGAACCAAGTTCATATTTTCCAGGGGTCCTGGCGACTGGATAGAACCAAACTGTTCCTAGCTAGAGCCGAAATTACAAAAATTCTAATTTTTAGTACTGTCACCACCGCAGTGCCCCACTTGTCTTAGCAACATACAGTGAGCAGACGATGGTGACATCTGCCTCCTTTTCAGTTCTGGGGCTGGAACGTTACATTCTTCAGTGTTTACGTGTCCCACACGATCTTGTGCGGACGGGATAGTGTGGGGCACCGGTGAGCCGCTGAACGCGCCCCGACGGCCAGCGAGCTCCTCGCTACCTGGCAGGCGCCTCTGCCTGGGAAGGTCTCAAGTTGCCCAGCGGGCATCAGTTCCCTCGGGAGCTCTCTGAATAAACGTCCAATTCTTCCCACGGCCAACAGGTGAGGGGAAGGAAAGAAACAGAGTAAAAGAGAAAGGTCTTTGCTTTCAAGTAGAGTCATCCAGTCCCCGGTTCGGCTGCTCCGAAGCGGACGCGCACAGCCGGTCCATGATGCCCCGGAGCATGGGCTGCACGATGCCCAGGAGGGGCCTCTGGGAAGGGTCGCCGTCCCAGCAGGCCTCCATCAGCTGCCAGCACTCCTCGTCGAACACGGGCAGACGCTCCGGCCGGGCCCCTGGAGACAGGCGCGTGGAAAGAAGACCAGAGTCAGCGACGGGGCCGGTGCCACCACGAGGCCTGACCGGCTCGCAGACCGATGGCCCACGTGGGGCTCAGGAGTTCTGGCATCGACTGCAGACACCTAGGTTAGAACCTGACAGTAACGGTGACAGAACACTGGAACGCACTGGCATAGGAAGTAGAAGAATTGGAAATTTTAAAGAAAAAAAGCCTTGACACGGTTCAGCGCAATGCTACCTGAAAGCAAAGGGGCGACCTCGGTGTCTTCCCCGGATTCCCTGACGGTACGTGGCCCTGCGGTGCGACGGCCGGAGCGGGTGACAGGAGGCCCGGCTGCAGGGCCTGGTCTCAGTCTCCCCTTGATGGGGACCGGGGCGGGGTCGGGACAGGGTAGGGCTTGTGGCTCTTACCTCTTCGCACATTGTTCCAGAGATGGTCTTTGCTGGCACACCTCTCAAATGCTTCGGGGAGCTTGACAGAGCCCGAGCAGATATACCAGAAGAGGATGCCAAAGGCGTAGACATCGACGGAGTTGTCGTACTTCCCTACAGCAAGAAAGGGCGACGGCAGTGAGCCGGGGCGAGAGATCAGCTGTGCCCCTATAACTGGGTCTGCAGAGGTCATCACGCCTTTTTGTCTAAAGCTTTTAACAGCCATGATCTCCCACAGCAACCCCGGTAGGCAGGACCGCTGACAACGCCCATCTTCTACCCAAAACCACAGCACAGGAAGGGCGATGCGAGACACCAGGATGGCCAAGACCAGAGCCTGACAAAGGAGAAGGAGGACAGGCCTCTGATTTTGATTGAACAGCCAAGAAGACCCATCCTGACGGGTCGGATTGGGGAAATAAGTTTGGGAAACACAGGTGGGTGAGCAGATTGGAACCAGAATGTAAAGATTTTTAAATTTTTTAAAAGTAGTTAATTTATTTTTGAGGGGGGGTGGTGGGGAGGGGCAGAGGGAGAGACAGAGACAGAGAGAGAGAATCCCAAGCAGGCGTGCAGAAGCCTGATGCGGGGGCTCAAACTCACGAACTGTGAGATCATGACCTGAGCTGAAATCAAGAGGGTCAGGACGCTTAACCAACTGAGCCGCCCAGGCGCCCTTAGAATGTAAAGATTTTTTTAGTTTATTTTTTTCTTCCTGAGAGAGAGAGAAGGGAGAGGGGCACAGAAAGAGAGAGAGAGAGAGAGAGAGAGAGAGAGAGAGAGAGAATCCCAAGCAGGCTCTGCACTGTCAGCACAGAGCCCAATATAGGGCTCGAACTCATGAGATCATGACCTGAGCCTAAATCAAGAATTGGACACATAACCGACTAAGCCACCCAGGCACCTCAGAATATAAAGATTTTTAAAAGACAGAAAAGTCTGGATTCAATGGGCAGCATGAGGTCCTTTAGGTTATAGGGCAGGAGGTGACACGAAGAACCTATTTCAGAAAGATTCTTCTGACAGCAACAGGATGGACTGCAGAGAATCAAGGGAAGTGAAATACCAAGCAGCCAAAAGAAAACAACCGTTGGGGGGAGAGAAATGTTCCAAGAAGTGAATCTCGAGAAAGAAAACGACTGTGTGCTGAGTCCGCCGTGGGTCCCGCTCACCCCCGCCCTCACGCGCATCACTCAGGGAAGGGCCGGGGCCGGACCTGTGTGTGAGGCCAACGAGAGCAGGCCACGTACACGGCTCATTTTAACTCTTCCCCACGCTGATGAGGGGCCTGCCGGGACCGTCCTCTCTTCCCTGGCACAGACACGACCCACCCCCCCCCCCCCCCCAACCCCTCAGGCTCAAACTCTCGAGTCCTCGTCTGGTCATCCTTTGCTGTTCACCATCAACACCTAGTTAACCACAAAATCCCACCTGTTCCTCCTGTGAACTGATCCTGAATCTGACACGGCTTTTTTGTGTCAGTGCTGCTACCAGCCTGATCCTGGAGACCCAAACCCCTGGTCTGCCTGCCTTGGTTCTCGCCCCGCAAAGCCCCTCCACCTCCTGCTGCTAAGCTGACCTTCCGTGAACGTGTCCTCGTCCCCCGCCTGCACAGTTCTTTTTTTCAAATTTTTAAAATTATTTTTGAGACAGAGAGAGAGAGAGCAAGTGGGGAGGGGAAGAGAGAAGAGGGACAGAGGATCCAAAGCAGGCTTTGTGCTGACCTATGTGGGGCTTGAGAGTCCTATGTGGGGCTTGAACTCGCAAATCGTGAGGTCATGACCTGAGCCTAGGCCAGACGCCTAACAGACTGAGCCACGTGGGCGCCCCAAAAGCTCAAGTTCCAGTATTTCTTCCACAATGAGACTTTCTTCCTCGGTGTGGATTTCAAGCTCGGTGTGTTTCATCTCCAACCTCGTTTGCTTTTACTCCCCACAGGGATTTGTCCCCTGTCAGGCAATTTTCCTCATACTTCCCTTTCCCCAGCCTCCAGAATGTTCTCTCCTTCCAGACACCCGGTTAGATTCTAGAGCCAGAAAGACCTAGATTCCAATCCCAGCTCCATCATTTCTAGCTCAGCATTGTGGGGTGGCTTTCTGATGTTCACCGGTCTGGACTTAACTTTACCCGTGACACGGGCACAAAAATGCATCAGCGGCAGCACAGACTTGCTGTGAGGATTAAATGGAACAAAATATATGAAAAACCGTACTCGCACTGCCTAGCTCCAAGAACATGCTTAATAGCAATGCCCTGCCCACATACCAATTTTCCCGGACTTGACTCAAGTCCTACCCCAAATCTCCTACCATAAAACTGTCAAACGTTTCAACCTTCACTTACCACCTGTCTGAACACCAGCATCACATCACGTAGCACCCGAATTAGCACCTGGTCACACAGTCTGATGCTGCTTCCTAATTATTTTACCTCTCTTAATAGATCTCTGTCATCAGCGAGTTCATTGATGATCAGGGCCAACTCCTGACGTACAGAAGTTATTCAATCAGCACTTTATGATCAACTAACTGGTTGATTATGGCAACCACGGCACGAATAGCCCAGAGAAACGTCCAAAAGCAGACCTGGTGACTCCTGGTTACACTTCTCCTTCTCACCCCTTCACCTCCTCACCTTCCCCCTACCTGTCTTTAGGTTTCCCCTCCCCTGGCTCTCCCTTGCCCGCCCCAGACCGGCCGGTAGTTACTTGTGGATACTACTTAAGCAAGAGGTAGAACTCATTAAAGCGTGGAGCCCTGCTGAGGCCCACTCCCGCCCTGCAGCTTACCTGTGAAAAGTTCAGGGGCCATATGGATTGGTGTCCCCACAATGCTGCCTGACATCATGGCCTCTGGCTTGCAGAACCCTAAGTCAGTGATCTTGGCACGGTTCTGCTTGTCCAGCTGCCAACAAAGCAGGGCAAGAGTCAGCCTGCGTCTGACCCTGCACGTAACGCTCAGGTGCACACTCAAGCTCAGGGGCACACTCAAGCTCAGGGGCACACTCAAGCTCTGAAGCGGGTGTCTACTTCCCAGGAGCGCTTCCTCAATCCTGCTTCCCGCCTCCCTGTCTCCAGACTCGTTCCCATTCCCATCTTCCCCCCAGACTGTAAGCAACCTAAGGGCAGGGGCTGCCTTTTTCGTCTTTGTATACCTAGCGCTTAGCACACTGCCTGGCACATAGCAGGAACTTAGTAAGTCTAGGAAGAACGAATAAGTGAAGGACACGGAGGAAAGGATTTTGGTTCCAGATTATTCTTCTCTGACCTCCAGACCCCAGGGCAGAAAGTTGCTAAGTAAGAAGGCTGAGGTCCTCTGGTGAGCTGAGGAGAGTTTCCTGAATTCCCTGCAGTTTCCTTTCCCAAAGGCCCAAGAGAATAAGTCTACGTCTCATTTGACTACAGATAAGCCTCTTAGGTTTCGGCCTATGATTTTAGGACGATCTTTCCCTTCCCCCCAAACTGCTGTCATCTCTCTGTATGTACCTGTTGCCAGAAACACCTCAATGATAATGCAACACAGTGTCAAGAGAATATGTCAGAGGAGTCTCTACGATTGAGATAACGGAACATGACCACCTTACCTTTAAGGTGCATTTACCCATCTCAGCCCTCATCCAGCACCTGTGATCAAACCCTAAGCAATAACAAGACCTGGAAGCCTCGAACGCATCGTCACAAAAGCACAAAAGAGCAGAAAGACTATTCCAGATTAAAGGAGGATAAAAAACATGACAACAAAGTACGCTGTACGACCCTTGGAGCGAACCCTGGATCAAACACACAAACAAATGACCGTATTCGGGTAACTAAACATATTTGGGACAACTGGGAAATGTTAATATAGACTTCATGTTAACTAACAGCATTATACCAATGTTAAATTTCTTTGGTGTGATAATGGCATTTTAATTACACAGAAGAATGTCCTTTTTAGGAGATACAAGCTCAAGTACTTAGGAACGTGTTATCTGCAACTTACTTTCATATACTTGAACAAAGAGTGTGCGTACGTGTGTGCGAGACTGAGGAACAGAGAGAGGCTAACCCAGGAGAAAGAGAATATGAATCCGGGTGAACCATATGTGGTCGTTGTACCACTCTTTTCTCTTCTGTAAGTTTGAAGTTTTTCAACAGTGTTCGGAGGAAAAGCCTTAAGCAACGTACGCTCAGTCTATGATGCGGCTTCACGCTCCCCAAGCATTATGTCTGAGATCCCATCAATCCACTGTTTTTCCGGCAGCCTCTTCCTATGATCAAACTCACATTCGTGGGGACCCTCCCAAGGTCACTTAACCCACGGAGGCGGGGAGTTATCTCGGGGAAACAGCTCTACTCACCAGGACATTTTTTAGCTTGATATCACGGTGGACAAGTCCCTGGCTGTGCAGAAAGCGGATTCCTTCCACCACATCTAGGGCTATCTGTAGACGTGTCTCCAGCGTCAGCCCAGCCTTGGGGAGACAAAAGGGCTCATGTGTCACTAACAAGACAACTCCTCAGTCCAACTTGCTTAAACCAACTAAGAGTTCCTTCTGCGGGGCACTGAGAGTCGGCCTGCACTAGGGCACACAGGACAAGCGCAGAGAGTAGATGGGAAGAAGGGAAGAGGAAAGAAGTTAGGAGGAGGAGGCTGAGGGGTTGCCCCAAACAGGACTACAAGAGGCACAGTCCAACAACTGAACGCATGAGTTCATTTCCATCCCCTACCCCCAACAAACTCTGGAACTGCCCTCGAGACCCAGAGTACTTCTGGGTCTCAGGGTGCGTGGCTGGCTAGGTCAGCGGAGCACGTGACTGCTAGTCTCGGGGTCATGAGTTTGAGCCCCACGTTCGGCAGAGAGATGACTTAAAAATTTTTTTAAGAAAATAAAAACATATCTTTTACAAAAAAGGTGTTTCTAGGTTTCTCAGGCAGAATGACTTCTGCTGCATTGTAAGCCTCATTGGCCCAGGTTTGGCTTTACAGATTCAAATATCAAACTCACACATCTTACTTGTACCGGGCCTCCAACTTAGGGTCTCCTGAATTCCAGAGGACATTACATCACTCATCCAGAAGCTGAGATTCAGTTCTCTAGCCCTCTTGAGGGAAAGCATCAGACAGTGCTGAGCTTAACTCCTCTGAAATGAAGAGGGAGAGCCACCGGGAGAGTCATTTTCTCGACCCTATTGAGTTTCCACGGCTCCTGCAATCATTTCTAGAGATTCCTGTCTTATATCCAGAAGCGTCCGCATAAACTGGCATGAGAGGCATCTGTGAGAAGGGACCTACCCACATGCGCGGGGGTTAGCTTCCCCCAGCCCCACTGAGCCCCAGTGTAGGGACCAGAGAAACGAGCGTCTCTACTTCCCTTGCTGCTTTGGGCGAGGGAAACTGAGCATCCGACTGACCGTATCTCCTCTTCACTCAAAATCTTTCAACAGCTTTTCAGGGTCTAGACTGGGATTTGAATTCTATGGAAATTCTTTTCTAAAAAAAAATTTTTTTTTTAGTGTTTATTTATTTTTGAGACAGAGGGAGACAGAAAATGAGTGGGGGGAGGGGCATAGACAGATGGAGACACAGAATCTGAAACAGGCAGGCCCCGGACTCTGAGCGGTCAGCACAGAGCCCGACGCGGGGCTCAAACCCACGAACTGTGAGATTGTGACCTGAGCCGAAGTCGGACACTGAACCGACTGAGCCACCCAGGCGCCCCTCTATGGAAATTCTTAATTCTGGTGTTCTACAATTTGTTCTCAACATGTCTTTGCACATCATGCTCCCCTAGTCCCAGACAGCTGCTCCAACACGACCAGTGTCCTTCAGATGCTCTGGACATTACACTCCTCCTTCCCCCTAGTGTGGCCTCTTCCCTCTACCAAATTTTACCCATCAAGGTATATTTACCAAACTCAAATCCTCATGACATACTCACTGACTACAAGTCTCTTAGAAGCTTTTGACAGTTAGACTTTTTTTTTTTTTTTTTTAAAGTGAGCTCTCCACCTGAAGTGGGGCTTGAACTCCTGACCCCGAGATCGAGTCACACGCGCCACTGACCGAGCCAGCCGGGGGCCACTGGCAATCGCACTTCCTGATATCCCCTTCTGGTGCTTAACAGGCTCTTGGACAAAAAGGAGTCACTGATAAATACTGGCTGGTTAAACGACAAAAACTGGCTCATCCCTCGAGAGCGAAAAAAGGAGGAAGAACAGCAAAGTTCTAGGACGCTTTTCTGCTCCTCCGCGTAGTCTAGGTTTGTACCACCATCACCAGAGGTGACGGTGGCGAACTGGCAGCGTTCTGGGCCGAAAATCAGACTCTGAGAAGTCTGTGAGGTTTTTCTGGATTGGGGTAATCAAGCTTGATTATTCCAACAACGTCTCGTGAAAGCTAGAAGGCCCGGACAAACAAGGAGGGATGACAGGCCGGGGAGGACCCCGTGGCTCCGGCTGCGCGGTCACCCCCTCGCCCCGCCTCACCTTCAGCCCGGTGTAGAGGTCCCGGTGCAGCCTCTCCATGATGAGCAGCACAGCGATGCTAGAGCCGCCGCCGTAGCCGTAGTCGATGACTGAGCCGTGGAGGTCCACCAAGCGCTCGTGCTTCGGCAGAGACCTGGTGGGAACGAGAGAGGCCGCGGCTGCCGTGCTCCGGTCTCACCCTGCACAGCGTGCCGCCACGTGGGAAAGGATACCCCAGAGACCACCCTCAGTCCAGGTCCAGGGGGAACGGCCCTCGGTACAGAGGAAAGGGAAAGACAATGGCCTCCAGTGAGGACAAAGCGTCACAGAATCTAGAGACGGACGGGCCGCAAGGACTAAGGAAGAAGTCCAACGGGAGACGGAGTCCGTGAGAAATCAGGATGGCGGGGAGAGGGCAAGCAAAGCCACTGAAGGCCTGGCAGAGAGCACGTGACTGGAACAAACCCAGAAATACTGTCCACGACACCCTGGGGCACAGGAATGGAGAGACCAGGGACGCTGCAGCTCTTGGTACAAAAGTCGTGTCGGCTTCTGGCTTTTTCTCTGGATCTTTTCCCACAGGGATGAACGACAGGAGAACCCACCTCATGTAGTGAAACTCCAAAGCCAGGTCATTCCAGTGCTTCTCATCCGGAGGGACGACCGACTTGAGGGCACACGGGAAGTGTCCTCCCCAGTTGTCACACAGGTACACCACACCGTACTGGCCCCGGCCCAGTTCCTGACCCAGTTTAGGTTTACCTATGAAATACAGAGACAGGGATGAAGCAGGAGGAATGGGAGCCTGCCTCTTGCTCTTGGGGTTGTGGGTTCGAGCCCCACGTTGAGTGTAGAGGTTACTTAAAAATAAAACCTTAAAGACTGCCTATGAAGAAAATATATATCTTGTTTAAGAAAAAAGGGAAAAAAAAAGGATTCTTAGACACAGACCTAAAAGTAGGAAGTTATAATTCTGACAGTACTGGAAACTAGTAGAAAGTACCCTAACTGGTCCGATTTATTTATTTTTTTAATGTTTATTTATTTTTGAAAGGGGGGGAGGGGCACAGAGAGAGGGAGACACAGGATCTGAAGCAGGCTCCAGGCTCTGAGCTGTCAGCACAGAGCCTGACGTGGGGCTCGAACCCACCAACTGTGAGATCATGACCTGAGCCAAAGTCAGACGCTTAACCGACTGAGCTACCTAGGTGCCCCTAACTGGTTTGATTTAAATAAACCTGTCATGTCACCTGAACTATACAAATAGCAGGACCAGGGGCGCCTGGGTGGCTCAGTCGGTTAAGCGTCGACTTCAGCTCAGGTCATGATCTCGCGGTCCGTGAGTTCGAGCCCCGCGTCAGGTTCTGTGCTGACAGCTCAGAGCCTGGAGCCTGTTTCAGATTCTGTGTCTCCCTCTCTCTCTGACCCTCCCCCGTTCATGCTCTGTCTCTCTCTATCTCAAAAATAAATAAACGTTAAAAAAAAAAAAAGAAATGGATTCTGTAACAAATAGTGGGACCAAACAGACTTTAGGGTTTCAAAAACCCATCAGTGGGTGCTTAGGTAGCTTTGCAAGGAAACAGCGTTAGAGGTAGAACATGCGAACGCCAGGTATCCAGAAACTTCTCCCAATTTACTTGGGAAAGACAGGGACTCACGATGTAGCAAGACATCCTGTAAAGAACGGCTTTCCAGAGAAAGGCGAGCCAGGCGGGGGGCATGATCCTTGCGAACCTTCAACCAGAGATCTTCTGTTTTCTCCAACCGACCTGAGTGGCCAGCTTCTAGCTGGAAGAGAAACAGAAAGAAGACACGTGACTTTCCCAGTCCCTAGTTTGGCTTCCTCACCTATTATATGGGGACCATAATATCTACCTGCTGAGGACAACTGAGAGAGTTACCCAAGCTGTGCAGAACACGGCTCCGACACTGGCATCCAGGGAGCTCTCGATAAATAACCACTTTGCCTGCTGGATGCGCCATCTCCACACCCGCCCCTCTATACACACGTACACACATGTGCACGCGTGCACACGCACACACACACGCGCGCGCACACTCTGAGGGGACAAGCACATGTCACATAACTGTGAACCAGTGTGAAAGTTACAAAGTCCTCCTCCTCTGTGACTCATTTCTAAAATACCAAATAAATAAAATTCCTACCCCTTGATTTTCATTCCTCACTCGGTGAAATGGGGAGAAATTAACCGAGTTCCCTTCATGTTCCCAAGAGTTAGAAAAATCTCCACGTGAAAAATGTACTGATGAAACTTCCTATAACATGATATTATCCTTTAACATATAGGAAGAAGATACACTGATGATTTTAGAAAAATTACACGCAGAGCAGTGGGCAAAATACTGCTCGACAGGTAAGGCTCCTCTCTCTCTTCCGACATACGCACCTGCCGCAAGGAGGCTGCAAAAGCCTCGTGCGAACTGTTGAGTCGGGTCCGGAACTGGCTGCAAATGCTCTTGGCCAACTTAGAGGCACTGAGGCTCTCGATGGCTTCCTGGGCCACCTTCCTCTTCCATTCCAGTGTGATGGCGGGTGGGCTCACCCATGTGATACGCTGGATGATCTGCGGGAAGAAGAGAGGAAGAACATGCAAGGGTGGGGACAGGAGCCACCAGAAAGAGCCGACGCCCTTCCCCTCTGGGCTACCCACTCGTTAGGAGCAGGCTAGTAAGAGAGCAGCCACGTGAAGGCCAAGATTCCTCTCCCATTCCATCTACCTCATAATCAGGGCTCAGACCAAAGGAAAGCATCAAAGAACACTAGGCCTAGTCTATGGGCTCACAAACCCTCACTACATACAGTCAGCGCCGGGGGCGCCCGGAATTCCCTTTCTGAACTCAGTATGGAATAAGAGCCACATCAAATTCCAGAAAAGAAACCACACAAATGGCCTCTGGCAGGAAAGCCTGATTCTGAGAAAACATTTCGGCTGGGGAGAAAGGAATCTGAAGAAGCTAGTGAAGGAGAGTCTTACGGCTGCATAAAATATTTAAACGCACCATTCTCAAGCGTTAAAGTGGCTCCGTTCCCAATTATCTCAGAGCTGGCATAAACCAGAACTGTCTTGGACAGGCAAATCGGGACAAACGGCCACCTACCTACGCCAACAGAAGATCCTAGACATCAGCTGCTATTGGTGACTAAGGTTCTGAGCCAACCAGGGCCAGAGAATGTTTCTCTAAGCAAGCCCCACCTGTTTGATTTGCTCCCACAGCATCCTTGTAACCGAGGACCCTGAGTGAAACGTAACTTCGACGTGATAGGCGGCATTTAAGATCTGGAAGAGAACACACAAACCAAAGTCAATACGCCCTGAGAAGAGGGGCTGATTAGAAAATGTGATAAATAGTATTTACGTAAGGCAGGGTCCAGTTTCAAGGTTCCCAAATAGACCCATCGATACGAGTGCAGAGTCGACGCAGGTGCATCATCGGTTCTGCGGCTCTCTGGGCCCCTTTCCTTCCCTCTTCACCTTCTAGCTCATCACCCGAACTGCGACTGTGCAGGTCACAAGCCCCTCCGACAGGCAGTGCTCATGTGACGGAAAAGTTCAATATAATTCAAAGGGGATGGGCAGAGGGGTGAAAGGGCAACTCCAAGCTAACTTGAGGCTGGGTTTCTGTGTGGTGTCTGCTTTGTGCGTCACCTGTGACACGGTATCTTGGCCATTCTGCGAGTACCTGTTTGAGATAATTACTGGTGATGTGAACTGAGACATCCTGGGACTTCTCCAGGCTCTGCAGGCACCGTTCCAGGGTGCCGACGAAGCTCTCGCGCAGGTAATCCACTGAGCTGATCAGCTTGTTCGCCACCGCCTGATTAAGCCGGGAGATGATGAGCTCCTGTATCTGTCGGATGCAGCATTTGATTTCTCTGGTGCCCACTGGCTCTCCGTTCTCAGGGACAATGACATCTATGGAGGCAGAGAAAGAAGCCAGTGGGCTGTGAGAGGAAGGGGCAGGCACTGAGAATAAGGGCCTCCCCCAACCAAAGCCGAGGAGCTACCAGCACGATGGCTGTAAAAGACACGGCTGGCTGACGAGCTCTGACCTTCAGTATGATCCGGGGCCATGCGATCCTCTACTACTTAGGCATCTAAGAATACTGAGAAAAAGCAACTGTGTCTAGAACGAGCCCATTGATTTTTGTCAGCTTTCATGTCGCATTTATAGGAGGAGGATCATTTATTGAGTGCAGACCATTTGACAGGCACCATACTAAGTATTTTATATATGCAATCGAATTTAATCCTCACAATAACCTTGTCAGGTGGGTATTTTTTTTTTAATGTTTTATTTTTGAGGGGGCGTGAGAGGGGGAGGGACAGAGAGAGAGGGAGACAGATGATCAGAAGCGGGCCCTGCGCTGACAGCAGCGAGCCCGATGTGGGGCTAGAACTCAACAAACCGTGAGATCGTGACCTGAGCCGAAGTCGGGCACTCAGCTGCCTGAGCCTCCCAGGCGCCCCTGTCAGGTGAGTATTATTGGTCACATTTTACGGGTTGGGAGACAGTCTCAAAGAAAGGACAAAGGCGGCACCCGGAAGGGTGCGGTTAGGAAGTAATACGGCTAGCATTTGAACCCAAAGCTCAGGGACTGCAAAGCCTCTGTAACCTTTCACACTGCCTAGTTCCTGGAAAAACCCGAGAGTTGGGGATTCAGCACTGATCAATTGCTAGATAAATAAAAAGTAAAACTGGAACACTGTCACCATCCAGCTACCTCCCAGAATCAGAAATCTGTTTTGCCAGCCAGAGGACAGAACTTAAGAGAAGACAAGTTACCTGCAAAAACTCCACTCCTAAAAAGGCACTCTCATGTCTACTGTGGGAATTTAAATCGGTGCTACCTCTTTTGGAGGAGATCCCATAACATCTAACAAAAAAAAATTGTTTTTAATCTATCAGAATTTTAAGCTAACCAACAAATCAACAAAATCACCTACATTCCCTTTGACCTAACTATTCTATGTATGTAGGTATTACCTTTAAAAAAAAAAAAAAAAGGCTTTTCTTTAATACATTTTTCAAATGTTTATTTATATTTGAGAGAGACAGGGAGAGACAGAGAGAGAGAGAGAGAGAACGAGTGGGAGAGGGGCAGAGATACAGAGACAGAATCTGAAGCAGGCTCCAGGCTCCGAGCTGTCAGCACACAGCTCGACGTGGGGATCAAACCCACGAACCGTGAGATCATGACCTGGGCCAGAGTCAGACGCTTAACTGACTGAGCCACCCAGGCACCCCAAAAGTCTTTTCTGAAGTGTGTATGCCATATAGCCAGCATACCTGCATTACCTTTATTTAAACAAAACAAAACAAAATGAAACAAAACAAAAAAACGGTACCAGAAATCTGGTTCCCCAGGCCAGCTGGTAAATCTTCTGGCCTCTTCTAAATTTACTTATTGCATCAAAGGTCTCCAGGAAGAACTTAGAACAAGGTTAAGTAGTAGCCACGCAAGTCTCGTCTAACACACAGCCGAGTACGGAAGTGGCTTCACAAATCCATCATGCAGTTAACAGAGCCAGACGTCTGATCTACACGCTCCCAGTTCCCCCTGCGTCTGTTGAACTAACCACCGCTTCCCAGGCACCAAACTTGGTGTACTTGGCACCTAATATACAGTCAAATATTTCACGGTCTGCCCACCTTTACCAAGGGCTCTGTGCCACTGGCACTGATGTGCCAGCTTTGTTTCGGTGAGTCGGAAGCCCTCCTAGCATCTCCACTGCAAGTCCTCCCTACGGGGGGAATTCACCAAAGACGTATCTTTGCTCATCTTTAGAAAGACCTGTAAGAGATAAGGCACCTGTGTTTGCTAGAGTCAACTCTATGTCCTTTGTATAAGCGTGACACGGCCGTATACCATCATTCGCACGCTCATTCGGGCTCTGAAGAGGTACCATCCACAGACTCTGTGTTATCTGCTGTAAGAGATGTGAAAATGTTATCTAGAAGAGGCCTTGAAGGCTAGGTAGGATTTGCAAATTCCCAAATAAAGGACATTTTGGGTTTAGGGCAGAACAGGAGCAAAGAAAAAGTAAAGGAAGCATATGGAGGACAGCAAGCAGTTGAGACCAACTGAAATAGAAATTACAGGAAAGTGCACATTGGGAAAGAGGAAGAGGAAAGTCGGTCAGACTTTGGAAGATCTTTAACACTAGGCTCATAAGTCTAAACTTAGTCTGTAGGAACAGGGAGCCACGAAAGATGAACTGGAGAAAGGAGAGAAAGATGTCCGGGGGAGCAACAGGTTAACAGCAGTTCAGGCAGACCACAGAAGAGGCAGCAGAAAAGCAAAGGTAGATATGAAACAGGGACGAAGACTCGTCAGGACCCGGCGGCAGACCGGATGCAGGACGAGGGAAAGCAAAGAGCCGGAGACCAGGCTGAGCCTTGGGAGCCGGTTATGAGGACGACGGTGGCGGCAGCAGCCAGAAACAGATTAAGAAGCAGGAAAGCATGGAAATTAACTCAGAAATAAGACCGTTAGATTCAAATTCTGCCCTTACTCTTCAGTAGCTATGTGACCTTGAGCAAATTACTTAACCTGCCTGAGCCTCAGTTCCCTCATCAAGAAGATGGCAATGTACAGAATCCGCAGGGAGACTGGAAAAGAAAAAGAAAAAGAAAAGAAAGGAAAAGAAAAGAAAAAAAAACTGATGCTAGCTCCCACGTAAGACATTCTGACTGGGGTGCCTGGATGGCTCAGGCAGTTAAGTGTCCGACTCTTGTCTCGACTCAGGTCATGATCCTGCACTTCACAGGTTCGAGCCTTGAGTCGGTCTCTATGCTGACAGCACAGAGCCTCCCTGGATCCTCTCTCCCCCTCACTCTCTGACCCTTCCCCTTTCACGTACGCTCGCTCTCTCAAAAAGAAAGAAGGAAAGAAAACGAAAAGAAAAGAAAAGGAATTCTCACTAATAGGTCTGCAGTGCTCTGCGGTGGTATCGAACATTTATATTTTCTTTTTTTTTTTTTTTTTTTTTTTTAAATTTTTTTTTTTCAATGTTTTTTATTTATTTTTGGGACAGAGAGAGACAGAGCATGAACGGGGGAGGGGCAGAGAGAGAGGGAGACACAGAATCGGAAACAGGCTCCAGGCTCCGAGCCATCGGCCCAGAGCCTGACGCGGGGCTCGAACTCACGGACCGCGAGATCGTGACCTGGCTGAAGTCGGACGCTTAACCGACTGCGCCACCCAGGCGCCCATATATTTTCAAAGAGCCTCCCAGCAGATTTGGATGTACAGCCGGGACTGAGAACCCAAAGGGTAACTTGCAAACGACTTCCCTTTAATGAACAGGTGGTAGGGCTCACGTTCCTGCAGGGAGGTCCACAGACCAGTCAGTATGCAAGGTCAGCCACACCTAAACGTCAGCCCCAAAAGACCTGACCCATCACCGTGGCCCAATTTTCTTAACAGCCATCCATGAAGAATGGGGCTTCCAGAAAAGCTGAAAACAGGACTTTGGGAAATCCTCCTGAGCTGGGTTTCGGGAGCAGCCTGGAAAGAAAATGAGATCACGACACACACAGAAAGGACCAATAAGGAAGCATGGGCCATGCCGAAGGTTAAAGCCAAGGTTAAAGCATGACTTAGTAACATTCTTCTCCAGAAGAATTCTTCTCCACTAACATTCTTCTCCAGTTGGAGCTCTTCTCCAGCTCCATCAAGGTCAAGGGGATACAGACACAAACTGGAGATTAAAGAGCACTATTAGGATGAACTTACCAGAAGCTGGACTGCCAGTCCTGGGAAGGAATGACAGCGGAATCTTCCAGGAAGGCCTCTGAGAACAAGGGAGGCCACTCTGGCTAAATGATTTAAGGTGGGCTCCTGCTAATGACGGTTGGGTAGATGAGATCCTCCTGAGTTTCCTTTGGCCCTCAGAATTAATTGACTCAATTTCTGGTTAGCAAAGGGTTAAAGAATCCTCTGGTCCCAGTAGCCCACGCCCAGCTCTCTAGGACCTACCTTTAAATTCCATGTTGGCAGCATCATCCAGAAGTTCCTCCTTCATGGTGTTCAGCGTCTCGACAATCATGTCCTTCATTTCCTCCTGCTTTCGGTTGGCAATATTCATCAACGATTCATACAACTCATTTTCCTTTTTTCGAGTATACTCCAGACGTTTGGGAGTAATCTGCAGGTCCCGCTGCATGTCAAAGGCCTGGTTAATAAAGATGTCAAGGGAGCGGCAGTGCACCAGATTCAGGGCCCTGGCCGCGTCCACCAGGCGGGTCTGTAGCACCTGGTGAGAAAACGTGCTCAAGTGTCTCAGTTTCTCACTTTGTTCCACCAACATGCTCTGAGCTTTAGTGTCTTGGCCAGGAGCCCCACAGTTACAGTGACTGCTGCTCAGATAGCCCAGGCCAATCAGCTGGTGATGGAGCGGTGACCTTTCGTTCTCCAGTCTTCTGGTAGAGGAGGCAATGATCTCCGAGCCCAGCTTCGGCACTTTGAAAAAGAATACGGGAAAGGAGAAATACTTTCGGATTTCCTGAAGCTCTCGCTCATCCCTCTCAGAGAGTTCATCTTTGTGGAGTGCATAGGTTATCACAGGCAAGAAATCGTTCACCAAGTCACCCAGAACATCCACTGCAGGCCGGAGGCCTTGGCACGGTGCTACCACAATGTCCACTTCCTAGAAGGGGAAGGGGGGGGGGGGTCATATCAGCACTTCAGGGTCAGAACCAATCCTTGCCTCCCCTGAGTCCCACACTGAGACCAAAGTCCAGATCTGTGATGGGCCAATGGGACTTCGGTACGCCCCCATCATTTGTCCAACTCCTTCCTGGGTTACCAACACTCCCTGGTGCAGCCTGTGCAGACAGGCACTTGTCTAGAGAGAGAAAGCAGTCAGTAGAAAGGATGGCCGTCTCTTTAGCCACTTCAGAAAAAAGAATTTAGTTCCTGGCTTCCCTCGTTGTTTGGAAACACCTATAGATACCCTCCGATGAAGGAGTAACACAAGTAATGGAAGGAGAAAGAAGTGCTGTGGAAATTTTCAGCTCAGGAGTGAGGCTGTCTGGAACTTTCCTCCCACTCCAGTCCTCGCTCATTGCACTTGCCCAACCTTTCAGAGCCAGCTAACTCCCAGACCAACTCCCAAGCGGGCTTCCAACCTGCCTGTGTACTCATGTCATGCCCTAGAGAGTCCTTCCTCGAACATAATCCCAAGCACTCTCTACTTCTCCTTTCCTTAATGTTCAACACATTTATACTTTATTTTTTGAAAACCCATTTTCCCTATTAGCCTGTCAACCCTTTGAGGGCAGGGACCATGTCCACCTTGTTCGCTATTGTAACTCCAGTGCCTAACACATGGGCCTCAATATTGTTGAGTCAATCAAGCAACAAACTAAAAACCAGGTTTGGCCAACATTGTTACTGTCCTATTCTGAAAGTCTGCAGGTATCTCAAAGTCTTAGCCACCTAAGTCTTGGTAATACCTTCATTCTCATGATCACTTGGTACAAGACTAAGGTTTGCCTATCCAGTATTTAGCCTCTGCATTATTGGGAAGGCAATGGTCTTTACAGACAAGGTGGCCAATAACGGGGTGGGGCTTTTGGGAGAACTCTCTAGAGGGGGTTTGACCCTCCCAGGAAGCACACTCTCTGGCCTCAGCCTTCTTGCCAGTGGCAAGATGACGTCAGCCCGCAGCCCTAAGGCAAACCTGAGGGTAGAAGCCAGCACTGAGGTTGATGGAGCAAAAAGAAACAGGGGGCTTGGGTCCCTGGCGACCGCAGAGCCGCCACACCAGCCTAGCTTCAGACTTCTTTCACGAGGGAAAAACAAGTTAACCTCTATCTTGTTTAAGCAAGCCCGTTTTTCAGATTGTCTGTTACATGTGATTGAACCCAGTCATAACGGATATACCCAAGATCTTAAAGTGAGTTTCAAGCACGAGCTTTGGTTTAGAAACAAACGTCTACAGGTCCTTTCCTAGCCAACAGTTTTTGTTTTGTGTTCTACTTTTTTTTTTTTAATTTATTTATATCGAGAGAAAGAGACAGCATGCGCACATATGTGCGTGCGTGCGAGTGGGGGAGGGGCGAGGGGAGAGGGACTATCTCAAGCGGGCTCCAGTGTCAGCAGAGTCCAATTCGGGGTTCGAACTCATGACCCCTAAGATCATGACCTGAGTCGAAATCAAGAGTCAGACACTTAACCGACTGAGCCACCCAGGTGCCCCTGTGCTCTGCTTCTTTCCTGAGGATCCTGAGGCAGTTAAGAGCATATATTTCCATCCACTGCACATGCTGCTTTTCTCTATCTTTGAAACTGTCTACTCTGCCCGGCATCCCAGACCTAAGGGTCAACCCGGAGACTCATGCCCTATCACCGCTGCAGGCACACTAACTCCTGATGTCTTCAGGGATCTGCAATTCCAAATCAATCCTCCACAGAATTCTAGCACATTTGACAGAGTTATAAAAGAAATCAGCGCGAATCTGCTCATTTGTGCCCTTAACATTTGTCAGATGTTGCAAATTTACTTTATTTGAAATGTAAAAGATTTGCAGTTGTTTATTTTCTTTCAGATTGATATTCTGTTTTCATTCCTTACCTGACTGAGCAGCAGGCATTTTTGACGAAAAACATTTTTAAATAAAAACCTGGGACCTTTTAAGTAGGAAAGGACTAGAAAATGCCAGCCTATTGTCTCTTGTACTCTGTGTGTGTGTGTGTGTGTGTGTGTGTGTGTGTGTGTGTGTGTGTGTGAGAGAGGGGGGGGGGGGATCTCCCATCTCCAGAAAAGCACAAGGTCTCATCTTCCCCAGTAAATAACTAGTAAGTTTAATTCACAGATGGGTCACATAACTGTTATCTGGCTGGCCGCTGTGAACTCCCTAAAGCTAAAAGTGCTTTTAACATCTCACCAATTATGGTTTGAGCAAACACTAAAAATCCACCTACTTTCCATCCAAGCCTAGGCCAAAAAGAAATCTGCTGTTTCATCTATGCCTCGAAATGCAGGAAATGTCTTCTGGTTGGTAGACTAGTCTGACACTCATCCCACTGTTCCAAACAAACCCCCTTTCACTACCCTGAGTCACACTGCTACAGCATGAATCACTTCGCGAGGGCATATTCAAAGAGTGGGCAAGAACTTGTAAGGCTGAGAGCAGAAGACATAATTGCCTGAATGCCAGCATTATAATACATAATAATTTAATAATGATGGGAAGAGAATCCCAAGGAATGAAAACTTATAATAAGGTAGAGAATTATAGGTGAATATGCTTTTTCAAATAAATATTTTAAACTTGCAAACCTTTCTTAAACATATACATTTTTAAAGCTATAATCCAATCACACTTATTATAGGAATATTATGAGAAGAAAGCCTAAAGTAGGAGTTCTTTAGAAAGTCTTCTAAGCTTTCAGGAATCATTTTCTTTGCTTGCTTATTTCAAGGGTTTTCTTAAAATTCTAAAATCAGTGTCTATTTAAAATGTCCATCTTGGGGGTGCCTGGGTGGCTCACTCGGTTAAGTGTCTGACTTCAGCTCGGATCATGATCTCACAGTTCGTGAGTTCAAGCCCTGTGTCGGGCCCTGGGTTGACAGCTCGGAGCCCGGAGCCTGCTTTGGATTCTGTGTCTCCCTCTCTCTCTGACCCTCTCGTGCTCATGCTCTGTCTCTCTGTCTTTCTCTGTCTCTCAAAAATAAGAAACGTAAAGAAAATTTTTTTTTCAATGTCCATTTTGTATATGCAAGAAAACCGAAAGCCGTGGAGTCCATCTGCACAACCAAAATCCTTCTTAGGAGAGCGCTGACTTTGTGTGCTCAGAGGTGCAAATTCTCTCTTTTTTTTTTTTTAATGGATTCTGGGCTTTCTAATGGTAGGTGCTGCCCGGTACGCTGGCACCTAGAAAGAAGGTGTCCGCTCCTAAATAGATGTTGTATGAAATGAAAATGGATAGAAGCCAAGTACTGTGCTCCTGCTCCTCGATTCCCCAGTGAGCAACCTCGCCCCGTTGGTCTCGCTCCGCCATCGTGGCTGCTAGAAGACAGGCAAAGAAGGGCTGCGGCCTGACGTCCTGGCAGAAGCACATACTAGTCTAGAACGTGCTATGTGATTCTGTGACACTTACGGTGAAGGGATGACTCATCCCTGACAGTTATAAACAAAAAGGGAAGCCAGCACTGTCTCCTGGAGACAGGGAGTGAAAAAAATAATAATTAATACAGAGAGGAGGAACCAGACCTGTTCTGGGCCCTATTATGGCCACGTGAGAGGGAGGTCTGATCTCGGGCTGTTCCCTGGAAGCTGTCTTCCTTCCTAGCACCTCAATCAGTGCCTGGCGCTTCGTGAGCATCCAATAAACAAACGTGGAATGGATGGATGAACAAATGATGCCTTCACTACTCTTCAGTAATCATGTGTGAAATCTGCTGTCTTTCAACCCGTATCCCACACATTTATCTGCAGTTGCTGTTTGCCTCTACTCTAAGAATAAAGCAGTGAGTAAGTGAGCATTTTGCTCCTAACTCGATCAGGGGGAAAGAATCTCAGGGAATCATAAGAGTATCCCATAATTCCCACTGTGAGTCACAGTGAATTCCTAAAGAGATTTCTCTTGTAGAATGCAATCTGCACAAATCTACAGAATCTGCAGAAGTTGGTATATTCACCATCAATTTTCTTGACAACATTAAGAGAATGAACAGAAAGGAGGTTGCTACCCTGCAAACACCAGAAGTGACCTCTTAGGTTTTATCTTTGATGTAAAATGACATTATCTTAAATGCCAAGAAGAAATCGCTCAATCACTGAAGAAGCCTGACCACTTCCTAAGAACACTGGCTCTTACTGGGGAAGACTCCTTAATCTATGGTTCATGGCACATCACGGAAACTCAGTTCTGGCCGAGGATGAGTATATTAACTGATGGTTCAAACAGAAGACAGCCATATACTCAGGTAGGTTGCAGATGTCTTTGCTTTCTCTACAGTTCTGACCTCAGGTTCACATCACACAGAAAAGAAGTACACAACCGGCGCGGCCTCGACCTCAATCCCTGTCCCTGTGTTCTATCTACCTTTACCATCCGTTCTCCTCCCCCGCCATTCTCACAGGACTGTTGAGAGATTTTTCCTGTTTGTTTTCACACAGGATGATTCCTCTTCATCTTTATATGGTTCCAAGAACAGATCACTCTTACATGTCAATTACATATTAAGGAAAATACCTCTCTATCCTTGCTACATTATAGAAAATGCCTTGCTGAAGATATACTGAGTAGCCTCTGTGCAATCTGCCTTGCAGCTGTATTCAACAGTGATCCAAACATCCAGTACCATAGATACAGATAAAAGCAGGAATCTGGGGGCACCTGGGTGGCTCAGTCAGTCGAGCGCCTGACTCTTTTTGGCTCAGGTCATGATCCCAGGGTTGTGGGACTGAGCCCCACATCAGGCTCTGTCCTGAGCTTGAAGCCTGCTTAAGACTCTCTCTCTCTCTCTCTCTGCCCCTCTCCCCTGCTCAGGCTTGCGCGCGCGCTCTCTCTCTCTCTCTCTCTCTCTCTCTCTCTCTCTAAAATAATAAGCAAACAATAGGAATCGGAAGCTTTATTGTCTTGTCACTACATTCATCAAAGCGGAGAGACAAAGTAGTAGCAAGAGGAAGAGAGAAGAAGGAAGGGAAACCTTTCACTTCTAACTTTGTAACTTTACCTTTTGTATTATTTACCTTTTAACAATATCTTTCTCTTCTTTCATTACAGAAGTATTTCATAATGACTTATGAAGAACTTTGTCTCTAACTAGAGCAGGATAATAACTGTAAGTAAGCTGGAACCAGAGTGACTTAGGTTGGACAAGAGGAAGGAGTGCCAACATGGCTGTCAGGGAAAGGACTGGTAACTGACGGGGAGGGAAATTCTCTTCTCGAGGACACTGATTAGGACACCCAGGGAGGAGGGGACGGACGGACGGTGTGCCAGACACTGTGCTAAGTGCTTGACACACACCCTCTCATTTAGGCCTCACACCAGTCCTCAAAGACACGGACTGTCACCCCCCCCCTCCCTTGCCAACGAGGGAACCAGCACAGCCACACAGTTAACTGACAAAGCCAGCACGTAAATCCAGGTCCGACAGACTACAGAGAGCATGTTTAAGCAGTTACCGAAGGTCCACTGTGTGTCGGGAAGCGTCCGGGCTGACGTTGGGGAAGTTCTGAAAAAAGGATAAGGGATGGACAAGGTGACTTTAGGGATCCTAACAATCCTAGTTCCCGGGTTAAAAAGTATATCCTACCAAGCAAAGGCTCTGCCGTGAGACAATCCTCAGGGACTCAACTGAGATGCCAAGGAAGGAAGTCAAAAAGAGTATTTTTAATAACCCCAACTGTCTGCTGACAGTACTTTCGGCCTCTGAGTCTCTGAAATCCCCACCCCAACCATCCTCGACTCAAAGTGAAACACGCAGAGCTCTTGGTGAAAACACAGAGGGAAGCCTCCGGGCCGAAGAAAGAGGTAGACGGGATCCTGGAAAACAGGTGAAAGAGGAAGATGAAGACTATAATCTCTGGCAGATTTTCTCCCTAAGAGCTAACCCTGGAAGGCCGCAAATTGAAGCGCTGGTGGTGATCTGAGAAAACACAGCCTCGGACTCAAGCCGTTCTTTTTCCTTTTTCAAGAGCATGGAAAAAAACCAAAAAAACCACAAAAAGCCAACCTGCCTCTAAACCACCCATACCCTTACCAGGTAAATTGACCTGCAGTAGGTGTCTGCGGGTCTCTTGGCTGAGAGCCACACGTGTTGGATGGCTACGGCCCACTACATATGTCAGCGTGTGTAGGGGAAAGGCACGAGACAAGCTAAATAGGACGAGTACAGGCTCACAGTCTGGAAGGAGTTTATACTTTCGCATCTGCCTGAACCTCCGATACCCTTTATTAACGACACTTTAGTTCTCCTTTCTCTTTGCCCCATAAAATCATGGTTTCCTTACTGTAATTCTCTCTCGAGAGTATCATTCTCCCCCTCATACGTATTAACCCCAACTTTGGGTCTTTTGCCTTGGAATGGCCATTTTTTAACCTAATTCCACATACTATCTCCTAGTCCTAAAAGGTATCTTCTTGCCCTCAGGACCTTCACCCGGCTTTCTTTGTGACTTTTTACCAATTCACTGCTATTTTTCCACCTAAAGACATTCAGGAGAAGATATGGTGTCTAACCAAAGGGAAGCAACACACAACAAGTTAAGTTTTATAAGGCACCATCATAAACGCTAATGACTAGACAAAAATTTGAGAGAAGCTGATTTTCCAGCAACACTGTTTCGTAAATTTGGACGTTAAAATTTTGCTAGGAGCCTGGAGCCTGCTTCAGATTCCGTGTCTCTCTCTCTCTCTGTCCCTCCCCTGCTCACACTCTCTCTCTCAAAAATAAATAAACATTAAAAAAAATTTTTTTAATAGATTATGCCCATTGCTAGCTGCTGGCTGAGGGTTATAAAGAGAAAACTTTATGACTCCAACTGGTTAGAGTTAAAAGTAGTCAGGGAAAAAAAAAGGTCTACTTGCAACTCATTAGAGCTTGCCTAGAAACATTAGTCTACCTCAGTTCCCTGAAAGATACCCTACCAGACATCACCCTGAGCCAACGGCCATGTCAGTGTGTGGCAGTCTGGCTGCCAGGTGACAGGTACATTCATCCAAAGGGTGGGGACACACAGACCAGCAGAATAACTGTCAGTTCTGTAAGTGCCACCATAAGCAAAACGCCACAGCCAGGCTGCAGGAGTCCCGGCTCAGACTCAGAAAGTTGAATCATTTCAGCTCCTTTCTACTCCTTTTCTCATAGGTGTTCACAGGAAAAATACACACACACACTCCAGACTGAGGAAACTCTGAAGCAAACACCCATGTTCCACTGGACTTGTAAGAGAAGGTGGTAGTGTATGTGCCAGAGAGGGGGTAAGGGTGGGGAAGGGGAAGTCTGTACGTGGAGACAGATCCAGTGAGCGTGGCGAATGGTGAAATACGTCGCCAACTGGAAAGGACTATGTTTTAACACTAAACGAGGTTACAGAAACTAACGGCTTGACTCTGTTCCCCTGCTGCTGAATTATGAACTGGGAATCTCAGGGGACCCAGAGCTACAAAGCTGGGAATACCAAACACTAAGGGGCCGTGTGGGTCAGCATATTCTGGAACAAACTAAAAACGGCTAATTTATGAGAGCTTTAAAGTACCATACTAGAAGAATGACCATTGTATACAAGGGTAGGGGGAAATTCTGCTTTGATAAATTGACAGTTGAAAATGAACATCTCATTTCCCCTAATTCAATCTTGGTTTCCTTGAGCTAAGTGCTTCCTTTCTTTATCACCCTCTGCAAAACCAAATGGAAGGGCTGTTTAGAGCTAACTCACTGGTCCCAAAAATAACCGGAGCTAAACAAAAGAAAAATCTTTTTCACTGGCACAAAAATCTTCAAGGTGGCTGTGAACTGCTCCCGGCAGCAAGCTCCCAGCACTAAGGCCCGTGAATTTAATGAAGACAGGAATCCGACCACAGCGGCGGAGCAGGCCGGAGCTCCACAAAGGCAACTAAGGCTTCTCTGAGGCACAGCATCAAGGGGTTCCAAACTTAGAACCGTTGGGGTCCGTTGCTATTTCTACATCAAAACCACTGGAGACGAAAGCAGATCCGGAGAAACACTGGCTAAGGAAGCCTCACAAACCACATGAAACAGAGCACAAGAGCCTAGAGAATTCCTCAAGACTGGTGAAGAATATTCCTCAAGAAAGAAAATCCGTATTTCTGTTGTGCGGGGAGAGAAGCTGATCTGGTGGCTCGACTTCCCAACCAAGTGACCTCCTCTGCCGGTACCTCAGTTGAGTTCTCAGCACACCTCGGGGGCGGGCAAGGGGGGCTCTTCTCAGGAAGATGAGTGCTCAGACGTGCACCTGGGGAACGGCTCTCACTTTCCTGTCCAGTGCTCGCTTGAAGTACTTCAATTCATGGCACAAAAGTAAATGAGCATTAAAAATTAAAGCCAATAAGATGAAGGGATCCAGAGAAATCAATCAAAGAACGTGCCTCTCCCGCACATGGCTTTGCTCACATTCCCAGATTGTTTTTTAAAAGGCAAGAACAGGGGGGCGCCTGGGTGGCTCAGTCGGTTAAGCGTCCGACTTCAGCTCAGGTCATGATCTCAAGGGTTTGTGAGTTGAGCCCCACATCTGGCTTTGTGCTGACAGCTCAGAGCCTGGAACCTGCTTCGGATTCTGTGTCTCCCTCTCCCTCTGCCCCTCCCCTGCTCACTCTCTCTCTCTCTCTCAAAAATAAACATTAAGAAAATAAATAAAAAAGAAGACAAGAACAGGAAGAGAATCACGGCCCGGCCGACAGCAGTTACACCAGCCATCTAACGGTATTTTTTAAGCTGCAGGTTATAATGTAGCACCTCACAACATCAAGTTTAGTAGGTTTCTGTCATCATTTTTGCTAGATGAAATCAAATAGAGGAGAAGATAACAGTGTGTTTTGCAAAAAGTAAAAGTATTCTTTCATGAAATTTTATGTCAATATGTATACGTGTATACATACATATATATATATATACACACACACACATATATATGTACTAGGTCTTGATATAAAATGTTATTTCTTTTTTTTATTATTTTTTTTAATGTTTATTTATTTTAGAGACAGAGAGAGCACAAGCTGGGGAGAGAGCTGGAGACAGAATCCAAAGCAGGCTGCAGGCTCTGATCTGTCAGCACAGAGCCAGATGCAGGGCCAGAACCCATGAACCACGAGATCATGACCTGAGCCGAAGTCGGACACCCAACTGACTGAGCCACCCAGGCGCCCCTAAAATGTTATTTCTTACGGTGAATGAAATCCTTCACGTATATTTTAAGTAATGTCTACACTCAATGTGAGGCTCAAACTCACAACCCTAAGATCAAGAGTAGCATCCTCTATTGACTGAGCCAGCCAGGTGACCCCAGTGAATGAGATTCTAAGAAATTCTGAGAAAGTCTGAAAACCACTGAGCCACTGGAACCTGAAAGAACCAGACCAGGCCAGAATATCACAGAAAGACTGTGTATGGCTCAAGTATTCATGAACTGTGAAGAAGGTTCGCGGGTCAACTGAGCAGCCTCGGTCAATAAACAAGGATTACCGTCAGAGCTACCACCAGGGTCCTCCAAGAACCCTCTCGGCAACCCTGGAGCTAAGGATCGCGAGCTCTCCGTGTGAAAACAGAGGAAAGCCGCTGCCGAAACTCAGCTCAGAGAAAACGCTGGCTTGTGCACACAGCCCCTCTAGCATTTATCAAGATAAAAGAAATCTGGTCTCTGGAAGGAAATGAGATGACACTTTCTACTTCTGGAGTCTCAGAGGCCATGGTCACAACCGAAGGACTCATTCATTGACTAGAAGATCAGGCGTTTTAGAACAGGGGTAGGTAAGGAGGCTACGAGAAAGCAGCAGCAAATTTCCTAGTCCTGCTAGACTAGCCCTTCCTTTCCGGCACAGCTGACCAACGTGAAGAGACTCTCTGTTCTGAGCAGGTCTGCATTCTTTTCAACGTTTTTGTTTTTTTTTTTTTTTTTTTATTTATTTTTGGGACAGAGAGAGACAGAGCATGAACGGGGGAGGGGCAGAGAGAGGGAGACACAGAATCGGAAGCAGGCTCCAGGCTCTGAGCGGTCAGCCCAGAGCCTGACGCGGGGCTGGAACTCACGGACCGCGAGATCGTGACCTGGCTGAAGTCGGACGCTCAACCGACTGCGCCACCCAGGCGCCCCAGGTCTGCATTCTTTTAATCTTACCCACTCCTGACCCCTGACAGAGTCACCTTCTTGGCCGAGCCTCACTCGGTCTAATCAGTCAGCCCAGTCCTAGCTAGAGGGTAGCAGAGGAAGCCAGCACAAGAGCTGAGTCCTTCCTAAGTGGAGACAGGAATACCAGATAGTCAATATGATCTGTCGGAAGATGCTCCAAGAGGTGTAGCCCTCTCTCGGGAGTTCACTTCAAAAGAGAAGCAAAGACGTTCTTCAGATGACGGGATCTCCGTATCTCCTTACACTGAGCCAGACCTGCTCTCGGGTTCCCGAGTTCCTTAGAAAGTAGGAGACGTGGCCTGTCCCACTTAGTACATAATGGCCAGGTCTACGGAAAAACTCACAAGATTCTTCACTTGGCCTCGGCTCTAATAAGAGCATTAATAATCTATTACCTTATCGTTCCTTTTAGAAAGGGATTCTGGCAACACCTTCCAGCTGAGAAATGAAAAAGGATTTCTAGCCCTGACCATGGTTATTCTGTGAAAGCCTGAGGTGCAAGTAGCCCATTCCTTCTGTGGCAGAAAAGGAGACAGGGGGGCAAGGAGAAAAGTACATTGTGCAGGGGCTTGCAGCAGGGTAGCAGAGGCAGGGATGGGCACTGCTGTGGCCTTGGCTTTCAACTTCCCAGGTTATGTGCTCTATTGGCTGATGCTCAGAGCCCAGACTATAGAGGGCCAAACTACTTTCTGAGAGAGCTCAACTACAGGAAAAGCCAGTGTGTGTGTGTGTGTGTGTGTGTGTGTGTGTGTGTGTGCGCGCGCGCAACTGAAGGAATACGAGACAGGTACCTGTAAGAGGGCATGGTGCATCGTCACCTCCAGTTCGGCTAAAACATGGGCAGCGTCCTCACCGTCCTCTTGGACCTCCAGGTCCTCCACGGGGATGGTCTCCCAGTTGCCCTGGTGAGCAACCAGCGTGTGCACTAGTTCGTACTGGCCCGGGAGTGCCAGGCTGACCCGAGTCTGAGTCCCGTAGGTGAAGCGGAGGCGCCGAAGCTTACAGTTCTCCTCGCTGCCCAGCCTGGCGGGAAGCACCCGCACCCCCAGCAGCAGGTTCAACAGCTGACACTTGACATTACAGTCCTGGCCGAGGATCAAGATGCAGGGCAGGCAGTCCACAATCTGCTGGAGGTACTTCTCTTCCTTAGCTGGAAAGGCAATGCAGCTCAGCTGGCCTGGTTGGGGAGGGGGAGGGTGAGAAGGAGAGTACAGAGACACAGTGAGGAGGGGTAGACAGAGACTCGCACAGAGACCCAGTCAGGACGGCCGGGCCCTAGGGAAGAAGTATCTCAGAAGCCCTTGGTTGGACAAGACATCAGGAAAACATCTCAATCAGAACAGGCTCCTCAAATATCAAACAGAAGTCCCCTCCGTGGTTTGTCCCCAGAGCAGGTGTCTCTACCTAGAAAGGTGGCAGTGACCCGATCCCTTCCCCTTCCTTTTACATCCAGTGGAGGGTCAAGGAGTATACAAGGACTCAACCACAATCACAAGATCACTGACATGACAGAGCCAGAAAGGATTACACTAATCAGGATGGGAACCCAAGGAGAAACTGTACCTGAACATGTGAAAATGAAAACCTTTGTGACAGAAGACTGAACACTTGAACGTAAGGCCCTTTTATTTATTTATTTTTTTTTTTTTTTTTTATTTATTTTTGGGACAGAGAGAGACAGAGCATGAACGGGGGAGGGGCAGAGAGAGAGAGGGAGACACAGAATCGGAAACAGGCTCCAGGCTCCGAGCCATCAGCCCAGAGCCCGACGCGGGGCTCGAACTCACGGACTGCGAGATCGTGCCTGGCTGAAGTCGGACGCTTAACCGACTGCGCCACCCAGGCGCCCCCGTAAGGCCCTTTTAAATGTCTCCACCATCTGCAGTGTTAGCTTATCTTCCTCATTTATGACATATTTTATAACTAAATGTGTGAGCTAATCTTTACATATACATATATCAAAATGCAATGTTATTCAAGTTTGCCGAAGCTCCAGAATCTTTTCCAGTTCGTCTCTCCGATGGCGGGTGACGGCATCCCAGCTGCCAAGTCATCTGTTCTCTTAAAATTTCGGGTGCTCAGTTAAGATCAATATCGCCTGACCAAATCACATTCCTTCGGTTTATGGATGGCGAGACTTCGGTTTATGTTCCTAAAGTATGAGAGACCTCTGCCTGGGAAAAGGAACCAGAAATTCATCGACCTGAAACACTCAGACTCTGAATGCAATCATTCCCGACTCGGGTGCCGGTGCCCGCTCCTGCCTAGGATTCAGGCAGCCCCTGCGTTTGTTCAGAAAGGCCCGGACCCTGGGTTCTTAGGCTGTAAGAAGGCTGATCTCTGGGCAGCCACACACACCTTCACTGATATGTTGTATGGTACCAGCTGAAAGGAATTCGCTTCAGTCATCTCACCATGAGCTGTTGAACCATCCATGAGCTGTTTACTTTGTTCATGTAAGGGAGGTCTAATTTGTTTAAGAAGCACTTCTACTTCGGAATGTACCTGTCCCATTACAAATCCTCAAACCTCCTTCTCTTCCACAAATGGCACCACCAAAAGGTTTCAAGAAGTCTGCTTTTACCCAGACCCCTCTGTGCGTCTCATTAGGCCCCTCCTTTCATGCCTGTCTCTAAGACCAGCACCTGCTGGACTGACTGTAAGTCCAGCCTGCACGTGTACATCAGCAACACGGGACTCCGAGACAGGGAAATCTACTCTCCTGGGAAAGAGCTGGGTTGCTTTGAGAAAGAAAGGAGTGGTGACAGAGTGCCTAATTGTGTGCAAGGTATTTACCAAGCACAAGAGTAACATACCAGCAAGGGGCCTAGTCTTTTTGATCCACAATCTAAAAGCAAGGGGAAGGGGCGCCTGGGTGGCGCAGTCGGTTAAGCGTCCGACTTCAGCCAGGTCACGATCTCACGGTCTGTGAGTTCGAGCCCTGCGTCGGGCTCTGGGCTGATGGCTCAGAGCCTGGAGCCTGTTTCCGATTCTGTGTCTCCCTCTCTCTCTGTCCCTCCCCCGTTCATGCTCTGTCTCTCTCTGTCCCAAAAAATAAAATAAACGTTGAAAAAAAAAATTTTTTTTAAATAAATAAATAAATAAAATAAAAGCAAGGGGAAGGGGTGCCTGGCTGGCTCAGTCGGTAGAGCATGTGACTCTTGATCTTGGGGTTGTGAGTCTGAACCCCATGCTGGTGTAGAGATTACCTAAAAATAAAAAGGAAAGGAAAGGAAAGGAGAAAGGGGAGAGGAAAGAGGGGAAAGGGGAGAAGAGAGGACAGAAGGGGAAAGGAGGAGAGAGGAGAGGAGGGAGGGGAGGAGAGAGGAAGAGAGAGGAGGGAAAAGGAGGGGAGGGGAGACGAGAGGAGGGGAAGGGAGGGGAGAAGAGGGGGAGAGGAGGGGAAAGGAAGGGAGAGGTGGGGAGAGAAAGGGAGAGGAGAGGAGGGGGCCTTGGTCAATTGTTTGTGTGACCACCTAGCAAGTAGCAATGGGCTAGTCCTGAGTCCCTTCCTATCTTGTTTTATCTAGGGCTAGTCCTGAGTCCCTTCCCATCTTGTTTTATCTAAACAACACTTATCATGGTCAATTCTAGTTATCTGTTTATAGTGATCATAAGCAGGAAGGGCCATATTCTTCTCTGTATCCTCAACACCCAGCACAGTGACTGACTCGTCCTTAAGTACTCTGGCTTATGCACTTGCTTGCTCGGTGTAAGAATCTATTTATTGTGGGAGAATTATCTTCAGAAAGCTGTAAGCAGCTCCAGCAAGTACTCAGAAAAGTCTAGTACCATGGTGAATAGTTTAGGGGCAACTGTTATTCCTAAAAACCTTCACGTCAACATGGAGACTGGACCTGGACAACAGAATAAGGCCGACCCGTTCACCTCACAGAATTTAGCTCCAGTGGTGTCCGTCTGAGCCGTGAGAAGGATAGATTCGCCAGCTAGAGTCCCTCTCACCCACACTTTCTATCCCTTCCTCTTTCCCAAGTGCTGCTCGGATTCATAGATAGGTGTCCAGGTGAAAGTCCACACCGACAACCTTTATAACTCCTACAACAAAAGTTGACACATAATAAAAAAAAATAAACCTAAATGAGAGTGGAGAGTGGATAAAACCAACCAAATGGCCGAACTAAAACCAACTCATCACTTTTCAGGACCAGAGGGAGAGATCACAAAACCTCTGAGACAAAGGGCCAACTATAGGAGAGCCAGTAAAACATGCTCCATCAGCCAAAACCACAGGAGACACACCCCATTAATCATCTGACCCAAATTATCACCCTCCTCCCCAATCTCTGTAGTGACACAAACAGCCACCACAAATAAACCAGCTAGGGTCAAACCACCATGGACCATTGCAGTGGGAGAGGGGGCTGGTGCTGAGCCCAGTTCTAATACGTGTTTCCAGGCACTCTGCTGGGGCTCTCCGTGCAACTAGTGGACTGAAGAAAAATCTTCCATGTGGGTCTCGCCATCTGTTTTTCAACGTGTCACTATTCAAGCCCTTTGCTTCTGCCACTACTCTTTAGCTTTTTCATTGATCGCTGACACAGGTGTACCACATTTGAACAAGGGCACGGACAGAAACAAAGTCAACCCTAGATCATTTCACAACCCGCCTCTCTCGGCAAAGGGCTCCGGAGGGAGGAGTGTATCCCAGGCTCCGCCGCTCACTAGCTCGGTGACTTTGGCAATTCACTTGAGTTTCCTCGGCCTTGGATATCTCATCTGTGAACTCAAAGAGCTGCATGACATCATCTCCAACATCCTTTCCAGCTCCAAAAATTCCAGGGCGCCATCAGGTTTTAACGGGTCAAAGAAGACCCACTGAGGGGGGATGGGTGGTTGGTCTGGTTGTTTTATCTGTGAATTGAATCAGGCAAGCTCTCCCTGGACTAAGATAACTGCAGATCAAAAAGTTGACTAAACTAGCCAGGGGTTCCGAGGATCTATGGAGAGAGTGCATTTTTAGCAGCGAAGGAAGGAGGAAGAAAACCGGCTTCAGAGCGGGAGCAGCTGTCTCACTGACACTTAAAGGACTTCTGAGTTAATCGGGTTCTCTTTTGTAATTAATATAACAGCATCTGCATATGGGGCTGCCAGAAGGGACCAGCAGGACTTCTCAGCGGGAGCACATTAACCCTGCCAACGCTAGCTGCAGGCAAATTCGAATCAAATTGTCTTTAAGTGCAAGCCAAGGCTCTTACTTCTTCTCTCGATGCCTCTTAAATACAGATCGTCTTGGTTAGGGTTCCTTCTAAACAAAGGTTTCCACCTGGAAGGAGGACGAGGAGAGGACCTACAGTAGCAACCCATTTGGTTTATTTGTTTGCGACAGTGAATGGGGAGCAAAACAGACCACCCCAAAATATGCCTCTCTGGCATTTATTTTAAGCCGGCTATTTAAAAATAAACAGCAGACACAGGTGAAGCTCTCTGAAAACTGAGTACAAGTTACCCTTTTGTAAGAAACATTTACATTTACAGCCGTAGGAGGGAAATCTCCATTCGCAAGGGCGGCTCCTTCTCTGTACCAGGAAGACAGAGATGAGTCTACATCTCTAGAAACTCTTATCTTAATGCAGAACAAACGTTTACCCCGTTCACAGTACTTCTCTCGGTGACCTCCCAGAACGGCCTCCCCGCCCCCAACGTCTTTGTCTGTAGCTAGAGATGATGTTTAGGGTGGTGGCGTGGGCCTTTTTGGAGAGTTTTTCCTTGCTCCCTCCCACGTACATGGGAGGTATACACATTATACACGGTATACACGGGAGGTATACACGTTTAAGGTGTTTGTTCTTCTCCTGTTTATGTGTCTTTTTATCTCAGGGGTGTCTCGGCCAAGAACCCACTAGAGCGGAGGAAAAATTACTTTCCTCCCCCACAGAAACACTTACTAAACCCTTGCTAAGTACATCTCTTTATTTATTTCATCATGTTTAATGCCCACAATTCTACCAGACAAGGACCATTATTATCCCCATTTATAGATGAGGAACCAGTAGCGTAAAAAACAAAACAAAACAGAGCCCACGTTTCTCCATTTATCTAAGCAGACAAGAGATGGTACACAGGACGGTCCAGGAGCTGGACCTACGTCTCAGGGGGTCAGCTCAACACCTGGTAATAGACAGTGACCTTGACGGATGGTGGAATATGCCATCCCCAAATGTGCCACTTTTGACATAAGGGTGTTTTGAGCCCAAGGCATTTGTCACACGGCACTATAAGAAGGGCGCTCTGACCTCCCCTTTTTCTTCCTGAAAGCAGGAGATAAAACCCCCATCTGGAGGATGAACTCGCTATACCAGAAGGAAAGCAACATTCTTATCACCAGAGACCTGGAGTCAAGGCCAAGAAAAATCGGTACAAATAAGCCTTGTTAGCCTAACCCTTATCTACCACGAACTGCTCTAGCCCGAGCTCCTCTGCCTTGTCACGTTTTCATAATTTACTTCTTTTTGTCCAATTCAGTCTATATATGCTCAGCTCTGTTTCTTTGGCCCTTCAGCTCTTGTGGGGACTCTCATGTACATGGAAAATGTAATAAAATGTGTGCGTTTTTCTCTTGTGTACCCATCAAACATCGGTTTAATTCCTAGGCCTGGCTGAAGACTCCAGAAAGACAGAGGAGAAATTTTTCCTCCCCCAGACCCACTACATTTTTCCCAATTTGGGGCCAAACACAATTTGGTGATTGCAGGACCCCGATTTAAAGAGGACTGACAGAGTCTCTCTGAAAACTGCCCCAAATCAGGAGGAATAAATAAAGCCCGTGGGGGAAAAACAACAGTAACAACGCAGTGTTACCACTAGCTGGTACACGCTTTTAAAGAGAGTTGTTATTATGCCGGAGGTCTCTAGAGCCCCTTTTCTAAAAGAAAAGGTAGGTGCTTTTCAGAAAAATTTGTCATGCTCCTCTTATCCGTTTGGATTATTATCCTTTATGTTTCAGTTTTGGACGATGATAAAAAGGGAGAACTGGAGGGAAGAAATGCTAATGACCTTTTTACGTCTCTAGTGACCCATTAGGAGAGGCACTTTATTTGAATTGTTTTTGGAGTAATGGCAAGGGATCTAGGTCAATACTCGCTCCTTGCCTGTCTTCCATTCCCATCACTAATATACACTCAAGAGGTTAGCGAAGGCCAGGGAAAGGGGCAGTCCATGGCCAAGGTAGGGAAGGCACTACATGGAGGAGGCGAAATGGACTGTACCTTCACCTTATATTATTGCAACTCACAATTGCAATAATATAATCGCCACCAAGGTTGCAATTGGCGGGGTTGGCGGGGCTTTAGAGTGAATTCAGGTCTCAATAGTTACTACTGCAATCCTTGCTCCTGGTACCCAAGGATCTCCCTCCGCTGGGTAAAGTGTTTTTACCTCACTTTCAGCATCGAACTTACAGTCCTCTCCAAAAGTGAATGACATACACGGGATTTTATGGGAGGATTTAATAACCTGCTGAGGCAATCAGTGGATCCAAATCTGCATTTCCACAAACAAGCAGTGAGGCGTTTTTATTTCTTAGGAACTGCGAGCGCCAAGAGCAAAGGACAAATCCTAAGTTGAGAAATGAATGTTATACAGTTTTCCACTACCATAAATTCTAGTACAAGCGCCAAGGTATTGGGCTACAAAAATCCCAGGAGCGGAGAGAAAGAATTCTGTCATGACACATTCATTTATCATTCCCAAACAAGCTCTGACCTTCAGCTCAATTTAAAGGATTCTGAATTACAGAGGAGACATTAGGAACACAGGAGAATTTAAGGAAAACGTACGCCTAGGTAGTCTGGTCTCAGAATCTTCAAGACCAAACGGCACAAGTACATTGAGGCTGGAGAAAATGGTTTTTGGAGATTAGAGACTGAAATGTTCTCGAGCAGCCAAAGCTCTTGTTGAAAGCTGAAAAGTCAGGCTGGCAGAAACGTCAGTAAGTTATCCTACCGAGAGACCACGTTGAGGTCTCTCTGACAAGATTTTTTTTTTTTTTTTTCATGTTTGTTTATTTTTGAGTACATGACCAAGGGAGGGGCAGAGAGAGGTGGAGACAGCATCCAAAGCAGGCTCCAGGCTCCAACCTGTCAGCAGAGAGCCGGATGTGGGTCTTGAGCTCATGAGCCATGAGATCATGACCTGAGCCAAAGTTGGACAGTTAACTGACTGAGCCACCCAGGTGTCACTCTAACCACTTTTAAGAAGAAGATTGTCCTGGCACCTGGGAAGAGGGAGATGGCATCCCCCCAGAAGCTTATATTCCCTGGGAGCTGTGAAATGAAGAGCCCACACTTAGCAGCCTGCTGACAAGTTTCCCTCTGGGCAAAACTGCTCCTGAGGCTGTCACCCTGCAGAGGGAAGGGACAGGCAGCAGGCAGCTAAAGCTGTAATTTATGGGATGCAGAGATGGAAGCAGTTCCTCCAAGGAGGCCAACCCCAAGCTTCACAGAGGGCTTAGCTTCTGTCATTTGGGAGCCAGCCTCCCACACCTAGTAATCATCAAGAATGAGTCCATGGTGGGAATGAGTCAAAAGGACACAGGAACCAGCTCAAAGGGAAGGGGGGGGGGGGGGGGAAGAGGGGGGAGGGGGCGGGGTTCACTGACCAAATCAAGGTCAATTAGGCATAAAAAATCTCTTAAATGATAAGAGATCATAATCTATTGAAAAAAAAATTCCCAAGTCCAAGTCCACACTGATGTAAACAGCTAAGCAAAAAAAGAAAAGGAAAACTCTCCCTTACTACAAGAATACCAACTACGAAATACAGAAGGGATGATGGCCAGAAGGGATGACGGCTGTGAAAACCACACACACACACACACACACACACACACACACACACACACACACCAGCACCGAGGCAGGAGGGAGCTGTCAGTGCATGCTAAGGTCCGGTGGAGGGAGGTGTTTTCAGAAACAAGATTCTCAGCGAAATCTTAGAACACCTCCCGCAAAAGACTAACCAACTGCAAAGGGGAAAAAAAAAAATGGTGACTTTAAGGTGGAAAGACCCAGAGGACACCAACATGACCAGTAACCAAGCTTAACATCTCCAGATATGGGGGGCTGACATCAGGTACCCCTGACGCGATGCACATTCCATCGTTTCCACGCCCCGTCCTGCTAAAAGCTCAGGACCAGAGTCTAGTCATGAGGACAAAACAGATCCTGGTTGAGGGTCATCCTATAGAATATAAAACCTACTCTTTAAACCTGTCGACATAAATGCCAAGGAAAGGTCGAGGAACTGTTCCACGTTGAGGGAGTCTCAAGGGACATGACAACTAATGCAATACGTGTTCCTGGATAGGATCCTGAATCAGAAACAAAAAGCGTGGTTCTTGGGACAGTTGGCAAACCGCGGGTGAGGTCTGAGCGCTGGATGGTAGCGCTGAGTCAGTTAACTTCCTGACTTGAGGAGTTACACGCTAAGCACGTCCTTGGCTGGGAGAACGGCACACTGGAGTGTTAGAGGAGAGAAAACAACCTGTCTACAGTTTGCTTTCAAAAGGTTCAGACAAAGAGTAGATACAATAGAGAAAGAGAGTGAGGGAGAAAGAGAACATGAGCAAACACAAAAGCAATACTTTAACAACTGGGGAATCTGCACAAAGTGGGTACAAGAAGCTCTTTGTACTGTTCCGGCAACATTTATGTAAATTTAAAATTATTTCAAAGTAATTTTGTTTAAATGGGCCAGAAGGATACCTAGTGAACTGTATCCAGCTCTGGATCTCACAGGAAGGAGATGGAGAGACAGAATTTTACCAGAAAAACAACAACAACAACAACAGCAACAACAACCACCCAATAGGCAAAACACACACACATACACAGACACACACACACACACACACACACACACATATCAAATACAGTAATAACAGAATTAAAGCAGTAACAGTTTTTTCACTATCCCTTACTTTTGCCCTGAGTCAGGGGAGTTCAAGGCATTAATCTAAGTAAGCTGTGCAGGATCAGATTTAGAACCGAAATCCTCAAGACTAAGCAGTACTGACAAAGACGCTCCAGGATAGGACACACCTCTGAAATTTACGGGTAACCATCCAGTTCACTGAACAAGAGCCGCACAAAGAGGCATGACCTTGCACTGCCTGCAGGGGTCCCTTCTGATTGCTCGGCAGTAGGGACCACCTCTCCACCTCTTCTGGAGTACAGGTGTCCTTCTTCTGTAACCACTTGTGTCCCACAGTTACAAACTCTCTTCCAAGTTTGAGACACAGAACCACTCCATTTCTGCCCACGGAACGAGAGGCAGCCGAGCAGGCCAGTTTCTCCATCAGGAGAGACAGAGATCCCCCAGTGGGGTGTTGTATGCTGAAAGAATAAGAATGTCTTCTCTCCTCCTGGCCGGTCTCCCTCCCCACACATTCCTCCTCACCCCTGCATATCTCCAAAATATTAAAAGTTAAGGCTAGGGTATGCTGTACAGAATATTCTTTAAAAAATCAACTCCATATTGGTTCAGATACTGTCCCTCTAATTTAAATGAAGAGTGAGCTTTTATTCAAATTAGTCTTGAATCTAGCTGCATTTATGACAGGGCCTTAGTCTTTGCTCTGGAAAGTTTGGCTTGATTTAAAAAAAAAACAAAACAAAAAAAAAACCTGGGAAATGTAATTCTCTCCCCATATATAGAATGGAAAGGGTAAAAAACACTAAGCTATAAAATATGTCCAGCATAAATAAGGCACTAAAGTTCTTAATCTGATGAAGCTGAAGTTGGACTGTTTTGTTCTTTTTCTTTACATTTGAATAAAGAAAAGGGATAAAAGCACCTTTAAAAAAGAAGTGAGGGGCACCTGGGTGGCTCAGTCAGTTGAGCGTCCAACTTTGGCTCGGGTCATGATCTCATGGTTCGTGAGTTCCAGCCCTGCATCCGGCTCTGTGCTGCCAGAGCCAGCTTTGGATCCTCTATCCCACTCCTCGCTCTGTGCCCCTCCCCAGCTTGCGCTCTCTCTCTCAAAAAGTAAATAAAACATTAAAAAATAAAAAGAGGTGGGGCACCTGGGTGGCTCATTCGGTTAAGCGTCCGACTTCAGCTCAGGTCATGATCTCACGGTTCGTGAGTTCGAGCCCTGCATCGGGTTGTGTGCTGACAGCTCAGAGCCTGGAGCCTGCTTCAGATTCTGTGTCTCCCCCTCTCTCTGCCCCTCCCCTGCTCACGTTCTGTCTCTGTCTCCTCAAAAATAAATTTAAAAATTGGGATGAGCACCGGGTATCGTATGGAAACCAATCTGACAATAAATTTCATAAGTTAAAATAAATAAATAAATAAACAAATAAATAAATAAAAAATATTAAATAAAGCAAGTGTGTTTTGTGTGTGTGTGTGTTTAATCAAAAGCTGTTACGGGTACATAACCTATCATCATTCCTCAGGACAGCTTTGAGGCATGACTAGTTAGACAAGTGAAAAGCAAAACAATCCTCAAGTCCTATTTCCCATCTTCCTGCCCAGCGAACACCACCCCAGGGAACGGAAGCACGTTACAAAGCCCAACTCCAAAGAGAGTTGTGGTCTAAAGCTTCCCACAGCGCATGGCACAAGGCCGGGGAGTCGGTCCAAACCATTCACGCCACCTGCTAAAGAGGACACAAAAAGGCACCACACGTGATGGGCACTTCAGCCAGGGGCCCACAGGCCATACTAATGAGTCCCCATGCTCTGACCAACTTTCCTTCAGAGAGTTTGGGTTTGGACTTGGGAGTACCATCTAGAAGGGGACTTTCCCAGAGAGGCTGACTGATGGCTCTAAGCAAGGGGCACACATCTCCACCGCTGCTACATCGATTCTCCTTTTGGCAAAGAATTAAATCAATTTTCAAGCATCGGGTGGCCTATACTTAGACTAGAAATCCTTCAGGGGACTCCGGTCAGACCTCTGGGAGAATCCAGAAAGAAAAACTGCATCTTCCACATGGACTCACCCTCTGTACCCTTGCTAGGAACAACACCATCAGACTCCCTGGACCACAGAAGAAGCAGAAGCCTTCATCCTTAGAGATGAACTATTTTCCTATGAGACATTAAGGAGCAAATTCCCCTTAGGTCTTGACACATGTGGAGAGAACCTCATGTACCCACATACCTCGTATTCTTCACGCTGGCTTCCCTCTGAGGAAGTCTGAGAAAAGATATGAAGGCAAAAGACGCTCTAATGATAACTTTCGCCAATGCACTGTTTTGTTGTTGTTGTTGTTGTTGTTGTTGTTGTTGTTTTAAGTAGGCTTCATGCCCAGCGCAGAGCCTAATGTGGAGCTTGAACTCACGACCCTGAGATCAAGACCTGAGCTGGGATCAAAAGTCAGACGCTCAACCGACTGAGCCACCCAGGCGCCCCAATGCATTCTGCTTTTGAGCCACACAAACAACACAATTATAATTACTCCATGAAAGGCAGGTCGGGGCTAATTATCCTGAACTCTGTCAGAATTAGCAAAGCATCTCAACTCCTTTTTCTGTCAATGTCGTTTAATCTTACAACTTCCCATACGCCTTAGCCCAAGCCCTCACAGACAGCTAATAGTTAAGTAGGTAACCAATTTGTAGAAAATCCTCTGGAGGGAACGCAAGGAAACACTAATCCCTCCTTGCATAACGTCAACTTGAAACAGCATCAATTAGTGGGTCTGTGGTTCACCATTGTGTGTCCTGTGCCCAGTACTGAGTCAGGCGTTAATAAAGATTCGTTGAGTGAATGAATATTGAGGATTTACTTCCCTTATCATGGTGAAGCTCTGGCCTACTGGGACTGTATGCAACTCCATCTTTGGGGCATGAAAATCATTTGAGTATCAGCACAGAATGCAACCTAGCCTCATCAGTCATGTCTCAAACGCATCATTGTTCTTTTCTAGGGGCCCGGCTAGTAAAATGTGGGCAAATCGACAAAAATCCCTGTCTTTCATGGGGGGTGGGGAGGGTGTGGGAAATGCCCTTCTGAAGTGGAAAAAGCAGCATTCCAACATCTACCATCCGGGGAAATAATTTAACAGGTATTTATCTGCCTGTTATATATAAAGCATTATGGCGGGCTTTGCAGGGGGTACAAACATGAATAAAACACAGTCTTTACCCCCCAATCTAGTAAACGGGATAAAACAAAGATACCTGTAGCAATCCCAGAAGCAAACAGAACATGTTCTGTATATCCAGAGCCTACAGGAATTGAGCAACAGGTACAAGGGGAAATTCATATTCCCCTTTACTTCGACAACATATGTTTTGAGGTTTTATTTTCAAAAGATTGTTTTTGAGAAGTACATTTAATGCAGGAAGTGAGACAGAGAATAAAAGCATTAAGAAAGAGGAGGTGCTGGGAAAGCAGACAGAGCAAAACAAAATTTAAAGACCAGAATGGATTTTTGTTTAAATCCATGCTTTCTTTTTTTTTTTTTTAATTTTTTTTTTTAACGTTTATTTATTTTTTTTTTTCCAACGTTTTTTTTTTTTATTTATTTTTGGGACAGAGAGAGACAGAGCATGAACGGGGGAGGGGCAGAGAGAGAGGGAGACACAGAATCGGAAACAGGCTCCAGGCTCCGAGCCATCAGCCCAGAGCCTGACGCGGGGCTCGAACTCACGGACCGCGAGATCGTGACCTGGCTGAAGTCGGACGCTTAACCGACTGCGCCACCCAGGCGCCCCAATGTTTATTTATTTTTGAGGCAGAGAGAGACAGAGCGTGAATGGGGGGAGGGTCAGAGAGAGAGGGAGACACAGAATCCGAAGCAGGCTCCAGGTTCTGAGCTGTCAGCACAGAGCCCGACGCGGGGCTCGAACTCACGGACCGTGAGATCACGACCTGAGCCGAAGTCGGACGCTTAACCGACTGAGCCACCCAGGCGCCCCCATGCTTTCTTTAAAAACCACTTGCAGGGCGCTTGGGTGGCTCAGTCAGTTGGGCGTCCGACTGGTCCGACAGGTCATGATCTCGAGGTTCACGAGTTAGAGCCCCGCATCGGGCTCTGTGCTGACAGCTCAGAGCCTGGAGCCTGCTTCGGATTCTGTGCCTCCCTCTCCCTCTGCACCAGCAACCGCCGCCCCCCCGCCCCCCGACCTTGCTCATGCACGCTCTCTCTCTCTCTCAAAAATACATAAATATTAAAAAACCACTTGCAAGGCTGAAGAGCTAAGTATACTGAAATCAGTAATGACAGTTAAGACTAAACTACACATATTGCAAATCGTGAAGGTAATCATGTCTTTTCTTTTAAAGGCAGGCAGAATTATCCAACCCTTTCTAATAGTGAGCCGCCCTGTGCCATGGGAAACAGATTGCCCTAGGAAAGGAAGCTTAGGAAGGGAAAGGCTGTAAAGGGAAAAGGTGCAAAGAGTTATTACTGTGTTTGGGAGAAGCCACTTCTTCCCAGGCTCCCCCCAGGGAACCGGAGGTAGCAAAATCAGCAAACTGGAGCCTGGGACCCTAAATGTCAGGGGCTGGAAACTGGAATATGAGGCTAGAGGAGGTAGGGTCACATTACACTCAATTCAATCAGATAAGGTCTCCCACTGAAGTCAATTATAGCTCCAAGGCAAGCTACGGAGCCTGGGTTATGACTCATGTAGAACAAAATCTCTCCACTGCCAGGGTGCATTTTATATTCTCACGGGCAGGTCGGAAGAGTAAGGGACGAGTCACAGAAGCAGAACTGACTGGGAGTGTAGGTAGAGACGCGGGGTTGAATCCGGCTCCAGCTCAAACTACATACGTACACACAAACAGCCGTGTAGATTTAACACGAACCATATGACTGTGCTAAGTGCTTTAGAGTATTTATCTCTAGTTGTCACAACAACTTTGGGAGGTAGACATGACCACTCCCATTTTATGTATGTATGTATTTGTACGAATTCACCCCTTTAGAGGGTATAATTCAGTATTTTTAGCATATTCATAAAGCTGTGCACCCATCACCACTATCTAGTTCCAGAACATTTTCATTCTTCAAAAAGAAATCCCATACCCGTTAGCAGTCACTCAATCCTCCTCTCTCCTCACCCACTGGCAATCACACTATACTTCCCAGCTTTACAGACTGGCCTATTCTGGGCATTTCCCATAGATGGACTCATACAATAGACAGCATTTTATATCACTACCATTTTACATATGAAGAAACCAAGACTCAAAGCCCAAGTCACACAGTGAATCGGAGGCTGAACTACAATAGGAAACCAGGTCTGATGGAAATGCTGGTACCTGCTTCTCGACCACTATGTGATGCCTCCATATAGGAAGAAACTTGTGAGAGAAAGTGAAAGTTTTCATTACACTTGGGCTAATAAAAGTAATAAGTAAGAACCACAATTACAACACCATGTCTGCTGAGGATGTACTGAAAAGCTGAGGCAGCTCTTCTATAACAGACCAGGGAAAACTACTGGAAAGCACACCCCTGTCTCCGTCTCTCACTGTTTCACCCCACAACCCAACTTCTCCCCGCCGCTCAGCCCCACGAAGGAGGCAGCCACATGAAACTAGGCTATAAGGAATCTCCTCTCGCCCAATTTTCTGTCTCTTTCCCAGATGTCACTCTGCCACTTGAACTTTATTACCTATACCAACTTCTGTCTAAGGAGTCCAAGAAAAATGTCTATTTCAAATAAATACGCTAGTGCTTTTCCTCTTCTTTTAAATACTGGCAGCCAGTTTATACGAGGTGTGAAAAAAAGAGGGAGAAGAATGTTGAAGAAACTAAGCTGTTTGCTAACCAAAGGCAAAGAGCTATAAAAATCTAAGAACTGGGGGGCGCCTGGGTGGCTCAGCCAGTTAAGCGTCCGACTTCAGCTCAGGTCACAATCTTGTGGTTCATGGGTTCGAGGCCCATATCAGGCTCCGTGCTGACAGCCCAGAGCCTGGAGCCTGCTTCGGATCCTGCGACTCCCTCTCTCTCTGCTCCTCTCCCGCTTGCGCTCTCTCTCTCTCTCGAGAATGAATAAACGTTAAAAAAAAATTTTTTTTTTTAATCTAAGAATTGTAGGGGCGCCTGGGTGGTGCAGTCGGTTAAGCGTCCGACTTCAGCCAGGTCACGATCTCGCGGTCCGTGAGTTCGAGCCCCGCGTCAGGCTCTGGGCTGATGGCTCTGGGCTGATGGCTCTGGGCTGATGGCTCGGAGCCTGGAGCCTGTTTCCGATTCTGTGTCTCCCTCTCTCTCTGCCCCTCCCCCGTTCATGCTCTGTCTCTCTCTGTCCCAAAAATAAATTAAAAACGTTGAAAAAAAAATTAAAAAAAAAATAAATCTAAGAATTGTAACTCACATAAAATGCCTATAATCCAGCCATACCTTACCTTTGTGCCATTTTTCTGCTTTGGGCGTTGCATATGTATATGGCTGAAGATAGGCTGTACCTTTCTAGAGGACTGACTTCAGGACTCCTAGCCCTTTTCATCCCTCATCCAGCATAAACAAATAATAGGTGCACCGTAATGATAATAATTACAATTCTTTTTCTTTCTCAGGAGAAAAGTATAGAAGGGAAAGACTGATTCCCACTAACCTAAGGCCAATGCCAATATCTTTATCTGATTCTTTGTTCCCCAGGTACTTAAATGTTTATTGAATAATAATTGAATAATATTACTGTGGAACACATACACAGCAAGGTGCCAGGCACTGTTCTAAACACAACTATTAACATATATTAACTCCCAACAAGCCTAGAGGTAAGTACTAAATGTTTATTGAATAATAACAGCTAATACTTACACAACACCTTATAAGGCACCGTTCTGAACACGTGCATTAACTCCCAACAACCCTAGAGGCGAGCACCGCTGTTGTAACCAGCGGCTCCAACAACAAGGAAACTGACACAGCACAGCGGTGATGCGGAAGCAGGACTGGAGGAATGCGGCACAGAAGAGGGCATTCCAACCAGACACATTTGAGTCATTCCAATTTCTTAAAATTCGTACCTCTATGATATGTTGCAACAGCGAAGCACTCTTTGGATCACAAAACATGAAAAATTTCCCCCTGCTACTTTGTGACACTCCATTCTGCCTTTTTTCAAAGAAGTTCTCAAAGCCTTCATGTCGTTACTTCTAAAGCCTCTGACAGAGGAAAGTCAACAGATAAAAGGACTCTCATCCCCTAGACTTAAGTGAAAAGAAGGCCAATGATTTGGGCAGCAGGGGAGGAATGGAATCAAAGAAATTTCACTTGCAATTCTGTTTGCTCTGTATGGGCCAAGCTATTCCTATTTTAAGAGTTCAATCCCACCTACGTTTTAGCTTCTGAAATATCATGTCCATTACATAACCCTCTAACCTGCCACCCGCCAATAAATACAAAACTGTCAAAATTAATAAGAAAGCAGTATTTTGGCATTCTTCCCATCTCCTCTGTGATTTAAAAGTGAAATAATAAAAATTTAGAGTTACTAGATGATCTTCAGTTGCTCAAATACAACACTACATCCTAACTAAAAGCACACTTCCACTCTGAAATGATGATTAAAACCTTCCAGAGGTTTGTTAAGTTACAAATTGAGTGTTCCTTTCACTCATGTGTGGAATTTAAGAAACAAACAAACAAACAAAAAATAAGCAAAAAAAAAAAAAAAAAAAAGAGAGAGAGAGAGAAACAGAACCGGTGGTTGCCAGAGGGGAGGTGGGTGGAGGGATGGGTGAAATAAAGTAAATTTTAAAAAAAAAAAACGTTCAGTGTTCCTTCTCTTGATATTCCAAGTTCCTATTCAGAAACCAACATTCACAAAAGAAAGTTGAGACAGTCTCTGAGTGGACTTGACCTTGTAACGATAGCCCATAAAAGGAGGACACAAGAGCTAGTTGTCTTTTTAAGGAGTAAGGTTTTAAGTCTACTTTCTAACACAATTACCTAAACAACTGGGAAAATGGCCATTCCCAAAACATACAGAGTTAGGCGCCACCTCACTGATCTTCCCTGATGCTCATTTTCACCTCCAACGATAAAACTCTCCATAGGGATGGGAATGGGAGCACTTTTTGGAACAAAACCAACTGTTCCCAGTCCAGTCATCTGCACCCTACCCTGGTTTTGTTTCAGATGAATAGACTCCAGAGGATGAAGAGAGTTAAATACAATATGCAAAGAGGCGCCTGGGTGGTTCAGTCGGTTGAGCGACTGACTTTGGCTCAGGTCACAATCTCACAGTTTGTGAGTTCAAGCCCCACGTCGGGCTCTGTGCTGACAGCTCGGAGCCTGGAGCCTGCTTCGGATTCTGCATCTCCCTCTCTCTCTGTCCCTCCCCTGTTCGTGCTCTGTCTCTCTCTGTCTCAGAAATAAACATTAAAAATCTTTTGAAAAAAATACAGTACGCAAAGATTAGTTCGTGGTGCAGTCAACTAGAAAAGCCAGTGAGGCAAAATTCAAAGGGTACGTTTGTCTTTCTTAACTTGGCTTTTTAAAGAATAAAAACAGCCTGTCAAGGTGCCTTGAAAACCTCCATCTCTCTGCGATGAATCTACTCCCTGATGGTTTTTTTCTCTCCTTCGGTAGTGATTCTAAAATAAACAATTGTTATCAAATAACAGCGACAGAGGACTCTTTTAGGTAAGCTCTAAGAAAAACCTGGGAGCAGGAAAGCTGCTGGAAAGCACTGCTATGGGAGAGGGTTAAAGTACACATTCTGAGGATCATCTCTGAAAACATTAGCCCTTCTTGCCAATTTTCTGACAGCCTCTATAGGTCCATTTTCAGAACGGCAAATCTCTGGGCTGACGATGTCAAACCACCACTCCAGAAAAGCTACCGTGCTTTCCTCCCCGTTGTATTACTTCCAAGCTCACTAAGTGGAAGAATATTACTTAGGACCAGATCAGATTCTTATTATCTTACTTTCTTTCATCGCCATTTCTGGAGTCTCAGACAACTGGAGGATATGAAACATGGCAACTTCGGAAACACAGAACCCAACGCACAAACACTGAAGAGCTCAACAATTCATTCTGGTCTGAGCCTCATGTTCAAATTCGCTATTAGCATCTACATTTGTGCTTCCACAGGTGTGTCTGTAGACCACTTGCAACAGAATCCCCGCAGCGTTTTATGTTTAGATTCTCAGGACCCACCCACGAGACCGTCCCCATCTGTGGGGTAGAGCATGAGACATTTTTAAGGCTAATTTGGTTTGAGTACACACTTAAGTTTGAGAATCACTAAATTAAACCCACTGTCTTACTTGCTGTGCTGTCCCCAGGGTACCTGTCCACATGGGATGCCAGTCCCTTCTCCCTTCCCACCTATTTCCTAATTAGACGCGCTACTTAACAAACCCTCCGGATCGCCACCAAAAAGCAGTTGAAGAGGAAGCAAGGAATTGGGAAAGATCAAAGGCCCTGCACGATTTTAAATGCTTTAGGGACTCTAGCACATACCAGGGAGAATCAAGTCACGAAGTCTCAGGACCAAACAACAACCCGATCTCTTCCCCAACTTCTTCGCCATAAGCACGAGCAACCCCTCAGGCACCCTGGCACGTCAGACAGGGATTTCCTTTAGCGACCCCAGCCCCATTTACAGTACACTCCTTACTTCTTCACAGTTTTCGTGCAAAAGCATTTCACGTAAGCACGCACACATACACCACACACACATACACAATCCACTACAGTTCCCTGGACTCCTCGGGCTCCTGGGGCACCCTGCCTGCTGCCCTTCCTCCGGGCGTCCACACTCCTCCATCCCTAGGCGAGTCTCCGACCTCAGCCGCCCATCCCCTCCCACCCCCACTCCCCGCCCCTGCGCACGGCCGGTTGTGCCGGAGCGCGCTCCTGGCACTCCCGCCGGCCTCCGAGCGCCCCTCGCCCACCCCCGCCCCGGGGATGCCCGCCCACGGCCTCGCGGATCCGGCCGGCCCAGGCCCGGGGACCCGGCCACGCCGCCCCTCTCCCACTTTGCGCCCCTTCCCGGCTTGTTTTGCAGGGACAGGGGTGCGGTCCGCCCTCCGACTTGCTCCTCCAGCCCTGCCTCCGCCGCGGCTGCCCTCCTTACCCGCCTGCAGCCCGGTCTCGGCGACGTCGCCGGCAGGGCCGCGCTCGGCCCCGCCGTCGTCGCCCGTGGGGGAGGAGGGACAACTGTGGTTGTGGGAGCACTTGATGTCGCGGAAGAACTTCTGGGTTTCGCGCAGGTTCTGCCGCAGCCGGCCCAGGTAGCGGCGGTAGCGGCCGAAGCCCCGGCACAGCTCGCGGATCATTCCGCCGCCGCCCGGGCCGGGACCCGAGACGGGCTCGCTCGCCCACGGCACCCCGTCGCCTTCCATCGCCCCGGCCCGTTCTGTCCTGGCGGCTCGGTCCCCGGCCCGCCGGCCCCGCTTCCCTCCTCCCCGCCCCCCAGTGCTTCGGGGAGGAGGAATCCACCCCCTGACGCCCCCGCCTGCAGTCGGCCGGGCTTCCGACCTCCGTCACCGCCGTTGAAAACAAACCAACCCGCAGTGCGCCGCTAACGGAACCTTTATCTCCACTCTCCGGCAGAGTGAGGGAAGGATCACTGGAGCGCGCAGGCCCTGCGCGGGATCTCCTGGGATTTGTAGTCTGGGCGGGGGCGGGCTCCGAAACCTGGAGACCGTGGACGGGGCTGACTCCCGGTGGAACCTCGCCCGTTTTTGTGCGCACACGCTCTCCTCGTTTCAAAACGGGTTCCCGCGCCCTGCATAGAGAGGAGAGAGAGGAGGCTGCAGAATCCCGCGTCAGCAGAAGTGGGGTGTCTTCGTGAAATCAGAGCAAAACATTTCAATAGCAGAGAGAAGGAAGGAAACAAGACTGAGGCCAACGATGTCTCCATGGCTACCCTAAACGGTTCTCACTTTCCGGATACAGTAGATACTGGGGAATCGACTGAAAATACCCTAAAAATAGGGAAACGGTTCTTGTTTATATTGCGCCCTCTCTCTCTCCAGGTGTGGAAAAGGGGGATGTGAAAGGGTCGTTAAAGAGCTTTAAACAGAAGTCCATTGGTTTCTGGAAGTAAAGGGACTGGGCTGGGTTAGGGGAAGTTGAGGTTTGCAGTTCCAAACCAGTTCTGATTATCTTAACTTGGCTTCTGCTAATAGAGACTTTTATTGCCACAGACTGCCACAGAGTCCTGGACACAATTACAGAGGAGACAAAACTTCACAATCACCTCCTTTTCACCTCCTGCTTTCTCTTCCCCTCTTCTCCAGGCACAGAGTTTTCCTGTCTTTCTTCCTGTGCAAAGATCCCCCTCTTTCACCCAGGCCAGACCTCTGCTGGATCGTGTAGTTCAACTGCATTTAAGAGGAGACTTGAGTTTGAGTTTGAATGCCTCCAGCGTCTTGTCTTGGGATCTATGAAATAAGGGTCTAGGCTTGTTGATCTTGCTTCAAAATGTTTGCTTCTGTCTCCCAACCTCTCATCCCTTGAGTGCAAGGGCTCTTAGCAGAGTGATGTCATGATAATTGGGTTAATTCAATGTTAAAATGTGAGGGGGCTTTTAGTATTTTATGAAAAGGGGTCACTGGTTCACATGAATCTCTGCTTGGTAGGTGGGTGTGAAGGACTACAGGTCTGGAGAGAGCCTCAGACTCTTTTGCGCTCCTTCCCTTTTACTTACATATTCTCCACCAGCCACTCCTCATTTTTTGCAAGACCCCCATGCAACCTCTAAAAGACTCAGTAAAACACAAATGAAAATACAAAACGGAACGTTTAACACAAGATGGCTGATACTACTTCAAAGAAGCAGCAGCAGCGAGGTAGCAAATCAGTGTGTGAAAATTTTGCCACATACAATCATTTCATTTTTTTTTTTAATGTTTCTTCATTTTTGAGAGACAGAGAATACGAGCAGGGGAGGGGCAGAGAGAGGGGGGCACAGAGAATCGAAAGCAGGTTCACTGCACTGAGAGCAGTGAGCCCTATGCGGGGTTGAAACTCACATACTCTGAGATCATGACCTGAGCTGAAGTCAGACATTCAACCGGCTGGGCCACCCAGGCATCCCTCCACGCACAATAGTTTCTAACAAAGAGGATCAGATAAGAGAGTACTCGGGCTTGAGTTGTCCAGAAAGGGATTTGGGAATTAATAACTATCTTAAAGAAGTAACATTTGGAAAGGTGGAAGTCATGAGGGAGAGCATTATGTTAGGTAAAGGCCATGGAGTTCATTCTTTAAAAAACTATTCATTAGTAGTTTATTTTATTTTTAAGTTTATTTATTATTTTGAGAGAGACAGAGACAGTGCAAATTGGGGAGGGGCAGAGAGGGGAAGAGAGAGAGAATCTCAAGCAGGCTCCATGCTGCCAGTACAGAGCCTGACTCGGGGCTTGAACCCACGAAACTGTGAGATCATGATCTAAGCCCAAACCAGGAGTCAGATGCTCAACCAACTGAGCCACCCAGGCGCCCCTGTCAGTACTTTATTTTTAAAAGAATGGGGCGCCTCAGTGGCTCAGTCGGTTAAACTTACGACTTCTGCTCAGGTCATGATCTCACACAGTGTGTGAGTTCGAGCCTTGCATCAGGCCCTGTGCTGACAGCTCAGAGCCTGGAGCCTGCTTCAGATTTTGTGTCTCCCTCTCTCTCTGCCCCTCCCCGACTCTCTCTCTCTCAAAAATAAATAAACATTAAAATTTTAAAAAATAAGTAATATAAGCCTGTAGTATAAATTCAAATGCTACAAAGGTTATACAAGGGAAAACTAAGTCTTTCTTCTAGCCTGTCTCCTAGTCACCTAGTTCCCCTCCCAGGAGGTAGCCCTCTTGGAGGTGTAGGTATGTGTCTTTAAACTCAGATGGGGGCGCCTGGGTGGCTCAGTTGGTTGGGTGACCAACTTCATCTCAGGTCATGATCTCGCAGTTTGTGAGTTCGAGCCCCGCATCGGGCTCTGCGCTGACAGCTCGGAGCCTGGAGCCTGCTTCGGATTCTGTGTCTCCCTCTCTCTCTGCCCCTCCCCTGCTCACATTCTGTGTCTCTCTGTCTCTCAATAATAAATAAACGTTAAAAAAAAATTAAAAAAAAAAAAACCCAGATGATAGCACGGTATACTTACTCTATTCTGCCCTTCCAGGCCCTCCTGTACCAAAATATAAAGATCCGCCCCATTCTTTTTAAGTGTATAAATATGCTACCATATGGATTGGTATGTTTTCTTTTAACAAGTCCTCTATTGATAGGCCTTTAGGTTTTTGGCAGTCTTTTGGTATTACAAACAATACTGCCATCACAAAGCTACATAATTTAACATACATAATTTCACAATTTGCATATGTGTATGTCTCATCTCTATTTTTGATCTGCTGAGGAAAGTGATCATTTTGTTTGTTTCCTGCCACTTAAAATCTTAAATATGAGGATAACATGAACTCTTCCTAAATCACAGTCAGCTACATGTGAAAGTACGTATTTTACTCAAACATCCAGTTCTAAGGACAACTGGGAGAGAATGAAAGTTTAAATGGTGTCAAGAGAGGATTCAAGTTAGGATAGGAAAATGTTCCTTAAAACTGAGTTGGGGCGCCTGGGTGGCTTAGTCACTTAAGCATCCAACTTCTGCTCAGGTCATGGTCTCATGGTTCATGGGTTCATGAGTTCATCAGTTCCTGGGTTTGAGCCTGCCCCTCCCTTGCTCACTCACACACCTCTCTCAAAAATAAATAAAGATTTTAAAAAACAATTTTTAAAAAACTTTATTTATTTTTTAGGGAGCGACAGCATGTGAGCAGGGGAGGAGCAGAGAGAGAGAGGGAGACGCAGAATCCGAAGCAGGCTCCAGGCTCTGAGCTGTCAGCACAGAGCCCCACGCGGGGCTCGAACTCACAGACTGTGAGATCATGACATGAGCTGAAGTCGGTCGCTCAACCGACTGAGCCACCCAGGCGCCCCGATAAACATTTTTTTTAAGTGATGAAAGTTAAACAGTTAATGAGGATGAACACATAGATCCGTTTTTGTTCTCTCCTAGAACACCACTAAAATGACAGGAATGGGATTTTTATTTATTTTTTTTTTATTTTAATTTTTGTTATTTATTTTGACAGAGTGAGAGCAATCTGGGGAGGGTCAGAGAGGGAAAGAGGATCCCCAGCAGGCTCCACGCTGTCAGCGCAGAACATGACACAGGACTCCAACCCACAAACTGTGAGAGCATGACCTGAGCTGAAACCAAGGGTCAGACCCTTAACTGACTGAGCCACCCAACGTGCCCCAGTTATGGGATTTTTTTTTTAATTTTTTTTTTAACGTTTATTCATTTTTGAGACAGAGAGAGACAGAGCATGAATGGGGGAAGGTCAGAGAGAGAAGGAGACACAGAATCTGAAACAGGCTCCAGGCTCTGAGCTGTCAGCACAGAGCCGAACGTGGGGCTTGAACTCACGGACCACGAGATCATGACCTGAGCTGAAGTCGGACGCCCAACCGACTGAGCCACCCAGGCTCCCCAGTGACGGGATTTTTAAAGCATGAACCCACAATAATGAGTGGAGTCACTAGGACAAACAAAAACAAAGAAAAGTAGAAGCTGGAAAGCAGATGCACAAGCATTAACTAAGTTACCAACCTGGAGAACCTGAATCCTAAATCCAAAATGGAACCAAACTGAGACCCCACCTGATTGATACTGCAGACTCCCTCAAGTCTCCACACTTGATCACTCACAGTAGGTCCCCGTGCCGCCCACTGTGGGGATATAGAAAAGCGGGCCGTCTACAGGGTGTACTCTGGGCATGGGTCAAAATAAGAATTTTTAAAGCTATTTAAGATCTCCAGGTTACTGCTCCCTTCTTCAACTGCTGCCCTCCTTCTTCTAAAAGGAGACTGAAGTACTTATTCTCCAGAGATGGTTGAATAGGAGTCTCCGTATAAATAAGGAGATTAAGTGGATTTATGGATATCAGATGCTAAGATTCCCAGCCCTCTTCTTCCATTCAATTCCTAGATCTCTGGCTACCGAACATTTACCTTCCAGAGAGGAAACGTGACTTGTGTTCTTCAAGGAACCTGACTATACCAAGAGGAAAAACCAAAAGATACTGACATCAGGACAGAGATTTTTTTTTAACTTTATTTACTTTGAGGGGTGGGAGAGAATCTCAAGCAGGCTCCACACTGTCAGCACAGAGCCTGATGCGGGGCTTGAACCCACAAACCGTGAGATCATGACCTGAGCCCAAACCAAGAGTTGGATGCTCAACCAACTGAACCATCCAGGCCCCCTGAGATTTTTTTTTTAATGTTTATTTATTTTTGAGTAACAGAGAGACAGAGCACAAGGAGGGGAGGGGAAGAGAGAGAGGGAGGCACAAAATCCGAAGCAGGCTCCAGGCTCCAAGCTGTTAGCAAAGAGCCCGATGCAGGGCTCGAACTCACTAACCATGAGATCATGACCTGAGCCGAAGTCAGATGCTTAACCAACTGAGCCACCCAGGCGCCCCAAGATTTTTTCAATTGAAATTAACTGACATTGAAATTTATTAGTTACAGGTACACAACATAATGATTCAATATTTGTGTATATTGCAAAATGATCATCACTATAAGTCTGGTTAACATCCATCACCATACCTAGTTATGGAATTTTTTCTTGTGATGAGAAGTTTCAGGACTTACTCTCTTAGCAACTTTCAAATATGCAATACAGTACTTTTACCTCTAGTCAGCATGCTGTAGGTGACATCGCCATGACTTCTTTGTTTTACAATTGGAAGTTTATACCTTTTGACTCCCTTCACCTACATTGCCCCATCCCCCTGCCCTGCCTCTGGCCACCACCAATCTAGAACACAGATTTTTTTCTGG